>NC_142797.1:43588834-44234269 GCF_049724085.1 Artemia sp. Qi Xiang Cuo | reverse complement strand
AACCATAAAACAGACATAAATTGCTGTTGACATCCATAAATGTGAGAAAGTTCCTGTTTTTTCATTCTCACTGACAAAAACCATAAAACAGACATAAATTGCTCTTAACATCCATCAAAGTGAGAAAGTTCCTGTTTTTTCATTCTCACTGACAAAAACCATAAAAACAGACATAAATTTCTGTTGACATCCATGAAAAACATCAAATAAATTGACCAACACACATAACCGTCCAAGAAAACATACCATAAAAGTGAGAAAATTCATGTTTTTTCAAGTGAGAAAATTCCTGTTTTTTCATTCTCACTGACAAAAACCATAAAACAGACATAAATTGTTGTTGACATCCATGAAAGACATCAAATAAATTGATCAACACCCATAACCATCCAAGAAAACATCCATAAAAGTGAAAAAGTTCCTGTTTTTCCATTCTCACTGACAAGAACCATAAGACAGACAAAAATTACTGTTAACATACATAAATGTGAGAAAGTTCCTTTTTTTTCATTCTCAGTGACAAAAACCATAATACAGACATGAATTGCTGTTGACATTCATGAAAAAGATCAAATAAATAGACAAACACCAATTACCATCCAAGAAAACATCCATCATAGTGAGAAAATTCATGTTTTTTCAAGTGAGAAAATTCCTGTTTTTTCATTCTCACTGAAAATGAACCATAAAACATCCATCAAAGTGAGAAAGTTCCTGTTTTTTCATTCTCACTGACAAAAACTATAAAACAGACATGAATTGCTGTTGACATCCATGAAAAACATCAAATAAATTGACCATCACCCATAACCATCCAAGAAAACAACCGTAAAAGTGAGAAAGTTCCTGTTTTTCCATTCTCACTGACAAAAACCATAAAACAGACATAAATTACTGTTGACATCCATTAAAGTGAGAAAGTTCTTGTTTTGTCATTCTCACTGACAAAAACCATAAAACAGACATGAATTGCTGTTGACATCCATGAAAAACATCAAATAAATTGACCAACACACATAACCATCCAAGAAAACATCCATAAAAGTGAGAAAATTCATGTTTTTTCATTCTCACTGAGAAAACCATAAACCACGTGGTCCTGTTCGGAGCTCATCAGGCCTTTCTACTAATACTACTACACTTTAAGAAAAAAATTTGATTTCCAACAGAATGTTTTATTGAATTCAAACAAGTCAAAAATAAAATCCAATTTTTCTGTTGAAATTGTGACTTGCTTATTGAATTCCAACAAATTATTGGAATTATTAGGATTTATGGACTTTTCAGTAAAACAAATGTAATTTGCGACGGAAATAGATTATATTAATCAAAACGACCTGGACTTCAACAGTAGGTTGAAAATTCTAGAATATCAAATTGAATTTGACTATGGTGCCATTTAAAGTTAATTTTTGCACAAATGTTCTTATGAGCATGCATAAATATATGTATAAACATTTTTAGCTTATAATTAATATTTTGGAGCTATGGGAGATTATCTTAGGAATTTTTTTGTTACTAATGGCTTATGGAATAATTATAGTGTATTAATAAAAGAGAAATAGTCTGTTTTGGCCTTTTCTGCCTAAACACAAGTTTGGACTTATTAAATGTTATTATCAAAGTTTACGGGATTATTTCTGTAGTATGACTACTTGGGTTTCGCTGGAAACCGACGATTCCGCTAAACTTTATGATGAGTGGAAAAGTCTGCCTCTGAGCAGGAGAAGGACCTGTTCGGGTTTATATATGAAGCTAATCATTGATGACCATTCCTGGTAGCTGTTAGAAAATCCAATTATTTTATTGTTCGACAAGATTGTAGGCCTAATAAATCGAACAACGATAGTAATGGAAATCCAATTAAGGAACAGGAAATCCAACAAACAAGATGGAAATCCATTAAGAATCTTAAAATCCAACATGCTGTGCTTGAAATTCAATTAGATAAAGGAAATCCAACATTTTTTTTTCTCAACAGATTGGACATTCAATAATGATAACGGAATTCCAAAATGGTTTCTAATATTCAATTTAACCTGTCGAAATTCCAATTTTGCTGTTGATAAACATTACAAACAATTTTTCTTGAATCTCAAAATTTTTTTTTACAGTGTACAACTTTTGCTGCTACGCAAGCTATGAGTATTAAAGTTAAGCTTTTAAGGAATGCTTAGACGGATGTTGAACAAAATCAAAACAAAACTGTGAGCATGTGCAAATTCAAAAGGTGGCAAAGCAATATCTCAAGAACGGCTTACACTATTAAGCTAGATCTAAAAGGATACAGTGTAAAAAAAGATTTGACTTCCAACAAAATGTTTTGCTCGGATTCAAACATGTCAAAAGAAAATCCAATTTTTCTGTTGGAATTATGACTTGATTATTTAATTCAAACAAGTAAAAAAAATTCAATTTTTCTGTTCGAATTGTGACTTGCTTATTCAATTCCAACAAACTATTGAAATTATTAAGATTTATATACTTTTCAGTAGAGAAAAAAAAATATAATTTTCAACGTAAATAGGTTATATTAACAAACGCGGTTTGAACTTCAACAGCAATTTGAAGTTTCTTGAATATCATATTAAATTTGACTATAGGACCATTGAAAGTAATATGTTCGGTACAACTTCAATTCAAATATTCGGTTTATAGCAGAAAAAGTGGGATGCTAATTGAATTTGAGTATAAAAAGATAATTATAAAAATAAGGAAATATGTTTTTACTTTGAAATAAGTTGAGCTTACTTGTCTACAAAATGAACACGCAGAAATTTATGTACAAAAATTATCTTTTAACTTTTACAATCTCTTTTTTTAAATACACTTTAAGTGAGTTTCTGTAGGTAGAAAATTTCAAAAGATACTACCCCAATCTTAAGAGTACTAACGGTGAAAATACATTGCTTTCTGAATTCAATTTTTTCTAATTAATAAACGAAAATCCTTTTGTGGAAACACCTTTTGTATTTGCGATGAACGTCATTTTTGCAATGAGACTCAAAAAGTGTTTTAAAAAAATTCTTCCCTGCATTTGCCATAAATTGGCTGCTTACGCTGAATAACCAAGTATGCAAATATATCGAAGGAAAGAAGACACCTATAGGGGTATTTCAGTCTTTTACGTATTAATTAAAAAAAAATTCCGAAAAATAAGTTTTTCAAAGAAAAATAAAGGCCATTTTAAACTTAAGCTCAGCAGATACAAACATCTTTTAGAATTCAAACTCGAAACGACCAGTAATTACTATTAAAGAATAAATGAAACCCAAAACGAACAGAAATTAAATAAACTATCATAGAAAAAACACACAACAAGCAATAATATAAATGAATAAATAGATCTTAAAGCGTGTAATTTTTAGGTTGAACATAAAAATCAACTTTAAAATGAAAAAAAAATATTTTCCTATTGAAGTATAAATGAAACTTAAAACGAACAGAAATTAAATAAAAAATCAATACAAATAAACATACAATAGATATTAATGTAAATTAATAAATAAATCTTAAAACGAGGGAAACTTAAATTGAATATGCAAATCAGGCTTGAAACGAACAAAAGTCACTACAAACAAGAGTTTGGGTAGGGCCTCTTTCTCTCATTGTAAAAGTCTAAAACCTACTGCGTCATTGGCGCTCTACTGAAAACAAATTTCATGACAAATATTTTCTTTTGTGCTTAATATTGAAAATAAACATTAAAATGATAGTAACATTTTGAACAGATGAGCTTTCAGCAATTAATACCATTATACATCACATATTCAGTTTAATTTATTAGCTCTTTTTAAAGTTGTTAAAGACGAATATAGTTTCACTACAAACAAGTGTTTGGATACTGCCTCCTTTCCTAACTGTAAATAAAAACCAAAAGCCTACTGCGTCATTGGCGCTTAACTGAAAACGAATTATATAACAAATATTTTCTTTTCCAGTTCTTACAGCATTGAAAATACAAGTACAACTACAGTGAAATAAATTCTTGAACTGATGGATCTTTCATCAGTTAATATCTGTATACATTAAATATTCAATTCGATGTTGTTTATACTTTCCACGACTGTTCAAGACGCATATAGTTTTCATTAAAGCGCCAATGACGCAGTAGGTTTTAGACTTTTACAGTGAGAGAAGGAGGTCATACTCAAGCTCAAGCTTTTAAAAAAGTCTTTATTTTAAAATCAAACTTAAAAAAAAAAAATCAAATATTCATCAAAGTATCAAAACTAAGTAACAATATCAAAGTGAAAAAATGGGTTTCTGTCAACTTCGGAGTTTTTATTATCTGATGTTTGAACTATTTTTGACAAAATTGCTATCTCAAAATTTTTATCGGATGGGTTTGGAGAAAAAGGGCGTGTGGGGATTAATTAAGCTTCGGTCTCTTCTGACTTTTTAGAAATGGACTAGAACTTTCTATTTTCAATCAAATAAGCCCTCGCTGAATTTTATACGAGTTTACCTTCTATAAGAACCATATATATTCCCAGAGTATAACTTACAACGCCTGTCCCTAGGCCCTGGGGTGTTGTGTCGACCCTGGAGTTTTAATATCTGATGGTTGAACTATTTTTAACAAAATGATCACCTCAAATTTTTATCGCATGGGTTTATTCATCCGATAAACCCAAAGGCATGGAGGGCGGGAGGGGCTAGCTGCCCTCTGATCTTTTTTTAACTCTGAGAAAATGAACTGCAACTTTTAATTTCAATTCAAATTAGCCCTCTCTAAAGTTTATACGAGCATCCTTTTCATAAGAACCACCTACGGCCCCAGGACATAGCTTGCAATGCCTTCCCCCGGGCCCTGGGGGAATGTGTCGACACCGGAGTTTTTGTTATCTGACCTTTGAACCATTTTGAAAAAATGGCTCTCTCAAAGTTCTTATCGGATGGCTTTGAGGAAAATAGGGAGTGGAAAGGGGGGCTAGTTGCCCTCCGATCTCTTTTGACTCTTAAAAAGTGAACGAGAACTTACACGAGCCTACCTTCCATAAGAACCATACATGCCCCCTGAGCAATACTTACAACGTCTTCCCGGGCCCTGGGGGAAGGAGTTCTGGTGATATATGAGTTTTTCTTATCTGATCTGTGAACTATTTCTAACGAGATGGCCATACGTAAAAGAGTTTTGTTGTATGATCTTTGAACTATTTTTAATAAAATGGCTACCTCAAACTTTTTATCAGATGTATTTGGGAAAAAGGGCTTGGAGAGGGGGCGGTTGCCCTCCGATCACTTTTGACTCTTACAAAGGGCACTAGAACTCTCGATTTCCAATCCAATGAGTTCTTTGAAGTTTTTACGACGACCCCTTCTATATTAAGTGCCTCTGGGAAAAAGTAAATGGAGTGTGGGGGAGGCTAGCCACCCTCCAATTAGTTTTGACTCTTAAAAAATGAATTACAACTTTCAATTTTCAATCAAATGAGCCCTCTAGGAAGTTTATACGAGTATCCCTTCCATAACAACCATATATGCCCCCAGGGCATAAATTAGAACGCCTGTCCCTGGGTTTTGGGGGGTTGTGTCGACCCTTGAGATTTAATATCTGATGGTTGAACTATTTTTAACAAAATGGTCACGTCAAATTTTTATCGGATGGGTTTATCCATCACATACACCCAAAGGCGTGGAGGATTGGAGGGGCTAGTTGCCCTACGATCTTTTTTCACTCTGAGAAAATGAATTGCAACTTTTAATCTCCATTCAAATGAGCCCTCTCTGAATTTTATACGAGCATCCCTTTCATAAGAACCACATACGCCCGAGGACATAGCTTACAACGCCTATTCCCCGGGCCCTGCGGGAGTTTTTGTTATCTAATATTTTAACAATTTCCAAAAAACTGGCTATCTCAAAATTTGTAGCGGATGGATCGGGGAAAAAAGCGTGGAGGGGGGGGGCTAGTTGCCCTTAACTCTCTTTACTATTAAAAAGTGAACTAGAACTTTCAATTTCCAATCAAATGAGCTCTCTATGAAGTTTATACGAGCATCCCTTTCAAAAGAACCATACAGGCCATTGGGAGATAACATAGAACGCTTTTCCCTTGGCCCAGGAGGTTTGTATTAACACCAGATTTTTTCTTATCCGACCTTTGAACTATTTTTAACAAATTGTCTATCTCAAAATTTTCATCATATGGGTTTGAAAAAAGGAGGCGTGGGGGGGGGGTTCTGCCCTGGGATCTCTTTTTACTATTAAAAAGTGAGCCCGAACTTTCAGTTTCTTTCTTATATCCCCCCTTATATCCCCAGGGGATGACTTACAACCCTTGCCCTGAGGCCTGTGGGGGAGTGTCATCCTTAAAAATATAATTTCTATCAGGAAATCAAATACGCTGAACAAAATGGCTATCTCAAAATTTTGAATGGATATGTTTCGAGAAATGGTGGGCGTGGAAGGGGTGTTAGTTGCCTTCCAATCACTTTCGACTATTAAAAAGGGCACAAGCCACTCCAATTTCCAATTGAATGAGCCCTTTTTGAAGTTTCTATGACAACTTCGTCGATACGAAGTGCCCTGCTCTAAAGGGAAAAATAATAAATAATACATTGTGCCAACATCGTTGGCCCGGGGGCCAACATGGCCCCGGGCATAACTCAAAACCTTTGCCCTGAGGGTTGTGGGGGAGTGTCCTCCTCAAATATATATTTTCTATCTGGAAATCAACTACGCTGAACAAAATGGCTATCTCAAAATTTTGATTGGATGTGTTTGGATAAATGGTGGGCATGGAAGGGGTGCTAGTTGCCTTTCAATCATTTTAGACTATTAAAAGGGGTATTAGCCATTTCAATTTCCAATCAAATGACGACCCCTTCTATATGAAGTGCCTCTGGGGAAAAAATAATAATAATAATAATAAAATATTAGAGCCGTATGGTCTTTACCATAGGCAACGCTATAGCGTTGCCTCTGACACGTAAAGGAACCAAAAGCTTCCCCCAAAAAGAGAATTTTCTAAAATAGTGCGCATTTCAACTGGACTCAGAAACGCTACACTTTAATAGCATGAATAGTGCTTCAAAAACTCTGTTTTGCTACAGGATTACTTAAAAAATAGGATGTTAGCCCAATAAGTTTTACCAAACAGTTCATAGTATTGATTCAGAGTTCAAAGCGAACGGACCTCTCATAAATTGGATATTTTATTAACATTGTTAAACCAGTAAGCTTTTTCATTTAATTATAATCCCAGTGAAGTTAGTTAGAATTCGCAATATTTGTCAAAGGATTATAGTTCCTGACCTATAATAAAACCTTTGCTTAATCTATTAACCTAGTTTCTGGACATTTACATAAGTTTTTACGGCTTATGATTTACAGACACGATTAATCGAAGCAATCTGGTTTCATAAGTGGAATAAGGGATTACGATTTATGAACTATATTACTGTAACTGAAAATGATTGATCCTGGAATTTCGGCGAAAGATAAACTTTTTTATAATCCAGTGTTGAATTTCATACAGAAAAATCTCGAACTAGGGATTTCCCACTATTCGATTAAAGATCATGCTTTGGATTTTTTTTTTTTTCGGCTACTGAAGTGTTAGATGCGAGAAAGCTTTTCCTCCAGAAAGCTTTTCCGAAGGAAGTTCCATCCAGGCGAGTTGGTAACAACGCCCAACAAAATAGTACTGCCGATATTATTGCAGCGTTTGAAAGATGCGACTCTGAAGATATAGATGTGCCGGACTTCGTGATAAGGAGCGCGAGTGATATCCCGATAATTCCCGCATCGGCATATTCCATGCTTAGTAGTAAGGTAAACGCCTGTTTTAATGAATTACGCGCTTTGTCAGAAAAGCTTCAAACCCTGCTGCCTCCCCGCCCCCCCCCCCCGCCGCTCCCCCTTTAGTTGAAGATAAACCTACATATGCAGTAATTGTGAAAAATGTTCCTACCGATTTAAGTGATCCTGGTTTGCGAAAAGATAAATTGAATTCGTTTGAAGGTCATGAAGGGATTTTAAGTCTAAAACCTGATAATCAGAATAAAAAGTGGATCGTAGTTACTCGAGATAGGCAGTCAGCCGTATCCCTTGCCGCCTCAGCCTCTAAGAGCCTACCTAATGTTCAAACCAAGGTCCTTGATAAAAAAAAGCACTTGGTATTGTTTGGGGTATCCCTGAATGTATCAGAATCCTCTCTAAAGGAAAGCATACCGGGATTAGTACGTGCTATAAAAATAGGACATTCAAAATGTTTTCATTTGGAATTTCTGGATAAGTTAGCACTGAAAAATGCAATTAACCATGGTCTCCGACTTGGATATGAGCTTTTTCGTGTTGAAATCTATCAAGAATTACCACGTCGTTGTTTCCGGTGCGAAGGGGTAGATCACACTATTGCTAGATGCCCACGTTCTCCTGATTTACCAAAATGTTCCCGCTGTGCTGGGGCTCACGAAAACACCACGGACAACCCTTGCTCAGTTGCTCCTAAGTGCGCCAATTGCGGAGGAAATCATGTTTCTTATAGTTTAAAATGCCCCGTACTGAGAAATGCGCTTGCCATGACAACATGATGACTTCTCCTACAGCCTTAAGTTTTGTTTCTCTGAACATTAATGGTACTAAAGATAAAGATCTGCAAATCGACGAGCTTCTAAATTTTGATGTTGTATTTCTACAGGAGCATCTACTTTCCAAAGTTAATACGAACAGTTTAAGGCGGTCTTCCGGCCGCCCTTCCGGCGGCACCGCTATCTTCATTCGGTCGGGATATCAGCCTATGCAAATTTATTCTGATGCTATTATTCTAGCAATCCAGTGTAATAACATGGCTTTTGTAAATGTGTATCTCCCATGCAGTCATCGAAATACTCAGTCATTTACTGCTTTTGATAAAGCTTGCCATAAACTGAAATCTCTTTTCATAAAATTTGCAGATAAAAATGTTGATTGGATCTTAGCCGGGGATATGAATACTGACATATTGACCTCATCTGATCGATCTGAACTCCTGCTAGATTATCTGCCAAGTGTCTATCATGTCGCTGCTAAGAACCTGGCTTATACTTACATTCATAATCGAGGCTCCGTTAAATCCAACCTTGACCTTATTATTGTGTCTAATTCCGGTCTAATTAAATCCGAGGTGTTTGTTGATGAAGATAAAATTAATGATGACCATCTCCCTATTTCGTGCCTAATTGAGCCTCCTGATATTTAAGCCCACTTTAAAGGTCCCCATTCAAAATGGTATCAAAAGCCCAATTGGAATCGGATAAACGTTGAGATGTATATTGCTACTTTATGCACTCTACTCTCAACTATTAAAGTCCCGTTTCACTTGCTCCAGACTTCGATATAGTGCCCTGATTCTAAGGAAGACCTACATTCGTATTATTACCAGATAGTGGCATGTCTAAAGTCGGCCACAAAAGTTGCAGTTCTGATTGAGGACATGCATTCTGGGTTTCGCAAGGCCTTGTGGAATATACATCCGGAAGTGAAAAAAGTAAAGAACTGTGCAAAGTTTTGGTTGCGATTGTGGAACGCTTGCGATCGACCCTCCTCCGGTGCTGTGTTTACAGTCAAGCAAAAAACGAAGAAAGAATACAAATCTTGTTTACGTAATGCTAGGCTCAACGCGTGGGGCGCTCCAAATAGTAAAATGACTTGGAATAGAGTTATCGATAGCAGTAAGTGTTATCCCCCAACTCAGTCGGAATTAAACATTATGAATTTTGTGCGCCATTTTATTGACATATTTTCCGTATTTAATCAGTGTGTTCAGAAACATTTTTCTAATCTACTTAGTTCGGTCCTGCCAGTGTCTGTTTGTCAATATAGAGTCCCTGCGATAAGTATGAGTGATTTACATGGGCGCTGAAGAAAGTTACAAGATCAGATTCTCCTGTTTGTGATGGCCTATGCTTTAAAAAATTTGCTTATGATTGCCCATTATTGTTAAACCACCTGCAGTTATTATTCCAGGTTTGTATAGCTCAATCTCTGGTTCCTGATAGTTTTTTTTCCGGTAGTATCACGCCTATACTTAAACGCGGTAATGATCCAGATTCATGCTCGAATTATAGACCGATTACGGTATCTTGCTTTATGAGTTAGATTTTTGAGTATGTCCTTTTTCCTGAAATAACTTCTAAGTGTGATTTTTCGTCTTTTCAACTAGGAATTAGAAGAGGGGTTGGTTGCCTCCAGGCGCATCATGTGCTCAGCCGGTTGTTAAAGGAAGTTTTTGCCCAGAAGCGTTCATTGTATTGCTGCACAGTAGACATTTCCGGGGCTTTTGATAATGTTGTTCACGCCCAGGCCTTGCATTCCCTTGCTTGTTACGGAGTCAATTATTCAGTTATTTCTACATTGCGATATTGGTATGATAATTCTTATGTGCGCATTAAGGGGCTGTCAAATACTTCTGGTTCAGTAGCTGTTAGGAAAGGCATTAGACAGGGAGGAGTTTTATCTCCTTATATATTTAAATGTGTCCTCGCTACTTATTTAGAACATCTATCTCCTACTGTGTTTTTTTCGTGATATTGGTGTAAGTTATATTGCATACGCCGACGATGTCCTTTTAGTTAGTTTTTCTCGTCGAGGGCTGGTTCAGAACTTCCGTAAGCTGCCTTCTCTACTTAGTGATATTGGCCTATCTGTTAATATGGGAAAGTGTTAGTTTATGTGCTTTAATAGTAGCATCTCTGTATCTCCATTAAACCTTGGTTCGATTTCATTACCTTGTTTGGATAAAGTCAAGTGGCTTGGTATATCGTTCTACCCGTCCATTTCTTAAACTTACTCCGAGTTCGTTACTAATGCATTAAAAAATATTCGTGTGTCATATGGTAAGATGTCTCCAAATAGAGGGCGTTATAACCGTAAGGGCCTAGCTCGGCTTTATAATAGATTTTGCTCTCCAGGAGTAAATTTTCTATCTGGATTCCACCACTTACTGAGGAAAAAAGACTTACGGAGACTTATAAGATGTTACTTTAGATATTGTGAATTTTTGATGTATTGATCCGTCTTTGTCAAAAATAGATACATTTGTTTACCGTAAGGTGCCATTTTTTCATTCTCGCGACTTGCCCGTGTGTCTTACAATTTTTATATTACAAATGTGAAGGGTGCTTACGTCCAATAACCCTTAGTTTGTTTTTTTCTTCATGTTTTCGGTTAATTTGTATTTTTGTTGTTGTTAGATTTTGTAATGATGTTGTTATTTTTTCTTTTTTTTTTCTTTTATAAATTTCCATTACTCCGCAGTGTCATTACTAATGTTCATATGTGGGTCATAAATAAATTATTATTATTATTATTATTATTATTATAGTGTTAACACTGCAATTAAGAACCGACTCAGCTCAATAGTAACCGAAACTTAAAAATGGAATTTTGATAACAAATGATAAGAATTGGTTTTGTATGCAGATTGCAAATATATAAATTTCATTATTATTAATATCTACCCACCAAAGGCTCCAAGCCTCAGAAGGAAAAGGGACTTTTATGGATTCAAGGATTTTGAAAACAGGGAGCCTGATTTTCTAAAAAGGGAGAAACATCCCCCAAAAAGTCAATGAATCTTAATGTAAATCGGACCTTCAGATTCACTTACTTGACTTGACTTAAGGCTCCTGCCGAGGGTTCGGCGTAGAGAACGATGAGAATAGGCGCCTCCAGGTTGACCTATCACGTGCCAGGGTCGTAGCTTCCTCCACTGGGATGTTGGCTTGTGCGAGGAATGCCTTGGCTTTGTCTTTCCACCTCGTGGGTGGGCGTCTTCTGGATCGTTTCCATCCATTTAGGTTCAGGTCAAAGTCCAATGTAACCTGTACTGTGGCATCACGTGACATGCAAAGGAGGTGATCGTACCACCCAACACTACACTGGGCGAGCTGCGTTGAAAAAGGAGTTTGAGCCGTACGTGATAGGAGAGTCTGGTTGCTAACGAAGTCAGTCCAGTGAAGTCTTCCGATTTTTCAGAGATGTTTCATCTGAGCGACATCGACGGTGCTGAGGAGATATTTGGTAGCTGGTCACGTCTCCACTCCATACAGTAGGACAATACTGACTGACACAGTGTAGATGCGCGTTTTGGTAAAGCGGCTTATGTTTGGCTTTCGCCAGATGCTGTTAAGCCTCCCAACAAGTGCTGAAACCTTGGCTATTCGAGATGTAAGCTCTTTTGTGATCAAGCCCTCCTTCGACAGAATAGATCCCAGGTAAATGAAGTCTTCAACCACATCTACTCGGTTGCTTCCGAAGTTGACTTCCTTTACATTAGAACGGGACGTGGGGGGCTCAAGGAGCATAACTTTGGTTTTCTGCCAGTTGATCTTCAGTCCAACTTTCTAGGCTTCTTCTGAGTGCACCTGGAGAGCTTTGGCCATCTTATCGACGGTGCTCGCAAATAGCGCTATGTCGTCGGCAAAGTCAGCATCAGAGAGTACCCGGTCTCCGAACTGAAGACCGAATTGAAGGCAATTCATCGTGCTGGCCATAACATGGTCTATGACGCAGTTGAAAAGCTCGGGAGCGGCGGCACAACCTTGGCGGACGCCAGTCTTCACCGGGAATGTGGGACTGCGTCTTCCATTGACCTGCACGCAGCTTTCCGTATCCTCATACAGCTTTTCAAAGAGTGAGCAATATTTCTTGGGTAAACCCGTAGTTCTTAGTATCAGCCAAAGTGAACGGCGATCAACAGAATCGAAGGCAGCCTTAAAGTCCACGAATGCGATGTACGCTTTTCGGTGGAACTCTCGCGTCTTCTCGATCAACTGGCGCATAGTGAAAATTTGCTCCGTCATCGACCTGCCGGGTATGAATACGGCTTGCTGGACTCTTCTCTTTCTACGCAAAAAGGTGGAACACCTGTCCAGGAGTGACATGGCGAAGAGTTTACCAGGAACGGAGAGAAGTGTCATCCCACGATAGTTGGAGCAGATTTGATGGCTGCCCTTACTTTTCCAGAGCGGCAATATGATGCCAGCACGCCATTCATTCAGTATGCACTCCGTCGTCCATACAGCTGAGAAGATTATCTGGAGCCACGGAATCATCGCTGCACCCCCGTACATAAAGGAGTTTTGCAGAAATACCACAGACGTCGGCGGCTCGATTATCATATAACCGTTACAGAACATTTTGGATCCCAGAGGTGATAAACAGTTGCAATACGAGGTCGAAAGTAGCCTCGGGTGTGGTCATTGCTGCTTGAATCAGATCAGGGTCGGGATGAGCAACTGCCTCGGCATTCAGAAGCGTTGAGAAGTGACTGCTCCAGGCAGAGAGTTGGCCTGCATCGTCATCCGGCATGCTTCCGTCAGCAGAAAAAAACACGACTCACGGTGGAAGTCTTCCCTTCCGTCAGGTCGCGGAGGTGTTTGTAGAGGGAGCAGGTGTCTCCTTTTCTCGAGGCATCTTCAAGATCGCTGGCTTTCTTGTCGACAAAGGTCTTCCTATCACTGTGCAGTAGGCTATTGCGCAGGCCATTGAGTCGTCTGTACTCTGGCATATTCTTTGCTAAACGGGCCTTCCGGCGCAGTTTGATCACGGCCAGAGCCTCCTGGGATATCCAGGGTTTATTTTTATGTCTGCTGTGGTCAATGGTTCTGCCAGCAGAATCGAGTATGTTATCTTTGAAAGACTTTCATGCTGCTTCAGGGTCGTCCAGAACTTGGAGGCAGCTGGAGCGGTTAGAGATATTGAGAGCATACTTCTGTTGCATCTGAGATGTAGCCAGACTATTCAGATCGAGCTTGGGAGGCCGTCTCTCTTGTCATTGTGCTGTCAGGCGTAGCTTGAGTGTGGCAAATACAATCCTATAGTCTGTGTTTCCATGGTGGGTTGACCTATAAGTCCGGCACTTGGTTATTGATGAGCGCCAGTGACCCGAGATCATAACATAATCGATCATCTTCTTTGTCTGGCCGTCATTACTATACCAAGTGTATTTGTGTATATCTCGTCTCTGAAAGGGCGTGTTTGAAATAACCAGATTATGCATATTGCAGAGCTGGAGGAGTCTTTGTCCGTTGTCATTCAGTGAATCTGGAGTCACAGGGCCGAGAACACTTCTCCACACGCCTTCCCTGTCATTTACCGTCGCGTTAAGGTCTCCAAGAAGAGTGATGATGTCGTGGGGTGGGACTCTAGACAGGATTACTAACAGCTCCACAGAGAACTGATCCTTTACGTATGCAGGACTCAGATTTGTGGGAGCATATCTTACAATAATTTTCCACTTTCCATGCTTGTGGGGGAACTGAGCCATCAGTATTGTATCTGAAATATTTTGATAGGAGAGAAGACATCTCTTGGGTCTAGCGTTCAGCGCGAGGCCTACACCATTTGTCTTGCTTTTTGGGTCACCAGACCAGATCAGGTGATATCCTTCACCAATATCCTCGGACTCTCTTCCGACAAGGCGGGTTTCCGTTAGGCCAGCCACAGTTACATTGAAGCGTTTTAGCTCATAGGCAAGCATTGATTTAGCTCCAGGGAAGTTGAGTGTGAGTACGTTCCAGGTGGCAAGGCGTATTCCACCCTCGTCAATGAGGTTCATTCAAGGGTCTAAAATCGGTCCAGGGACGTTCTGGGGTCATGGAAGGTAAAGGGGGGGTAGGTCATCTGAGGCAGTATCATCGTTTTTCGTTGCGGTAAAATTTTCGGGTGGAGGGTTGCAGGCCCAACCGACCCTAGGCCTGGGATATAATTAGAGCTAGGACTTGCCTAGATACTGAAAGTCCCTGGGGTGGGCTCCACCCACCTCATAAGGTTGAAGCTGCCCATTAACATGGAGCGTTTAGTTAGGGAAAACCCCATATCCAGAGGCATGTGGTCAGCAGACATAGTCTGCCTCATTCCGGATGAACTCCATTCGCCTTCAGATTCAGCGTATCAGAAAATTTTATTGAGGGGGTTACAATCTCCTGTCTGCACAAATGTGGAATTGTGTGTTTTTGCCAGAAGACAGATCATGGATGCGTTTCTATTTGCTTTTTGTTTTTTTTCTTCTAGTGTCTTTTTTAAGAGACCGTAAGAATTGGAGGGCAACTAAACCTCTTCCCAATACCTAATTTGTCGCTAATTTTGTTTTCAAATGTTATGATTTGAGATCAATTTGACAAAAAAGAGTCATCTCCTTCAACTACAAACGTATAATACAGAAGTACATTTAATGATAAGACCTTTAAACGACGAAGCGACGATTTTACCTAGGGGACATTCAGATCGGAGAGAGAAGAAATTCTGATTCAGAGAGATCAGAGAGAGAAGACAGTCTGAGTGTGATGGTAAGCATTCAGTTGAGTTTATTAATATTGATAACATGTGTCTTATATTTCCCAAAATGTTTAAGAAAGTATATTTTTATAAAATAAAAAAAGTTTGTTAAGATTCTACGGTACTGTTCTATTAGCTGTAAACCACGCAAGAAACGAAGTTTGGTTAATGCTAATGAAATAAAACAAAATAAGATAAAAATATAATAGTTTAGAATCCACATTCGGGTACATATTTGCACATTAGGGGGGTGAGGGGTAAAGCATAGCATATAATAAATACGTAACCTAACATAGGTACCTTTTCCCCCCTCAATCCCAAAAAACTAAAGCTGAAATATCATAAACAATGTTAGAAACCACTGTTTGCATTCCAATTCTCCGTTGAAAGAACCTGTTTGAGTAGTTTCTTTTATCATATAATTTTTTTTATAACAAACAGATTTGAGGAGGTGACAAACAAGAGATTTGATGAGATCTGATGAGTAAGTCAAAGGTTTTCAGAAAAGATAGGGTTCGTGGCATTTTTATTGCAATCGTTCAGCTGTGGAGGTAGAAAAAAGGGGGGAATTCTTTCTTTTATTTGTGCCTCAATTTGATTTCATCTTCATTTCAGGTCCGTGTGTCACTGTTTTCCTGATCGAAAGGTATTTCTTACTCAAGTGTCTTCTGTCGGCCTTTTACTGCGCCATTGATTTGCTGATTTCCACGATGAAAAAATGCAGCCGTTAAGGGGTGTCATATCATATGGGAGAAATTTTTGTTGTAATTTTCTGTTCTTGTAAAATAAATGAGATTTTTTGGTATTAAGAAAGGGAAACTAAATCCTGAGAACTAGATATTAGACTTTAGACGTAGGAAATTGAACAACACTAGAGATGGAAATCCAAAAAAAGAACGGAAAATCCAGCAAACAAGATGGAAATCCAATAAGGATCTTAAAATCCAGCATGTTGTTTTGTCAACAAATGGAAAATTCAATTCAGTTATGGGAATTCAACATTTTTGTTTCTCAAATAATTGGAAATTCAATAATAATAATAATGGAATTTCAAAATGGTCTCCAATATTCAAACTCAGTTGTTGAAATTCTAATTTTGTTGTTGATAAATATTACAAACAATTTTTATTGAATCTCAGACAGTTTCTTTTTTACAGTGTACAGAAATTATCCCGTAAAGTATGATATTAACATTTAACGAGTCCTTGAGCTTGAGTTTATTTAGAAAACACCAAAAAAGATTTTTTCACTTTTATTAATACACTGTAATTATTCCATAAGCAATTGGTGATTAATAAATTTAAAATTATATTGTTCTGTTGCTCCAAACTATTAATTATAAGCTAAAAATGTTTTTACACAAATTTATGCATTTTCATAAAAAACATCTGTACATAATTTCACTTTAAATATCAATATGATATTCTATAAATTTCAGTCTACTATTGAAATTCAAATCATTTTGATTAATATGACCTATTTGCGTCGAAAAATACATTTTTTCTACTGAAAAGTGCATAAATCTTAATAATTTCAATAATTTTTCTGAATTCAATAAGCAAGTCACAATTCCAACAGAAAAATTGGATTCTTGTTTTACTTGTTTGAATTCGAGTAAAAAAATTGGGTGGAAATCAATTATTTTTTACAGTGTACTTAATAATTTATGTTCGTTTTAAGTTTTAATTTTGCTCCATACTTTCAGTTCAAAAAACATTTTTTTTTTATTAAATCTCTACAAGAATTGAGGTGACTGAATTAAACTGACGGAAATAAGCTGACAGTTTAATATACGTTTATATTAAATCATGGAAATCACAGTACCTCAAAATCACATTTAGCCGATTTTTTTACTTTATTCGAAAACCAATCCACCATGACTGGACTGTATTTCAATACTAAAATTTAAATAAATTTTTCAAATACATTCGGTTCCAGTAATGCGCAAATGAAGTAATAACCTTTTGAAGGCTTACATGTGTTTTTAGTTTTTGGTTCAACCGAGCTATTGATTCAAAAGAAAATTTTTAGATAAGGGTCTTACTTGAAAAAACCCTCCTGGGAGAATATAAGGAATTTAAGTTCTGAACTACTTTTTAATTCTGAACTAGTTTTAAGTTCTGAACTAGTTTTAAGTTCTGAACTAATTTTCAAGGTAACAACATATAAACTAATCGGATTACTTTTTCACATCGTTCATTATCTGGGCTAGTTACTGCTTTGAACTAAATGTATTGTTGCGAAGGAACTTTTAATTGGGACTGAAGTTTTGATATTTGGAATTATTTTTTTTGTGAAATTGTCAATTTGCAGCCCCGGTTTTGCACTGTTCAGTGATATGCAGGAAAGTCTTTTGGGCTGAATTCACACAGGTTGAATTGGCTAGGCCCTCACTCAAAGATAATTCTTTCTGTTTCTGTTTGTCGACTTCAAATAATAAGATACTTTTAATTCTACTCCAAAAGGAGCGCCTTAGCTCCGCCTTCGAGTTCAACTGAGAGATAGACGCGTGCAATCACCTCGATTGACCGAAGCAACACCAGTTGACGTTAGCATTCGCTTTGATTCGGACCAAATTAAATAATGAGTGATAGTGAGATAGTGATTGGATTGTTGGACAATTTAGTCGATGAAGATTATGATCGTGAGAGGCGTGGAAGGCAATATAAAGCTCATTCACGTCACAGAATACTCTCAAGTGAGAGTGATAGCGATCAAACGAATGGCTCTCGGAGCCCAGAGTTTCAAACTCGTGCTCGGTATGGCTCTCGGAGCCCTAAAATTAGTTCTAGGAGAGAAAAATCTTGCTCTTGGAGCCCCAAAAAAATCCATGAAACAAAGCGGAAAGCTTCCCCGGAAAAGCACAAAGGTAAAAGATTAAAAGAAAACATGTCAAATGACGCTCTATTCAAAAAGATTTATGAAGAACGTTCTGGTACCAAAGAGGGTCCCAAGATCCATAAGAAACTTGCCAAAGTTGAAAATAGAGCTTTTTCTGAGCCTTTGGAAATAGTGAAGCTAAAAGAGTTATTTGAGCACCACCCTAGGCCTGCAAATACCGAAAAAATTGTTCCTCCAAAGGTGAATAGTGAAATTTGGGCTATTCTCTCATCACAGGCTAAACAAAGGGATGCTAAGGCACTTCAAGTGTGGCGGACAATTGCTCACTCAACATTGTGTGTTTTAGAGGCAGCAAATGCGATTCTTGAGCTAGAAAATGAGCATATTAAAGAAAAGGTTGTCAAAAACCTTACAGATGCAGTGCACATGCTTGGCCTCACCAATTACGATCTAAGTTTAAAAAGACGTCATGCGATGAAATTCGAATTGAGCCCGGATCCCACTGTAGCATCAGCCTTATGTGCTCCTGAAGTCAAAGTCGCGGAGTATCTGTTTGGCAAAGATATTGCCAAAACAACGTCTAAAGCTAAATCCGTGGCGGATTTGAAAAAATCTTTTGGAAAACCAAAAACATACAAAGGGGGGCCTACCGTTATCGCCGATGGCAGAACGAGGCCCCTCGTCCAAATTATCGCAGAAGGCAGGACCAGGACCGTCAAGAGAGGTTCAAATTCCAGAAATTCCAGAATTTCCAGAAAAGGGATCGCAAATAGCTGGTATGTACTATTTAACATACCCCGCCCTTGATTTTTATGTTTTGTTGTGAATTTCAATAGGCGGTCACAACATTTGGCTGATGATTGTAAAGCGGGGAGAATTAGTAAGTTCGTCTCAATATGGCAGTCAATAAGCAGTGATTTGTATATTTTGAATATTGTAGCCTCAAGCTATAAGATTGAATTTGAGAAAACACCACTAAAAGCTTTGAAAAAAAAAAAAAAACAGTCTTACGTTTGAAGAAAAACAGGCTATAAGAAAAGAACTTGATATTTTATTGCATAAAAGTGTTATTGTTAAAGTACCCGACTTCAGAATAAAGGAAATACGTTGTAATTCTCCCGTTTTTACAGTCCCAAAGAAAGATGGGTCTACTCAGTTTATTCTTAATCTTAAAAATTTTAATGAAAACATTAAATATTACCATTTTAAAATGGAAAGTGTTCATTCTGCGGTTCTTTTGATGACAAAAAATTGTTATATGGCCTCTATTGACCTAGTCGATTTTTATTATTCATGTCCTGTTGATTTTGATGATCAAATGTGGCTTTGTTTTCAAGTTGACCTTTATTATGCGTTCACTTCAATGCCAAATGGCTTATCATCTGCCCCAAAGGTTCTTACGAAACTTATGAAACCTGCTATCTCTCTGCTTCGAAGAAAAGGGTATTTGTCAGTTACGTGTTTAGACGATTCTCTCCTTCTGGGAAGGTCATATTTAGAGTGTCAAAATAATGTCTATGAAACAGCGAAATTACTGTCAGAGCTGGGGTTTGTGATCCACCCGGGAAAGTCAGTTCTCATTCCAAGCCAACAAATAGAATTTCTGGGCTTTTTGTTAGATTCGCGATCAATGCGTATTTTCCTGCCGGAAAGAAAAATTAAAAAAGTTATACATTTGGTTTCAAAAATTCTTAGTCGAAAATTGACTACGATTCAAGAATTGGCCGAAACTCTTGGCGTTCTCGTTTCAAAATTTCCAGCAGTAGAATTAGGGCCTTTATATTACCGAAAAGCGGAATCGTTGAAAACTCAAGCATTAAGGTACGCGAAGGGTGATTTTGCGGCAAGGATAATTTTAACATCCGATGTAAATTCGGAACTACAATGGTGGTTGGATATTGCCAACCATGCTTCTAAAGCAATTGAGTCTAGATCAATTGACAAATATTTGTGTAGTGATGCGTCAAAACTAGGTTGGGCACTCGTGGATGAATATTCCATGAAAATGGCCACAGGTGAATGGTCCTCAGAAGAGAAGAGATTTGATATCAATGTCTTAGAAACGAAGGTCGTTTATCTGGGATTAAAATGTTTTGCCCGTGATATTAAAGGCATGCATGTTCGGCTGCGTTCTGACAATATAACCACAGTTGCCTATATAAATAAAATGGGAGGATCAAAATCTAAATTTTGTAATTATTTCGCAAATAAGGTCTGGCAGGTAGTATTTCAGGGCAAAGGGTGGATATCTGCAGAACATGTGCCTGGGGTTGTCAATATCGCGGATAAAGCATCACGAAAATTTGATAATGAAAAGGAATGGAAATTGGATTCTGAAATATTTACTATTTTGAATTTTTTGGTATGTCAGTCAATAGATATTGACTTGTTTGCAACTAGATTAAATTTTCAGATTAAACCATTTGTTTCTTGGAAACCAGATCCAGAATGTTTTTTCTTAGATGCATTTGCAATGAATTGGAAGTCTTATTTTTTTTTATGCATTCCCCCCATTCAGCTTACTTCTGAGGACCCTTCAGAAGGTGGAAACAGATCAGGCCACAGGTATTTTGATCTTCCAAATTGGACCACACAAGTATGGTATCCCTTACTATTAAAGCTTTTAATAGGAATTCCAATATTTCTACCAAATGATATTTTTACTTTGTCTCTCCCACAGAAACCGACCTTGCACCATCCATTGTCCAAGACGTTACACCTAGTGGCTTGTGTCGTCTCCGGCAAGGGCTTCACCACCAAAGATATTCTCCCTCCACAGTCGATATTATCATGAATGGATGGCGGGATTCAACTAAGTGCCAGTACAAAGTTTACATTAAAAAATGGATCGACTTTTGTCGATCCTTGGAGGCAACTCTACCGGAGACTTTGACATTTCTTACGGAACTTTTTCACTCAGATAGTGGATACAGTGCTTTTAATACTGCGAGGAGTGCTTTATCGGCAATTCTACCAAGCCTTCAGTTAGGCAGTAATCACATCACCAAGAAGTTTATGAGAGGTGTCTTTAATAGAGGACCGAGTCTACCCAAGATTTCAAGTATTTGGGATGTAAAATGTGTATTTGATCTCTTTAGACTGCCAGCTTGGGATATCGAAAATCTTCAATTAAAGACACTAACACAAAAATTAGCAGTTTTATTGATTTGATCAGCATTTGAAAGAGTTCAGTTTTTGACCAGTTTATCACTTAGTAATATGGTACATAATGACGATGGAAGTTTTGATTTTCAAATCAATGTGTTTTTAAAAACAACGAAACCGGGCAACTACACATCAGTAGTTAAATTTCGGCGTTTTCTAGAGTCGTCCCTGTGTCCGGTATTGCACCAAGCTTGTTATTTAAAAATGACGTAAAATCCTAGTAGACACGACGCACTTTTTCTTACATATCGTAAGCCTCATACTGCTGCTTCCAAGTCATCTATTTCTAAAGGGATAAAAGAAGTTTTATTTCTTGCATGTATAGATATCAGTGTTTATGGTGCTCATAGCACACGGTCTGCCTCAACGTCCTACCTTAAAGCAAGAGGAATTGATGTAGACCAAATCATAAAATATGTAGGCTGGACACATGCCAAACCGTTTGCAAGGTTTTATAATAAACCAATTAAAGGTGGTCAGCAGTTATCTGTCTTTTGAATCTATTCACTGTAATTTGTTATATTTGAAATATCTTCCTATAAATGAATTTTTGTACAACAACCTCTTTTAATGAATAGGGCTATTATTCATCATTAGTGTTGGTTTAGCTAATGCTGAACTTCAAAATCTCAGTTGAACTCAAGGCGGAGCAATGACGCTCCTTTTGAAGTAGAATTGATAAATTAAACGAAAACTTACCAAGTTTGAAGTTTGATTGTAATTCTACTCCAAAGAAGGAGCTCCAGCGTAGCTGAGAGTTCAACTGCCCTCCCAATTTCCATTCCCGTTGAACTCTCAGCATTTCATCATGAGCTTAACCACTGCATATTATAATGACTTTAAAATACTGGTGTTGCTTCGGTCAATCGGGGTGATTGCACGCGTCTATCTCTCAGTTGAACTCTCAGCTACGCTGGCGCTCCTTCTTTGGAGTAGAATTACAATCAAACTTCAAACTTGGTAAGTTTTTGTTTAATTTATCAATTATGCAGCATTTCAAGCAGTTTGACGTTGCGTTGGCTATATTCAAAAACTAATCCCTACGGCCCATGAGAGTTATGCAAAAACGAAAGGATTTTAGTTGAAAGCCCACTTATCTGGTCTTTTGTTACAGTAGTCACGAAGGATTTAGGCTAATAGGTGCGAATCTTCAAGAATGCAAGGATAAAACGACAGATTCATCCTCGCCTGCTTTTAAAAAGGCATTTGTAGAACTTTCTAATACCCCTGAAATTTACCAAACTCTGTCTAAGACTTTTTTAGCCCTGAAAGCAAGTGATAAATTAGGGTCCAACTCGATTCCTTCAAGTATCGAACCGATTTACGAGCAATTAGTTGTAACTGAAGCGCAGCTGGAGAACACAAATATGATCTGTTGGAAATTATAACAAAGAAAGTGACTAAAAAGTTCACTGATGCAAGGTCACTGAAAGAGGCTACTGAACTAAAATTCAGCCAGGGATGTGATTCAGTTAAGCTCGAGTTTAATCAAAAGTTTGCAACAATTGAGCAGGTCCTAAGCAGTTTGAGAACTCGCACTGAAAATTTGGAGGAGAGAATTGTTCGAATAGAGGAAAAGCTTGATGATTATGATCAAGAGTCATTGCTTGATAGTCTTGTATTTCATGGGGTCAGGTAAGTACCTAGTGGAGACACTCGTACGACAATATCTCGCATTATAAATAGCGAAATGTCTGTGACTGACTTCTTCTGATTTGATCAATGCATGCCGTCACCACCAGAATAATACGACTACAGATCACGAAGAAAGTTCTATTAGAGCTTCTTTGATCATCGTTAAATTTCCTAGCAAAGATGTAGTCCGGAAAGTATTTAAAGCAAAAGCTAGACTTGCTTCAACTGATGCTTTTGTAACACAATCCCTAACATAATGTCGCCGGGACATTTTGAACGCAACGAAAGACAAGTATGGTCAGAGGAATGTGTGGTCAAATCAGGGTCAGATTTTGGCAAAGCCTAGTGGAGGGTTAGCAGTCAAGAATATCTGCTCTATTGCTGACTGTGTTTAGTCTCAGATGTTATGATTAGTGTTTCTTGTATTTGTTATTTTTGTTTTCTTTTTTGTTTTTTGCTTCTGTTTTTGTGTGTGTAAATCGGTTTCTTTCGCTTAATTCATTTCTAGCGTTCAACCTAAATGGCCAAAATCTTCACTAGACTGAGGGGGTATTGTACTTTCGGTGAAGGAGGGAATCAGGAATGGTATAAGGTATGACATTAGTACATGGAGACAAGGTAAGGTGGAAATTTTTCCAGTAGATATTGAACTTAATAACAAAAAAATTAATTAGTATGGTGTATAAGCCTCATAGCACTCACTTGGATGAGTTTACAGATGGATTTAATGAGCTCCTTGACAAAATCCCGAACGGTGTTAGTCATATACTGATGGGCGATTTTAATTTTAATTTATTAGATCTATCTAGTCAATATGATGGAGCCTTAAATTTTATGATAGCAAATGATTAATCTCCACTTGTCAGTATTCCAACAAGAATCACGAGTCAATCTGAGTAGTGAGCCACCTAGTACCGCGCCGGGGACAAGGCCGGGGACAAGAATATGTGTACAGTTTCAACGGAGCAAGACTTGTCTGACAGGTTTCTGAGGCAACACCCATTTCTGGATCAATGTTACAAAGACAGATTTTCGTGTGAGACAGGTTTCTGAGGTTAACAGCCTAGCTGGTTAACAGCCAGGCTGAGCATGTAATAGATTCCTACTTAGGTTTTATGATTTCATACAGCATTAGAGATATTAAAGAGCTATATCATTTGCATAAAGCTAACTCAATTGGCGAAAAGGTATTCTATTTGCATAACTCTGCTCTGAACGTCCTTAATGAGGGTATGAATAATAGGCTTGAAACCAAAATGAGAATAATACGAGAATTATTTTAGCTGGTTAGAATGAAAGTGGTAGAAAGGGTTAAAAGTGCTTACCAGTTAAGGTAAGTCTGAGAGGATGGTAAGTCTCATGCAACTCGACATAAATGTTAGAATGACTTCATATGTATCAATCTATGGAAACGGTTACTGCTGACAAGGTGATCATGGGACTTGACTTAGTTTTACTTCTTGGCTGTGTTCTGTATAATACACAAATACCAATCGAGCAGTGTTGCCGATAAAAAATATGCTTTAGCATTGGTGTATGCTAAAAGTTTTAAACTAATAGAGTCGTAGGCGTCAAGATGACATTGTGAGTTGACCTAGCTTTATTCTCGACTGTGTTCTGTATAAGACACAAGTATCAATTGAGCAATGTTCTCAATATAAAATATGCTTTAACATTGGAGTATGCTAAAAAGTTGAAAATAATAAAGTTGTAGATGCTAAGAAAAGAATTTTAATAAAGAAATTCGGAGCAATCCTTAGAAATCCTTAACAATCAACTAGTGAGATGATTATGGATTTGAACTATCAAGGACCGCAACCATCAATGACCCTAACCATCAAGGACCTCAATCTCCAAGGACCCCCTCTCCCAACATCCAAGGGGCCACTCCCTCCAACTTTTTGGTCCCATACCCCCATTTTTCTACTTATTTTATTGAATTTTTTTTACTTTTCTTTTATTTTTTATTTTCTAAAATGGTATTTTTTTCCAAATTTTTTTTACATGTCTTAGAATGACATGAAACATACTTAAAACATAAAAAATTTACATTTAATTATTTCAAAATTCAAAATGAGAATGTTATAGATATATAGTCGTGACTTTTAATATTAGAAAAATAATATTTTTAGTAGCACTTTTTTTGGAGTAGATTTTTTGGTTCTTAGAAAATTAATCAACTATCTTTTCAAATTTTCTTTTACATGTCTTAGAATGACATGAAACATACTTAAAACATAAGAAATTCATATTTAATATTTTACAAATTCAAAATGAGAATGATATAGATATGTTAGTCGTGACTTTTACTATTAGAAAAATAATGTTTGTAGTAGCCCTTTTTTTGGACTGAATTTTTCGGACAATGAAAATTATTCAACATTTTTTGACATAGTTTTTTTTCTCATCTTTTTTTTCAAGTTCCACTTCTGTTCTGAACTTTAAAAGAAAAAAAAAGTTCAACTTCTCTTCTGAATATTTCCATAGAAGTGAAAAAATGCTAAGGTTTGATTCTGAACTACGAAATTATTCCAAGTCTTATATTTCAATGAAAAAAATCCAAAATGAAAATTGGAATATTAACGTAATGTAACTGTGACGAGGTAAACTACGACACAACATTACAAAAATATTCCAAGTCTTAGATGTCTAAGACAAAATTCCAAAATGAACTTCGAAACATCTTCAGAATGTAAAAGTGACAAGGTAAACCACGACGAAACACTACAAAAATATTCCAACTCTTACATTTCAACGAAGAAAATTCAAAATGGTCTTTGAAACAGCAAGAGAATGTAACAATGACAAGGTAATCCATGACACAACACTAAAAAAATATTCCAGGTCTTACATTACAACGAAAAAAAACAAAAATAAATTGGAAACATCAATAGAATGTAACAGTAAAAAGGTAAACCACGACACAACACTACGAAAATATCCAAGTCTTAGATTTCAACCAAAATTTTCAAAATGAACTTTGAAAAATCAACAGAATGTAAGAGTGACAAGGTAGACCACGACACAACACTAAAAAGAAAATCCAAAATGGTCTTTGAAACAGCAAGAGAATGTAACAGTGACAAGGTAAACCACGACACGACACTACAAAAATATTCCAAGTCTTATATTACAACGATAAAGTTCCAAAATGAAGTTTGAAACATCCACAGAATGTAACAGTGACCAGATAAACCACGACGAAACACTATAAAAACATTTCAAGGCTTAAATTTCAAGACAAAAGTTCCAAAATGAACTTTGAAACATGAATAGAGTGTAACAGCGGTAATGTAAACCACAACATTTCAACCAAAAAAAATCCAAACTGAACTCTGAAATATCAAAAGAATATAACACTGACAAGGTAAACCACGAAACAACACTACAAAAATACTCAAAGTCTTACATTTCAACGAAAAATTTCAAAATGAACTATGAAACAGCACCAGAATGTAACAGTGATAAGGTAAATGACGATACAACACTGCAAAAATATTCCAAGTCTTACATTTCAATGAAAAAATTCCAAAATGAACTATAAAACTTCAAGAGGATATAATGACACAACACTACAAAAATATACCAAGTCTTGCGTTTCTACGAAAAAATTCCAAAATGAACTTTGAAACATTTTCAGAATGTAACAGTGACAAGGAAAACCACGACAAAACACTACAAAAATATTCCAACCCCTAAATTTTAACTAAGAAAGTCCAAAATCAACTTCGAAACATCAAGAGGATGTGAAAGTCACAAGGTAAACCACGACACAACACTACAAAAATATTCCAGGTCCTACAATTCAACGAATAAATTTAAAAATGAACTTTGAAACATCAACAAAATGTAACAGTGACAAGGTAACCCACGACACAACACTACAAAAATATTCCAAGTCTTACATTACAACGAAAAAAATTCCAAAATGAACTTTGAAACATCAACATGATGTAACCTTGTCAAGGTAAACCACGACACAACCCCACAAAAATATTTCAAATCTGATTTTTCAAGAAAAAAATTCCAAAATGAACTTTGAGACATCCAAACTGAATTCTGAAACATCAACAGAATGTAACACTGACAAGGCAAACCTCGAAACAACACTACAAAAATGTTCCAAGTCTTACATTTCAATGAAAAATTCCAAACTGAACTATGAAACAGCAACAGAATGTAAAAGTGATAAGGTAAACGACGACACAACACTACAAAAATATCCCCAATCTTATATTTCAACCAAAAATTCCAAAATGAACTTTGAAAAATCAACAGAATGTAACAGTGACAAAGTAAACCAGGACACGACACTAAAAAAATATTCAAAGTCTTACATTACAACGATAAAATTCCAAAATGAGGTTAGAAACATCCAGAGAATGTAACAGTGACAACACTATAAAAATATTCAAGTCTTACATTTCAAGAAAATATTCCAAAATGAACTTTGAAATATCAATAGAATGTAACAGCGGCAAGGTAAACCACAACATAACAAAAATATTCCAAGTCTTACATTTCAACGAAAAAATTCCAAAATGAACTCTGAAACATCAACAGAATGGAACAGTAACAACGTAAACCACGAAACAACACTACAAAAATATTCCAAGTCTATCATTTCATCGAAAAAATCCAAAAAAGTCTTACATTACAACGAAAAATTCCAAAAGGAACTTTAAAACATCAGCAAAATGTAACAGTGACAAGGTAAATCACAACACAACACTATAAAAATATACCAAGTCTTACATTTCAACGAAAAAATCCAACATGAACTTTGAAACAGCAACATAATGTAACAATGATAAGGTAAACGACGATACAATACTGCAAAAATATTCAGAGTTTTACATTCCAATGAAAAAATTCCAAAATGAACTTTGCAACATCAACAGGATGTAACCTTGACAAGGCAAACCACGACACAACACTCTAAAAATATTTCAAGTCTTACATTTCAAAGAAAAATTCCAAAATGAACTTTGAAACATCAACAGAATGTAACGGTGACAAGGTAAACAACGATGCAACACTAAAAAAATTATTCCAATTCTTACATTTCAACGAATAAATTCCAAAATGAACATTGAAACGTCTTCAGAACATAACAGTGACAAGGTAAACTGTGACAAAACACTACAAAAATATTCCAATTTTTACATTTCAACGAAAAAAATCCAAAAAGAACTTTGAAACATAAACGGACTATAACACTGACAAGGTAAACCACGAAACAACACTACAAAAATATTCCAAGTCTTACAATTCAACGAATAAATTTCAAAATGAACTTTGAAACATCAACAGAATGTAACAGTGACAAGGTAAGCCACGACACAACTGTGCAAAAATATTTCAAGTCTTATATTTCAATAAAAAATTCCAAAATCAACTTTGAAACATCAACAGGATGTAACATTGACAAGATAAACCACGACACAACACTACAAAAATATTCTAAGTCTTCCATTACCACGAACAAATTTCAAAATGAACTTCGAAACATCAACAGAATGTAACAGTTACAAGTTAAATCACAACAAAACACTATAAAAATATTCCAAGTCTTATATTTCAACGAAAAAAAAAATCGAAAATGAACTCTGAAACATCAAGCAAATGTAAGAGTGACAAGGTGAACCTTGTAACAACAGTACAAAAATATTCTAAGTCTTAAATTTCAACGAAAAAATTCCAAAACGAACTTTGGAACATCAACAATCTTACATTTCAGTTAAAAAACTTCCAAAATGAACTTTGAAACATCTATATAATGTATCAGTGACTAGATAAACCCCGAAACAACACTACAAAAATATTCCAAGTCTTCCATTACCATGAACAAATTTCAAAATGAGCTTTGAAACATCAACAGAATGTAACAATTAAAGGCTAAATCACAACACAACACTATAAAAATATTCCAAGTCTTACATTTCAACCAAAAAAAAAAATCCATAATGAACTCTGAAAAATCAGGCGAATGTAACAGTGACAAGGTCAACCTTGAAACAACACTACAAAAATATTCTAAGTCTTAAATTTCAACAAAAAAATTCCTAAATGAACTTTAACACATCAACAGTCTTACATTTCAACGAAAAAATTCCAAAATGAACCTTGAAACATCAACATAACGCAACAGTGACAAGGTATAACACAACACTAAAAAAATATTCCAAGTCTTACATTTCAACGACATAATTCCAAAATGAACTTTGAAACCTCCACAGAATGTAAAAGTGACAAGCTAAAACACAACACAACACTATAAAAAAATTCCAAGTCTTACATTTCAACGAAAAAATTTTCCAAAATGAACTTCAAAACGTCCACAGCAGTGACAAGGTAAACCACGAAACAACACTACAAAAAATATTCCAACTCTTACATTTCAACGAATAAGTTTCAAAATAAACTTTGGAACATCAACATAATGTAACAGTTACAAGGTAAGCCACGACACAACAGTACAAAAAATTTCCAAGTTTTACATTACAACAAAACAATTCCAAAATGAACTTGGAAACATCAACAGAATATAAGAGTGACAAGCTAAACCACGGCACAACACTACAAAAATATCCCAAGCCTTAGATTTCAACCAAAAATTCCAAAATGAACTTCGTCACTGGTTTACATTGTCACTGTTACATTCTGTTGATGTTCCAAAGTTTATTTTGAAATTTATTCGTTGAATTGTAAGACTTTGTATATTTTTGTAGTGTTATTTCGTTGTTTACATTGTCACTATTACATTCTGTTGTTGTTTAAATGTTTATTTTGGGATTTATTCGTTGAAATGTAAGAATTGGAATATTTTTGTAGTGTTGTATTGTGGTTTACCTTGTCACTGTTACATTCTGTTGATGTTTCAAAATTCATTTAGAATTTTTTTTGCGTTGAAATGTAAGACTTAGAATTTCTTATAGTGTTGTGTTGTAATTTACATTGTCACTGTTACATTCTGTTGATTTTTCAAAGTTCATTTTGGAGTTTCGTCGTTGAAATGTAAGACTTGGAATAATTTTGTAGTGTTGGTTCGTGGTTTACCTAGTCACTGTTACATTATGTAGATGTTTCAAAGTTCAGTTTGGAAGTTCTTCATTGAAATGTAAGACTTGGAATAATTTTGTAGTGTTGTGTTGTGGTTTACATTGTCATTCTTACATCCTGTTTATATTTCAAAGTTCATTTTGGAATTTTTTAATTGAAATGAAGAGTTGGAATATTTTTGTAGTGTTGTTTCGTGGTTTATCTTGTCACTGTTACATTCTGTTGATGTTTCAGAGTTCATTTTGGAATTTTTTTTTTTTGCTGAAATGTAAGACTTGGAATATATCTATAGTGTTGTGTTGTGATTTAACTTGTCACTGTTACATTCTGTTGATGTTTCAAAGTTCATTTAGGAATTTTTTCGTAGTAATATAAAACTTGGAAAATTTTTCTAGTGTTGTGTCGTGGTTTACCTTGTCAACGTTATCTCCTGTTGATGTTTTAAAGTTCATTTTGGAATTTTTTCACTGAAATGTAAGACTTGGAATATTTTGCACTATTGTGTCGAGACTTACCTTCTCACTGTTACATTCTGTTGATGTTTCTAATTTCATTTTGAAATTTATTCGTTGAAATGTAAGACTTGGAATATTTTGTAGTGTTGTTTCGTGGTTTACCTTGTCACTGTTATAGCCCGTTGATGTTTCAAAGCTCATTTTGGAATTTTTTCGTTGAAATGTAAATACTTGTAATATTTTTTTAGTGTTTTGTCATGGTTTACATTTTCACTGTTATATTGTGAAGACGTTCCAACGTTCCTTTTCGAATTTATTTGTTGAAATGTAAGAATTGGAATGTTTTTTGTAGTGTTATGGCGTGGCTTGCCTTGTCTCTGTTACATTCTGTTGATGTTTCAAAGTACATTTTTAAATTTATTCGTTGAATTGTAGGACCTGGAATATTTTTGTAGTGTTGAATCGTGGTTTACCTAGTCACTTTTAAATTCTCTTGATGTTTCAAAGTTCATTTTGGATTTTATTAGTTGAAATGTAAGAGTTGGAATATTTATGTAATGTTTTTTGTGGTTTTCCTTGTCACTGTTACATTCTTAAGATGTTTCAAAGTTCATTTTGGAAATTTTTTTGTGAAATGTAAGACTTGGAATATTTTGGGAGTGTTGTGTCGTGGTTTATCTTGTTAAAATTACATCCTCTTGTTTCATAGTTCATTTTGGAATTTTTACATTGAAATGTAATACTTGGAATATTTTTGCTGTTTTGTATCGTCGTTTAATTTTTGTAGTGTTTTGTCGTGGTTTACCTTGTTAAAATTACATCCTCTTGTTTCATAGTTCATTTTGGAATTTTTCCATTGAAATGTAAGACTTGGAATATTTTTTCAATGTTGTATCGTCGTTTACCTTATCAGTGTTACATTCTGTTGCTGTTTCAAGGTTTATTTTGGAAGTTTTTCATTGAAATGTAAGACTTTGAATATTTTTGTAAAGTTGTTTCGTGGTTTACCTTGTCAGTGTTACATTCTTTTGATGTTTCAGAGTTCAGTTTGGAATTTTTTGGTTGAAATGTAAGACTTGGAATAGTTGTGTTGCGTTATGTTGTGGTTTACCTAACTGCTGTTACATTCTATTGATGTTTCAAAGATCATTTTGAAATTTTTGTTTCTTGAATTTAAGACTTGAAACATTTTATAGTGTTGTGTCGGGGTTTTTCTTGTCACTGTTACATTCTGTGGATGTTTCAAACTTCATTTTGGAATTTTATTGTTGTAATGTCAGACTTGGAATATTTTTGTAGTATCGTTTCGTGGTTTACCTTGTCACTGTCACATTTTGTTGATTTTTCAAAGTTCATTTTGGAATTTTTTTTTGGAATATAAGGCTTGAAACATTTTTTTAGAGTTGGGTCGTGGTTTACCTTGTCACTGTTACATTCTATTGATATATCCAAGTTCATTTTGGAATTTTTTCGTTGTAATGTAAGACTTTTTGTTTGGAATATAAGGATTTTTGCTTGGAATATAACGCTTGAAATATTTTTTTAGTGTTGTGTTTTGGCTTACCTTGTCACTTTTACATTCTCTTGATGGGGAAAGACCTGTCTGACTGGTTTCTGATGCAACACCCATTTCTGGATCAAATTTACAAAGACAGATTTACCTGCCAGACAGGTTTCTGAGGTTAACAGCCTAGCTGGTTAACAGCCCAGCTGAGCGTGTAATAGATTCCTACTCAAGTTTAATGGTTGCATACAGCATTACAGACATCAAAGAGTTATATCATTTGCATAAAGCTAAATCAATTTGCAAAAAGGTATTCCATTTGCATAACTCTGCTCTGAATGCCCTTAATGAGGATATGATTAATAGGGTTGAAACAAAGATGAGAATAATACGAGAATGTTTTTGTTTGGTTAGAATGAAAGTGGTAAAAAGGGTTAAAAGTGCTTACCAGTTAAGGTAAGTCTGAGAGGATGGTAAGTCTCATGCAACTTGACATAAATTTAGAATGATATCATATGTATCAAGCTATGGAAACGGTTACTGCTGACAAGGTGATCATGTGTCTTGACTTAGTTTTACTTCTTGGCTGTTTTTTATAATATATAAATACCAATCGAGCACTTTTGCCAATAAAACATAGGTTTTAGTATTGGTGAATGCTAAAAAGTTGAAACTAATAGAGTCGTAGGCGTTAAGATGACCGTGTGACTTGAGCTAGCCTTACTTCACGACTGTTTTCTGTATAATACACAAGCATCAATTGAACAGTTTTCTCAATATAAAATATGCTTTAGTATTGGAGTATGCTACAGCTGAATTTTTTGGACTTGGAAAATTATTCAACTTCTTTTTACATATTTTTTTTCTTATCTTATTTTTCAACTTCCACTCCTGTTCTGAACTTTAAAAGAAGAAAAAAATCAACTTCTCTTCTGAATATTTCCATGGAAGTAAAAAACTGCTAAGGTTTGATATCTGAACTACGAATATATTCTAAGTCTTACGTTTCAATGAAAAATTCCAAAATGAACACTGAAACATTAACATAATATGACATGGACAAGGTAAACCACGACACAACACTAAAACATATTCCAAGTCTTACATTTCTGTATTTCCAAAAAAATTCAGTCCAAAAAAATGCTACTACAAACATTATTTCTCTAATAGTAAAAGTCACGACTAACATATAGATATCATTCTCATTTTGAATTTGTAAAATACTAAATGTGAATTGCTTATGTTTTAAGTGTGGTTTATGTCATTCTAAGACATGTAAAAAAATTTTAAAAAAAAGTTGAATCCCTTTCTAAGTCCAAAAAACTCAGTCCAAAAAAAGTGCTACTACAAATGTTATTTTTCTAATAGTAAAAGTCACGATAAAATATCTATGTCATTCTCATTTTGAAGTTGGAAAATATTAAATGTGAATGTTTCTTGTTTTAAGTATGTTTCATGTCATTCTAAGACATGTAAAAAAAAGTTGAAAAAATTACCATGTTAGAAAAAAATAAAAAAATTTAAAAAAACTTCAAAAAAAGTAAAAATTAGGGGGATGGGACCAAAAAGTTGGAGGCACGGGGCCCCTTGGAGGTTGGGGAGAGAGGGTCCTTGGAGGTTGAGGTCCTTGGTGGTTAGGGTCATTGGTGGTTGCAGTCCTTGATGGTTCAAATCCATAATCATCTCACTAGTTGATTTCTAATTATTTCTAAGGATTGTTGTGAATTTCTGTATTAAAATTATTTTCTTAGCTTCTACAACTTTATTGGTTTCAACTTTTTAGCATACTCTAATGCTAAAGCATATTTTATATTGAGAACACTGCTCAATTGATACTTGTATATTATACAGAACACAGTCGAGAAGTAAAGCTAGGTCAAGTCACAAGGTCATCTTGACCCTTACGACTCTATTAGTTTTAACTTTTAGCATACTCCAATGTTAAAGCATATTTTTTATCGGCAACACCGCTCGATTGTTTTTTCTGGATTATACAGAACACAGCCAAGAAGTAAAACTAAGTCAAGTCCCATGATCACCTTGTCAGCAGTAACCGTTTCCATAGATTGATACGTATGATTTCATTCTAAAATTTATGTCAAGTTGCTTGAGACTTACCCTCCTCTCAGACTTACCTTAACTGGTAAGCACTTTTAGCTCTTTTTGCCACTTTCATTCTAACCAACTAAAACAACTTCAACCCTATTATTCATATCCTCATTAAGGACATTCAGAGCAGAGTTATACAAATAGAATACCTATTCGCCAATAGAGTTAGCTTTATGCAAATTATATAACTCGTTGATATCTCTAATGCTGTATGCAATCAATAAACCTAAGTAAGAATCTATTACACGCTCAGCTAGGCTCTAAACCTCAGAAACGTGTCTGGCAGGTAAATCTGTCTTTGTAACTTTAATCCAGAAATGGGTGTTGCCTCAGAAACCTGTCAGACAGGTCTTGCCCCGTTGAAACTGTACATAAATTCTTGTCCCCGGCGCGGTACTAGATGGCTCACTACTAATCTGCAACGATTATTGACAATGTATTTTTCCGTTCAATTGACTTGAATCAGATTTTTTCTGATGTGATCAGGTTTTTGGGTCTGATCATCTTCCACTCTCAGCTACAATTTATTTTAGTATTAAGCGACTACAGAAAAAAAACTAAAATTTCGGCTGACGAAAAAAGAAAATCCCCTAAAGTTTTCAGAGGAAGTGAATGTAATAGACTGGAGTCGATTATTTGTAGAGAAAGAAAGCTCTACTAAAGCACTGGATTGTCTGATGAAAGTCATTAAACCTACTTATGAAAGGACGTGTCCAGTAAAAGTTTTTAAATCAAAGAAGCTAGTTTCCCATAAACCAAGGATAACTGAGGAGATAATATACCAAATAGAATTAAGAAATCGTCTTTATGAAACATATTTGGATTCTCGCTTTAAGATAGATCTTAAAGCGAGTAATGCTTAGATTGAATATGAAAATCAAGCTTAAAACGAAAAAAAAAATTTTCTATTGCAGTACAGATGAAATTTAAAACGAACAGAAATTAAATAAACAATCAATGTAAACAAACATACAATAGATATTAATGTAAATGAATAAATAAATCTTAAAACGAGTGAAACTGAAATTGAATATGCAAATCAAGCATGAAACGAACAAAAATCCCTGGAAACAAGAGTTTGGGTATTGCCTCCTTCTCTCACTGTAAAAGTCTAAAACCTAAAACGTCATTGGCGTTTTAATGAAAACCAGCTTTTACTGAAAAATTTCAACTGATGAGCTTTCAGCAATTAATATCATTATTCATCAAATATTCAGCTTAATTGATTAGTTTTTTCTAAAGTTGTTCAAGACAAATATAGTTTCACTATTGACAAGAGTTTGGATACTACCCCCTTCCTTAACTGTAAATAAAAACCAAAAGCCTACTGCGTCATTGGCGCTTGACTGAAAGCGAATTATATTACAAATATTTTCTTTTCCATGTCTTACAGCATTGAAAATTAAAATAAAATTAGAGTGAAATAAATTCTTGAACTGATTTTCGGAAAACTTCCAACAACTAATATCGTATATGTCAAATATTCAATTTGATGTTGTTTATACTTTCCAAGACTGTTCAAGCCGCATATAGATATCAGAAAAGCGCCAATGACGCATTAGGTTTTAGACTTTTACAGTAAGAGAAGGAGGCGATACCCAAGCCCTTTTTTGTAGTGATTTTCGTTCGTTTCAAGCTTGATTTGCATATTTAATTTAATTTTCACTCTTTTTAAGTTTTATTTATTCCTTTACATTAATATCTATTGAATGTTTGTTTACATTGATTGTTTGTTTAATTTCTTTTCATTTATACTTCAATAGCAAAATATTTTTTTTCATTTTAAGCTTGATTTTCATATTCAATCTAAGCATTACTTACTATAAGATCTATTTATTCATTTAAATTATTACTTGTTCTATATTTTTTCCTATGTTTTTTTATTTAATTTCTGTTCGTTTTTGGTTTCATTTATTCTTTAATAGTAATTTCTGGTCTTTTGAGTTGAATTTTAACAGGTATTTGTATCTGCTGAGCTTAAGTTAAAATGGCCTTTACTTTTCTTTGGAAAACTTATTTTCCAGAGTTTTTTTTTAAATTGATTTTTTTTTATTTATGATTGCAAAAAGTATCAAGTGTTTAAAAATTCCTTATTTCAAAATCAGACTTTAAAAAAAATCAAATCTTTATCAAAGTATCAAAACTGGTATCAAAGTAATAATATCAAAGTGAAAAAAGTTTGTTCCCTTTGAAATGAGCCCCCTTTGAAGTTTATTCGACGAACCCTACTATATAAAGTGCGTCTGGGAAAAAAATGAATGGAGTGTCGGGGGGGGCTAGCTGCCCTCCGATCTCTTTTGACTCTTAAAAGTGAATTAGAATTTTTAATTGCCAATCGAATGACTCTTCTGTGAAGTTTATACGGGCATCCCTTCCAAAATAACCATATGTGCCCCCAGGGCATAACTTACCACGTCTATTCTTGGGCCCTGAGGGGCTGTGTCCACACCGGAGTTTTGTTATCTGAACAAAATTTTTATCGGATGCATTTAGGCCGTGGAGGGGGGGATACTTGCCCTCCAATTTCTGTTTACTCTTAAAAAGAGACCGAGAACTTTCAATTTCCAATCAATGAGCCCTCTCCGAAGTTTATACAAGCATCCTTTCCATAAGAACGATATATGCCCCCAGAGCACCACTTACAACGCCTGCCTCCGGGCCATGGGAGGGTTGCATCGACACAGGAGTTTTTCTTATATGACCTTTGAATTATTTTTAATAAAATGGCTATTTTAAAATTTTCATCGGATAGGCTTGGCGAAAAAAGGGTGTATGTGGAGGGGGTGCGGCACTAGTTGCTCTCGAATATCTCTTGACTCTTTAAAAGTGGACTAGAACTTTCAATTTCCAATCAAATGAGTCCTCTCTGAAGTTTATACGAGCATCCCTTTCATAAGAACCATACACGTCTCCAGGACAACACTTACAACGCCTGCTCCCCGGGCCCGGGGGGGTTGTGTTGACACCGGAGTTTTTATTATCTAATTTTTTGACAATTTGTTAAAAAACTGGCTATCTCAAAATTTATAGCAGATGGGTTTGGGGAAAAAAAGGCATGGAGGGGGAGTCTATTTGCACTTAAATCTCTTGACTCTTAAAAAGTGAACTAGAACTTTCAATTTCCAATTAAATGAGCCCTATATGAAGTTTATAAGAACATCCCTTTTATAAGAATCATACATGCCCTTAGGCCACAACTTAGAACGCCTTCTCCTGGGCCCTGGGGGGTTTTATTGACTTCAGAGTTTTTCTTATCCGACCTTTGAACTTTTTTTTAACAAAATTATTATCTCAAAATTTTCATCAGATGGGTTTGGGAAAAGGCGTGGGGGGGGGCTAGTTGCCCTCGGATCTCTTTTGACTATTAAAAATTAAATTCGAACTTTCAATTTCCAATAAAATTAGCCCTCTTTAAAGTTTATACGATTATCCCTTTCATAAGAACCAAATATACCCCAGGGCATAGCTTACAACGCCTGCCCCCCGGCCCTGGGGGGTTTTGTCGACACCTGAGTTTTTGGTATCTGACTTTTGAACAATTTTTAACTGAACGGTTATCTCGAAATTTTTATCGGATGCATTCGGGAAAAAAAGGGACTAGTGGGGTAGTGGGTTAGTTGCAATCTAACCTCTTTTGCCTCTCAAAAACGGAACTAGAACTTTCAATTTCCAATGAAATTAGCGTTCTCTGAAGTTTTTATAAGCATCCCTTCCATAAGAACCATATAGGCCCCCAGGGCATAAGTTACAACGCCTGCCTCCGGGTCCTGGGCGGGGGGCTGTGTCGACACCGAAGTTTTGTAATATGATCTTTGATCTATTTTTAACAAAATAACTATGTCAAAATTTTTATCTGATGTATTTGGGAAAAAAGGGCGTGGGGAGGGGCTGGCTACCCTCCAATGTCTTTTGAGCTTAAAAAGTGAACTAGAATTTTCAATTTCCAATCCAATGAACCCTCTCGCAAGTTTATACGAGTATTCTGTCCATAAGAAACATATATGCCCCAGGGCATAATTTATAACCCTTGCCCTGAAGACCTTGGAGGTGGGAGTGCCATGTTCAAAGATATAATTTCCAGAGCTTTCAACTACGTTGAACAAAATGGTTATCTCAAAATTTTATTTGATGTGTTTGAGGAAATGCTGGGCATGGAAGGGGTGTTAGCTGCCTTCCAATCACTTTCGACTATTAAAAAGGACACTAGCCATTTAAATTTCCAATCGAATGAGCCCTTTTTGAAGTTTGTACAAGAAAGCTTTCTATAAAAACCTTATGTTCCTCCAGGGCGTAAGTTACAACCCTTGCCCTGAGTACTGTGGGGGGGGTTCATCCTCAAAGATTTGATTTTCAGAATTTTCAACCACGTTGAACAAAAGGGCTATCTCAAAATTTTGATTGGATTTGGTTGGGGAAAAGGTGGGCGTGAGAGGGGGGTTAGTTGCTGTCCAATCACTTTCGATTTTTAAAGGGCACTAGCCCTTTGAATTTCCAATCGAATGAGCCTTTTTTGAAGTTTTTACGACAAATCTGTCTACAAAAAGCTTATATGCCCCCAGGGCATAACTTACAGCCCTTGCCCTGAGAGCTGTGGGGGAGTGTCCTACTCAAAAACATAATTTTTATCTGGAAATCAATTACGTAGGACAAAATAGCTATCTAAAAAAATTTTGATTGGATGTGTTTGGGGAAATGGTGGGCGGTGAAGGGGTGTTCGTTACCTTCCAATCCTTTTTGACCCTTAAATGGGCACTAGAACTCTCGACTTCCAATCGAATGATCCCCCTTTGAAGTTTTTACGACGACCCCTTCCATATGAAGTGCCTCTGGGGAAAAATAATAGTAATAATAAATAAATAATAAAACATTAGAGCTGTATGGTCGTTATTAAAGACAACGCTATAGCGTTGCCTCTGATTCTCAAAGAAAAGAAATCTGGTGAATTGTCTAAGGAAAAAGACAATGTCTGGTTATTATGGAAATAAGTTGAAGGAAAGTAAAGGTAATATGAAAGAAACTTGGAATATTTTAATTGAGATCATTGGGGGTAAGGGTAAAGAGACCACGGCAGATATTAATTTGGAGGGATGTAACCGTGGTGATTCAACAGAAATTGTGAATAAGTTTGCTAATTTCTTCTTGAATATTGGCTCCGAGGTGCAATCTAGCGTTAGCAATAAATATAATGAAATGAACTACAATACTATTAATGACGTCCGTGTTAAAACATTAAGTATGGAATTTCAGCCGTGCACGAGTGAAGAAGTGCGTAAAGTTGTGCAGTCACTTAATTCTAATTCTGCCGGTGTTGATGGTTTGTCCCTTCGAGATCTTAAAGTGATTTTAAGATATATTCTTCCCTGTCTAGTTTTTATCGTTAATCTTTCCCTAGAAAAGAAAAGTTTTCCGGTGCAGTTTAATATGGCCAAGATCCTTCCACTTCACAAAGGTGGTCGCAAAGCACATATAAGAAACTGGAGACCCATATTAATTCTACCTATCTTTTCAAAGATACTGGATAAAGTGGTACATACACTGCTCTCTTCAGATGAATAGGCTTTGAGTCAGACGCAGTTTGGGTTACGTAATGGTCATTCCACGACGCACGCCTTACAGCACTTGGTTCAAAGTGTTAACTGTGCATTAAATTCAGGTAACGTACCTATGTCTATTTTCACTGACATTAGAAAAGCGTTTGAAACGTTTGACTACCAAGTGCTGCTTCATCGAACGAGAAGTCTTGGAATAACTGGAGTTTGTCTAAGATGGTTTGAGAGCTATCTTTAAGGTAGGTCCCTTAATATCGTTTTAGATAATGTAGTCTCATCGTCTTTTCCTGCGAAGTGTGGTATACGTCAGGGCTCTGTGCTATGCCCTTTACTCTATCTAGTTTACGTGGACATGATGCAATTTTATCTGCAGATGTATGCATTACTTCTTTGGCGGATGACACTGCGCCAACATTTCTTGCAAAACCAGTTGATGATTTAACAGCAAAAGCTAATAATGGCCTAGGACACGTCTTGCGGATGACAGATTGCCAAAGATTGTCTTTAGCAGCCAACCATCTAGGGCCAAACGAAAAACAGATTTCCTGAATTGGGTGGAAGGTATTGTAAGGAAAGATTTAAGGGGTATAGGAACTTCTTGGGACGGTGCATGGAGGAAGGCTTTGAATAGATTGAGATGGAGGAGGAGCGTCCGTAGATATTTTACCCTCGGGCCACTTGGTGCTGCAGAGAGTTATTATTATTATTAGTAGTAGTAGTAGTAGTGGTGGTGTTTTATGGGTAAAATATGAGATCCTAGGGACACTTAGCCCCCCTGAAGGAAATAAGTTTGGTCTAAGGATACGGGTCTCAAAGCAGATACTTTCATTTTCATACATTTTGTCTGCTCTTCCTCTTTTTTATTTCTCCTGATCTGTCCTGATCTCCCCACCCCAGCCCCCCAAAAAATATTTGCACGTAGCAGGGGCCGTTACCATTTACTTTGGAGACCATGGAGATAAAACACCAAAACTACTTACCTTTGAAAAGGATCCCCATTGGGTAATTTGAAGTCCAAAGTTTTAACAATGAGTTTAATTGCCTATAAAAAGAAGGCAAAGTTAGACTTTTTTATCTTATCTCTTAATCTAAACTAAGAACCAAATTATGTCAGAAACATTTAAATTCGCATGGTATCTTTAAACAATACATTTAAATTCTGTCACGTTTCTTAATTAAAGAAGCAAAGAGTGTACTTCGCAATATCCAAATTCCGATTAGGAAATAAAGCGTTTGTATTTCAATTCTAGAATATATTATGCAAAACATATCTTTATACGATGATTTCAACTACAGATCCAACATTCTTTATTCTAGTCTTCAAGTTTACGTGGATGTTTTGATTTGGTATCCATACAGACTTCCTTGCTGAAATGGTGAAAATTTGGAGCAAGAACACATTTTGGCAGGTAATTACTTTTGGTCTTCAAAAACACTACTAGAGAGAGAGAAAGGGTTTTAGTAAAGAAATAAAACAAATTAACACTAAACCCGGAAGTTTATAAAACTTGAATGGGTAGACATCACCCTTTACAAAACCCTACATATACAATCATTACCAGCCATCCTTACTTCCCCCTCGCAGAAAACATTCACAAAATATTCACAAACTAACTGGATATCGAAGATACAAAATTTAAAATCATTTTCAACTCTGTTTCCTTGTCACCCACCAAAAAAAAAAAAAAAAAAAAAAAAAAAAAAAAAAAAAAATACTCGAGAGAAAATGGGCTCAGCAGGGATTAAAATCAGTATGCAGACATACAGTGTACTTTAAGTTTACTGCGAAGTTCATGCAGCTCATTAACTATCGAAACAACCTGAGGTAATGCTTCCCACATCTGAGGACCAACATGTCTTATGGAAAAAATGGATCGCTTTGTAATTCCTGAGGTCGCCGAACTAGCGGCGATGCTTTAGTCGATTAATTATGGAAATTAACACCAATTATAAACATTTCTCTAAAACACTAAGGAAATAACGCACGTCTATATTTAAACATAAAAACATTATAAAAACGGAATAGACCAGCAATCGGTAATACATTCACTTGAACAGACATATACACCGGCGAACCAGACATATTACGGTTATCTTCAGAGAAGCGCCAAAGCGTCAAAGGATAAGTTGTGCATATATGTGCACTTGATTTGTCGAAACTGTTCGAAAGTTTTATTCATCCACAAGCCCTTTATCTTTTATACGAGTTTGGTATCAGTGCCTCTATTATTTTGGTATTAAAGCTTTGGTATCTTGATTCTTATGTAAGATCGAAATCAAACTGTCAGATTTTCGGAAATGAACCTGTTTTCCTTGGAGTTACACAGGGAGGGGTGCTCTCTCCATATATTTTCAGAGCTTGTTTATCTAGTGTTCTTTCGAAGATGCCCTTTACCTGTTTTACTGTGCTTTCAGACGTGTCTCGGACGTGATATACCGACGATTTGCTACTTAATAGTAATCTAAAGTAGTAGGTCTAAAGTTGGTTCGAAAGTAAAGTCAAAAAGTCGGTCTAAAGTACACAGTATAAATAAGAAGAAAATCTGACACTAAAATTGAAAAAACGAAAAATTAAACACTAAAATTAGAAAAAAAATAAAACATGAAACACTAAAATTGAAAAAAAATTAAACACTAAATTTGCAAAAACAAAAAAGAATACGAATGTTGGAATGCTCGAGTGTCCGTATGTCAGAACTCCGAATATCAGAGTGTCCGAGTTGCCGAGTTAATCTAGAGTAACCTAGCTTAAAAGCGCTAAATCTAACCTAAGTTCAAAGCTGTAAACCTAACCTAGTTTAAAAGCTGTAAATCTAACCTAGATTAAAAGCGGTAAGAGTTTCTTAACCCAACTAACCTGACTTAAAAGTGAGTAGTAAGGCCATATAAGATTGAAAAGGGACAAGGAAACCTACGCCTGAGGCATGGATATGTGTGTGTATTTTCAAGTAATTGGGTTACCAGGGTTAGTTGCCTATTACAATGAACTCTACATGGGTTGGCGTACGGGTTTTCTATTATGAGACTCATTTTTTGTGTGTCAGTCGGTTAAAGAAAGCTTGGTGGTTAGTCAATATAATAACTTGATTGTTCGGTTTTTTAAAAAAACATGCCACTCTATAATGTACTCGATTAGAAAAACCTGATATAATGACCGTACACTGCATCCCAATTTTCATTATGTTTTAAGACATTGTTTATAGTACACCATATATTTTTAACTTTTGAAAACAATGGATTTGTCAATTTTCAATGTGAATACACTTTTCATTCTTTTATTTCCCTAAAAAAAAATTAAAGAAAAACGTTTTACTAGTAAATTCAAATTTCAGAGGGACTTAGCCCCCCCCTCCCCTCCAACAATACAAAATCTTAAGAATATGACGACTATATTAGATAGAAATGTCAAAGCACGCTTTTTTCTATTATGTAAATAAAATATCTCCACCATAGGTATGTTTACAAGTTTTAATTGTTTTGAAAAACAGTTTTTTATCATTCGGAAACAAGCTTTTTCCTAACATGACGTATTTTTCTGCTTTGAATGAAAAGCTTGCGTGTTACAAAGAGTGTGAGAGTTTTTTTTTTTGGGAGGGGGTTAAATTTCACAGGCTCTTGCTATAAACGGGGTTTGTCTAATTCCGATGCCACGGCGGATGACTTTGGGAAAAAATTAGCGTGGGAGGGGGCCTAGTTTCCCTCTATTTTTTTTTTTTTTTGGGTTACTTAAAAAGGACATTAGAACTTTTAATTTCCGTTCGAATGAGCCTCCAGATAGGAGCTTTTAACTTCTGTAGTAGGGCTCTCTGATGATGTGATTTTCATTAAAGTCCTATGAGTTTTAGAGGGTGTTTTCCCCCTTTTTCGAAAACAAGGCAAATTTTTCTCAGGCGCGTAACTTTTGACCGGTATAGCTAAACTTGATGAAACTGATATATTTGAAATCATAAGGATTCGCTCTTTACGCTAAAGTTGTGAGACAAGGTCAAACTTTAGCGTAAAGAGCGAGGCGTTGTGGAGGGGACAGTCTCTTTCGTATAGGGAATAATTTCTGTTCGTTTTAAGTTTTAATGTCACTCCTTACTTTCAGTTTTAAAAAACTTGTTTTTTTTTATTTAATTTCTGATAGTTTTTTAGTTAATGCAGCTTTTTTTGCACAAAAATTTTACTTTACTTTTGCTAAATGGATGTCTTTACAAATTAACTTACGTAACTAACTTCTATATTCCTGTATTTTTCTTTTGGCAAAAAAATACAAAGTTGCAGATTTTTGCAGATATGAGCTTGAAAGCTATGTAATAGAGTTTTCTGATACGCTGAACCTGATAGTGTCATTTTCATTAAAATTCATTCACTTGTAGGGGGTGTTTCCCTCCTCTTAAAAAAAAAAAATCGGGTAAATTTTTCTCAGGGTCGTACCCTTTGATGAGTTATAGTAAACTTAATAAAATTTATATATATTTAGAATCAGCATTATAAATACATTCTCTTGATACATTTATTAACATCAAAATTCCGTTTTTAAAAGTTTGGATTACTATTGAGCCGTGTCGCTTGTTTTTTTTTATTGTTATTTTTTATATTAATCATATTTTATTAAGTCTATGAGGGGGAGGGTTCTCCCCATATTAAAAAACACGCACATTGCATTAAAAGTCTAAAAAAAAAAATTTTGATTCACAACCCCCCCTGAATCACACAGGCCGTTTTTAATTAGAATAGATAGCTCTTTTGAAAGCATTAAAAAAAATTGTGGTGTAAAGAGCTATGTATTGACTTGGGAGAGAACCCCCTCGAATAAATTATAGTTTCTGTTCATTTTTATTTGTCAGTGCGATATAAATATAAGAAGCACCTAAATGAGTACAAGACAAGAGGAGGAGGAGGGCAGAATATGAAAGATTAACCAATAATAAGTAAAAATGGAAGATTGGGTTGTTTTTTTCATTATAAATTTTGCCTTTTTTTTCAGTGAAGTTGATAAATGCAATAAACACAATTTTGTACATAAAACGAGATGGAGTAATGCAGTATTAATGCAAGCCGCAAGACTCTCAATTACCAAATATGCTGGTAGAATTACACACGATCTGGACCAGCCAACGACCACCCAACTTATAGTACCAGGGCCATCTCACACCAGTGTTAGCTCCACTCAAGCTTGAATGAAGTTGTAAAGGTAATGGGCTGTTTCTCATAATGCCTCAGCCTCATCCGATCAAGACCTTGAGCTTGACCTTCTTCATGTTTTACCAAGGATTTTAGATTTGAAAGCCCAGTCAGAATATGTCAGTATATGAACAATTTTTTCTTTTCCTATTTTCTAAAATAAGGTAAATTTTCTCAGGCATCTTAGTTTTGCTGAGTAAAACTTAAATTTGTTTCTAAACTATTCCATAATAATCCTATTTCATTTTCTTTCATTAACCAAATTAGCAGTATATAATGGAATGCTTATAACACTGGAATAGTTTATCATGCATTTCTAAAAAAACCCTTACCTTGTAACTTCTCTCTTCTAACCTAGACGTTTTTCTAATGCAATAATCCAATAATCCTTTAACCAAACTAACTATATATTCGCTATTTCACAAACATACAATTCGCTATTTCAAAGCTGAAAACCATACTTACGCTGGGGTTTGTTTTGCAGTAAGTTTGTATATACATCTAATGGATGTCAAAATCTCGCATCGTTGTATCTGAATTATATTCCGCTCGACATGTCTCATTTGAAGTTTAAGTAATGTTCTTGTGAGAAGATGTGTATTATCGATAAGATATATTAAAACATAGGAAGAAGGTTTTTAATAATCTCCAATTATGTCTTCACAGTGTTGTCAAGAAAAATTATTTGGGGCGAACTCATTTCATTGAAACACTTAGGGATATTTTGAAAGGTGTTTTCGAGAATGAATTTGAGGCTGTTCTATTTGAACAGTGTTGTGAAGTCCGATATCCTAACTTGACTGGGTATCGATCCTCCTAACTCGAAGGAAGCTCCCGGCTCCCATGGGTCCTCCCAGAGGGGGGCTCTAAAAAGGACCATCAAGCATTTTAAGTGTATTTTAATTATTAATATGGATGGAGAAAAAAAAGTTCTTCTCTCTCTTACAATGATTTATTTAGTCCAGGTCAACTATATCCACAACTTCAAACAAAACCGTGGCCAAAAGACAGAGGAAAATTTGGATTGTTGAGAGTTATACCACCACCCGCCAACGTATGGGATTCTCGTCCATTAACCGAAGCGATGAGCAAGTGTTCATACAGCATACCACTTAAATTTATCGAGGATTCAATATCATTGAGAGTTATATTGAGGAGGGTCAAGCACTACAATTAGACCCATGTTATGCATTTTTATTATAAAAATATTCTGAACATAACCATTAGTTTTTTTATTATTATCTTGTTCTAATTTACCCTTCTAAGAATAAGACCACATTTTCATGACTAAAACAATATATATTTTTTTAAAATGTTCAATTGTCATAATGAAAGACATATAGCAATGTAACTTTTTTTTTCTTCTTCTTTTAATTGTTCAGGTGGTGGGACAATGACAATGAGAAATTGACATAGTTTATTAACTTTATAAAAATAATGGTTATTTTACATAAGAAATAAAACTTTTTTTTCTATAGATTAATGATATAGCACCACCACCGACACCGTTGGGTGATGAAGCAAGTTTATTTACTGGACCAATTTTGTCACCACCACCGGAGTTCAGCGATGAACCTACACTAGTTCTAGAGAATTTGGAGTGGCATAGTGGGTTCCTTAATGATGTTTTTGGGGAAATGGCTAGTCTAGATGACTTAACCTGTGATATTGACATGCTTGAGGATCCGGAGTGGACAGATAGTCTTATGCGTGAACATTTAGGTGATGCTACTAGTGCATCTAAACCGGGTCCTCATAATGAAATTCCATCACAGGACAATACAGGCTGGATCGCGCAATTTTCCCCAGACACCTTGGAATAAGTACTGGGGGACCTCATACCACATCCACCAAAAGTTATTGAACAGACCAGACTGGGCGTTGTGGTGTTATTGACAAGTTTCTATCACCCGCAACCATTCAACTTAATGATATAGATAGTAGTAGCAATACAACAGCAATAGTATCCCCTCTTCTGTATTTTTTTCTCTCCAACTCTGCCTTGCACCACACAGTAGTGTAAAGTACCAAATTCAGTGACCCCTTAAATTCGTTCGTGTCGGGGTGTCTAATAACACATTACCTGGCCATTCTACATTCCTATAGTGATAAGAGTCGAACCATTCTTGAACAACAACGGGGGCTTTGGGGGGTGAGGGTCAGTGTAAAATCATCAATAGCACTCAAAATATTTTTTTTAAATGAAAGTGCGGGTGAGATGTATTCGAAATACTTGCACACAGAGATGTTGGCAATGCACCCGCATTTATAAAATTATGGGGAGTTTTTTCTAAATTGGGATAATAGTATTCAAAGTATGTGGGAAAATTAACACGTGGGGGGTAGTGGATCTGCGGTTTTATTTATTGAAAGTTTGAATGTTAATATTTATAGGTTTAAACTGGATTTAATTGTAAGAGGTGGCCATAAGGAGAGGGGTATAGAATTAAAATACCATTCAGATTTAGAGGGGTGTCGAGGGATACAACGAATCTATTTCGATACGAGGCTACAGTGCTTCAAGTATGCATTTTTAATTGCAGCATACATACCTCCTCGCAATAATGCCACTAAGAAGAAGTTGGATAAAATGGCAGTTAATGGTAGGGAGGGTTCAAAGTTCCCCAAAGTAAATTTTAATTGTTTAAATGGTCAATATCCCGTGACACTAAAAGGAATAGATATTTTTGAGTGGGCTAATGTACATTTAAAGATTGGTGTCACAGTGTTACAGTATGAACCAGAATTTGAGAAGAGGGTCAAGCGTTCCGATAAGAAGGGTGTATTATTTCCAGTGCGGGCTCCTTCAATTGAATCAGTAGAACAATGGGTGTGGCTTCTATACACCCCACCCACAGACTCCGATTCAATTGGTCATTTCAATCCGATTACGGATATTAGTACTGTATTCTCGAAAATACCTATGACATCCTGAGAAAGGATCGTGTGTATGATATAAAAGTTATACCATTCGATTGGACTATGAATGGGTTGGGCTATGTCGACTATGAATGGGTTGAAGCACTTAAATATAGTGAGTTTCCACATACCAAATTGAAATACACTGAATATGATAATATGGGAGATTTGTGTCATACAAACAATAGAAAAATCTAATATAGCAGGAATTTTAAATTCCCTTTTAACTATTCATTGGAACAAGATAGGATTTACATTACCTCACCTGTTGACACTAAAACAATTGTTCTCGATCATAATTTGCGAGATAAGCCTGACTTTACACGGAATATAATCAAAGGGGAAAATGTTGGCATCTTTTACGGGACCGGTCAAGTTATTTTTGCCAATTATCTACGTGATTTTGCCTCAGACTTTTGCATATTTATCCATGCATCCTTTGTGGAAACACCAAGAGTTGGTAATTCAAATGTCCCCCTCCTAAGTGTTCTTGAGAGAAAAAAAACTCATTAACTTGTTCATCACTATAATATAAAGCATCTTCAGTATGTTCCTGTAAACACTTCGTATTTGGAACTCTTTCAGTTAACACTAAGAAGTGAATTGGGTGGTTCTCTAGCAGTAACAAAAGGGTTATCAGTGATTGCATGTCATTTTCGACCCATTGTCAACGACAGTACAATCCCCTAAAATGAACAATAGGAGAATTCCATTTGTCTGTCCCGATATCAACTGTTATGTTGGTGATTTGAGTCCACATCAAATAGTCAATGGATTGGACTACTACAAGGGGCGTACTACATAGTCTAGCTATGGTCTTGGTAGCTGGTTTGCTAGGCTGTTTCGTTCTGAACTACCCCTTGCCAGACAATACCTTGTGCCTGCTGCATCAAATTTTACTGCCTCAGCACTACAGGACTGGAGGTCGGGCAAGAATTTTAAGGAGAGTGTTAAGGAAAATATTAGATCATCAGCAAGAGCCGTTGGTGAGCAATTAAAATCTCGACAAAATGGGGAGTGATTGAAAAGGATGCGTTCGCATCATTCACTCATCAGTCTCCACCCAGGCAGGAAGCAAAGGACATCAACAAGGACTTTGAGGAATAAAACAAGGAAGCCTAATAAGCAGAAGAAGAAGAAAAAAAAGATTGTTAGATCAAAGAAGAATTTCTTCTCTTAGGATGACCTATCTCCCTAACAATGAAGCATATCCATTTATCAGTTCCTCATTGAATCTATTCAATGCTGAAAATGCTGATTCCAGTGTCAAGTATTGTTACTATGAACAATTTTATTCCCAACAACCCCTCTCGGAAAATATAAACTTTCAAATATTTTCCAATAAAGACTATTTCATTGATTTTTCGTCAACATTTATTGATTTAAATGTTGTGGTGAAGAAAAAGTCAGATAATACAACTCCAAATGCCGGCGATGGTCTCTCCTATGAAAACTGTATTCTACACAACCTATTCAAACAAATTAATGTATTGATTAATGGGACATTGGTGAGCACTAGCAATAATTTATCAAACTATGCAAGCTACATACAATTTATGATGATGACACCAAAGGCTTACAAGGAGTTGAGAGGACAATCATTAGGCTATGAATATCGGTCAGGTGTTGATACTGACGGTGAGTTGACTACTGCAGTGACCCAGGAGTATCATCTAGTTGGAAAATTAAATCATGAGATATTCAACATATCCCAATGGCTACCCCCCAATGTTAAGATTGACATAAAGCTACAGATGGCCCCATCAAATTTCATTTTGAGAAAAACACTTCCTGCAGCACCCGATGCAAATGTCATTATCACATCAACAATTCTCCACGTCCGAAAACAACAGGTTATGAGGTCTGTTGCATTGGCAGTGGAAAAGCTAAGAGCCAATGGCAACAACATTAAACTTCTCGTTCCCCATACGATCACCAATCAACGTCACATTGTCACTGGCTCTCATAGCTATTGCGATTCATCATTTATCAATGGAGAAATCCCATCAAAATTGGCTTTGGGGTTTTTGAAGAATAGCAGTGCCGTTGGATCCTTGACTAAATTCCCCCACGATTTTCTTTTTATCGGTCTATCTAGCCTTGTGTGCAAAGTAAATGGTATTCCACAGTACACTTTATCATTTGACAACAAATCCTATAGAACTCTGTACGAGTTGACTATGCAATCTCTAGATCATGATTCTCAACTATTTGAAAATGGAATAACCGATTCAATGTTTTCAAAAAATTACGGGGTTATTATTTTGGATTTGTCTGGCACACAGGGTATGACCATAGTACGAAAAGGGAATGTACTTTTAGAGTGTGCATTTTTCAAGGCTCTGACCGAGAGTATCACGCTAATATCACTGAGTCAATTTGACACCTATTGGGAGATCACCCCCCGACGGCAGTGTTCTACTAGACCTAGCACCATGAACACAAACCAAATAATCAACGTATTTAGTATGGATCCATACATGTCCCGGTACAAGTCCTATTGCATACCTTCGGACTTCATTGAAAAATTCCAAGTGTTAACAATACCCTAATCATTGTTAATAGCAGTCCATCGACTTTGAAGACCGGTCATTGGCTATGCATCCTTCAAACAGCGAAGAATATTGAATTTTTTGACCCTCTTGGTCTATCGTATAAATTCTACGTACGAGACATCAGCAACTTTATCGACAGCAGGGGGAAAATCATTAATCAAAATCAAAGAAGAGTATAGTATTTAACGACTAAGACATGTTGCTTTCATGCACTACTCTTTTTCATGTTCAGATGTCGTGGCTCCACCTACAAGCAGTTTCTCAACATCTACGTTGACTTACCTCGATTGAGCGACTTTCTTGTGGAGAATATACTTACAAGTGTATTTAATATTCATTTTAGTGCCCTAATAATAAAATGTTATAAAGATTTATGTTAAATTGTTTATTAATAAAAAAAAAATTATATACATGATAAAACGACTTTTCTACTCTTTAGATTTCATCCACTACTAGGTATTTGTCGACAACAACTAGTGCAGGTAGATTATCTGAATTCACAGTGTACTGATCCTGATGTAGTGCAATGTCAGGGTCATATTTTCTACAGTAGAGTTTGACTTCACAGTCGATGATGCTTTTTTCATTCAATCTATAGAATCCAACTGTTTCAATTTGATTATTTGAACCAATTTCAAAAACAATGACATCAAGTGTCGAATCACATTCTGTCACAGCCAAATAAAAATAATTGTGCTTATAATCATAACACCCAATGTCTTCACAACTATGAAGAAGAAATCATATTATTTTGTTGTTCAAATAGTTGAATTGTTGACCCGGTTCCTCCTCCCAGAACAATCTAAAACCACGACGATACCAATCTCGTAGCAATAAACTAAAATCACGGTTAGGATTCTTTCCAATCATACCGGGATATGAACTCTCCCACTGCTAACATTTATCATAATGACAATTGAAGCATAGGTGGCCTCTAGGATGAGAGTCAAACACCTCTTCAAGACAGAAAATACAACCTCTAATTTTTACAGCATTTCCTCTATGCAATTTACATGGGTTGCATAATCTACACTTTTCATCATACTCCTCAATCATTGTTCAATTCTCACATGATGATGACCAACTGTCCAGTGAGTACATACATAACGGACATGTATGGAACATTTTGTCATGTGTTAACACTCTCACTACCACAATGAAACTGAGCTAGCAACAACAAAAATTGTCTGAGATAGAGAGAGAGAGAGAGGAGTAAATCATCCTTGAGCACCATCTTTCTCATGAAAAAAGTCCTAAATTTCTAAACTAATGTTTAAAAGCATATCCACAATATTATTTTGCCGCATCGTGATCAATATATCAATAAATTGTGTAAATGCATTTGGAACACGACGTAGAAGATTCATACAGTAGTGTAATAATGGAGAATCAGTTTTCATTATATCAACAAGCATTCCCCTAGAAAATATACTACTTTTAATGGATAGCTAAAGAAAAACGTTATCAAGAATCAATTGGTTTTAACTAATAAGAAGATTCCTCATGATTTGCTCTTTAAAGAATATATACATTTTTTACAGCCACAACTCTCTCTCACAAACATCATCAGAGTAACCAGAATTTCTTTTGTTCTGTAGAAAATATAAGCTAGTCTACTATAGAAAGAAAAAATACCATTTATTTAGAAACATTTTTTATGGAACATAATTACCATAAAAATATTAACTGATGACTTTTTTTCTCATCAGTATATTTTGATATGACATCTAATGCTGACCGAAGTTAATTTATATGGAGAATATTCACTTTTCCAGCAAAACATAGTTGCCCCTCCTGCTTAAACTTGCTTAATGATATCACGTATCTCGCATACATAATATCCCATTCAAGGCATAGTCTACATCCAGCGGTTATTTCCACAGCTACATTGTGTACTCGCATATGGTTGCTGCTGCTGCTGATGTCGGTTCCATCATTAATCTCCAATAATGTAAATGCACCAATCATTTTTTCTCCGCAAATGTCCTCTCAAATAAAGTATTCTCTCTCGTAATTCAATTCTCTTACTAATAAGAATTACAATTAAAATTACTCCTTATATCCGAATCCAACTACCAATCAAGTTAGTGTGACCGCCGCTCTCTCTCTGTTTGTCCTCCAAAAAATGGGTGTTATCACAGAAAACCCGTCTGGTTAGGTAAGTATTGTTCATTATAATAGGTGACTGACCGGTGGTAACCCAATGTACCGGTTAAACTACACACATATCCATGCCTCAGGCGTAGGTTTCCTTGTCCCTTTTCAATCTTATATGGCCTTACTACTAAAGGGATAAAGCTAATCTAGATTAAAAGAGGAAGAACCCCTGTAGGTCTGGAAAGTTTAAAGAAAGACAGAAGTTATTCGAAAATAGCAATAGGCCTATAAAGATTGTATATCATTATAGTTTTACAGGAGTGTACAAAATCTAAAGAGTAATAAAAGAAAGCCTACTAGGATTTGTGGCCCAAAAGTCGCTCAAATAGAGTGAAGTGGGAAATCCGCTGTAGGTCTGGAAATGTCAAAGAAAGACAGGACTTATTTTGCGGTCCAAAAGTCCTTAGAAAAAGTGGTGGTGGAGAGCCCAGTCGCAGTAAATACCCTATGCTCCATATAAATTATACTCTAAATATTTTCTTAACGCATTTTATAAAGAAGAAAATCCGACACTAAAATTGAAAAAAAAAACATAAAATGAAATACTAAAATTTGACAAATAACAAAATGAAACAATAAATAAAAAAAAACATATAACACTCAATCTGAAAAAAAAAATAAAATAAAATCCAATCGTCCAAATGTCCGAGTGTGCTATCCTGAAGATTTGATTTCTTAGAAAACAATAAATCAGAGGGTAAAGTTTGTTTAAAAAACCTATTTTAAAATGTCTGTATTCATATAGAAAGAAGGAAAATGCCATACTGTTCATATGCCCCTTAAATATTTTTGTTAACCAGCTCTTGGCAGGAGTTCAAAGTACGGTAATCGCAAAGGATATCAGTATGGGAGATCTCGAGCAAATTCTATGTGGAGAATTTTGACATATTTGATAATTGTCAAATGAAGACAGAAATTGCTCGGAAATACTAAAATAAAGGTTTTCTATTATTCTGGTGTTACAAGAATGTACGAAAAAAAAAACAAGGTTAATAACTAGCAAAAGAAAATCTAATAGGATTTACGGCAGAAACAGAGTGATAGTTGAGGGCTCCGCAGGACTACAAGAGTCGTCCCTATGAGTTCCAGAAATGATAAAGTGTCCGTATGCTCTCAATAAAACATAGAAATCTTGAAAAAGAAAAAAGAATATAAAAGATAGAATTAAAAAATCAAAAGTTGGAATTAAATATCATTAAGCCAAAGGGCCAAATTCAAAGAAAGTCGAAGATGATGGACAGTCCACAAACCTTTGAAGAAAGCTTTTTTTATTAATTTTTATCCTTTTTATTGACAGTCTTTTTCATGAAAAAAAATTAATATTTTTTCCTCTATCCTCTTCTATCCTCTTTGACAACCTGGATACACTTACACTATTTTTATGTATTTAAATTTTAAGAGCAGAAGTAGTAATAATAGTAGCCCCAAAAGTTTAAACTTAATACTCCCAGTCGTTCTCGATATATTGCTGAGGTAACAATAACACAATGCCTTTGAATTTTGTTTTAAAGCATAATGGGCCAACTGCATAACTATGGGGGTTGGCATGCCCAATATCCATAGAGACATAGTTGCTGGACCGTTCTACTATGCTGAATGAAATGGCTGTATCAAAATTTTGACTGGATGTGTTTGGAAAATGAATGGGCTTGGGAGAAGGGCTTCTTGCCCTCGAATCTCTTTTTACTCTTAAAAAGGGCGCTATAACTTTTAATTTCGATCAAGTTAGCTTCTTTTTAAAAGTTTCAATGATATTTAGTTATTGGAGAGTGGTGCTGTCTATGATATTCCTGATATGCCCTTTTGAAAACCTGCATGTATACAGTTTTTATGTTTCATTGAAACTCCCCCTGAATGTTCCCTTAAAGTTTCAACTTAATTCCCTTAGAGTCATTAGTTACTGTAATTGTAATGGTAGTATTAAAAGTACACATATAGTGCCTTCTGGCGAGCTCAAAATCTACCGCAACTTACCCTTAAAGGTCTAACTTAATAATGTAAGCCGTTCTTGAGATATTGCTTTGTCCCCTTTTTGAAAGTCCGAATGCTCACTTTTTTCTTTTTTTTTAATTTAGATAAACATTTTTTTTTCTTTTCAATTTATTCGAATAAAAACATAACACGAACATCAATAACAATAAAGATCCTAGAAGAGAACTTGTTAACATCCACCTAAATTTCCCTTGAGAGCTTCATCTTAATACCCGTTTCTTGCGTATTAGCAATAGTTTTAGTAGTACCATTATTAGCAGTATGCACATAGCACCTTTGGTTTCTTCAACTTCCCCTTCAACACAAGCTGAAAGTTTCAACTTAATACCATCAACTGTTCTTGAAGCATTTCTGATACATCCTCTTGACAACCTGTGTTGGCATAGTTTGTTTCGACTTAGTTCTATACAGTTTCAATACATCGTAAATTTTTAGCCTTAATAACCTTAGTTGTAATAGCAGAAGTAGTAGTAGTAGTAGCAGTAGAATTAATAGTAGTAGCCTTAGCTTTAATGGCATTAGTAGTAGTAGAAGTAGTAATAATAGTAGCAGTAATATAAGCAGAAGCAGGAGCCTCAGGATTCAAATATTTTCTTTTGGTTAGTTCAACATCCCCCGCAACAAGCCCTGTTAGTTTCAACTTTACATACCAAACTGTTCTTAAGATATTGCTGTTATGCCCTTCTGATAGCCTGTATACAGACGGCGTGTTGTGATTCGATTCACCTTCCCCCCTCAAAATCCTTTGAAAATTTCACCTTCATATCCTTGAGCAAAGTTGTAATAGTAGTCACACTAGTACTATTGATGCTATTAGTACTACCACTGTTATACACTGATAATAGTGTTAGTACTAGTAGCAGCAACAGTATTAACATATTCTCTTTTGAAAAGTATAACCTCCCTCTCATCAGATCCTGGAAGTTTCATCTTGGTACAATTAGCTATTGCTATGACATCGCTAATATATCCTTTTGATAACCTGTATGCTCATATACTTCTTGAAATTTTCATCTAAATGCTCTTAGCTCTACATGTAGTTGCAATAAAAGTAGTAGTTGAGGTACCAGTAGTAATAGCAGTAGTAAATGTAGTAACGATGGTAGTACTAGAAGTAGTGTGCACATACTGAACTTTGGTCAGATGATCTCCTCCTTTAAGCATTCTCTGAAAGTTCCAACTTAATACCCAAATCAATATTTGAAATAAGCTCTTTTGACAATGTACATGTACCTATTGTCCTTTGATTTATTTCAAATTTCCCCTCAATATTATAAATGGAGTAGTGTGCTATTAGTAGTGGTGGTAGTTGTAGTAGTATTGGTAGCAGGCAAAAATTCCTTTTTGATCATCTCCCTTATCATTTCCTTAAAGTTTCAAATTAATATACCCAGTCATTCCCGAGTTACAATCCGTATACACATAACGTGTTTTAATTTAGTTTAATACTCCCCTCAACATCCTTTGAAAGGCTCATCTTAATGTCCTTCTTTTTCTTGGAAAGCAAATTTCAAACACGCATACCTTTCTCAATAGCATATACTCTATGTAAAAAATGAACGAATTGCCTAACTTACAGTCCTTGCCCAGAGAATTGTGGGGAGGTTCACATCAACAAAGACATAATTACTGGACCTTTCAATAATGCTGAACAAAATACCTCTCTTAAAATTTCGATCGGGTGTGATAAGGAGGGGAAGGCTGATTGCCCTCCATTTACTTTTTACTCTTAAAAAGAGCACTAAAACTTCCGACTTCCAGTCAAATGAGCCACACCCGGCCCGAATTTTATCGCAACCCCCTGTTCCATAAGAACCTTATAAGCCACGGGGCATAACTTACAACCCTTGTCCCTGAGCTCTGGGGGGTTATGTCCTGAGGACAATGTTATATGCTCTCAGGATTATTGGTAACAAATAGTTATCTCACAATTTCCAACGAACGCGTTTTTTGAGAAAAAAGGATGTCAGGGAGGGAGAGGCTAGTTGCCCTCTATCCATTTGACTCTTCAAAGGGAACTAGACCTACATTTCCAATCAAATGAACCTCCTTTAAAGTTTACGCAGCCAACCCTTCTATTTAAACCTTATATGCCTCAAGATCATAACTAACAACCCTTACCCCCACACTCTGGGGGGTTATTTCAGCCCCAAAGGCCTTGTTATAAGATCTATAGACTATTTTTGAACAAATCGCTATCTAGAAATTTCTGTTGGATGCATTTGTGGAAAATACGACGTAGGGGAGGGGGGTTTGCTGCCCTACGATCACTTTAACTCTTAAAAAAGGAACGAGAACTTCTGATTTCCAATCCAATGAGTCCCCTCCAAATTTTGTACGACCACCTTTTCCATAAAAACTTTATATTACCTTGGGTATAACTTAAAACCCTTGCCCTGACGGCTGTGGGGGGTTTTCATCCTCAAAGACATAATTTCCGGACCCTTGAACTACACTAAACAAAATGGCTACCTCAATTTTTTTTATTGGATATGTTTGGGGAAATAATGGGCTTGGAGGGGCTGGTTTCCCTCTGAACACTTTCGACTATTACAAAGGGCACCAGCCCTGTCAATTTCCAATCGAATGAGCCCTTTTTGAAGTTTCTACGACAACTCTTTCTATACGAAGTACCTTGGTCTAAGAAAAATATAATACGTTGTGCCCACATGGCTCTTTACTTAGGCAGCGCTACCCAAATCTAAGAGATGGCTTTTTTATACTAGTTACAAATATATTAGATTAATTAAATTTAGTTTTACCCATCAAAAGCTAAGAGCCTGAAAAAAATTGTCCGATTTTTGAAAAAGGGGAAACAACCCCAAAAAGTTAAAGAATCTTAATGAAAATTGCTACATCAGTTTCAGCGTATCGGAGAACCCTACTGTAAAGGTTTCAAGCTCCCAGCAACGAAAATGTAAAATTTTGAATTTTTTCCAGAAGAACGTTCACTGATGCGTGATTATTTTATTTTATTATTTTCCAGGGATAATCGTATCGAACTAATGGTCCAAGAATATCGGAAGAGGGTGCATTCAAATAGAAGTTCAAAGTCCTAGTTCCCTTTTTAAATGACCAAAAAGATTCAAGGGCACCTAGTTCACCTCCCACACCATTTTTCTTCAACGTCATTCAATCAAAATTTTGAGATTGCCATTTTGCTTAGCATAGTTGAAAGATCCAATAACTATGCTTTTGGGGGTACCATGAACCCCCGAAACCGCATGGGTCAGATCTGTAAGTTATGGAATATTCCCATTGTTTACGTACAGTATTTGTAACTGGGATGTATTCAGTGGAGGGGAGATTTTTTGCTGGGGGTGGGTTTCCGAGGGGAAAATTTTCTGTTGGGAGTAATAACGTATCAATTAGTATCACGAGTGATTGCGTAATATGCCTTACCACGGGCCAGTGACCTATTATCATGAACCCTACATGGGTTGGCAGACAGGTTTTCTATTATGACACTCATTTTTTGTGTGTTAATCGCTTAGAGAAAGCTTGGTGGTTAGTCCATATAATAACTTGATTGGTCGGTTTTTTAAAAAACTTGGCTAGCTATAATGTACTCAATTAAAAAACCCGATATAATGTCCGTACACTGCATTCCAATTTTATTATGTTTTAAGACATTGTTTATAGTACATCATATATTATTAACTTTTGAAAACAATGGATTCGTTAATTTTCAATGTGAGTACACTTTTCATTCTTTTATTTCCCAAAAAAAAATCGAAGAAAAATGTTTTAATAGTGAATTCAAATTTCAGAGGGACTTATCCCCCCCTTCCCGCCAACCATACAAAATCTTAATAATATGACGAGTATATTCGATAGAAACGGCAAGGAACGCTTTTTTCTATTATGTAAATAAAATCTCTCCTCCATAGCTATGTCTACAAGTTTTAATTGTTTTGAAAAACAGTGCCTTATCATTCAGAAACAAGCTTTTTCCAAACATGCTGTATTTTTCTGGTTTGAATGAAAAGCTTGCGTGTTAAAAAGAGTGTGAGAGTTTTGGGGGTTAAATTTCACAGGCTCTTGCTATAAACGGGATTTGTCTAATTCCGATGTCACGGCAAATGACTTTAGTAAAAAATTAGCGTGGGAGGGGGCCTAGTCGCCCTCCATTTTTTTTTGGTTAATTAAAAAGGAAATTATAACTTTTAATTTCCGTTATACTTAGACCCCTGGTAAATTCTAGGACTACTGGGTCGATACGATCACCCCAGGGAAAAAAAAAAACAAAAAGTAGGCCTAAACATACATCCGTGATCTTTCTTCTGGCAAAAAATACAAAATTCCACAGTTTTGCAGATAGGAGCTTTTAACTTCTATGGTAGGGTTCTCTGATGGTGTGATTTTCATTAAAGTTCTATGAGTTTTAGAGGGTGTTTCCCCCTTTTTTCGAAAACAAAGCGAATTGTTCGCAGGTGAGTAACTGTTGACCTGAATATCTAAACTGGATGAAACTGATATATTTGAAATCATCATCATAAAGATTTACTCTTTGCGCTAAAGTTTTTATTGTTTTAAAAAATAAAGTTTTGAGACAAGGTCAAACTTTACGGTAAAGAGCGATGTGTTGAGGAGGGGGCAGTCTCTTTTATATAGGGAATAATTCCTGTTCGTTTTAATGTCGCTCCTTACTTTCAGTTTAAAAAACTTGTTTTTTTTTAATTTCTGATCGTTTTTTAGTTAATGTAGCTTTTATTTGCATAAAAATTTTACTTTTATTTTGCTAAATGGATGTCTTTACAAATTAACTTACGTAACTAACTTCTATATTCGTGTATTTTTCTTCTGGCAAAAAATACAAAGTTGCAGATTTTTGCAGATATGGGCTTGAAACCTATGTAATAGGGTTTTCTAAAACACTGAATCTTATGGTGTGATTTTCATTAAAATTCATTCACTTGTAGGGGATTTTTCCCCCCTCTTTAAAAAAAATCCGGTAAATTTTCTCAGGCTCGTACCCTTTGATGAGTAATACTAAACTTAATAAAATTTATATATTTAGAATCAGCATTATAATCACATTGTTTTGATACATCTATTGACCTCAAAATTTCATTTTATCAATTTTGGATTACTATTGATCCATGTCGCTTGTTTTTTTATTGTTTTTTTTCTATTACGTGTATCATATTAATTTTATGAGGGGCAGGGTTCCACTAGTATTAAATAAAACACTATTTAAGTTAAAAGTTTAAAAAAAAATTTGATTCACAAACCCCTGAAACACAAATGCCGTTTAATTAGAATAGATAGCTCTTTTGAAAGCACTAAAAAAAAAATTGTAGCGCAAAGAGCGAGGTATTGACTTGGGGGAGAACCCCCTCACATACATTATAATTTCTGTTCGTTTTTATTTAGCAGTAAGAAATTAATAATAATAGGAGCACCTTTAACCCATTATATGCATCACGCCTTAATGAGCAATAAACTTTTTGTATTTAAACAAGAGGAGGGCAAAATTTGACCTCTTAAGCATTTATCCAACAAAATGGAAAAAGGGGGGTTATTTTTTTCCTTGTAAATTTTGCCTTTTTTTTAAAGGAAGAGGATACGTGCAAAAAACCCCCATTTGAAAAGAAACCAAGACGGAGCGAAACTGAATTAATGCAAGCCGCAAGACCAACAATTATAAAATATGCTGGTAGAATTACACACGATCTGGACCAGCCAACGACCACCCAACTTATAGTGCCAGGGCCCTCTCACGCCAATATTAGCTCCACGCAAGCTGGAAGGAAGTTGAAAAGAGAATGGACGGCTTCTCATAATGCCACAGCCCAGCCTACTGAAGATCGTGAGCTTCACCCCCATCATGTTTTGGAAAGGAGTTCAGATGTGCAAGCTCAGTTAGAATTTTTAATTATATATATAATTTTTTCTTTCCCTCTTTTCAAAAATAAGGTAAATTTTCTCAGGCACCTTGCTTTTGATGAGTAAAACTTAAATTTGTTTCTAAACTATTCTATAATAATCCTATTTCATTTTCTTTCATTAACAAAATTAGCAGTATATAATGGAATGCTTATAACACTTAAATAGCTTATTATACATTTCTAAAAAAAACCTTACCTTGTAACTTCTCTTCTAACCAAGACGTCTTCTAATGCAATAATCCAATATTCCTTTAAACAAACTAACTATATGAAAACTGACAATTCGCTATTTCACAGTTGAAAACCATTCTTAAACTGGGGTATGTTTTGCAGTAAGCTTTTGCGCACATCCAGTACTTATCAAATCTCCCGTCGCTACACCTGAGTTTTATTCCGCTCGACATGTATAATTTAAATTTTAAGTGGGGTTCATGTAAAAGGCCATGCCTTTAATATCATATATATTAAAACATCGCCAGAAGGTTTTTAATAATCTCCAAGTATTTCTTTAAAAAAATGTGAAAAAACATCATTTGGGCAAACTCATTCCAAGCCTCTTTTTTGTAGAAATAGACAGAGAAATTTTAAAATTTGTTTCGAGACAGTATGTGAGGCTGTTCTATTTGAACAGTGCTGTTAGGTCCGATACCACACCTTAGACGGGCTTCAATCCGTCGCCCTCAACGGAGACTCCAAATGCCCACAGGTCATCACAGGGGGGGGGGCTGGAAAAAAGGCCATCCGGAATTTTAATTGTACTTTAATCGTTGATATAGATGGAGAAAAAAAAAAGTTCTTCTCTCTCTTATAACGATTTATTTTGCCTAAATCAACTATATTCATAAGTTCAAACAAATTCGTTAGAACAATACATAAAACAGTTCTGTGTATTGAGAGAGTAGAACAACCAACCGACGTCAGGGATTCATGTCCATTAACTAAAGCTGAAGAGAAAGAGTTCATACAGCATACCGCGTCAAGAACTAGAATTGATACTAGAAGCACTAGAAGAGGGTCAAGCACTAGAATTGGACCCATATTTTGCATTATTCTGAAAATTTTTGGAATAAAACCATTAGTTTTTTTTATCATTCTCTTGTTCTAACTTACCCTTCTAAGAATAAAACTATATTTTCCTTACAAAAACAATATATATTTTTTACCATTTTCAGTTGTAGCTGGGAATGACTTGTGACAACGTAACTTTTTTTTTCTTCTTCTTTCAATTATTCAGGAGGGAGAACAATGACAATGAGAAAATGACATTGTTTATTAACTTTATAGAAATAAGGGTTATTTTACATAAAAAATTAAACTTTTTTTTTCTAAAGATTTATGATATAGCACCACCACCGACACCATTGAGTGATGAAGCAAGCGTATTTACAGGGCCAATTCTTTCACCGCCAACGGAGTTCAGTGATGAACCTAAACTAGTTCTAGAGAATATGGAGTGGCATAGGGGGTTCCTTAATAATATTCTTAGGGAAATGACTAGCCTAGACGACTTAAGCTGTGATATTGACATGCTTGAGGATCCGGAGTGGACAGATAGTTTTATGCTTGTACATTTAGGTGATGTTACTAGTGCACCTGAACCGGGCCCTCATAACGAAATTCCATCACAGGACAATACAGGCTGGCTCGACCAATTGCCCCAAACACCTTGGAATATGTACTAGGGGACCTCATGCCATCTCCAAGCAATGTGATTGAAAAGACTGGGAGTGGTAGTGTTATTGACAATTCCCTGTCACCCTCCACCATTCCACTTAATGTCATAGGCAGTAGTAGTAGTAGTAATACAATAACAACAGTATCCCCTCTCTCGGATTTTTTTCTGTCCTACTCTGCCTTGCATCACACATTGGTCAACAGAGCCAAATTCGGTGACCCCTTCAACTCTTTAGTGTCGGGGGATATAATAACAGATCCCCTGGCCATTACACAATCATATACTGATAAGATTCGAGCCATTCTTGAACAATAAATGGGGGTGTGGGGGGTGGGGGTCAGTTTAAAAGCATCAATAGCACTAAAAATATTTTTTTTAATGAAAGTGCGGGTGAGATGTATTCGAAATACTTGCACACAGAGATGTTGGTAATTCACCCGCATTTATCAAATTATGGGGAGGTTTTTCTAAATTGGGATAATATTATTCAAAGTACGTGGGAAAATTAAAACGAGGGGGGTAGTGGATCTGTGGTTTTATTTATTGAAAGTTTTTATGTTAATATTTGTAGGTTTAAAAAGGATTTTATTGTAAGAGGGGGAGCGGGGAATATTGAATTAAAATATCAGTCAGATTTAGAGGGGTGTAGGGGGATACAACGAATCTGTTTCGATACGAGGCTGCAGTGCTTCAAGTTTGCATATTTAATTCCAACATACATGCTTCCTAGCAATAATGCCTCTAAGAAAAAGTTGGATAAAATGGCAGTTACTGGTAGGGAAGGTTCAAAGTCCCCCAAAGTAAATCTTCATTGTTTAAATGGCCCATATCTTGTGACACTCAAGGGAGTATATATTTTTGAGCGGGCTCATGCACATTTAAAGATTTGTGTCACAGTGTTACTGTATGAACCAGAATTTGACGAGGGTCATCGTTCCGATAAGAAGGGTGTATTATTTTCAGTGCGGGTTCCATCAATTGAATGACTAGAACATTGGGTGTGGCTTCTTTACACCCCAACCACACACTCTGAGTAAATTGGTCATATCAATCTAATTACGGATACTAGTAGGGTTTTATAGGAGGGTAAAACGGGGCTTGGGTGTGTGTGTTATTACTGTCCAACATGCCTTTCAAGATTTCTCTCTGATTTAAATTTAAAGCATCAAATGAAACACTGTAAAAGTCATGGATACAAGGCTGTGGAGACGGCAGGTTGAGATAGAACGATATTAAGTTTTAAAAATTTTCAAAACACGCTTCTACAGAGCAAAAAGATTTCTTTGGACTGTGAGGCTAAGCTGAGAGACGTGTACGTTCCGTCAAATTCAAATCTTGTTAAAATACATGAAGCCATAGGGGCCTCGTACGCTCACGCACAACGAGATTCCAATAATACCATACAAGTGTTGGATGTAGTTGAGATTTTGAGTGACGGTGAACTGCATGCGCTCGGCATTGGTCAGTCTAATCAAAACAGCGAACGATGCAATTTCGCGCCTTTGTTATACAAACTATCCTATGCTCCTATTACCAGATGACTAAGTGGCCATTAAAAATCATAAAATATGTTGGGTTGGCAAGGGAGAATTTGATGATGGTGTTGGGAATGGGGGGAGGAGGAAAGTGATCGACCATGATCATTTGTGGCGGGAAATTACCTCGGGTGGGAGTAAATTTAAAGGGGTAGCACACCAGTCATGCAATTTAAACGTTAGACAACAATATTTCCTACCTGTTTTTATACATAAACCCAATTACGACTTAAAGTTTGTTCTTCCGGCGTTGGCCCGCATTGCCGAGGGAGGAGTTGTAGACGATGCATGGATAGATGGTTCTTTTTTATATAATATCATACCCAAATCATCGGATAAGCTACTACTGCTAGAATTCATGTGGAAAACAGTTGACAAGGGTAACACGTGCCTGAATAAAATCCGTTTTTTAGACTCTTTCAGCTTCTTCCCCAAATCTTTAAGTCAATTGATTCAGGTGCAGAAAAGTGACAATTTTGATAGCTTTCCCCTCCTTAAACCGCACTTTTCCAATGATTAAATATGTAATTTAATGATATTCCAGGGCATATATAAATATACCTATTACAATTCTGGCGTAAGGTTGGATGAGGTTTAGTTTACACCCCTGGACGTTTTGTACATGTCTTGTGCAAAGAGTGAGTGCAGCACTAATTATACTAAATATTTTAGGAAGGTTTGGGCGCAGGGTAAGTGTACAAAATGATGGGATTATTGTAAACTATACTATGCCAGTGATTTACTCACTCTTCTGGATATTGTGTGCAAAAATACGGATACAATCTTTGGGTATTTTGTGTTTTTTTTTGTTTTTTTTTTTTCACATCCTATTTGCTTTTGTTTACGTTTCATAAAATAAAGAAAATAATAATTAGTTCTTTACAGGTTAGGGTTAATGATACGTTATTTTTATATTAAATGGAGGGTGGGGCCTGGTTTTCAAGAGGATTGTATCATGAAAACTGATCCGAGTAGACAGCACACCGATGAAAAGTCGGACGCAGTTTTTTTGGATATGAATTCCCTTTACCCATCGGCAATGTCTCACTACTGTTTGCCGTGTGGCAATTATAAATGGCTTGACAATCCGCATGCTTTCAATTTCCCTACAGTGCCAATGTTGACGAGAATGGGGCACAGGGATGGTTTTTTTAAATTGACGGGGAATTATCCATGGAAATCCATGACTCTGTAAGAGACTTTGTTTTTCCGTGCATAAATAGACCGGTGAGTAGGGACTCTCTGAGCCCCTACAATTTCTCTTTAGTAGAGGACGGGAGTATGCACTGGGTACCTTCAAAACAAAAACTAATTGCCGACCTCAACCGGAAACAGAATATCGTTGTTCATCACGTGCTATTGAAATGGATGGTTTACAATGGTTTCAAGGTCACAAAGATTCATAGAGCCCTCCAATTCGATCAAAAGCCTTACATGAAAAGGTTTATTGACACCTTTGTCAGTAAGCGTTCACAAGCGAAAACGAAGGTTGAAAAAGAAGTCTATAAACTCATTTTGAACTCAGCTGTCGGTAAAATGTGCGAGAGCGTACGACACAGAAGTCGATATGACATTGTAACCAACCTCAACGATTGTGCTCGAATCATTGCGGATCCAAACTTCACATCGTTCACAATCATAGACTCTAATATGGTACTTCTACATCGCAAGAAAAGAAATATCGTATTAAATAAAAATATTGCAGGCGGAAGTGCAATAACTGAAATCTCCAAGAAACTCATGTTGTCATTTTATTATAATGTATGCAGGGTACAGTGGCCGATTGAGGGACAAGTTCAATTGTATTACGGGGACACTGATTCACTCCTGTTAAAATTCAAAACTGAGATTCTTTTGAATAATTTGGAAAATGGAGAGTACATTAGCTCAAGAATGGACTACACTAAATGGTATGAGTCCCTCTACTCAGAGCTAGTGAAACGCCAGGCCCCAAATCAATAGTTAATGTTAAAATCTGATACGGGTAGCGATCTGATATCCAGTGGTGTGTTTCTTGGACCGAAGGTATAGTGTGTGGGAACGCACGGCAAGGATATCAAACAAGTTTGCAAGGGGGTACCTACACACTTTGTAAAAAATCATTTCGACATGAGTGTGTATAGAAACTGTGTGGAACGTAGTTTAGTGCCAAGGGCGAAAGTCATGGCGATTCGCTCTTTACAATTTAAAAACTACACAGTTAGAGTTGAGAAAAACGCCATGTCAGCCATATCGGAAAAAGTCTATGTACTTGAGGTTGGTGTTAAGGTACTACCACACGGTAATTATTTAATTTCAGACCGAGTTTAATTTATAGAGTAAATAAAACAACTCGGTCTAGAAAAATTAAATTAAATTCACTAAAAAAAAGTATGAATTGGGTGGGTAGGATTTTCGGGCAATTAGGTGTTTTTTTTTTTAATTCTTTTTTTTTCTTTATCACAATCAATTTACAATGTGTGTGTGTGTGTGCGTGTGTGCAAAGCAGATCAATTTCCAGTATTCAATGCCGGCCCCGGCCCGGGCCTGCCGCAACGGGTCCCCCCTTCTGGCGCCCGGCGCTTCCCGGCCCCGGCTGCCGCAGCGGCCAACCCCCGGGGGGAGGGGGGATCCCAAAAGTTAAAATGTTGTAAGTAAACATGTATGTTATTATGTCACACGTGCCTTAGTCCAATAATTGTTGTATTTTATTTTTATAAATAAACAAAAAAAAAGTGTATTTATTTAAGTGTTTTTTTTTTCTATTGGCTATGTAAAGGATGTATTTTTTTTATTATAAAAAAATTTAAAAAAAAGTGTATTTTTTTTTTATTCATGTTTAATGTGCCTTTTTCAATGTAGTATTTTTTTAAAAAGTATTGTTACCTTTTTATGTATATACTAAAAGAAAATATTATTCTTCTTCTTCTTCTTCTCGTTATTATTCTTGAACGGAGTAGTAATAGGGAAATTATTTAGTCATTAGACAGCCATAGTCTACAGTTAGTTGTCCAGGTGAACTGTTGAAGTGATGATGTATCAATTTAAAACACCATTCAGATCGTTTCTGTGTGGACCGTCAATGTTGGGCAAAACAACACTCTTAACTAAAATAATAAAAAATTGCGATAAAATGTTTGTGGAAAAGCCGAAAAGAATCTAATCTTGTTATAGTATTGGGCAGGAGTCATATAATAAAATAAATGCAAATGCTGCCATTAGGGGACTGGTACAGGCACAATTCATACAGTGACTTGACGTTTTCAGCATTATTGATCAAAACTCTTGGTTGATCATTGACGATCGGGCTGAATCTATTGAACAATGGTCCCAGGAAATGCTACAACTGTTCACTGTTCGCTCTCATCATGAACAGATTTCCGTTACTCTGGTTCTACACAATCTCTTTCGTCAGAGCAAATGTATGCGAACACTTGCATTGAACTGCACCTACTATATCATCTACAGAGTTGTTCGTGATTCCAGCTTGCTAATAACCCTCAATAAACAAATCTATCCGGGAGCCCCCAAATTTCTGCTCTCAGCAAACAATCAGGCAACTAATAAACCCTACGGCTACATCTTATTGGATCTTAATGAAAATACACCCGAGGATCTGCGTGTAGTCACAGATATTTTTGACAATGAACTTACAGTATATCTCCCTGTGAACAGTAAAAAGACCTATTAGTTGCTTTTATGACACTGAAGAAACTACACGGAAATAGACATTTATTTTCAGTTCTAAGCACTTCAAAATCTCCGCTCAGGAAAGCAATACTCAAACACGGTATTGCCAATGATTTCATTTATCAAACATCTTAACTTTGTTTAAATTCTATTGAGGGTAATGCTGAAGTGCCAGAATTAGTTAAGGAACTGGCGAAGCAACATAGTTCCAGTGTATGCACATTGACTTCTAAGCAGAAATGAAGGAATTATGAAAGGGAATGACTTCTTCAGGTGGGCTGTAGCTTTTTCACAATTTTACTGCCAATATCTGCAGAACTTGTAAATAGTTTTTTCTAAAGAGAGGGATTTGCAAAACCCTATATATCGACTCCAATAGAAATAGCTCTCTCGCCCGTCGAACACTTTGAGAACAACCGGAGTAAATTCCCTGACGATGAGAATAATGAGGATGATAAAAAACTGCTTTTACTTCAAGATGCACTTCGCCGATTGGACAAACACAAGTACTATTGGTCGAAGCCCACTGCTGCTGCTGCTGCTGCTGATCCCAAAAAAAAATCCTCTCTTCAGCATTCTGCTTCTGGAACACAACTGAAGAAGCAGGAATTGTATTAATTTTTATCGAAATTGGTAAAGCTAAGGATCAACTATCAGCGTGAAAAAATTACATAACTCCAAATCAATCCCTTCAAAAGTGGTCAAAACGAAATACAAGTTGAGAGCAATTGGAAAGAGATTATAATTCAGCGCAATAGCCATAATCTACTTGATGTAATCTATGATATGGTTACAAATCGTAAAGGACTATTATCATTTGACGCTCATCTATACAACTTTCTAAATACACTAAACTTCAACAAAAGTATTATTGGCCATAGACAAATTCTAAAAAAATTAAATGAACATGAATCATCGTCATCATTAAGAACATTGAAACAATAAAAAAATTAGCATGAAGAAGATTTCAAAGCAATTTTAGAAAATGCTACCACTCCGCCGATAACTAGATAAAACCAAAGATGTAACAAGTCAATATTACCACCATAACCCTAACCACCAGCGAGTGTACAGAAGGATAGTGCTCGTTACACAACGTGTTTACGTTCAAAATGGTTGAAGCTATGAATGGTGTTTATGAAAATATTGGTGAGGCAGGGAGTTTGAGTTCCCCCACCACTTTTTCCAAAGTCACTGGTGTTCAGACTAAAAGTGTACAAGACTATCTACAAAATGAATCAATTTACACTCTGCATAGAAATCATAGACTTCGTGCCAATCAATATCGAGAAACTAAAGCCTTTTACCCATTGCATATAATGCAAGCAGATCTCCTGACTCTAGACGAGCTTCAAAGACGTTACAATACACTGTACAAGTACATTCTACTTGCAATCAATGTTTATAGTCGCTATGCATATGCAATTCCATTGCGATCAAAGAGAGGTGTTGAAGTTGCTTAGGCCATTGAAAGTATTCTCGAACAGGATTCGTATAAAAAAAATTCAAACGGATCGCGGTAGTGAATTTGTTAATCCCCATGTTGCAACAGTACTAGAGAAATATAGTACACTGCTCTATCATAGTCACAGTCCTATAAATGCTGCATTGGCCGAATGATTGATAAGAACTATTCGACTTTTAATTTCAAGATATTGTACATTGAAAAATACACCGGCTTTTATTCATGATCTTGATAAAATCATGTTGATTTATAATCAACGACCTCATCGATCATTTTCCAACTCTAGGCCAACGGAAGTTCATCATTCTGATCATGATACAATTGACATCTTTCTTAAACCGTATTCCAATGAATCGTTGGCTGTCAAGAAGAAGAAAAATAAATTCAATGTTGGTGATAACGTTCAAATTAATAGAACAACTAATGTTTTTGAAAAGGGGAATTACTTGTGGTCCACAAAACTTTTTAAAGTGGGAAAAATCCTAGACACTAAACCCATAACTTATCACCTGCGTGATACCAAAGATGAAGAAATTCTCGGCGTCTTTTATGACTATGAACTACAAAAAATTAGATATGCTAGTAAAATATATCAAATAGAAAAGATATTAAAGTCACGTACTCGCAGGGGTAGGAAACAGGTACTTGTTCAGTGGCTAGGATACAACTCTGATTTTGATTCTTGGATTGGTGTTGAAGATATTGACAATGCCCAATGATTTCTATGTGACTTTCATGTCCAACGTTTCCGATCCTCTCTACAATGACTTGAATACGACAAGTGATTTTTGGAAAAAACTCTCTCCTGCCATCAAATTTGTCGGTGCATATGAAGTGGTGCTCTTGTCGGTGCTCTTGTCGACTGTATTCTCAAAAATACCTATGACATCCTGAGAAAGGATCATGTGTATGATATAAAAGTTATACCACTCGTTTGGACAATGAAGGGGTTGAACTTTGTCGACTATGAATGGGATGAAGCAAATAAATCTATTGAAGATACACATACCAAATTAAAATATACTGAATATTATAATTTGGAAGATTTGTGTCTTACAATTAATAGGAAAAATCTCATATCGTAGAACTGGTCCATTCCATTTTAAATATTCGTTGGAACACGACAGGATTTACATTACCTCACCTGTTGACACTGAAATAATTATTCTCAATGATAATTAGAGAGATGTTCTTGGCTTTAAACAGAATATGATCAATGGGAAAAATGCTGACACCGTTTACGGGATGAATCAAGTTATTTTTGCTGATTATCCACCTGGTTTTGCCTCGGACTTCTGAATATTTCTCTATGCATCCTTTGTAGAAACATCGAGAGTCGGCAATTCAAATGTCCCCCTCCTACGTGTTCTTGAACGAAAAAAAACTCATGAACTTGTTCATCACTATAATATAAAGCATCTTCAGTATGTTCCTGTAAACACTTCGTATTTGGAACTCTGTCAGTTAACACTAAAAAGTGAATTGGGTGATTCTCTAGCAATAACAAAAGGCTTAGCAGTGATTACATGTCATTTTCGACCCATTGTCAACGACAGCACAATCACCTAAAATGAACAATAGGAGATATCCATTTGTCTGTCCCGATATCGATTGTTATGTTGGTGCTTTGAGTCCACGTCAAATAGGCAATGGATTGGACTACTACAAGGGGGCGTACTATAATTTCTGGCTATGGTCTTGGTAGCTAGTTTGCTAGACTATTTGGTTCTGTACTACCCCTCTCCAGAAAATATTTTATACCTGCTGCATAAAATTTTACTGCTTCCACACGACAGGACTGGGGGTCGGGCAAGAATTTGAAGGAGAGCGTTGATAAAAATATTAGATATTCAGCAAGAGCCGTTGGTGAGCAACTAAAATCTCTACAAAATGGGGAGGGATTGAAAAGGATGCGTTCGCGTCATTCACTCATCAGTCTCCACCCAGGCAAGAAGCAAAGAACATCAACAAGGACTTTGGGGAATAAAACAAGGAAGACTAATAAGCAGAAGAAGAAGAAGAAAAAGAAAAGATAGTTAGATCAAAGAGGGATTTCTTCTCTTAGGATGACTTATCTTCCTAACAAGGACTCATATCCATCAATTAGTTCCTCATTGAATCTATTCAATGCTGAAAATGGTGATGTCAGTGTCAAGTATGGCTACTATTAACAATTTCACCCCCACCCACACCTGTCGGAAAATATACACTTTCAAATATTTTCCACTGAATACTCTTTCATTGATTTGTCATCAACATTTATTGATTTAAATGTCTGTGTTAAGAAAAAGTCAGATATTGAAACTCCAAATGCTGGCGATGGTCTCTCCTATTAAAGATATATTCTTCAAAACCTTTTCAAGCAAATTAATGTTTTTACTAATGGATCATTGGTGAGCACTAGCAATAATTTATCAAACTATGCAAGATACATACAATTTATGGTGATGACACCAAAGGCTTACAAGGAGTTGAGAGCAAAATCATTGTGCAATAAATTTCTATCAGGTGTTGATACTAACGGTGAGTTGACTACTGCAGTGACCTAAGAGTATTACCTAGCTGGAAAATTAAGTCATGAGACATTCAATACATCCCAATCGTTACCCTCAAAAATTAAGATTAACATAAAGTTGCATATGGCCCCAAAGAATTTCATTTTGTGAAAAACACTTCCTGCAGCACCCGATGCAAATGTTATTATCACTTCGGCAATTCTTCACGTCTGAAAACAGCGGGTGATGAGCTCTGGTGCATTGACAGTGGAAAAGCTAACATCCCATGGCAACAAAATTAAACTTATTGTTCCTCATACGATCACCAATCAAAGTCACATTGCCACCAGCTCTCGTAGCTATACTAATTTATCATTTATCAATGGATAAATCCCATCAAAATTGGCTTTGGCCTCTGTGAAGAGTGGCAGTGCCGTTGGATCCTGGTCTGAATCCCCCCACGATTTTAATTTTTTTGGTCTATCTATCATTGTGTGCAAAGTGAATGGTATTCCACTGTACACTTTATCATTTGACAAAAAATCCTATAGAACTCTGTAAAAGTTTACTATGTAATCCCTAGATCATGACTCTCAACTATTTGAAAATAGAATAACCGATTCAATGTTTTCAAAAACACATGGGGTTATTGTTTTGGATTTGTCAGGCACATAAGATATGACCATAGTACGAACAGGGAATGTACATTTAGAGTGTACATTTGCCAATGCTCTGACCGAGAGTATCACGCTAATATCACTGAGTCAATTTGAGACCTATTGGGAAATCACGCCCGACGGCAGTGTTCTACTAGACCTAGCACCATGAACACAAATCAAATAATCAACGTATTTAGTATGGATACATACATGTCCCGGTACAACACCTATTGCATACCTTCGGACTACATTGAAAATATTCGAAGTGTTAACAACACCTTAATCATTGTTAATAGAAGTCCATCGACTTTGACTACTGGCCCTTGTCTATGCATCTTTCAAACAGCGAAGAATATTGAATTTTTGACCCTCTTGGTCTATCGTATAAATTCTACGCACCATACATCAGCAACTTTATTGTAAGCAGGGGGAAAACCATTATTCAAAATCAACGAAGAGTACAGGATTTAACGACTAAGTAATGTGGCTTTCATGCACTACTCTTTTTCATGTTCAGATGTCGTGGCTACACCTACAAGCAGTTTCTCGACATCTACGTTGACTTACCTCGATTGAACGACTTTCTAGTGGAGAATATACTTACAAGTTTATTCAATATTTATTTTAGTGCCTTAATAATGAAATTTAATAAAGATTTATTTTAATTTTTTTATTAATAAAAAAAGAATTATATACATGATAAAAACGACTTTTCTACTCTTTAGATTTCATCCACTACTAGGTATTTGTCGACAACAACTAGTGCAGGTAGATTAACTGAATTCACAGTGTACTAATCCTGATGTACTGCAAAGTCAGGGTCACATTTTCTAAAGTATTGTGTGACTTCGCTCTTGTCATATCTCTTTGTATAGTCAATGATACTATTCTTATTCATTCTATAGAATTCACATGTTTCAATTTGCGTATTTGAAGCAATTTCATAAACAGTGTCCTCAAGTGTCGAATCACATTCCGTCACAGCCAAATAAAAATCAGTGGGATTATAATCATAACACCCAGTGTCTTCACAGCGATGACGTAGAAACCATTTACTTTTGTTGCTCCAGCAGTTGAATCGTGGACACGGTTCCTTCCACCATAACAATCTAAAGCCACGACGAGACCAATCTTTTAGTAATAAACTAGCTTCACGATTAGGATTCTTTCTAGTCATGCCAGGATATGTACTCTCCCGCTGCTTACATTTTTAATAGCGGCAATTGGAACATAGATGACCTCTAGGATGTGATTCACACACTTCGTCAAGACAGGAATTACAATCTTTTATTTTCACAGCATATCCTCTATGCAATTTACACGGGTTGCATAATCTACACTTTTCATCATACTCCTCAATCATTGTGCAATTCTCACATGATGATGACCAGCTTCCCAGTGAGTACATAAATAATGGACATGTATGGAACATTTTTTCATGTGTTGACACTCTAACTACTACAATGAAACTGCGCTCGCAACAACAAAAATTGTCTGAGAGAGAGAGAGAGGAGTAAATCCTCCTTGACCACCATCTTTCCCACGAAAAAAGTCCTAAATTTCAAAACTAATGTTTAAAAGCATATCCACAATATCATTTTGCCGTGTCGTGATCAATGTATCAATAAATTGTGTAAATGCATTTGGACCACGACGTAGAAGCTTCATACAATAGTCTAATGACGGAGAATCAGTTTTCATTACATCGACAAGCATTCCCCGAGAAAATATCTTCCTTTGAATAGACAACTCTAGAAAATTATCATCTAGAATCAAACGTTTTTCCATAAGAAGTAGATTCCTCATGATGCGCTTTTTCTCGAATCCATCCATTTTTTAGAGTCGTAGCTCTCTCACAACCAACTTCAGACTAATCAGAATTTCTTTTTGTACTGTAGAAAGTATACGCTAGTCTACTTTAGAAAGAAAAAATACCATTGATTTAGAAACATTTTTATTGAATATAATTACAATAATAATAATATTCACTGATGCATTTTGTTCTCATCAATATATTTCGATAGGAAATCTAATGCTGACCGAATTTTATTTATATGGAGAATATTCAATTTTCGAGCAAAACATAGTTGCTCCTCCTGCTTAAACTTGCTTAATGATATCACGTATCTCGCATACATAATGTCCCATTCAAGACATAGTCTACATCCAGCGGTTATTTCCACAGGTTTATTGGGCAGTCCTAAATCATTGCTTCCCCTGCTTTCGGATTTATTATTAACCTCCAGTAATGTCAATGCACCACTCATTTTTTTTTCAATCCTACTATACTATCAAATGAACTGTTCTCTATCTGAATTAAATTATCTTACCAGTAAGAACTGCAATGAAAATTACTCCCTACATCCAAATCCAACAACTAATCAAGTAGTTAGTGTGACCGCCGCTCTCTCTATCTGTTTGACCTCCAAAAAATGGGTGTTACCTCAGAAAACCCGTCTGGTAAGGTAAGTATCGTTCATTGTAATAGGTGACTGACCCGTGGTAAGACATATTACACAATCACTCGTGATACTAATTGATACGTTACTACTGTTGGGAGGGAAATTTTTTGGGGTGAGCTTTCGAAGGGTACTTTTACACTAGGGAGATTTGACAGTATTCCTATACGAAATTCTCTTTATTTGTCTTATTTTCTTTTTGCTACTCAATTTTGCATGTGGAGATGTTCCGGAGAAATTGTAAAAGGGAAATTTTCAGCGGGTTTGGAATAGTTTGGGGAATTCTTTAGCAGTGATGGGGGGAGGGCTTTCCGAAGGATAAATGCTCCACGGGAGATTTCTTTTTGCAGGAGAAATTCTCCATAAGGGAATTTTCAGTGGGAAAAGCTTTCCATAGAAGGGGAGATTTCCGGAATGCTTGGAAAAACAATTAGAAATTAAGTCTTTTTGCATTGAAAGTATGCTAGGGAGAATGTTTCATGTGGAATCGTCTGCAAGAAATTTTATGGAGGGGGAGGGGAATATTCAGCAAGGACGGAATTGTCCGGAGGGAATTTTAGTGGGGGGGGGGTATTTTACGAGGGAGGAACTTTCTATGGAGGAATCTCCCGTAAGAGCAGGGAAGTTTTCATGCAGGGATCCCGGTTTACCGGCATTATTTGAAACACGATCAGAAATTAAATTTCACGATCAGAATTTTTTTTTTTGGCATGCGGCCGGCCAACAAAAAATAAGATAACGCTTTAACTCTAGGACTGGCAATTTTATTTATATTTTAGCTGTAGTTTTCTTAGTACCGATAACTGAGAAGCGGTAACTAACATGTTTTGTGGGTAAAAAGATTAAGACAACGCTTTAACTCTAGGAATGGCAATTTTATGTATATTTTAGCTGTAGTTTTCTTAGTACCGATAACTGAGAAGGGGTAACTAAAATGTTTTGTGGGTAAAAAGAGGCACAGCGTCTCTATAAGTTTAAGAACCATTGCGCTAGGTAATTCACTCGGAAATAATTGTGACCTTTAATGAATAAATGCTGACAGACACGTTCTAATATGATGTTTACACTATGAACTCAATACAGGAGTCGATACAGGATTTTATAAAAAATATTTTATATAGAGTTCTGCTTACTATTTGCACGAGTCGCTCCTTGTTTACAGTTTGTTCTCACGAACTGTTTGGAATATTATTCGTTTGTTCAAGTTGATGATGGAAGGATTGGAAGGAATAGTGAAGATAATAAGGGAACAGAATCTTTTGATGCATTTCCTATGGACTATCCTTAGTTATATTTGCTAGTGACTGCGCTTTCAGAAGTGTTTTGTGTCGATTTAGCGTAGTAGTTTCGTTAATATACTTGTTTTAGCATAAACTGTGTTATTGCACATGCAAAGATCAGAAGTTTCAAAATGTGACTCCACATCCTTTTGCGTAAAGATTCTTCAGAACAATTTGATATTTTTCAGCTATTTGTTGGCTCATGCGCTTCAATTGGCCCCTTTGCTTTGGGATTTGACGATGGTTGGTCTGCACCTGCAACACCCAGTATTAGAAAAGATATTACTTTAAATGCTACTGATGATCAAATTGATTGGATAGGTAAGATTCCATTTTTTGTTTGGTAAAAGTGTAGAAAAGTAACTTTTTGCAAACTCGGACACCTGTTGACCAAACGCAGGTACTGGAGTTTTTTCTCTGGGTGGAGACTGATTCTGAAAAAAACTTACAATTTGAATAATAAATGTCCATAAATATGAGGAAATTTAGGATTTTGGGTGGGCGCCATAAGAAGCCCTTCCCTTGTGTACGACCATGCTGTTACCCTACTTAAATGAAACATTCAGGAATTAAACTACGGCAAAAACTACATCCCATGAAAGTATTGATGAAGTTTTATTCTCAGTCATTACGATTACTAACTAGTGGATAGAATTCCAGTATTTCTTGGCCAAATCAATGTTAGCATAACATTATGTTTTCAAATATGTAATAGAGACATAATTACTTGCATCAGCGACAATTACAACGAATCAAAAACAAAAGTGAAGAGCAGAGAAACATCCGGTTCGAAGATAAAGCGGCAGCAAGAATTAAAAATAGTCAAAAACCAAAGTGAAGAACAAAGAAACATGCGGTTACAAGACATGTGACAACGAGAAGTAGAACGAATTAAAAATGAAAGTGAAGAAGAAAGAAATATTACGTTAGAAGAACAGCCCCATCACAAACTTTGACAATATATATATATATATATATATATATATATATATATATATATATATATATATATATATATATATATATATATATATATATATATATATATATATATTCCAGCACGCGACAGGCTTCTATAAACGGATAACGGATTTTTATTGTCGCTTGTCTTCTAAACGCAGACAATTTGAAACAATATGCTGCCTTTTTACACTGTAGTCTTTTCAAAGATATTTGATTATAAAAGAACCCTTTATTTAAATTCTGCTTATCATTACTAGTCAAACTTTGTGCCTCTTTTCCAAAAAATGTTAATTCTTGAGCAACTATTTATTTTTTCTAAATAGCTTTCAGAAATTAGCCTACAATGACCAATTTTTTTTTCTTAGCTGCTCAAAAAAAAAATTAAAACGAATCATACTGCACATCATTCTCACCGCCCAAATGTCCTTTACATGTTGTTAATAAAAACAAAGTCGAGACTTGAGTCTGCAAGAATATATAAGCGTTTGAACAAGAAAATCCCCCCTTCCAAAAAAAAAGAACATTTTCTTAATATTGGCGTTTTACTCTAAATATTTTCAACACAATCTATAATTTTTATTTCATCAAACGATAGATCGCTCTTTTCTGAATCAAATAATTTATTTACATTCTATAAAAAAAAAACAGATGCCTCGTTCTGCGATTGCATGCGCGAATTAGGTTTCCACGGCAATAAAAAAAAAGCCGAACATCTTACATATCGGGTTTTAGTTGCATAAAGCATTTACTCAAAAAAGGCTAATTTCTTCTTTATAGGGCTAAAATCGTCAAGTTCTACATTAGTGCGAGGATGTGCACCCCGATATTCGTTTTAAGCACCTTAGGTTACTCCGGCATCCGTATGCAAACCAACTGCGGCTGATGTGACCACCCACTCTCTTTTTTTGAAGGATAGTGAGCCTTGGATCACTGACTATTGCATAAAGTACTGAAAACTACGACATAAAAGGAAAGGATTTGGGATATTTATCTCATCTAGCTAAAGGTAAGGGTTCTGGCAACAACGATTTTAGGGGGTGTCAGTTGTCTGAGGCACACCATGTTGGTACAACTAGTTCTGAAGCATGTAAACAGATAGGAGATGTATTAGACAGCATTGCTTTGCTTTTCTCGAAGCACAACGAGTCCAGATCAACCACAAGGAATCATAGCCTTTGGATCAACTATTTAGATCTTATCCGTACCGGAAACGACTATCTTTATGCTGAAAGAGCTGCGGACTAGGGATCACACTTAAATGCCACAAAAGAGATGATTCCGATTTTCTTCGCACCCGAAAACCATAAATATGCCGTATTTGCGCTTAACTACCTAGAAGAAATACTACGCTTGCCTGAAAAAGCGCCAGAAGTTCACAGGGAGTTTGTAAGTGGCAATTTTGTTGCTAGGAAAACAACCATGCCGTTTTGAAGCATTGGCTGCGATCTGGCTTTAGAATCGACCGTGAATCTGGACATCAAAAGTCGTCGAAGAGTTTCTGGTATCGTTGGTGTGACAATGAATGAAAATGCCAGGGATCGATATCTGGCTACTCTACCCTTTCTCACAGCAGCCACCAGAACGCTGAAAGCAAACCTGAATATGGATGACGAGGCAATGAAGCATCATCAAGATACCACTGCATTTACGAAACTGACAATAAAAGGTAAAACTCGGGCTATGGACTTGGTAGAGTTGGTCGGAAACCCATTCAAGACGACGAGAACAGATGTGTACAACTTTATGACAGGAGATAGAGTTCCAGAAGCCGTAGCAAATAGTATGCTGAACTTCCGAGACATTGGGTTCGAAGCCATGAGCTCATATCTCGACGGAACATCCACGAAAGTAAAATTTGGCATAGTACAAACTTTCGTCTCTGTTGCAAAAAAGGAAAAAAGAAAGAGCCACAAAAAATTTTTTGGGGAAACTGAGCTGCTTAAACTAGCCCTGCGTCTTGCAAATTCAACACAAACTTCGTCCCAGTTTGAGCTGCTGAAGTACGAGCTACAGCCATATCTGGCCTCACCTGCAGCATTATCATCAAGTCGTAGGGAGCCTCAGCTGCCTTGCAGTCATGGCAAGGAATTTACATATGCTTTTTGAAGACTCTCCTCGATCTGACTATATAGTTGATGTCATGAGTGTCATAAGGTGTTATCGACCAGAACAAAATGAGACGCTAGCAGATTTTGGAATAAGAGTTTACGATGGGATTCTTAGGAACATACCCAAAGCTTGTCAGTCTATCCATTTGGTTGGTGACAGATATGACGGTCTTAGTTACGATAGATTCCATGATAACTAATCGTTCAACCTCAAAGGAGCATCTGGCTGTCAAGAAAGAAGAGGAGATTCTAGAATATATATTTCCAGCCCGTTCACATCCTCCAGCAAAGTTGCAACAGTCTGGCACGGAATTCTCAGTAGTTACTCAGCCAAAGGTCGACTCTTGAAAGTTCTTATCGAGGTCTGGGAGTACAGAATTTCGACCCGTCTGATGGTTCATCTCACTGGAAGTTTCGAGAGTCGACATAAAGCTGTTACCATTACGCCTCATGGAAGCTCTGTTGATGACGATATCTCGTGTTGCCATGAGGAGGCACACACTCGGGTGTTATACCACACAGCAGTTGGCGCAAGACGAAAGAGCACACTTGTGATAATACAAGCCACCGATACTGATATCGTCTTACTATCTGCATACTAATTCCAGTATCTTGCTAGTCTCAGCCTCTAGCAGCTCTGGGTTAAGTTTCCGTGCTACTGCATACCTATTCATATGGCAGCACAAAAACTGTGAGTAACATTTTGCAACACCTTGCCACTTTTCCACAGCATGAGTGGATCTGACACCACAAGCTTTCTGTATGGAATTGGAAAGGTCTGCTTTTTTCGATTTGTGAAGTCTTCAGAAATCTTTGTTGGGGTCTTTAGGTGACGATGCTCGAGCCCTGGCAGAGAAGCCATCATCTGTGCAAAGTGATGGTTTAGTCAACGTCTGTAAGCAGCTTGTGGTTACAGTGTATGGCAAAAGGGTGACAAATTTCAGTAGTATGAATGACCTTCGAGCACATTTTTTCCCAAGAATAGAGGATTTGCAGCGTTTACCACCAATTGATATCTCGTATCAGCTTCATATGAAAAGGTGTATTTTCCAGTCACTGATTTGGATCCAAAGCCACAAGCCCTGTATTGATTTACCTCAGGCTACCGATATGGGCTGGAGAATTGAAGATCATGAACTAGAGCCAGACCTAGTTTCTGCGATGCCGAATGGGCTCGCACTGTGCGCAGGTGCGGCTAGCACTGTAAATGCTCCAAAATAGGTTTCAGTGACAGCGCATGCAATTGTGGAGCTGACCACAAAAATGCCTACTTTTCGTTCTGAATCAGAACGAGTCCAAAGACGAAGATGAAGAAGAAAAAGATATTTGAGCCACCGTTTCATGTTCAGTTTTAAATATTTGATTTTTTAGTTGTTTTGATATTAAACTGCTAATGCAGTCGTCTAAACCTATCTTTCAGCTGATCATGACATTTACCGTCTACTATATCAGTGGTCGTTGACCCGATCTAACCGATTAGACTATTGGCCCCTGCTATGCTGGGATTTAAAGAAAATAGTATCTTAAATCAGCCTTAGTCACCTCTGCACCACACGTTCACACAGCTTCGCAACCTTGAGGCTCGTATATGAGCATACGTAAGCCAGATGGTATCTACTATTACAGAAAAATTAATAGTTGCTCAAGAATAAAGATTTTTTTTTTGGAAAAGAGGCAAATGGCTCGTAATGACGAGCAGAATTCAAATAAAGCATAAAAAATATACCAAATTTGTACATTTGATCGCAGAACTTGGCATCTGTTTTTTTTTTTTTTTTTTTTTTTTCCTGTTTAAAAACATTAGTTGTATCCTCCTGAGACCTGACCATAGAAATACTTTTCTGATTATGTTCATTTCTTTGTAGTTGACTTAAAAAAAATCATTTTGACCATTGATCAACAAAAAAAAAAAGTTGACCCCCCTCCCTCCCTTTGAAGGATGTCCACAGGTGTGGACATTGGGTCCCTATCGAGCTAAGAGTATAGTAAAAATCTGTTTCGTCTATTAAAAGATATGTCAAAACGTTGAAAACAAAACCTAACTCTTCATGAAATTTCTTGAAGCATTTGTTGTCTTGTGTCAAGCAGAGAATGATTCTAAACTGCGAGCACATCCGTCTTGACCTTTTGCAGCATCCAGGCCTTCTTCACTGAGATGCATTTGCCAAGTCACAAAATTCTGGTAGATACAGTGCAGCTCTGGCATATGGTGGAGGGAATGGCCTCTTTTTCACACTCAAAACACCGTGTTGAGTTTCACCCACTGGCTCTTCGTTGCTATTTTCTTGACCTCGTGACTCCGAGCTTCCAGAATTGAGCAAAAACTCGGCCACGTTGAAACGAAGATCAATGAGCTGTTTGAGGTCACCAGAAACTTCTGGGCTATGGCCTTTCAGCTCATGAAATGCATTGGCTACTGCAGCATCCACAAAATGATGAAACAGACGCACAGTCCATTTTTTAGTACGCGTCTCAAATCGGTAATAGCTGACCATGCGGTCCACAAGGTCGACCCCACCCATGTAGGTGTTGTAGTCGGAGACTACTTGTGGACATTTGACCTGCACGTATGACCCCTGGCACTTGTCATACCATTTGACCTCTGTATCCTCTTCTATACCTTTGCAGTTTGAAGACAGGAGAACCACTTTGTTATCATACCACTGGGTCACGGCTACTTTTCTATCTGAGCGCACAGACACGGCATATGGTCTTCTGCCCTTTCTTTTCATTTCTGTTTCGGTAAAAAGCGTTGGGCCGTTGGCACCCAAACGGTTCTTCATGATAGTTCTGGTCGCATTTATTTTTCTTTCAGCCAGCATGTCGAGGAGCTTAACAGACGAGAAGAATCGGTCAAAATAGAGGTATGTACCTTCTGGTTGGATCTCAGACAAGCGCAGTACGATCCCAGCTGACAAGCTATGTGCTACCAGCTGTTCTCCCAGGGTGGTGGCTCCCCGCTAGATTTGGAAGTCAAGTATCAGCCCTGAGGAGCTGGCAAGGACAAAATTCTTTAATCCAACCGGATTGGGCTTGTTAGGGACATATTGCTTGAGAGTCGACATACCCTGGAAAGGTATCATCTGTTCGTCAATTTAACAGTTCCTGTCACGTGGCAACTGGAGACAGATATTCCTGAAGTTGTCAAGGATCGGCTGCACCTTCCAAAGCCTATTTTTGGTTTTTTTTCGTCTGAGATTTCTGAATCAACAACGAACTTAAGGTTTGACCGGATTGTGAAGAATCTGTCCGAGTCATCTTTTGTGATATGGCTTCCACCCTAAACTTCCCAGACCAGTACATGCGGATCCGAGGAAACTTGAGGTTCCCCATCAGGATGACAATGCCAACAAAAATTTTCAGCTCGTCTGGAGTTACATTCAAGCTTTTGTGGTGGGCCAACTGATAGTTGTAGTTCATGCAAAAAGCTATACGTTCGAAGAAGCTCTCCGGGTAATATTGCAAAAACAATTGTTCTGTACTCCAATCGTCGTGGTCCTGGAAATGAGTGGGGCCCATGTCCGGGCCACGATGATTATTGAACCACCGAGACGTCCTCCAGGACAAGGTTGCTGTTGCTTCGTCAGCCTTCAAGCGTTTGGCACTGGTTGCTAAGGTTACTTCATCATTAGATTCTTCATTTTTAACATCTGGAAGAACAGCATAACTGCTTGAAGATGGAATGGCTGCAACACCTGGTTCACCCTCACAGTCTGAACACGACAAGGAGTGGTTTTTTATCCATTCCTCATCATCATCTAAATCAGAGAGGTCCAGGTCACTCTCATCGAGCATTCCAAGGGCGTCATCAAGGGAAACTACAATAAAGGAACAGGTTCAGTAAGCTTGAAACTAATAGCTAGATAGCTAGATAGATAGATAGATAGATAGAGATTTGCAAAAGAACTATCACAAACCCTAGTGGACAAAATTTGCATTTCTTAGTAAAAAAAATACAATAACAAAATAATACAATAACAACACATAGTTACCACTGTAACGAAAACACGACAGTTAACAGTCAGAAAACACAAAATACAAAAGTCATAAATATATTTCATAACTATAAAATATTTTTAAGGTCATAAAATAAAAAAATAAAAAGGGTAACAAATAAAATAACCAAATATTCAACAATGAAAAAATAATATATACAATATAGTTTAATTTTTAGCAGACTTACGGTTTGTTATTTTGGTTTATTTTATTTGCAAAAACGGGAATAAACTTTTTTTATAACGACCGGACTAAACGGTTAGGGGAGACAGAATGGGGGTGCGTAGGGACACTTTCCGGGGGTGGCGATTTCTTATGGGTGAGTGGTGGCTAGGTTGTTGCGAATTTAGTTAATCAAACAATCAGGGGCCATTGCTATCCCTATTGGAATCAAAATTTGAACTCCAAAAAATCAACCCGAGCTCTTTACTCGGTTAGAACTGCATTTCCATGTACGTGGACCTAAAATTTTCTAAAGTTCCGAAATATGGCACATATACAACTACCTTCTGACAAAACTTTCTAAGAGCTGTCAACAATCAAGAGAGTATACCTGATTTTTCTCAGAACTCGGTTTCACCACTGTTTTTTTTTTTTCTTTTTTCTTACCTTTGATTTTTTTCATCTTTTTATTTTAATCTTTTATAGTTTGTAAAAACACCCCTAACAGTCTCAGAAACTTTCTGAAAAAATCGCAGATGGCTTTTCAGTTCCAAAAAGCACTTTGAAATAACGAAATCTTTCCTAGATGGCAAAGTCTTTGCACAAAAAATATTTTATAGGGGTGTCCACAGACGTGGACACCCGGTCCCAGGAGGATAATGTAAATACATGATTTGATTAAAAAAAAAAGTGATCTATCGTTTGATGAGACAAAAATCATAGGTTGTCTTGAAAATATTTCGAGTAAAATTCCACTATTCAATAAATTCTCTTTTTTTCGGGGGGGGGGGGGATTCTCTTGTTCAAACGCTCATATATTCTTGCAAATTCAAGTCTAGACTTTGTTTTTATTAACAACGTTTAAAGAACATTCGGATGGTTCGAATGATGTGCAGTTTGATTCGTTTTCGTTTTTTTTAACATCTAAAAAAAAAAAAAAAAATTAACTTGGTCACTGTAGGCTAATTTCTGAAAGCTATGACGTTATTTAGAAAAATAAATAGTTGCTCAAGAATTAAGAATTTTTAAAAAAAAGAAGTACAGGGTTTGACTCGTAATAACAAGCAAAACTCAAATAAAGCATAAAAAAATACCTCTGTAAGCAAAAATTTCAGAAAAATCGAAAAAACTAAGAAAAAGCATATTTAAAAACCTTGTTCTCAAAATTAAATAGGGGTTAACTAAAAAATAAAGGTTTTGGGTAAATACTAAAAATACTAGGTAAAATTAGTCGTTCTTAGGATTTAGAATATGTCAAGTTTATAGAGTTTTCAGTTTGTTTTACCGTGTAAATAAAGTCAAGAGCGGTATGATGTCGTTATAGGCCAAATTTGACTTTATAGGCTAAAATGACCATGTTCTACACGCGTGCAAACTTGTGTACACCAATATTCGTTATCATTGCCCCCGATTACCCTGGGATCCACCCTCAAACCAGCTGCAGCGAATGTGAGCCACCCCTTGAAAGATAACGGTCTCTGGATCACTGACTAATAGGAATCTTGGTCAAGTATTGTTTCTAGAACAATTGGAATCTCCTCACCACGCTTAGATTTCAATGGAAAATCAGAAATAGAATACACTTATAGGGTTTATTGCATTGTATCTCGTCCAAAGTCATAAAATTAGCTTGCATAATTTGCAGGGGATAGAAGACCTCAGTTATTCAATATTGATTACTGCGAAGTGTGCGATTTTGATCAAGAGTTTAGCTAGGCTTATTTTGTTGGTATTCTTTTCCTTCACTCTATTGGACATTTGAGGCGTGAGCTAGTGTATTGGGTGCATATACGTTTCAGAGTTTCATCCATTTTGCACGTAAATTTGTACTACCACCACGTCCGCTACCTTTCAAACAGTTCGTAGTAACGAACTGTAAGTAAGGAGCGACCCAGCTTAATAGTAACCAAAACTCTAAAAACGGAGTTCTGATACAAATAGATACATCGCAAGAATCAGATTTATGTGCTGATTTCGAATATATAAGTTTCATCAAGTTTCATCTTACCCATCAAAAGTAACGTGCCTGAAAAAAATTGCCTTATTTTCGAAAAAAGGGGGAAACACCCCCTAACAGTCACAGAAACTTAATGAAAATCACATCATCAGATTCAGCGTATCAGAGAACCTCAAAGTAGAGGTTTTAAGTTCCTACATGCAAAAATGTGGAATTTTGTGTTTTTTGCCAGAAGAAAGATCACGGATGCGTGTTTATTTGTTTCTTCTCCCCAGGGGCGATCGTATCAACCCTGTGTCCTAGAATATTGCAGGAGGGCTCAATCTAATGGAAATTGAAAGTTTTAGTGCACTTTTTAAGTTACCAAAAAAATTGGAGGGCAACTAGGGCAACCCCCTCCCAAGCTCATTTTTCCCCCAGAGTCATCCGATCAAGATTTTGATTTTGAGATAGCCATTTTGTTCAGCATGGTCGAAAAATATAATAAATATGTCTTTGAGGATGATTAATTCCCCACAGTCCCCGGGGAAAGGGCTGCAAGTTATGAACTTTACCCAATATTTACGTATAGAATTGGTTATTGGGAAGTATACAGACGTTTTCAGGGGGATTTTTTGTGGTAGTGGGGGGAATTGGATTGGGGGTTAAATGGCAGGATCTTTCCATGGAGGAAGTTTTCATGGGGGAAGGGACATTGCTATGAAGGGGCACCGGAAGAAAGCGACTGAAAGCAAGGAGCAACATCGAAACTTACAACGAACAGAAATTATTACGCATATGAGTATATACCAAGGTACTACTTTGCTGGGGCCCCCGTACCAAACAGTTTTTTCTGTTAATTTTTGCAGGTCATTACACTCTTTGCCAGAGAATAACGCAATTTCAAAAGTTCAGCGTAACTTCAAAGTTCAGTGTCCTTTTTTAGTGTTAAACCAGAAAACCGATGACTCTTTTTACCCGCCAATTATTTTTGTATATATTCAGATTTCAAATTTGATTCTCCAACAGTTTTGAATAGCTTATATTCGAGATAGTATTAAAGGCATTTTTTGTAAAAACCATTTACATAGAAAAATGGATAAGAAATTTTTGGTGAGAAAAAAATATTCTCATTATTATATTAAAAAGAAATTATCTTGTCATTAAGTTAGGGAAGAAATTCTTTCCTTACACTAGAACTAATGGTACTTATCTACTTAGAAGCCTGTTGTTTTTAGGAGCTGAAAAAACCTCAAATTCTCTTATAGGTTTAAATTTACGGTTTGACTTTTTATCAAGATCAATGGGTCTTTTAGATGTTTTTTGAAAAAAGTGCTTAGCTTTCGATCGGCAATTTGGGATTAGAATAAAATGTTGATTTTTTCATGTATTGATTGTTACAAAAGCTTCCTTTTTATCAAGATCAATGACCCTTTTTTTTTATGGGTGTTTTTGAAAATACTTCCAGCCCAGTCGGCAAAGAAAAAAAAAATTTTTTTGTCATTAAGTTAAGTAAGAAATTCTTTACTTACACTGTGTGTGGTTAACTCTTTTAAAAATTTATTAATTGTTAAAAAAGCTTCCTTTTTTATAAAGATAAGGGTCTTTTTTTTTTATGTATTTTTTTTAAAATAATTAAATGACCGTATGCCTTTAATGTGTGATTTTTTTTAAATATAAGTTGCCGGTTTTTGGACTTTTTTTTAAAAAGTGCTTAGATTTCAATCAGTAATTTGGGATTAGAATAAAATGATGATTCTTTTAATGTATTAATTGTTACAAAAGCTTCCTTTTTATTACAGTGTGATTTTTTTTTTTATCAATATCAGTTTTGTTTTTTTTTTAGTGTTGTTTTTTGAAAATATTTCCTGGCCAGTCTGCTTTGAATAATCTCTTAATTAAATTTAATGCTTTAAAAACCCACACCCCCCCCCCAATTAATCAAAAATAAATTTTTTTAAATTCAAAAACTTATTAAAATAAAAATATGTTTTCGTATCGTTAATTTTTTTTTAAAGGAAAGGAGTATATCATAGGGGGGGGGGAGTTTAGTTACCCGCTTCAGTAAATTTTAAACTTCTTAAATTTCAATTTATTAATAAAATTTATTTAAATATGATAGTTTAAAGAGAAAAAAAGGCTGTTATACCAAAGAGTTTTAATAATTTATGACTAAATTGACTTTGAGTTTCACAAAATGTTCATAACCGCATGATTGGTAACAATTTTACGCTTGAGTATACAAAGAGGAAGTGTAAGTGACTGGATAATCTTTAATAATAAAAAAAAATATTTTCTTTTTCAAAAAAATATAAATTTTTAAAAATTTTTTTTTTTTTTTGTTAATAAAGGAAAATATAAATATTTATTTAATTTAAAAAAAAAAAAAAAAAAATTTTTTAAAATAATTTAAATGCTTTAGCTCTTAAAGCTTGCAAGCTACCAACTGAGAAAAATATTTTTTTTTTATGAAGTTGTTTATCAAACCCCCCAGCAAAAGCGAGCAAAGTTGGATGTCACCCCTGACAGCAATGTGAGTCATAGCAAAATACATCATGAAAATACCCCCTTGCACATTTTCGAAGATTCGAGCGCTAGAAGAAAACAGATAAGGTTGCTAATAAAAACACATGAAAAAGATAGACATTCACTTCTATTTAAAGGAAGAGATGTGAGGCGCTATGCTCAGTTAAACAATGCAAGGAAGCATCCTATAGTGTTTTTATGCTAAACTTCCAATTGGTCTGTGAATGTTCGTTTCTAAAAGCAGTATTTTTTTTTTATTTCAAATAAAATTCGTTGACTTTTTAATAATCCCACTACTCAAAGGGTTAATATATTCTTAGAATATAGTTTATATCCTAGCCCCCTGCGATAAAACCTATTCATCACTTGAAAAGGTCATTTTTAGCATAATTGCATAGGTACTAAAGGAACATTGAACATTTTTTTCTGATTTTGCGTGTTTTCGCAAGAAAATAGCTGGTCTTTAGCAAACTTAGCCATAGATAGTTGAAACTCTGCATAAATATCTGAATTTTTAGCCTAATTGCGTAGGTACTAAAGGAACATTGAAATATATTCATTTTTAGCCTAATTGCGTAACTACTACAGGACCAGTTTTTTTGTATCTATTAGTATCAATATTCCGTTTTTTAGAGTTTCGGTTACTATTGAGACTTACATGCCTGAAATCATGAATTAGAATCTATAATTAGCTGTTTGGGTTTTCAGACACCATAGCTAGTTGAAACTCTACATAAATATTTTCATTTTTAGCCTCATTGCGTAGGTACTAAATGAACATTGAACTTTTTTTCTGATTTTGTGTGTTTTCGCAAGAAAATAACTAAAGGAACATTTTTGTTGTATCTATTGGTATCAATATTCCGTTTTTAGAGTTTCAGTTACTATTGAGCCTTACATGCCTGAAATCATGAATTAGAATATTTAATTAGCTGTTTGGGTTTTCAGACATAGTGTTTAGATGTTCATGGGTGTTAGGTTCCTGGAGAGTTTTATGACTCCTCCCTCCAATGAATTCAGATGGTTTTAAGACTCATCTCCCATAGCCATAACTCCATTCAACCTGGAGAGAAGATATAAAAGTTTAATGAAGTATTTTTCTACTTAACAACTACATAAATAACTACCAAGATGATAGGACTGTATGACACAGAATTTATCAGTTACCGAGAGTTCACTGCCTCCTCTCCACAATGACTTCCAGGTGTTTTATGACTCCTCCCCACACTGAATTCAGATGGTTTTAGGACTAATCCCCCTAGCCATAATTCCATTCAACCTTGAGAGAAGATATAAAAGTTTGGTGAAGTATTTTTCTACTTATAAAGTATATTAATAACTTCCAAGATGATAGGACAGTATGACACAGAATTTATCAGTTTGAAAAAATCATCTTGCGGTGTTATATTTGAATGTGCATTTTTATTATTGTCTATGGAACTCGAAGAAATTGAATGTTATCATTGGATAGTGAACTATAACATGTTTGAGTATGATAAAAGTTTGTGGAGTACTACATTACGTTATATAAACAGACTTGGATTCTATGATAGAGTGATTACACTACTTAATAATGCTGGTCGGGAACTGAGAAATGTTCAGGAGGAAGTCGGTGAAATTTGCAGCTTTTTCGGGGTTGAAGCGCTTTACGTAAAGGGCAATGTACCTACAGATAAAGTTTTAATTCAAAAGTGCGACCCTAGGATTCCACTTTTCAATCTAGAAGAGTTTAAGTGTCCTAAATGTGAAGGGAGTTATCACCGTCCTGAAGACGAGGTTAGGTTCTTATAACAAAGTATAAATAATAAGAGCAAAGAGCTTTAAAAAGAAAAAACACCTGTTAAAAACACGTATATAACCTTTGACCCTCGGTTGTGTATTTTTAATAGGGAACACTCATTACTATTTCTTATTTCAACATTTGTTCTTGTGTTTTTTTTTTCAAAAAAAAAAAAACTGTTAATACGTTTAAGCAAAAAATATATTTAAGCTTAACCCTTATTTATTATTTAGAATAGTTCTATTGTAAGCAAGTAACAAACTCTTTCCTGAAGTCACCTCTTGGATACACAATACAGAAACTTCATTTAAGAAACTATGAAAAAATTGTATGTAAGTAAGTAACCAATTCTTTCTTGAAGTCACCTATTGGATACACAAAACAGAAATTTCATTAAAGAAATTATGAAAAAATTTTAAGTAGCAAATTCTTTCTTGAATTCACCTGATGGATTATGATAACATTATAAGTAAGTAACAAACTCTTTGTTGTTTTCACGAGTTAGATAAACGATGTAGAAATTAATTTCAAGAAATTATGAAAAAATTCTCAGTAAGTAAATATTTTTTTCTTGAAGTCAACTCTTGTATACACAGTACAGAAATTTCATTCAATAAATTATGAAAATATTTGTAAGTAAGTAACAAACTCTTTATTGATTCCACCTCTTTGATATACAGTACAGATACTTCATTAAAGAAATTATGAAAAAAATCGCAATTAAGTAACTTTTTTTCTCTTTATCACAAACAATTTACGCTTAGCTCCATGATGTAGAAATTTAATTCAAGAAATTATGAAAAAATTCTCAGTAAGTAACAATTTATTTCTTGAAGTCAATTCTTAGATACACAATACGGAAATTTCATTCAAGAAATTATGAAAGTATTTGTAAGTAAGTAACAATCTCTTTATTGATTTCACCTCTTGAATATACAGTGCAGATACTTCATTCAAGAAACGTGTTTAAACACGTTTTTTTGAAACTACATGCTATTTGCATGCCTTTCCTTGGCACCTTTCCAAATGAACGGGGATTCCCCACTGCTTCCTACACATTGCAAAAAGTGAGCAGTACGAAAACTCCACGTTTTCAACCAGACAGGTTTTTTGGTTTTTTAGACAACACGAGAGACATGCAAAGTCGACATTGCTTTATTTCATTTTTTAAAATTCAAGAAATTATGAAAAAAATTCTCAGCAAGTAACAATTTCTTTCTTGAAGTCAACTCATGTGTAGAAATTTAATTCAAGAAATTATGAAAAAATTCTCAGTAAGTAACAATTTCTTTCTTGAAGTCAACTCTTTGATAAACAATACGGGAATTTCATTCAAGAAATTATTAAAAAAAATTGTAACTAAGTAGCAAATTCTTTCTTGTATTCACTTGTTGAATAAACAAAATGACATTTCATTCAAGAAATTATGACAAAATTCTAAGTAAGTAACAAACTCTTTATTGTTTTCACGAGTTAGATACACGATGTAGAAATTAAATTCAATAAATTATGAAAAAATTGTAACTAAGTAGTAAATTATTTCTTGAATTCACCTGTTGTATAAACAAAAAGACATTTCTTTCAAGAAATTATGACAAAATTCTAAGTAAGTAACAAACTCTTTATTGTTTTCACGAGTTAGATAAACGATGTAGAAATTAATTTCAAGAAATTATGAAAAAATTCTCAGTAAGTAACCATTTCTTTCTTGAAGTCAACTCTTGGATACACAGTACGGAAATTTCATTCAAGAAATTATGAAAATATTTGTAAGTAAGTAAAAAAATCTTTATTTATTCAACCTCTTGGATATACAGTAAATATACTTCATTCAAGAAATTATGAAAAAAAAATCGCAAGTAAGTAAATAACATTTTTTTTTCTCTGTCAACTCTTAGATACACAATACGGAAATTAAATTCAAGAAATTATGAAAGTATTTGTAAGTAAGTAACAGTCTCTTTATTGATTTCTTCTCTTGAATATACAGTACAGATACTTCATTCAAGAAACGTGATTAAACACGTTTTGAAACTACATGCTATTTGCATGCCTTTGCTTGGCACCTTTCCAAATGAACGGGGATTCCCCACTGCTTCCTACACATTGCAAAAAGTGAGCAGTACGAAAACTCCACGTTTTCAACCAGACTGGTTTTTTAGACATTGCAAAAAGTGAGCAGTACGAAAACTCCACGTTTTCAACCAGACTGGTTTTTTGGTTTTTTAGACAACACGAGAGACATGCAAAGTCGACATAGCTTTATTTCATTTTTAAAATTCAAGAAATTATGAAAAAATTCTCAGAAATTAACAATTTCTTTCTTGAAGTCAACTCATGTGTAGAAATTTAATTCAAGAAATTATGAAAAAATTCTCAGTAAGTAACAATTTCTTTCTTGAAGTCAACTCTTTGATAAACAATACGTGAATTTAACTCAAGAAATTATGAAAAAAATTGTAACTAAGTAGCAAATTCTTTATTGAATTCACTTGATGAATAAATAAAAAGACATTTCATTCAAGAAATTATGACAAAATTCTAAATAAGTAACAAACTCTTTATTGTTTTCACGAGTTAGATATACGATGTAGAAATTAAATTCAAGAAATTGTGAAAAAATTGTAACTAAGTAGTAAATTCTTTCTTGAATTCACCTGTTAGATAAACAAAAAGACATTTCGTTCAAGAAATTATGACAAAATTCTAAGTAAGTAACAAACTCTTTATTGTTTTCACGAGTTAGATAAACGATGTAGAAATTAATTTCAAGAAATTATGAAAAAATTCTCAGTAAGTAACCATTTCTTTCTTGAAGTCAACTCTTGGATACACAGTACTGAAATTTCATTCAATAAATTATGAAAATATTTGTAAGTAAGTAACAAACTCTTTATTGATTCCACCTCTTGGATATACAGTAAAGATACTTCATTCAAGAAATTATGAAAAAAAATCGCAAGTAAGTAAATAACATTTTTTTTTTCTCTGTCAACTCTTAGATACACAATACGGAAATTAAATTCAAGAAATTATGAAAGTATTTGTAAGTAAGTAACAGTCTCTTAATTGATTTCTTCTCTTGAATATACAGTACAGATACTTCATTCAAGAAACGTGATTAAACACGTTTTGAAACTACATACTATTTGAAAGCCTTTGCTTGGCACCTTTCCAAATGAACGGGGATTCCCCACTGCTTCCTACACATTGCAAAAAGTGAGCAGTACTAAAACTCAACTTTTTCAACACGACTTGTTTTTTAGACCCCCCCCACCCAGATAAGACAAAAACGACTTACATTAAAAAAAAGAAATTATAAAAAAAATAAGTTTAAGTAAGTAACACTATATTTATTTATTTCACCAAGAGAATAGACATTACAGATACTTAAGTCAATAAATTGTGATTAAACACGTGTTTAAACTTCATGCGCGTTGCATGCCTTTCCTTGACACCTTTCCAAACGAGCGGGGATTCCCCGCTGGTTCCTACACATTGCAAAAAGTGAGCAGTACGAAAACTCCACGTTTTCAACCCGACTGGTTTTTTAGGGACCAATCAGGAGAGACATGCAAAGTCGACATAGCTTTATTTCATTTTTTTAAGGTTCAGTTAGACGAGGGTACGGGCGCGCGCGTACCGGCGGCTAACTGAACCTTAAAAAAATGAGATAATGGTTTGTCGACTGTGCTTATATCTCCTGATTGGTGCCTAAAAACCAGTCTGGGTGAAAACGTGGAGTTTTCGTACTGCTCACTTTTTGCAATGTGTAGGAACCAGTGGGGAATCCCCGCTCGTTTGGAAAGGTGTCAAGGAAAGGCATACAAATAGCATGTAGTTTCAAAACGTGTTTAATCACGTTTTCTTGAATGAAGTATCTGTACTGAATATTAAATAGGTGAAATAAATAAAGAGCTTGTTACTTAATTACAAATATTTTTTTTATAATTTCTTGAATGAAATTTACGTATTGTGTGTCATCTCTGTGGGTGTGTTGTCTAAAAAACCAGTCTGGTTGAAAACGTGGAGTTTTCGTACTGCTCACTTTTTGCAATGTGTAGGAAGCAGTGGGGAATCCCCGTTCATTTGGAAAGGTGCCAAGCAAAGGCATGCAAATAGTATGTAGTTTCAAAACGTGTTTAATCACGTTTCTTGAATGAAGTATCTGTACTGTATATTCAAGAGAAGAAATCAATAAAGAGACTGTTACTTACTTACAAATACTTTCATAATTTCTTGAATTTAATTTCCGTATTGTGTATCTAAGAGTTGACAGAGAAAAAAAATGTTACTTACTTACTTGCGATTTTTTTTTCATAATTTCTTGAATGAAGTATCTGTACTGTATATCCAAGAGGTGGAATCAATAAAGAGTTTGTTACTTACTTACAGATATTTTCATAATTTCTTGAATGAAATGTCCGTACTGTGTATCCAAGAGTTGACTTCAAGAAAGAAATGGTTACTTACTGAGAATTTTTTCTTAATTTCTTGAAATTAATTTCTACATCGTTTATCTAACTCGTGAAAACAATAAAGAGTTTGTTACTTACTTAGAATTTTGTCATAATTTCTTGAATAAAATGTCTTTTTGTTTATACAACAGGTGAATTCAAGAAAGAATTTACTACTTAGTTACAATTTTTTCATAATTTCTTTAATTTAATTTCTACATCGTATATCTAACTCGTGAAAACAATAAAGAGTTTGTTAATTACTTAGAATTTTGTCATAATTTCTTGAATGAAATGTCTTTTTGTTTATTCAACAAGTGAATTCAAGAAAGAATTTGCTACTTAGTTACAATTTTTTTTCATAATTTCTTGAATGAAATTCCAGTATTGTGTATCCAAGAGTTGACTTCAAGAAAGAAATTGTTACTTTACTGAGAATTTTTTCATAATTTCTTGAATTAAATTTCTACACATGAGTTTACTTCAATAAAGAAATTGTTACTTGCTGAGAATTTTTCCATAATTTCTTGAATTTTAAAAAATGAAATAAAGCTATGTCTACTTTGCATGTCTCTCGTGTTGTCTAAAAAACCAAAAAACCAGTCTGGTTGAAAACGTGGAGTTTTCGTACTGCTCACTTTTTGCAATGTCTAAAAAACCAGTCTGGTTGAAAACGTGGAGTTTTCGTACTGCTCACTTTTTGCAATGTGTAGGAAGCAGTGGGGAATCCCCGTTCATTTGGAAAGGTGCCAAGCAAAGTCATGCAAATAGTATGTAGTTTCAAAACGTGTTTAATCACGTTTCTTGAATGAAGTATCTGTACTGTATATTCAAGAGAAGAAATCAATTAAGAGACTGTTACTTACTTACAAATACTTTCATAATTTCTTGAATTTAATTTCCGTATTGTGTATCTAAGAGTTGACAGAGAAAAAAAAATGTTACTTACTTACTTACGATTTTTTTTTCATAATTTATTGAATGAAGTATCTTTACTGTATATCCAAGAGGTGGAATCAATAAAGAGTTTGTTAATTACTTACAAATATTTTCATAATTTCTTGAATGAAATTTCCGTACTGTGTATCCAAGAGTTGACTTCAAGAAAGAAATGGTTACTTACTGAGAATTTTTTCATAATTTCTTGAAATTAATTTCTACATCGTTTATCTAACTCGTGAAAACAATAAAGAGTTTGTTACTTACTTAGAATTTTGTCATAATTTCTTGAAAGAAATGTCTTTTTGTTTATCCAACATGTGAATTCAAGAAAGAATTTACTACTTAGTTACAATTTTTTCACAATTTCTTGAATTTAATTTCTACATAGTACATCTAACTCGTGAAAACAATAAAGAGTTTGTTACTTACTTAGAATTTTGTCATAATTTCTTGAATTAAATGTCTTTTTTTTTATTCAACAAGTGAATTCAAGAAAGAATTTGCTACTTAGTTACAATTTTTTTTCATAATTTCTTGAGTGAAATTCCCGTATTGTGTATCCAAGAGTTGACTTCAAGAAAGAAATTGTTACTTACTGAGAATTTTTTCATAATTTCTTTAATTAAATTTATACACATGAGTTGACTTCAAGAAATAAATTTTTACTTGCTGATAATTTTTTCATAATTTCTTGAATTTTAAAAAATGAAATAAAGCAATGTCGACTTTGCATGTATCTCGTGTTGTCTAAAAAAACCAAAAAATCAGTCTGGTTGAAAACGTAGAGTTTTCGTACTGCTCACTTTTTGCAATGTGTAGGAAGCAGTGGGGAATCCCCGCTCATTTAGAAAGGTGCCAAGGAAAGGCATGCAAATAGCATGTAGTTTCAAAAAAAACGTGTTTAATCACGTTTCTTGAATGAAGTATCTGTACTGTATATTCAAGAGGTGAAATCAATAAAGAGATTGTTACTTACTTACAAATACTTTCATAATTTCTAGAATGAAATTTTCGTATTGTGTATCTAAGAGTTGACTTCAAGAAAGAAATTGTTACTTACTGAGAATTTTTTCATAATTTCTTGAATTAAATTTCTACATCATGGAGCTAAGCGAAAATAGATTGTGATAAAGAGAAAAAAAGTTACTTACTTGCGATTTTTTTAATAATTTCTTTAATGAAGTATCTGTACTGTATATCCAAGAGGTGGAATCAATAAATAGATTGTTACTTACTTAAAAATATTTTAATAATTTCTTGAATGAAATTTCTGTACTGTGTATCCAAGAGTTGACTTCAAGAAAGAAATGGTTACTTACTGAGAATTTTTTCATAATTTCTTGAAATTAATTTCTACATCGTTTATCTAACTCGTGAAAATATCAAAGAGTTTGTTACTTACTTAGAATTTTGTCATAATACAGCAGGTGAATTCAATATATAATTTGCTACTTACAATTTTTTCATAGTTTATTTAATGATTTTTCTGTATTGTGTATCCAAGAGTTGACTTCAAGAAATACTTTTTTTATTAGTTACTTAAACTTGTTTAAGAGTTTCTTTATGTTTTATTATTTTGTCTTTATAATATAGCTGAATTCATTACAGAGCTTGTTAAGTTAGTAAAATATAAATATTATCAAGAATAACTACGGGTTAACAGTAAAGATATTTATTTATTAAAATTATTAACAGATTTTTTTTTTTAGAAAAAAAAAACACAACAACAAATGTTTATATAAAAAATATTACTTAGAGTTCACTCTTAAACATCCACAAACGATGGTCCCATGATATAGAATAGTTTTTACCATGTCTTATGGATTTATCACGATCAGGTATGTTCTTAGGTATCCACTGTGCGAAGAACCTAACCTCGTCTTCAGGACGGTGATAACCCCCCTCAAATTGGGGACACTTAAACTCTTCTAGATTGAAAAGTGGAATCCTAGGGTCACACTATTGAATTAAAACTTTATCTGTAGGTACATTGCCCTTTACGTATAGCGCTTCAACCCCGAAAAAGCTGCAAATTTCACCGACTTCCTCCTGAACATTTCTCAGGTCCCGACCAGCATTATTAAGTGGTGTAATCACTCTATCATAGAATCCAAGTCTGTTTATATAACGTAATGTAGTACTCCACAAACTTTTATCATACTCAAACATGTTATAGTTCACTATCCAATGATAACAGTCAATTTCTTTGAGTTCCATAGACAATAATAAAAATGCACATTCAAATATAACACCGCAAGAGGATTTTTTCAAACTGATAAATTCTGTGTCATACAGTCCTATCATCTTGGAAGTTATTAATGTAGTTGATAAGTGGAAAAATACTTCATCAAACTTTTATATCTTCGCTCAAGGTTGAATTGAATTATGGCTAGGGGGATGAGTCCTAAAACTCTCTGAATTCAGTGTGGGGAGGAGTCATAAAACCCATCGACGACATTGTGGTGAGGAGGCATTGAACTCTCGGTCACTTATAAATTCTGTGTCATACAGTCCTATCATCTTGGAAGTTATTAATGTAGCTGTTAAGTAGAAAAATACTTCATTAAACTTTTATATTTTCACTCAAGGTTGAATGGAGTTATCGCTAGGGAGATGAGTCTTAAAGCCATCTGAATTCATTGGAGGGAGGAGTCATAAAACCCTCCAGGAACCTAACACCCATGAACATCTAAACACTATGTCTGAAAACCCAAACAGCTAATTAAATATTCTAATTCATGATTTCAGGCATGTAAGGCTCAATAGTAACTGAAACTCTAAAAACGGAATATTGATACCAATAGATCTAGTATTATTTTCTTGCTAAAACACACAAAATCAGAAAAAAAGTTCAATGTTTCTTTAGTACCTACGCAATTATGCTAAAAATGAAGATATTTATGTAGAGTTTCAACTATCTATGGTTACTGAAATCAAAAACAGTTAATTAAATATTCTAAGTAATGATTTCAGTCATGTAAGGCTCAATATTAAAAGAAACTATAAAAAACGGAATATTGATAATAATAGATACAACAAACATGTTCCTGTAGTAGTTACGCAATTAGGCTAAAAATGAAGATATTTCAATGTTCCTTTAGTACCTACGCAATTAGGCTAAAAATTCAGATATTTATGCAGAGTTTCAACTAGCTATTGATAAGTTTGCTAAAGACCATCTATTTTCTTGCGAAAACACACACAAACTCAGAAAAAAAATTTTCAATATTCCTTTAGTACCTAGGCACTGGTTATAAAACTGAACTTTTATAGTGATGAATATTTCATATCGCAGGGGGATCTGAGGTAAACAATAGTCTAAGACTATTTTAACGCTGTGATTAGGGGGAGTATTAAAAAGTCAACGAATTTTATTTGAAATAAAAAAAAAATACTGCTTTTAGAAACGAACATTCACAGACCAATTGGAAGTTTAGCATAAAAAAACTATAGGATGCTTCATTGCATTGTTTAACTGAGCATAGCGCCTCACATCTCTTCCTTTAAATAGAAGTGAATGTCTATCTTTTTCATGTGTTTTTATAAGCAACCTTATCTGTTTTCTTCTAGCGCTCGAATCTTCGAAAATGTGCAAGGGGGTATTTTCATGATGTATTTTGCTATGACTCACATTGCTGTCAGGGGTGACATCCAACTTTGCTCGCTTTTGCTGGGGGTTTGATCAACAACTTCCTAAAATAAAACTATTTTTCTAATTAGGTCGGTTTCACTCTTTAAGCTAAAAATCTTTTAAATTTGTTTAAAAAATTTTTTTTTTTTTTTTTTTTCCATTGAAAAAATATTTATATTTTCCTTTATTAACAAAATAAAATAATAATTGTTAAAAATTTATATTTTTTATAATAATAACATATTTTTTTTTATTATTCAATATTATTCAGTCACTGAAACTTCCTCTTTGTATACTCAAGCGTAAAATTGTTACTAATCATGCGGTTATGAACATTTTGTGAAACTCAAAGTCAATTTAGTCAGAAATTATTAAAACTCTTTGGTATAACAGCCTTTTTTTCTCTTTAAACTATCAGATTTCAATCAAATTTATAAATAAATATAAATTTAATCAGTGTAAAATGTAATTATCATTGATAATTCAATCCCCCCCCCCTCTTTTATTATAAGTTACTTTGAAAAAAAATGAACTAAGATAAAAAGATTTTATTTTTTAAATAGGGTTATAATTTAAAAATATTTATTTTTTTGGAATTGGGAGGGGGGAGGGTTTTGAACGCATTAAATTTCATGAAGAGATTCTTCAACGCAGACTGGCCTGGAAATATTTTCAAAAAACATCCATAAGAAAAAAAACAACACTGATCTTGATAAAAAAAAAAAAATCACATTGTAATAAAAAGGAAGCTTTTGTAACAATTAATACATTAAAAGAATCATCATTTTATTCTAATCCCAAATTACTGATCGAAAGCTAAGCACTTTTTAAAAAAAATTCCCTAAAAAAGGCCACTGATATTTATAAAAAATAACACCTTAAATGCAAACTGGAATGGAATTATTTCAAAAAACATTCATAAAAAAAAAGCCAACTGATATTGATAAAAAAAGGAAGATTTTTTAAAAATTAATAAATTTTTAAAAGATGTAACCACACACACAGTTTAATTAAATAATTTATTACTTAAATAAATTAAAAGACAATTTTTTTTTTTTTTGAATACTGGGTTGGAAGTATTTTAAAAAAAACCCCTAAAAAAAAGGGTCATTGATCTTGATAAAAAGGAAGCTTTTGTAACAATCAATACATGAAAAAATAAACATTTTATTATAATCCCAAATTGCCGATCGAAAGCTAAGCACTTTTTTCAAAAAACATCTACAAGACCCATTGATCTCGATAAAAAATCACACCGTAAATTTCAACCTATAAGAGAATTAGAGGTTTTTTCAGCTCCTAAAAACAACAGGCTTCTAAGTAGATAAGTACCCTTAGTTCTAGTGTAAGGAAAGAATTTCTTCCTTAACTTAATGACAATTTCTTTTTAATATAATAATGAGAATATTTTTTACTCACCAAAAATTGCTTATCCATTTTTCTATGTAAATGCTTTTTACAAAAAATGCCTGTAATGCTATCTCGAATATAAACTATTCAAAACTGTTGGAGACTCAAATTTGAAATCTGAATATATACAAAAATAATTGGCGGTTAAAAAGAGTCATCGGTTTTCTGGTTAATCACTAAAAAAGGACACTGAACTTTGAAGTTACGCTGAACTTTTGAAATAACATTAATCTCTGGCAAAGAGTGTAATGACCTGCAAAAATTAACAGAAAAACATGTTTGGTACGGGGGCCCCGGCAAAGTAGTACCTTGGTATATACTCATATGATAGCGTTTGCCCCTAGTCAATACCTCATTCTTTACGCTCAAGTTTTTTTTAGTACTTTCATAAGAGCTATTTATTCTAATTAACGGTGTTTGTGATTAAGGGGTCATTCTCAAAGAATTGGAACAAAATTTGAACTTTAGCGTAAAGAACGAGGTATTGACTAGGGGGCGAACTCTCTAATATACGTAATAAAAAATATACGAATATAGAAGTTGGTTATTTAAGTTAATTCGTAAGTTACGTATGTTTATTACTAATAGAAACGGTCGTAAATAAAAATAAACAACTTTTGAGAAAGCCATTTAACCAAAAAAAAGTAAAATTAATATGCGATTTCGTTTTAATTATTCATATACGGTGAGCCAAAATCAAAACCTACATTAGTTGAAAAACGTTCAGAAATTAAATACAAAAAATCAAGTTTTTTTAACTGAAAGTAAGGAGCGACATTAAAACTTAAAACGAACAGAAATTATTCCGTATGTGAAAGGGGCTTTCCCCTCCTCAATGCCTCGCTCTTAACGCTAAAGTTTGACTCTTTCTCACAACTCTATTTTTTAAATTAATTAAAAACTTTTGCGTAAAGAGCGAGGCGTTGAGGAGGGGACAGCCCTTTTCATATACGGAATAATTTCTGTTTGTTTTAGTTTTTAATGTCGCTCCTTACTTTCAGTTAAAAAAACTTGTTTTTTTATGTAATCTGTATAATAACGGTAGAAAGATGCTTTCGTCTACCCTCTAGAGTTAAATCATTGCTGCTTCTCTAGTTTGATTTAGGCGTACTTGTTGTCATTATCACAGTGGCGGATCCAGGGGGGGGGGGGGGGCGGGTTGCACCCACCCCTCCTAGCGTAGTCTAAAGTAGTGTAATTTACTTAATTAACTGAAGTTTGCGTTAATTAAAATTACTCCTTACGCAAGTTTATCGGATCAACCTATTTTGCACCCTCCCCCTAAAAAAAAATTTCGGATCAACCTATTTCCCCCCCCCCTAAAAAATCCTGGATCCGCCCCTACATTATCAACATTTTAAAATCATCTTTTTTGAGAATAATCATCATTATTATCATCATTAAATGATACCTGTTGCATTAATTCTTTAAAAAAAATTTATGTTAATTATAATTGATTTGGGAAAGTTTGATGTTTGTCAATATTTCAGGAGATTTGTGTCACAGATATTTTTCTTACAATGTGAGACCAAATCAGCTATTACATCAATGAGATTGTGAGTTTTGTTGCTACTTGGAGTGATTTGCTTAGTTGAGGTATCTTTTAAATATCACTACTTTCATTCAAATATTTTTGGTAATAAATTTAATATTTTTGATAAGTGACCTTCCGATGGTGATGACACAGACAATTTTGAAGTTGAATTATATGGCTTTTGCGATAATTTCTTATCTGCAACATTCAAACACTGGTGGGTTTATCTCGATATGGTTTTTTGATCGTGAATATGACGAAGTGCCATTTGTAAAATTAAAAGTTTCTGATCATCTGGTAAGCTACTATCGTTAAGGAAATCCGTAAGATTACCCTCAAAGGTTTGCAGTGGTGACAGAGCCTTATCAATTGCAGTCAATGATTTAGCCATTTGTTTCTTATTATTGAGATGTAGGAAGAAGAAGATTGCTAACAAGACGAGAAAGTATTGGCAATAAAACTGTGTTTTTGACTGTTTTTCTTCTTAGACAGGGCGCGGACAATGGATTGATGTTATCTAGTCTGCTTCCTAATAGCATCTACAAGTCCTTTAGATTTTCCAATGGTTCGTTGTTTTCAGATACGGCATCACTCTAGCAGAAATAGGTTGTTACTTAGTGTCACCTTTTTGTCGAGAGAACGTTTGCCACTTACTGTTTAAAATTTTTGGGGTAATTTTTAACTTTCAAGGTCTGTAAAATATATAAGTAGGGGTAAATTAAAGTTGTTTTAAATTATGCTTGATGATCAGTAGTCCCTCCAATTTATTGTATTCTCTATTCCCTAGTGAGTGGAATACCAATTGGATGTACCATTGGTGGTTTCATCGGCTTTATTTCAACCAATCTATTAGGACGACGAGGAACTATGTTGCTTATATCACCCGTGTATGTTTTGAGTCACCTTTTAGCTGCTCTCAGCAATAATGTATGGTGGATCTTTATTGGGAGGATATTAGCCGGAGTTGTTGATATTGTCGTATGTATGGCTGCTCAAATATATGTAAGTATTTTGATATCGCCGCCACTAGTCAGCTAAAGCCCATTTAGGATGATTAGTGTCTACCTAAGGTCCAACGTCTTAAACTTGTCGTAACTTGTCGTAATAACGGGATAAGGATGTATGAAAAAAGACAAAATTTATGTGAAACTGGTTATGTCAATTCACTTTAAAGCAAGAGTGTTTTAAATTTTACTAAAAAAAATGTTGTCCATATAATATCTTGGCTTGAATTACAATTCTCATCAATCTCCTGTAGTCTTATCAGTCATTAGCTGGAATAATTTAAAATACCCTAGGGCACATATGTTTTTAAGTTATCCATCCTGGTCCTTATTGCTTCCAATTAAAGCTGTAATTATGAAAGCTTCCCTCTTGGACAAGTTTTGCTTTTTAGGGGAGATAGCAACAACTTTATTCGTTTACTATGTGTTTGATAAATAAATCCTTCTCTTTATTGATAGTCACAGCATTTTTATAGGTCTAACTATAATAACTTTCAGGCAATACCCTTGATAAATTGATGGAATTCTCATATTTATGGCATAAATTTATTAAAAGCTTAAGCATGTAAAAGCATGAGATTGCCAGCAGTGGGGTACTTCCATGATAGAATCAGCTTTTCAGCACAAATTGGGACTTGTCCCAAATTGGAATTGTCCCAGTAAAAAAAATTGATAAAAAGAATGGAACTGTGGGTATTGATAGAATGTTTCTAAAATATTGTATATACGAGTTCTGAAAAGAACGGTTAGAAAATTCTGAAAATAATCGTCGATAAAGACGAAGTACCTAACGACTTTTCATTAAACTTAATTAAATTGATTTAAAAAAATGGTAAGATTTTGTAGCTCATTTGCCTGGTATATAATGAGTTCTCAGGTCACGAGATGGCTTAGTTTGATGAACTAGATAAAGCTTTGGCATGAAGGTAATCTTTACTTACAGATTGTTACCGAGAACTGTTTTCAATTTGAACATGCTGCTTCTTACTAATGTTTAAGATGCTCTATTAAACTTTATAAACAACGGACATATTACGATGTATTATATAGTATTTCTTAAAACATCTATTTTGTGTCTTGCTATATTTTTTTTTTTTTCTTTATCTGGCACTAAAAGACCAGCGAAATTGCGTCTCCAGAGCTGAGAGGAATCATTGCTAGTCTACCAGCTGTACTTGGTGTCGCAGGTATACTCTGTACCTACATTCTTGGTACATTTATGGACTGGAGAACCTTGACTTTGGTCGAACTAGCCATACCTGTTTCTTATTTATCCATGCTGTTTCACGTAGAATCACCCGTATGGTTGCTGCAAAAAGGAAAAATAGATAGCGCTAGAAAAGCAATCAAATCACTTCGAGGCAGGCTAGTAATATTTGTTATTGTTTTTTTTTGTTTTTTTTTTTTTACGGCCATGTTGACGTTTGTTCACCAACAAAACTAGTATCAAACAGTTCTTGTTAACGAATTGTAAGTAAGAAGCGACCTGGCTCAATGGTAACCAAAACCCTAAAAAATGGAATTTTGATATTAATAGATGCATCAAAATAATCTGCTTATTATACTGATTTCAAATATATAAGTTTCATTAAGTTTAGTCTTATCCATCAAAGGCGACGAGCCTGAGAAAATTTACTTGATTTTCGAAAAAAGAGATAAACATCCCCTAAAAGTAATAAAATATTAATGAAAATAACACCTTCAGATTCAGCATACTAGGAAACCTTTCTGTAGAGGTTTCAAGCATCTGCAAAAATATAGAATTTTTTTTTTTTTTTTTTTTTTTTTTTTGCGAGAAGAAAGATCACATATGTGTGTTTATTTATGCTTTTTTTTCCAGTGTTGGTCGTATCGACCCAGTGGTCCTGGAATATCCAGAGAGGGCCCACTCGAACGGAAATCAAAAGTTCTAATGCCCTTTTCAAGAGACCAAAAAGATTGGAGGGCAACTAGTCCCCCTTCCTCGCCCCTTTTTTCTCAAAATCGTCCAATTAACATTTGAGATAGCCATTTTGTTCACCATAGTTGAAAGGCCGAATCTTACCCTTGCCGCAGCCATTTAAGCATTTGCCTCTCAATTACTTGGACTATGTATCTTGGATTGTCTCTCCCTACAATTAGCAATGTCTTGAGGCAACCTACTGCAAAATACTTGATAACTTCAATGCCTTTGGAGATATCATGATCCTCCACAGAAAGTTCTTTGCCCATTGTCTACGCACAGTATTTTTTATTCGGAAGTATGCATACACTTTGTGTGTGGGAGGGGACAATCTTCTGCTGGTGGAATTTTCCATAGGAATGATTTTCCATGGGGAGGGAGTTTCCAGGGGATAAATTTTTCAGGGGAAATTTTAAACCAGTGAAATTTGCCAGAATTCCAATACAAAATTCTTCTTATGTCTTGCTTTCTTTTTGCTTACTCAATTTTACGCGTGGAGATGTTAAGGGTAATTGTCTGTGGCAAATTTTCATCGGGATTGAATTGTCTAGAAAATAAATCCGTATGAAGGAGTGATTTTCCGTAAGGTGTAGCCAGATTTCCTGGCATTATTTTAAAAACTATCAGAAATTAAATTAAAAAAACATGTTTTTTTCAACTGAAAGTTAGGAGCAACATTAAAGCTTAAAACGAGCAGAAATTATTACGTATATGAAGGGGGTTGCCCCTCCTTAAAACCTCGCTCTTCACGCTAAAGTTAGAATATTGTCCCAATTCTTTAAGAACGACTCCTGAAATACTATTTTGTTTTACTAGAACAATAAGAATTTTTTTTTTTTTATTACTAAAAAACTTGCAAAAAGAAAAGAAAATATTAGAGCTACCAGCATTGAAAGCTACATGCAACAGTCTACTTAGGAGGATAGAATCATTCATGGACCAGGAACTACAGTTTTTTTCACGTAAGTCACGTTTGTCTCCTTAACTGCACCCAAAGGGTTATAAAACCATGTCTAGCAATATTATTGCAATTTTTAGCAAAAGATGGGACATGTTGCAGATGTCATAAACACTTAAAAAATATTGTCCGGATTTTTTTTTGGGGGGAGGGGGTATCCAATACCCTCCAAAAGGGAGACAATAATAGCAAAAGAGGCAAAGAAACCGCATTAAAAAGACTGTCCAGATTCTTGCGATTTGAATTTGTCCAGCGAGTGGCGACTTCAGCATGTGCAACGCGAACTATTTTATTAACATAGTCTAGAACTAAACCCTGTATCTCTCGAAGAGTACAACCATTCGGTAAGCTAATGTTGTGATGTGATTAGACGGTGTTTTATTAATTCTACCACGCATAACTGCAGAAACTTCCTCAGGGCAACTTAAAAAAAACAGATGTCTTGTCTACGTTAAATTGCAGATCAATATCCACATAGCCTTCTTCGAGACGGCAAAAATTATTCTATAAGGACGACAACAACTGAGACAAATTTAAGAAATCATCCGAAAAACCAAGAAGTGATACATCAATATATATTTGAAAATATATATCGGTGTGCAAAACATTAGGTGCATATTGACAATGTCATGATTTCAGTCTATAGCTACAGGTGCAAACCTAATAAGGAGCGGGCCACGGCCCATAGCAACCGACAATCTTCAAAATATTAAAGTTATAGCAGGCTCGTACTAGTAACTGAAAGCATCATCTATTGAATACGCACTAAATTTGACATATTTACCTAGATACTAAACTTGCTTGTCTAGTTCTTGTTAAGATTGCACCCTTTCTTGGATGGAAGACGAGTATTTCCCCGTATCATAAAAATCCAGTAGCTTTTCTTATACTATTTGTAATAAATTTTGATTATGAGCTCTAAGTTTAATTGTTTTTTTTTTTTTTTCATATTTGTACCTAGTATTACAATTAATATGTTTTTTTCGAGCTCAAAATCGGAAAAATGTCCATCTTTGTGGAAATTTTTTGCTTTTGGTCCAAACAAGAAAAAAAAACAAAAAACTTAAACACTGTCTCGGCTTTCAAGCCTAGGCTATATCAAAGTAAAATACCTGTTTGTAATTGTAATTTTAAAAAGGGTTTGTATGTTCCAGCCATGCCGATATCAATGAAGAGCTAAACCGGATTAAGGAGAATAACGACAAAGAGCAAAATAAAGGTGACTTTAGCATGAAGGATATATCAAGACCTCAGTTTTATAAGCCTATGATTTTGTCACTCTTCATGATGTTTTTCCAAATGTTTTCAGGATATGGACCAATAATCTATAATTCGGTAAGCAGGCTATGCTACACGATACTGTTTATTGTTCTATATCATTCTTTTGCGTAAACAAGACGTCGTTAAAATTAAACCTCAGAAGTGATACTTAAAAACTGGTATACTGTACTTTAATTTATATTGAATAGCATGCATACATTATATGGAATTATACTCTGCTTTCTTAAATAATCATACAGCTTGTGATAACAAACTGAAAGTAAGGAGCGACACAGGCTAATAGTAACCAAAACTGTTGAAAAGGGAGTGATCCGTCATCATCTGAGGGACACGAGGAAGATCTGTAATCATCCAAATATTCATTCACTTCATAAGAAAAATGATAAATTTCACCTTTAGGGCTCTTGTGCATGTCGAATTGCCAACACATAATTTCAATTCAGATCTCAAGCTCTTTAGGAGAGTTATCTTCATATTTCAAAAGTCATGCAAATTTTCATTTTCAAATAGATTTTAATTAGCAACTTTAAAATTAATACATTTTGCATATTACGAAACAGCATGGATAATAGATTTTGTTGTTACATGTATCAAATCTCCTTTTATTAGAGTTTCAGTTTCTACAGACAAGGGTTTGCACAGTTTATTACTATAACTGTTTTATCCAAGACTCACCTAAATGTGAACGAGAGTTAATACTCCCTCCTTCAACCTTCGTTTTTCACGTTCAAGTTTAATATTCAAAAATAAATCTTTCGAGAAGGGTCACTGTCGTTGAAAAAAAACGAGATGCTACTATTTCATCTAACCGTCACAAGCACTAAACGTCATTTCGTCGACAAGGAAAATCCTTCAGAACATCGACACATCAGGACATCGAGAGTCACAATCGCTATCCGTCAGAACGTCGACAGTCACAACATCGACACGTAAGTTCATTGATAGTCACAATCGCTACCCGCCAGAACGTCGACAGTCAAAACATCGACACGTTAGCAGAACGTCGATACGTCATAACATCTAAAAAATGTGTCGATGTTATGACTGTCGGCATTCTGATGGTTAGTGGTTCTGATTAATTTTCATTACGAAAAATTTTTAGATGTTATGTTGTGTCGTTGTTATGACTGTCGACGTTCCGACGGTTAGTGGTTCTGACGGATTTTCGTTATGAAAAAAATTTTTCATAAGTTTATGTAATAGCAATAAGTATATAATAGTTTAGAAACAAATTTCGGCTATATATTTGCACATCAGGGGGTTAGGGGTAAAGCAGAGCATATATTAAATACGTAACCTAACTTAACCTAGGTACCTTTTCCCCCCTAAACCCCAAAAAACTAAAGTTTTGAAATTTTCGATGTTATGACTGTCGACGTTCTGACAGTTAGTGGTTCTAACAGATTTTCCTTATGAATTTTTTTTAGATATTATGACGGGTCGATGTTATGACTGTCGACGTTCAGACTGGTAGTGATTGTGACTGTCGATGTTATGACTGTCAAAGTTCTGACGGGTAGCGATTGTGACTGTCGATCTTCTGACGGGTAGCGATTGTGACTGTCAATGTCCTGGCGCCTTCCCTTCTGTGTCCATAAAAATATTTATTGGAAGCCCAGTAACAGAAGGCACCTCTCCTTAAAGTAAGGGGGGGGGTCGTAATTACCGTTATTGCTAAGACAAATTAATTTCCATTTTAGCGTCTATAAAAAAAAACTATGTTCCTGGTAACACATGTCTCCATCCTCTTGGGAAATTCCTTGAATACGCTCAAGATGTCACTCTCCTGTTCACCGATTGTACCGGTAAACATCTGAATGTATTCTTTTATGCTATAAAGAAAATATTTTTTCTAAAATAAGAAGGAAACTATCACCTCGCATCACATGCATTAAGACTGAATCCAAGTGCAAGGAGATTAGAGATTAATTTATCCCCCCTAGACCCTCTTTCATATTTATCTGAAGTCTAACGAGGCACTGGAAAATTTGGGCATACAAGCACACTTTTGAGGCATCAGGCACATCCTCACCTGTACAATGGCCCACCAGCCATCCTTCATAATAGCTGATTCCTAATTATACATCACTTTAAATAATTTTATCAAACATTAAATGAATCAACTTAGTTAAATGAAGGTTTAAAATAAATGTTTATGTTAACCATTTATTTAGTATGGACTATGTGACACTTTAGGGACCAATGCGCCACATACGTCATTGCTGTGTCTGAAGCTGCGAATCTCAATATACAGTTTTTCGATATGTGGTGTGGCTACTCCAGTTTGCTTGATATTTAAATTTCCTCTATGTCTGACAGTGAGACTTTTTTTTCACTTTTGCCTTTTGTTAAAACTTGAGATTTTTCTTCAACCCCTCATGGATAAATTCTCCAAAAAATTAATAGGGAAATAGATTAATAATTCTTAAAGTGAAATGCCAAAAAGGAATTAATTATAAATTCTAATTTTCTTTAAGTAATAAGATGTTTTAGCTCAACTACTTTGAAAGGGAATCGGTAAAGTCAACCATTGCAAATACCAATTGGTTAAACTTACAGAAAGCTCTGGTCAAACTCTAGCGAAGAGAGCGAGTGGATAAGTGGAAAGGCATTCCCTCACGTGAAGAACAGATAAGAAGGTATGTAACCTATTGTCGTTGTTAGCAGGGCAGCCCCTCTCATATACAGGAATGTTTTTGTTTAATTTTGATGTCACTCTTACCTTTCACTTTAATTAAAGGTTTTACAAGTGATCGACCTATCATTAATGACTCTTCTTGTTTTAGGTAGAGATTCTGCAATCAGGTGACACCACAGTCCAGGAGAATTTCGCATCAATAACAATGGCCGTACTTATGTTGGCAGTCGTTATTTGCTCCTCGTTGTTTGTGGACAACGCAGGGAGGAAAATTCTTCTAATAACATCAGGCATAATGCTATCTCTCTCACTTGTTACTCTTGGTATTTATTTCTATGCGAAGGTAATGACACAAAATTTAGTTTTATTTATAGAAAATTAAATAATCCTTAAATAACTAATCCTTACGATATAATTTTGTTTAAAACTAATAATACTTTTCCATTGAAAAGGTTGCGTAGAATCTTATTGTGATGAAGCTGGGTTGGCAAACTCGTCCATAAATTATATTGTTTCCCATGAGGATACTATTGGAATCAATAATATTAATTTTTTTAATTTTACATTCCAAGGATAACAGCTAGTGGTAGAGCTTCTTTTGATGACGATTACAATTCGAAAAAAGACAACAAAAGCTTTTAGTAAAAAAAAAACAGTCTCATGTAGCTAAATAAATAAAAAGCAAACTTTTTCAAATCAGAGTCAACGCAATAACGGTAACTTAGTAAAAATAAAAACAGTATAATTATCACTACTTGTTTCAAAATCCATCTTCTATGACTGATAAAGGTAGGGCCAGTAAAGCAAAAAAAAGAGCTTTTTTGTTAACAAAACAATGACAACAGCATGTAAGTGTAGCATGACACGGTAAAAAAAGGCAACAACTTAAATAAGAGTACTAAACCACGGTGACCTGCAGTTTTTTCTTTCTATATTCTTCACCAAGTTTTTTAACTGCTTTGTCTATAACAGCAATACTTTATTTATTAACTAATGTTTCATGTTAATGGTCGTATGTGGAACAACTATTTGGCGAAACAGAAAGTGATTGCATTAGTAGTTGCAAACTCGTTAAGAGCAAATCATGGTCCATTGTAGCTGAAATTAAAAAATAAGCTTTTTTAAACAAACTTTCTAGTAACAAGTATATCTAATGTAACTCTATGTTAAATATAGTGATTTTCATTCAGATTCAACTGGTAAGTAACACGTAGTTGCAAAAATAAACTTTGGTAATTGCAAAAAAAAAGATTCTGAAACACCTCCAGATTAAAATACGAGGCCCACCTTTTAAATCACCATTGTCAGAAACCAAGTTTTCGACATTTGTCAAAAACTTTTGTGACAAACATTTGTGACAATTGTCAATAAACAAAGCTTTACAGTCTTCAACCCTTAACAACAAGAAAAATCATGTATTTGCAAGGGTAGTACTCCTATCCCTCTTTTTTTCCTCTAGAAGTAAGAGTTTCGAATAATAGGTCATCGAAGATCGGAAGAGCTTTTCATAAGTATCAATATAGATTGCCCCATATCAAAGTACCGTTTTCTACCCTTCTGTGCTGCGGAACATTAATTTTGGTCAAGAAGGGGCCAAAAGTCGATAGTGCAAATTATAATGTTGCCAATCGATTTGCACTGTCTAAAAACCTGTGCTCAAAGTTCACTGTTCCTACCTTGAAAACCGAGAAAAATCGTATTTTAGCATAGGTAGCCTGACTGATGTGTCTCTAGTGGATTCAGACGAGCTCCATAGCAGAAATTAACCAGCATTAGCCAATAATCAAAGAGGATCTAATACCAAAAATGCAGAATGAAAAAAAACAAGAAGAAGAACCGGTAGCTAAGGAAATAAAGACTTACGACATCATATAAGCTGATGAAGAAGATTTGAAGGAAGGTGATAGCGTAAAGACATATTAATTTGGACAGTATCCCTAAACATAGATTCTGTTCCCCAAAATATGGACTAACTGTAGAAACAGGACAGTCTATGTATCATTCGCAGTACAATAGCGCTGCCTAAGTAAAGATCGAAGTGGGTTCTATCTAAAAAAATTTCACCAAGGCACTTTATATGGAAAGAGTTGTCGTGGAAACTCTGGAAGAGGAGCATTCGATTGGACACTTTAAGTTCTACTGCCCTTATTAAGAATCAACAGTAATTGGAGGACAACCAGCCCCCCACCCACACCCCCTATCCCCAGAGACGTCCTATAAAAATTTTGAGATAGCCATTTTGTTCAACACAGTGGAAAAGTCCATCAATTATGTCTTTGGGAATTTCACCACCCTCAAAGTCCATGGGGCAAGGGTTGTAAGTTATGCACATCACCCATTGTTTACAAACTGTGTTTATTGTCACTATAGGGGAACATGTTCGAACTTTGGTGTCAAAAAAAGGCCAAGGGTATTCAGGTGAAGCTTTCAGGAAATGTTGAGATGAGTTTTGACCCAAATCAAAACAAAATAGTTCATATAGGCTGTAAAAACGGCGTATGTCTGGAATTGCTTAGGGTATTAAGTTGGAACTTTCAGGGGATTCCCCCTTTCAGGGCTTCCCATTCTTGATTTGGACCTCAATTGTTTCAAATTTCACTTCCAACTTTGAATTTTTTCAGATTTTCTGGAAATTTATTATATATATTCCTTTGTCCCCCTTCGCCCTATTTTCATATAATGTGAAATTATTTTCTTGATTTCTTTATGTGATTCATGCTACTACAAAGCACAGTTTATATAATTAGCAGTATGATCTTTCCCTATCTCACCCATTAGAAAAACCCGGACTGAGGTGCGAGTGCTCCAGAGAACGTATAATAAGCGGCATTAGATTTTTTCACCGGTAGACAAAGAATAATCACCTACGGAACAAGTACTGACAAAACCACTTGGCCGGCTCACCAATAAGTGGACAATTAGTGCACAAATAAGTTTGAGGAGCTTTTTGTTCGCACCGAGAATGAAGAGCCAGAAATCATCTGCGGTAAACTTACTGGATGATTATATAAACTGTGCTACAAAGCCATGCTTAAAAAGAAAACTCAAGATAGTTACAAGTAAGCACACTCCTTTCCTCAAAATTGTTTTTTACTCCTAGTTTGAAATAATTCTTTTGGTTTCATTTCTTAATACTTCATTTTCTTAAAAATTAATAATATTTAGTCCTCCCAAGAGCCCTAAGAAAGGTAAATGCGTTTCTTTTACTCTTTGATCTTAAACTAGGATATGTATTTTTCATTTTTTTAATTTTTAATGATAGCCGAGCGTCCTAAGAGCAATGAGGCGGATACGTATGCTCCTGTTCCATTCTAATCAGCTCATATTTTCCCTTCAACTCTGTTTTTACCTTTCCAGGTGTAATGAGAAGCATTAATAGTAGGAATACCCAGGCAACAAAACCCCGGTAAATTCAAGAAAGAACTGTTCCCAATTCAAGAATCATAACAAACCTCACAGGTTGTTAAATCTGCGTACACCCCTACTTCACTCTAATAAGTTCCGATTTATTTAATAATTTCTTTTCATTTTTATTTTTCAAATTGTAACTATACCTACTCGTAGTGAGGAGGCAGTCAGAGCTCCAAATACTACCAAGAAACCCCTTATGTGCCATTTTTTTATGTTTATTATCTCTATTTTTCTCCCTTTTTTGTTTTTTTTTATCTTTATTTATTATGTCAAGGGAAGGGGAATATTACCATCTACTGATTATGGATTCACGAAATTACGGAAGCCAGAAAATAAATTTTGCCTGGAAAAGTCTTAAGCGATGTGTGCTACCCCCTAGTTTGCTAAATTTCTGCCAATTTAGATTTTGTATTATTCGTTCCGTCCCTCCCCTCTCTAATTGACAAAATGTTTTTCTTTTGAATTAATGATATCTTTCTTTTTCCGTCAAGAATATTTAAAAACTTACCTTTCAATTATTTCAACCCCAATTTATAATCTAATATGTTCCTTTTATGTTCTTTATTTTGAACCGAGTTTTGTTTCAATTTCCCAAAAATCTTTCATTTTTTTAATTCTAATGTAAGATTAGCCTTACGCACGATAGAAGACCATACAAACTCCAATTTTTAAGCCAAAAACTACTTACTTTCTTTCTCCACCGAAATTGAGCTTTCTAGTCTGAACCTCTCCCTGACAAGAGAAGCATCCTATGGGTGGGACGTCAGACTATATTTTTCGGCCGTAAACGCCCAAGATGTCGAGGTAAAGTTCAGAAAGTTCCCTTTTTAGCCGAAAATCACTAACTTCCCATCACCTTTGAAATAGCATACTAAACCCCAAAACCCCACTTATATGTATAACGTCAGACACAATTTATCAGCCTTCAATGGTAAAGATGCCAACCTAAACTTTAGAGTTACCGCTATTTTACCGAAAAAGTACGTGCTTCTTTTTTCACCCGGAAGTGTATTCATTCGCCCGAAAATCCCTTAAAACTTCTTTATTTCTCATTTTGTACCATGTAAGATTCGATTCCTTTTCTTTTTAACAGGTAAATTATGAGCTTTCTATTTTTTATTTGATCTAGTGTGTATTTTCAAAACTCAACACATCTTAGCGACAACCGTGAAATCCCAACGCAGCCTTCAAATCTGAAGATTCGTAACTAATTTTACTTTCCTATTTCGATATTTTCATTCATTAGCTCCCATTCACTGCTTTGATTTCAAAGTATTTTTGATTAGGTAAACAAACATAAAACAGGTTCCGATCGTCCCCTCGACAACAAAACCTGTAGTTTATGCCTCAAGAATATGACTATAAGGATTTCACTATTTATTTCCCCTCCAAATTGTACCCCCATCTCTCCTCCGTGTCTTTCTTTATTCACTTAGCATTATTTTTACTATTTATATTTTCTTTCAAAACTGTTTTTCATCTTGCTTCAACTTCTTTTAAGTTGTATATTGATGAAAATGAAGTCTATCAACAAGCTTGAATGATCTGCGCACACCACTGCTTCAATCTAATCACCTTTTATTTATTTGTATTTTCTTTCAAGCTAAGGTTTTAAACCTTTCTTTGAACTTAATTAAGAAATTAGCCCCTCACATTGGAAAAGAGTACTATTTTGACCCAAAATATTTCTCTATTCACCTGGAATTGTATTCTCTGTACCAAAACCCTTTGCACTCCATTTTACATGTTATGTGCTTTGCGTTCAAAGGCTCTTAGGAGTTTTGCTATTAATAAAAAGGCTTTCTAAGGAATTTTCACCACCCTTTTAGGGATTTTAGTAGTTTTAATGGGATTTTCTTTAGATTTTTCACCAGTCTCACGTTGATTTTTAAAATACAAACTGAAAACATTAACGTTTTTTAAAAAAGCAGCGAAATTAGTTTTTTTTTTTTTTTAGTTTAAAATTCACCAATTTACATTTAACATAGATGTTTTTAAAAATATAAATGCTCTTTGGGACGCCCGAACAAACTTAGAAGCATGGTTCAAGCACTGAGAGGCCAGATGTCCGATTTCGTGACTTGAGAAACAGCGCTTTGCGAGGAAAACAAATTCTTGTACAAAAAGCTTATCGTATTCAACTTTCACGGACACTTTCAAGAACTGATCCCATCCTTATTTGGATTAAAAATAGACCTTAAATATCCGAGACTTTCCACACTGAGACACTTTTACACAGTTTGGTAAGACAGATTTGACTCGGTTCGCATCGTAGTCAGTTTTAAAGCCTTTCAGGACACCAATAATAGTGAGTATTTTACACTTTTTGAAATATCAGATACACTGTTTTTAGCATTCTCGGCTATTTTGTTTGCTGCACATTTTGTCTTAACAACGAGTTTCTATTCAGATACCATTCACTTTTACACAGTTTGGTAAGACAGATTTGACTCGGTTCTCATCGTAGTCAGTTTTAAAGCCTTTCAGGAAACCAATAATAGTGAGTATTTTACACTTTTTGAAATATCAGATACACTGTTTTTAGCATCCTCGGCTATTTTGTTTGCTGCACGTTTTGTCTTAACAACGAGTTTCCATTCAGATACCAATTTTTAAGTTCAGTGATTTCACCTGAGGCCCGAGGGCACAGCTGGTCAACAAAGCCCATACGAGCACTAGGTAACGCCAGATTGGCTGGACAGTTCCTTAACGCAGCTGCATACAATGGAGCTGGGGCCGGGATAAATGTTGTGTTGGCATCACTTTTCGCTGGCAAAATCGGGCCCAAACACATCACGTTCTGTAGGAAGCCATTCAGTTTTCGAGAAAGTTCATTCAGTTTCGGGACTAATGTGGCCGAAAGTGCTTCCTCAATTGATGGGATTTCAGATGGCGAAAAGATCACAAAAGTAGGAATAGACAGACTGTCGTTTGCGGCCTGACTTAGCTGTTTGCAGAGATCGAGTGCATTATCTTCATCCTTCGCATGTTTCATGCAGCGGTTCTGAATATGTCAGTTCCTTGTGTAAAGTCTCTTTTGCACTAATCCATTCATAATAGCCAGGAGCAGTCTAATTCTCAGATAAACACAAACTCACGGCAATAGAGATCGCATCTAAAATAGAAGTGAGCAGTACACACTCTCAGGTGAGACATTGAATAACGAATTCAGGAACAAGAGAAGTGTCAGGACCCACTCAATTATTCCCCGCAATTTACTGATAACTGAATACCGGTGGGTACAAATGCGGCGTTTGCAGTAGGTTCAGTTCCTTCTTCTGCTTGTTCCCAGAGAAAGCTGATGCACCTTACTGGAATATAATATAGATGGCGCTATGAATGTTGATAAATACAGGTCGTGTCCTAATCTGCATGAAAAAAAAGATAGTGCTGAAAAAGATACCTAAGGAGAAAGACCCACACAAATAATTGGAGATCTTAAAATACTCCCTTACGAAAAATATATCTTTAGATGGTAGAAATTAGTTGGATAGTAAACTCAAATGAATTTTGTATTAGTGATTAAAATTATCAGCTGAATTTTAGCTAGAGCTCTTAATCATAGCAAATTCGAAGATATTGTATTTGAAATGGAGAGTGAGTGCGCTGATCTTCTGCTTTATAAGAAGACAAGTTAGTTATTAGGAGGGGAAGATTCAAAGCGTTTCGCGTCTCTTTTTCCATAAATTAATGTATTTCTCCTTGAGAAGGGCGTTCCGTATCCAGAACTACTACTACTAATACTCTACTACTACTAACAACTCACAGGAGAACCAAGCCGCCTGAGGCCAACACAGCTACGCACGCTCCTCCTCCATCCCAGTTTATTCAAAGCTTCCTTTTTACACCCTCCCAGGAAGTTCCCACTTCCTTTAACTCTTTCTTTATGACGTCCTCCCACCCCAGACGAGGACGACCTGCTTTCCGTTTAGCCCTAGACGGTTGGCCGAAAAGAATAATCTTTGACTATCTATCATCCTTCATCCACATAACGTGCCTTAGCCACCTCCATTTTTCTTTCATTATTTCATTACTTTTCTTTCATTACCAAGCGTGAAACTACCACAAGTCAGCATCGATAAATAAATGAAACCCAAAACGAACAGAAATTGCAATAGATAACCGAGTCAAACTCATAACGAGCAGAAATTAACATCAGTAGGGCTCAAAATCATTATGCCTTCCAAAGGCCAGAACATAATTTGCACTTTACTGAAAAAATACAAATGAATTTGCATTGTCAGTTTAATATACATACACTGATATTTCGTAATCAAAATGTTAATATTATCTGATTTATTAAAGTTCTAAAAGTAAAAACATATATATTTTTTCAGTAAAGTGCAAATTATGTTCTAGCCATGGGAAGGTAAAGGGGTTTTGAGCCCTACTCATATAATTTCTGCATGTTTTGAGTTTGACTCGGTTATTTATTGTAATTTCTGTTCGTTTCGGGTTTCATTTATTTATCTATGCTGATTTGTGGTAGTTTCACGCTTGGTAGATTATTTGATTTTATTTTTGCTAATTTTTGGTGTAATGGAGTTCCTTGCTTTTCTTTGAAAAACTTATTTTGTGGAAAAAGTTCTTTAATTAATTTCTGTTCGTTTTATATCCATAGTCTTTCAGGGAAAAAGCAAATAATTCTTTAAATCTTTTCGTTTTTTTAAGACTTTATAGTTTGGCCAGCTATTTGTATGCTGGAAAAAAAATTTCAGCAGTTTTTAACAACATACACCCTTTTAAAAATACAGACACAAATATTAGTGTTTAATTTAGTTTCATACCTCCACTAGTTGACCTGAAATAGAAAACTTATACCATTCGCAGAAAAATCTGTTTACTTTCTTCGATAGCTTTGATACACTTACGCTATTTTGATTTGGTTAAATTTTAAGAGCAGAAGCAGCCCCGAAAATCTGAACATAATACCCTCAGTCGTTCTTGGGATGCTGCTGAGATACCTTATTGGGAATTAGCATTAACACAGTGCATTCAAGGCAACATGTAATATTTAGACTCCTAGACTCTTTCATTCTAATCAGGTTAATATGATGCTTGAAGGAAAGATTTTCGTCAAGCAAGATGCCAAGGAATCGAACGTAACGATCCTTAGATCTACCTAGAGAGCGTCTTGATACGTGTATTTCATTTAAGTCAGGGCAAGCCTTTGAAACTCTGGAGAAAATGAGAAAAAATGATTTCCCAACATTTAAGGCAAGATAATTTACATAAAACAATTCGATAACTCTTTCAAAAAGGGCATTTATCTTTGAACGAAGATCAGACTCAATTCTACCAGCTTTACCAAGAGTACTGTCATCAGCAAAAGCAATAAGTGCATTCGGTAAGGGCGAACTCTTGTCACAATTAGTGACGGATGCTGGTTGACAAAGACGACAGCAAAGGGTGGGTTTTAAATTTTGAATCGCATTAATAAGGTCATTGACATAGATTAAAATGACTAACGGCCCAATAACAGATCTTTGCGGAACGCCAAACTCTATTCCCGAAGGGTTAGAAAAGTGCGGATCAACCGAGATGACTCGAACAGATAAATATGATAGAAACCAAGAATAAGCATTCTCTCTTATACCATCTTATACCAATATAAAGAAAATTAAGAAGTCGAGAAAGCATAGCTTTTTCGAATATTTTACTAAACACTGATAAAATTTGCAGGATCATTCCTTGATCCACCTTTAAAAAGAATGATAACCCGAGCGCTTAGGAAAACACCATTTTCAAAGAAAATATTGATAAGTCTCGTGAGGGCAAAAATGATGACAGGAAGAATGAACTTTACAACCTTAGTCGGAATACGGTCTGGGCCAGAAGATGAAGAACCCCTCAAACCATCGACAATTCTGGCCATTTCAGCTTCAGAGGCAGGTTCCATTGCCATTGATTTGGGACAAGGCGGTCCAAGGTAAGACCTGAAGTCAGGTAAATAAGAAGAAGGACTTACAGAAGAGGCTGTAGCCTTGCCGATATTAGCAAAATAGGAAGTAAACGCATCTTGAACTTTTAGCTCACCCTCTACATTTTTGCCTTCCATCACAATACTTGAAGGGACATAAGGAGGCAGAAAAGATGGCCTGATAACAGAATTGATTACTTGCCGTGCCTTCCTAATGTCTTTACCACACGCAGGGAAATTTCTGTAATAAAATAACGATTTGGCCTTTCGGTAAAGTGAATTATAAACTCTTCTATAAGTTTTGAAAAGTTGAAGTCGAGAATCACGAGAAGATGGCTTAGAGGACCTGTAAGCCTTCCAAAGATTATTTTCTTCCTCCAACTTTTAAGGATTCCCGGAGTCATCCAAGGATTCAAAGTGGTTGTTCTTATACTCCACTCAACCCGCCAACCGTGACCTAAGAAGATGCAATCCCTGATCATTAAATTTTAAAGAGGAAAAACTAGCTCCTTGGTTCCTCCTCGGCAACGCATTGGAAAAATCATATGTGAAAAAAACAGGAAAATTGTCTGAGATATCACTCGTCGACACAAAATTTTGCACCAAGGTCAACGATGAAAAAATATTATCAAGCAAAGAAGCAGTAGTGTTACTAGTGCGAGTTGGAATGCATGCAGAAGGTGATGTTCCACAAGCGAGCATTGTTGAAAGAATATCCAAGGACGAGGATGACCTCCGGTCACAATAATTAAGGTTGAAGTCACCCATAACAACAAGTTCACCTGAATGAAGCTGGATTGTTTCCAAAACTTCATCAAGAATCTGAAGGAAAGAGGGAACAGACCCACTAGGAGACCGGTATGTATTACCAACAATCACAGTTTTAGCTTGGGTTTTAATCTCAATAAATATAGATCCAAAAATTCCTTCTTCATTTCTTGACAGGTCACGTCTAACAGAGTACGGAAGACATTCCAAAAAACTGCTATATTATTGCTATAAACAGCAAGGCCACCTCTCGCCATCCTACTTCGATTTAAACATTCCATCTTGTACCCAGAGAGATGCAATAGAGATTCATTTTTCGAAACAAGGAAAGTCTCACAAAAACCAATAAAATCAGGGTGGCCACTACACACTATTTTTTCAACTCATCAAATGAAGAACAAAGGCCTTGTACATTAAGCTGAATCACAGAGAAACTACCATCTCGTTTGGATACTCGATCAAAATCCGATACATAATTACTACTAACTGAAAAATGGGGATTTGATGGTGATTTATTAGATTGACCTACGGCATTATTAATCAAACTAAGAAAATGTATTGGGTTATTTTCAAAATGGATCAGTCGCTCATCCAAGGAGGAGATGTCACCCGAACTAGAGTCAGACAAACTCAAATTCAAGGAAATAAACTAATAAATAAATAAAGCAGGTATTATTGGAAGGAACCATTAACACGGAAAGAGAGACAAAAATGAAAAAATAAACAAATAAAAATAAATTAAAAAATGAAAATGAATGACCCGAAGAAGGCATATAAAAATTAATAAAAATACTAACATCGAAAAACGACACAGCTGAAGTAATAAAAATATAAAAAATACCAAAAAGTGCACCCTAGAATAAACAAAAACAAAGAATGTTTTTGAGAATAATAATACAAAAAAGACATTAATGAAGACACAGCACAACAAGGTAACAAACAATACAGAACAACTCAAAAGATTATAATGAATAATTAGCAAAGGAGAAATATGCATTATTCTCGAAATATATGGATTTACTGAAATAGCGAAAGCCGAAATGCAATACACACAAACAACCGAATATCTATCAGAACGTATCTGACAAAAACGGATTTTTCGCGTAGCACTTTCACCAGGAAAGCGAGAAAAAATTCGGCCCTTGTCTGTCCACACATTCTTAACACCAATTTTATCCCTCACATCTTCCAATATCGACATTTTTCGCTTTGTAAGAAATTCACTATCAAAAACTCCTGAGCCAGCAAGTCTCGACTTAAGTTTATAAATCTGAAATGCTGTTTCTCTGCTTGCGAACTGTACAATCACTGGCGCTAAAACTGGGGTGCTTGAACTAGAAAGGTTAGCAAGCTTGAACTGATTGACACTCCTGATCTTGTTCACATAAAATTCAACCAAACCCATCTGTTTGTTTACAATACTTAGTATAGAAGAGTTCAGATCAACACCAGGTTTTTGTTTTACACCCAGGAAAACCAGATTTTCTAGCAATGATTCCTGCTTTAAGTCACCAACATCCGCTTCAACACTTGAAAGACGTGATTCAATAGACTCCATTTGGCTTTTCAGACCTTTTAACAGCTTTTCAGTTCTTACAAATTTGGGATTGTATTCAATGCTAATAGCATCATACACATCACTCACAATCATCTCTGCACTAAGAGACTGCTTACTACTCTGTCTACTTTTCTCATTTACTTTTTTCTCAATCTCTGTTAACATACTATTTTTGTCCGCAGTAGCTTATCTTCAGTAGCAGCTAGCTATTGTAACAGTGTTAGCCCCTGGAATTGCACTACTCTGTGATTTTGGGATGTGTTCTAAATAAATATCGGGAAAGCATTCTAATTCACCGAATGCTGACGGAACCTTCTTTTCTTTCGACAGTTTTACCGTAACCACTTGCTATTCATAGTCTAAAAGATTAGACTGTAAAACCATCTATAGATCGTGTGTTCCGTAACAATATACTCTAGACTGATCCAATTTGCTGATACTAATAATACGAACAGGCCATGGCGGATATCGAGCAAACTTCGCCAGCGCCAAATCTCCTACTCGGAAAGACATATTATCGGAAATATGATATTATCCGAATCAAAATATTCAATTTAAAACGTAAAGTCCTCAAAATTAGCTAAGCTTAATGGAATTCAAAATTACTTCCTTAGTACATATGCATAAATTAATCACTTGCTCGTCGAGATAAAAAAGAAACAACCATTAACTGTTTTTTCATTTTTCCCCTTTTTTCCTTCCTTCTCTTTTCTTGCCTTTTTTTTAACTAATGTCTATTTCAATTGCGAAAGATGAATAATTTTCTAAATTTACGAGATAAGAATGTTTAACTTATCTAAGTTTCATCACATGCATAATTTGCTGATCCATAAATCTAAAGATGGCTTATATCCAGATTGCAAAACTCACAGAACAAGTTTATCCTTTGAACTCCGATTCAAGACGTAAAAGATTCACAGAACAAGTTTATCCAATGAACTCAGATTCATGACTGATCTGATAAGATTCATGACTATAAAAACCTTATATGCCCCCAGAGCATAATTTATAACCCTTGCCCTGAGGGCTCTGGGGGGGGGGGTTGTCATCCACAAAGACCCAATTTCCAGTACTTTCAACTACGTTGAAGAAAATTGCTATCTTAAAATTTGGATTGGATATGTTTGGGGAAATGGTGGGCCTGAGAGGGGGGTTAGTTGCCTTACAATGACTTTCGACTCTTAAAAAGGGCACAATCCACTTCAATTTCCAATCGAATGAGCCCTTTTCCAAGTTTCTACGATAACTACTTCGATACAAAGTGCCCTGGTCTAAGACCAAGAAACCAAAAAATAGCAATACATTTTTCCCACATCCTTCTTTACTTAGGCAGCGCTATTGCGCTGCCTACGTAAAGGGGATAGGATACGACCTCGCTTAACTCCTGATTTAGTGCAAAACCAGCTGCTAACCTCATTTCCTACCTTAAAGGCAGAAGTGTTATTTTCATACATAGCACTGATCACTTTAATATATTTTTCTGGTACACCATACAAGGATAAAACCAACGATTATTGGATTCAAAACTTTTATGTCACAGTAGACGTTACGTATCATCTAAATCAGCTTAATGGTAAACCACAAGGGAAAGGTTACTTAATTTTGCCCATGTTAGAAGAAGCGATAACATTCGAAAAAAAAATCCATTTTTGTTCAGAATATTGAAAGGGAAACATTGTTTCACTTTCTGAGCCTATTAAAGCATCGCCAAGAAAATAATTCCTCTATTGATAAACATCATTTTAAAACAACAATTTCAAATAGGTAGGATGCTCTTGTCAGCAGGTTTCAGAAATTTAAAAAAACAGCAGAGCAACTTTAGTATTTGTCAAAAATCCTCTTAATGCTACGATAACCGATTTGAAATTTATTCTTTTGAAATTGACATTACTAGCTCTGAAATACAGTTGCTGGATTTTAAAAACAAGGAGATATGACACTCTAAATTCGAACTTCTTTGTGTTGAACTAAAAACAGTGGAGAAAAAAAATGTGATCATAGTTCAAATCACAAGTAGTCTGCTTTTAATGGCCTGGAGGAGGAAGGCATGAGTAGATTCAACGCTTGGAATAGTATTCCTCATTCTTACGACCAGCTGAAATAGCTTCCGTTTGCCGTTCTTTCCCTGTTCAGTTCAGGATATATATGCGAACAATCTTTTTCAAGCATGAACATACGTCAACAGTAAACTGAGGAGTCGTCTTATTGATGAGCATTTGGAATCACGCCAATATTAAAAGCAACAACATACACACCTGACTGACTTAAAATTTACAAGGAGATGCAAGTATATTATTCGCCTTAATAAATATTTATTAGGTATGAAATCTATTTTGATTTAGTGTACTACTTATTTAGTGCAAAAAAAGTTTACTAAACAAGTAAATTTGGCTCCTAATTCTTTAAAAATTATTGTAATGTTCATATTTGGCTCTTTGGCTAATAAGTTTGCCGACCACTGGCTTAGGGTATTAAAGTAATACCCTAGGGTATTAGACGGCTTAGGATATCATTAAGTAAAATTTTCAGGGCTACTAATATTACTACCACTTTTGCTCCTCCTTCTACTACTTCTTCTATTACTGCTGCTATTACTATTAGTAAACTAATTCAAAAAAGTTTAAGTACGTCCAGTTGTCAAAATGGTATTGGTACAATGTGTTACAGCAATTAGTTTTATTTTTCAGAAAAAGAACACAACAATTAGTTTTATTTTTCAGAAAACGTGTAGGAGGTGTAAAGCTAAATTAAAAGGTACTATGTGTACCCAGATTGTCAAAAGGTTGTATTCTCAATTTTCCAGTAACAGCTAGGGGTGTCACGTTGGAACTCTCAGAGCATGCTGTTGGAAATGTTAAACTAAATTAAAAGATCGCAGGGCCCTCTCCAGGCCACTCAATGCGTCCCCAGGTGGCAGACAGGGGAACGTGCTACAGATATGTAGGGTACTTCCCGTAAAGAGAGGTGCGGACCAATGGGAGAGCTAGCCCTTGGGGGTCCATACATTGAAACTAGGGTACCCTTGCCCGGGGGTCATAGATACAGGTAGAGGAGGAAGAAGGCCCCTCTGATACACACTGACCAGGGCCCACCGGCGTCTGGACACGTCCTTTTAGTTGCAAACCTTCTTCCAGCAATTGATTAAATTATATGGTACTGGAGGATACCATCATGGAAGGATCCTCTTCAGAAGGACAACTGTGAAACATGGTGGATGATCCCGATTTGGACAACGGCCTCTGCATGTTGAGTAGGCCTGTTGGGTTCCGGTCCAATAGTCTGGGACTGGCGTGCCTGCCAGTAGCTGAGCCAAATAAACCTGTTCGACGTTGGCCTAGCAAGCTATCCCCGTGAAACAAAGACCGCTAACAAAACTTCAACGTTAAGTCTCGGATCCGAACCTCCAATTCTGATGACAACCCATGCAAGCCCCCGGATCAGATGGCGAACAAGCCTAAAAAAAGTTAGAAGTTTCCGAAGCACCGACTTTGGTTCAGACCACGAACTAGTAGTCACCATACTAAAGTTGAAGCTGAAGTCTAACAATTGGAAGGAGAAGATGGACATACTCAGAAGCTTTGACGTGGACAAACTAAGTGACAAAAGCGTCCAACATTCGTTTGGCATCAAACTGTCCAGTAAATTTGAAGCCCTATATAACCTGTCATAAGACGTCGAAGAATCTTTGGAGACGATCTGCAAAAGCTACACGGATACGGCCGAAGAAACCCTCGGGTTCAGAAAGGCGGCTAAACAACAGTGAGTATCTACGAAGACCTGGGATTTCAAAGAAAATTGCAAGAAGCTGAAGTCGAGCTTCCTTGAGGAAAGTGGTCACTCAGAGGTGACCTAGAGCTTGGCCTATAAAGAAGCTGATAGAAATGCAAAGAAAAGTGCCAGATCCGACAGACGGCAATACATGAACGAAAAGGCCAGACAGGCTGAAGAAGCAGCGAGCCGTAGAGACATATGAATCGTAAATTGCCTTACCAAAGAAATAGCAGGCAAGTCAAGTATCCAAGAATGCCCGGTGAAAGATGAAAATGGAAGGCTTCTGATATATACGAAAGGACAAAAGGAACGATGGGTGCTTTATTGCAAAGCCCTACTTAATCGCCAAAGGCCAGGGGTCCCGCCAGACATAACAGACCAACCTCTCTTCAGTCTTTACTTCAGTGATGAAAAGCCGACAGCCGACGAGATACTCTCAGCAGCTAAAAAAGCTCAAGAATGGGAATGCCCCTTGTAGCAGCCGCATTTAAGCTGAAATGATCAAGTTCAACCTGCGTCAAACCCTTGACATCTGGCTAGTCTTCTTCTCGCTCCTCTGGCAAACCGGAAAGTGTCCTAAGGACTGGAGAACAGGAAATTAGTCAAACTCTTCAAGAAAGGAGACGTGAAAGAATGCGGTAACTATAGAGGAATAAATTTTCTCTCGATCCCTGCGAAGCTCTTCACGACAATAACATTAGGAAGAGTTCAAGCAGCCATTGATCCTCACCTACGTGAAGAACAGCGTTGATTTCGGCCAAAATGGTCTTGTGCCGACCTTATTTTTACTTTACTCACCATGCTCAGTAATCTAACGCATGGAGATAACGCTTGTATATACTATTTATGGACTTCGAAAAGGCGTTTGATTCAGTAGGTGGTCAGACACTGTTGAGAGTACCGTGGTTTTACCGTATTCCCGAGAAGCTAATCCGTCTAACAGTTACCATGTAAGAAGAGACAGAATGATGTGTTAAAACATCGGACGGCAACACACGCTACTTCAAGGTGATAACTGGCGTCAGGCAAGGCTGTGTCCTGCCACCTCTCCTCTTCGTCCTAGTTGTAGAATACATCTTTAGACAGATAAATGAGCATGGAATCCGGATTGCAGGGAAACTTCTTCAGGACGTCGACTTTGCCGATGATGTTGGGCTCATAGAATCCGACAAGCTGAAGCTTCAGGAATTCCTGAACAAAGCTTCTTCAGGCCGTTGACTTTGCCGATGATGTTGGGCCCATAGAAGCTGACAAGCCGAAACTTCAGGAATTCCTGAACAAACTCGCAGAGAAAGCTGAAAATTTTGGACCACATCAACGCCCCAAATACAAAAGCTATGTCAATTGATAGTTCACCATTAGGAATCCAACTAAGAGGAGAGGACATTAAAGGGCTGACAGATTTAAGTACTTAGGGAGTACAGTGGTGACTTTGAAAAACAATTGCCTACCAGGATAGCCTTGGCCAACGCATCATTTCAGAGACTTCTACCAATCTGGAAATCCACCGTATACTCGCTGAAGTTTAAATTCAGGTTGTTCCAGAGCGATGTACTGTCTGTCCTGAGTTATACTATGGAATGCCTTAAGCTAACCGCGGAACAGAATCAACGCCTTACCGCTTTCGAGAATAACTGTCTTTGCCGAATCCTTAGAACCAGTTGGAGAGACCGTGTTAGCAGTGAAGAGATCCGTACCCGCACAGGCCATCCAGATATTGCAACTTTTATACGACAACGTAAATGGCGATACTTGGACACATCCTCTGTATGCCATATCACATCCTTCTAAAAATGCTCCTCCACTGGCAATCGGAAGGCACCCGTCGCCGAGGAAGACCAAAGAACACACTCCGCAGGACACATGAACGTGACAGAAGAGCCTTACAGACGAGTCTCGTCGCGGAGAGGGAATACATATATGAAGCCACTCACATGAGGGAAGATTAGAGGCCACTCGTCGACTCCCTGTGTACCTGTGGAGGCACTGGAGGAACTAAGGTTTAAGGTAAAATATATTATGTCCATCCAAGTTTGTCATAAGGGCGTATTTGTGATATCTTTGGGAAGGATAAAGGTATCAAGTTGAAGCTTTCAGGGCATGTTGAGGGGAGTATTTAATTAAATTGGGAGGCAAAAAGCACTCCCTCTAGTTACTTGCCCATCCTTGGTCACCTTGAAGTGCATAACTCAATCAGCCCCAGGAGCTGAGCTTAGTATAAGAGTAGGCATGTTTACTTTTTAGAACTAATTCCATGCGGGAAAATTATATCTGTTTGGCCATATATACAAATCGAATCAACAACCTTAAAAGTTCCTCTCCTAATGCACCTGATTATAAGCCGAAATATTGATATTTTGCATCTTGTTGAAACTGGAATCATGAAAGATCGTGAATCTCAGTAGAAAAAAAGGATACGTCCTTATTTGGTGCAATACGACTTGACTTGGTGTAGAAATAAGCTGTATCCAGGTTTGGTGCAAGAACGAGCTAGGTATTTGACCGGTGCAAAAGCGATCCAAGTTCTGACTCAGCCTAGCAACAAGTAAAGTCTACGCTGTGGACTAACTTCGTGCAAGAACGAGCTGTGTCCATGCAGGGACATGTTGTTGGCGCAATGAAAAGACGGGCTAAATCCTGACTGGGTTGCAGAATAAGCTAAGTCTTGAATAGTTTGAAGAATAATATAATTGCCTATTTGGTTTAAAGATGAGCTAAATCCTGCATTAATTTGAAACCAGCGATACCCTGGTTCAGTGCAAAAACAAAGCAACTGCTGATACTCGGCCCGGAAATTGTACATAAAATAAAAGTTCAAAATAGGGATAAAATCCTTTTTAATAGACAGCTTATAGAAAATTCACTAAAAATACCAGATATTTCGGTCACATATACAGTGACCGTCATCAGTAATAAAACAAAACTAAAACAATTTAAAACAAAAGTTTATATATGAAATCAAATAAAACTACATATTGTTTAAATCTCTAATTCTTTTCAAAGCAAAGGCGGAAGCTAGCATCTTTGACCTTCTTGGATTCGGTTTATTAGCGTTCAATGACTATAACATTTGGCCAAAGGTCAACTACATTGGGTGAATTGAACTTTACTCTGTCAGATTTTAATAAATTATCATTAGATAGAGTTCAGCCCATATTCACCTGTATCCCGATTCAAAGCAAAATTCTTGAATAGGATTTTCTTTATTTCAAGAGTTTCACGAAAATTTTGTTTTAAACCTGATCCCTAGAAATCAAAGAGACATTCTCGAACAAAATAAAATGGTCTGGAAAATTAAAAATATGTTCTGAAAGCGCTGAAGTAAAATCTTCAGACTTAGAATCTTACTTTAAAGCCGAAGAAACAGAATCTTTATGTTGTAACAATCTCATTTCCAAACTCTGGTTAGTACGTCGCACATATGAGCTTCCGTAAGTACATGGGATCTGATAAACCCCACTTTGTTGCCCCAATGAAGTTAGTTCCGTCCCAGAATTTAGAAAACTACCCAAAGTATTATTACTCTTTAAAGCTACCCTTAGACCATTGCTTTGTAAAATTCTTTTAAGTTTTTCACTTAGCCCGGGTACATATGGTAAGGAATGAAAAACATCCTTCTCCCGAGTTGTCTCCAAGACTTCCTTAGAAATCTTTAGAAACCTTTTTCTTCTTTTTGAAAAAAGTCTGGTTAATTAAACACTCTGGATACATGTTGCTTATTAGTATTTTCCTTAGAAAAGACAACTCCTCCTCAAAAAATTTTGGAGAGCAAATACTAGAGATCCGATCAGTTAAAGAAATTATCAAACCAATTTTTACTTGGCAAGCATGACCGGAACTATAAGACAAAAATCTATTGTTATTTGTCAGTTTTCTGTATATTTTAAAATCCAGACTATTTTGATTTTTCAAAAGAACAACATCAAGAAAAGGAAGTTTCCCATTCTCTTCCAATTCAACAGTAAACTTTAAATCCCCCCTCCAAACAATTAAGATGTTCCAAAAATCCTTTTAATTCCTCCTCCCCATAATCCCATACTGAAATAATGTCATCCATATACCGGCCCTAGAAAATATGTTTTAAATAATATGAATCTAACGCATTTGATTCAGTATTCTCCACAAAACTATTAGCTAATAAAGTGGATAAAGGATTCCCCATAGGTAAACCATTTATTTGTTCGAAATACTCACCTCTGAATAGAAAAAAATAAGAGAACTTATTGCACAAAATAATTTAAAACATATTTTCTGAGGCCGGTATATGGATGAAATTATTTCAGTATGGGATTATGGGGAGGAGGAATTAAAAGGATTTTTGAAACATCTTAATTGTTTGGGGGGGGGGGGGTTAAAGTTTACTGTTGAATTGGAAAAGAATGGGAAACTTCCTTTTCTTGATGTTCTTCTTTTGAAAAATCAGAATAGTCTGGATTTTAAAATTTACAGAAAACCGACAAATAATAATAGATTTTTGTTTTATAGTTCCGGTCATGCTCGCCAAGTAAAAATTGGTTTGATCATTTCTTTAACTGATCGGATCTTTAGTATTTGCTCTCTAAAATGTTTTGAGGAGGAGTTGTCTTTCTACAAGGAGTGAATTTTACAAAGCAATGGTCTAAGGGTAGCTTTAAAGAGTAATAATACTTTGGGTAGTGTGGTGAATATGGGCTGAACTCTATCTATGATAATTTATTAAAATCTGACAGAGTAAAGTTCAATACACCCAATTTAGTTGACGTTTGTCCAAATGTTATATCATTGAACACTAATGAACCGATTCCATGAAGGTCAAAGAGGCTAGCTTCCGCCTTTTCTTTGAAAATAATTAGAGATTTAAACAATATGTAGTTTTATTTGATTTCGTTTATAAGCTTTTGTTTTAAATTGTTTTAGTTTATTTTACTACTGATGACGATCACTGTATATGTGACCCAAATATCTGGTATTTTTGTGAATTTTCTATACACTGTCTATTAAAAAGGATTTTATCCCTATTTTGAACTTTTACTTTATCGTCATGGAAAGGCAGTTTGGTCTCAGAAATTATTTAGGAAATTGTACACTATCGGTTATTCAGTGCAAAGGAAGTCATGTCCAGACTTGCTTCTGAAAAACAAAGTGAGTCCTGATTCGGTTGAAAAGAACAGTGAGAAATTCCAAGCTACATAAAGTCATCCCTACGGCTGATTTCTAAAAGAAAGGTAGCTCCTTGTTCAAAATGGGAGCATTTTGTATTTTTTATTCGCTGGTTATTCGACCCTGAGCTCCATCCCAGATATTACGACGCAAGCACCTTAGTAGTCGAGAAGTTTCGTTAATTATTAGACAGAAATAGATCTATTAAAAAGTTTTGAGGAAGGAAGTAGGCCCATTAACCAAAAGGTAGGAATGTTGCGCTTTGTTTGAACCGTAATCACACGAACACTTCAAACTGCAGGACTGGAGAACATAAACGAGCCAGAAGCTTTTCCAAAATTCCCTAGCCCCTTACCTAGTGTCTGGTCTTATGCAGACAGGTAGCGACGTGGTGCATTGTTCGGAGTCACAAAGTAGTCTCATTGTTCTTCCGAAACGAGATTCTATCGCAATTGTTTCAGCAGTAAGAGTATGCATTTTTTCTAATGGTTTAAAAAGTTAGTGCGAGTGCCTAAACCGAAAAAACAAACATAATGAACGGATTTTCCGAAGCAAAGTCACTTCGGGAATCAGCTTCTTTCTGTAAAGTGGTAATTTGGTTTATTTGAAATTTACTTGGCATGTACCTACAGTCAAATTGACTTCATAAAACTTTTGGTGGCTTCTTTCGATTAAAGCGCTAGCCGGCTTTACTGTTTAAAATATGGGGATTACCCTAACCTTGCAACTTTGAAAACTGCTAGTTTCCGTACTGTATAGGTCAGTGGTATGGAATTCCTTGGAAAAACTCTCTTGGATTGTAAATATTCACCCATCAAATTTTCATTAAGCTTATGTGCTTTCAGTCTTCGATCACTGGCCTGTCAATCTCTGACAATCGACCCTTGGCAAGTCGACTAAAGCATTTCCATAGCCCCATATCTACAACCATATAGACTACCACCTAGTGACTCTATTTGTTTAATACCTCATATCACTGAGGTAGGCCTATTTGTGTCTATTTATAAATATTTCTTCCTCCTCTACTTTCAGTGATCCCAACATCTTTTAATTCCGAAACTATATTTATGTACCATCTACACATAAGAAAAATAAATTCAAAATCTTTACCATATCAATTAATCCTTGAAGCCGAGTAGTAAAAACTAAACACATTTTTTTGGGGGGGGGAGGGCTTCCAACAACCAAGTGCTATTTTCAAATATTTTTCCAATCGTTTTGCAAGTTGTGGTTTTGTCAAAGGACACCCCATAGAATTTTGGACTAAAAATCAAAAAAAGGACTTCTATCCACTCTAAATCTCCGTGTTTACCTTAAATTCCCTTCCTCCCGACTTCACAGTTCAGAGTAAATAAATATTTACCATTCACCAGTAAATACAGATTGGAAGTACAGTACTCTTATTCCCCCTCGAAAGGCTCCATAGCCAGGAGACAAGAGGGATAAAAAAAATACAATATATGCAAAAACCAAAAAAAAGAGAAATATAGCCAAATAACATATAAGATTAAAAAAAGACAATACCTGAGGAAAGTGAGTCAAACCGCAGAGAAGACTACCATTCGCCATTAAATAAATACTCAAGGGACATCAACTCCACAGAGGAAAAGGAAAAAAGTAATAAAATAAACAAACAAAAAGAGAATGCCATTCTGTTTTATTTCTAACTAAACGGTTCTTAAGAATCCCTTTAAAAGTCCCAAACGAGTGGATCTTTGTACTTAAGAAGGTAGGAAATCCCAGACCTGTTGACAGAGCAATGAGGGGATTGAAATCTGACCGTACAGTAGGGGTAGAAGGAATGTAGATATTATGTGAGGAACAGAGACCTTACGGAACTGAATCAGAAATAAACAAAGGAGTTTCTAGAAGAGATTTTGGAAGATTGCCAAGAAGCTGATGAAAGACAAAAGAAGCACACAAGAAAGGATGTAAATAGGCTGTAAGTTTAAGAGCGGTTTTGGTGAGGAACGGCTGGTGTCCATGACCAGACGCCGTGCTTTATTATGCATGACAGAAAGTGACCGCGGTGTAGAAGCAAAGTAGACATCCATACAATGGGGCAATAGGAATCAGACTGGACATGGCCGAAAAAAGAAGCTTCAGAATAGATCCAGGAAATGTGTGTCCGAATTTTTGTGTGATACCCAAACTCAGTGATACCACAAGGTTCTCATCAAGCAGGATACCAAGAAACCGGACCACCCGATTCCCTAGTCTACACAAGGAGCCTTGTGACTCCTGAAGGTGTGTAAGCTGAGGGAAAGCTAAACCAATTCGAGAAAAAATAAGAAAATTTAACTTGCGAACATTCAAGGCCAAGTAATTTGCATCAAACCATGAAATTACTCTCTCGAATACTGCCACAAGGTTAGACCTGATATCACATTCCGTCTTCCCAAGGGTCCCAAGAGTGATGCCATCAGCAAAAGCAACGAAACCATTTTTATTAGAAGTAGTATTGTAACATGAAGCAGCACCAGGATGACACAGCTTGCAGTATGCTAGAGGCCTGGTGTTTTTGACTGCCAAAATCAGATCATTAACAAAAATCAAATATTAAACGGGCCCAAGAACAGATCTCTTAGGGAAGCAAAAATCTACTTCAGAAGGGCTCCGGAAAAGCGGATTAATTGACGTAAGCCTACCAGAAAGATATGATTCAAACCAAGAGAAATCATTTGATCTTATACCAATATGTGATAGTTTCCAAAGAAGAATCCGATGGGTCAAAAAATCAAAAGCTTTGACCCATCGAAAAGAACATCCAAAAATAAAGCTTCCTGGATAAGATCAGAATCTATTGCCGGATGAATGAAATTCAGGAGTGCTGCGCAAGCATGCTCTGTAGAATGATTCGCTCGAAATGCCAACTGGAAATCATGCAAACATTCTTTGGATCCAGAAAACTAAGAAGCCTGGATAGCGTAGCCTTCTCAAAAATTTTGCTGAAAACAGATCGGAGAGAGAGAGAAATTGGCCTATAATTAGCAGGATCACTCCGAGAACCACCTTTATACAGCACTTACAGGCAAATACCACAAATTCCACTTTTGAAAAGCCTTGTCTTTGCATCATTTTATATAAAAATAAACATAACAATTAGATAAGTTTCGTGGTTTCCATTTTTCAGCATTAATTAAATAAATTTCAAACAACCCCTTCTAACTACTGAGAAAAATATGAAAATGAGAAAAATCTGCCAAAAAATAATAATAAAATATAAAACTCGAAAGTCCTTATGTAAGGATATCGCGAGCCCTCGAGAGATAATTGAATAAAGCGTTATGATTGTACTTTATGATAGAAAGCAGAAAGAGGAAATTTAACCAAAGAAAAGTAAACAGTGATATCTTAACCTGAAACGAAAAGAAATTAAGAAGGATAATATAGTCAAACTTGAAACAAACTGGAATTTCCATGAATGAATAAGTGGAAACTCAACAAAAGGACACGTGAAGGATATTGGTTACCCTCTTATCCCTTTTGCCTTTGTAAAGGTACTATAAGTATTGACTTCTAATTGAATAAGGCCTCTTTCAGTTTTATAAGATTGTCTTGTCAGTGGGGAACAAAATTACATAATAGCTGCCACATTACTCTCTAGTAAGTCAACACGTGTCTTTTTATTTATCACAACATCAGTGACAGCAGAAAAAATAAAATTCTGATTCAATTTCCAAGAAAAAAAGATAATTCCTTCCAATAAATATATGTAATCTTCAATTTTGATTTTTTATCATAAAAAATCATTTTTCCTCTTATTTTCCAGTTTTGATTCCATTTCATCTAAAAATAGAAAACTTATTTCCAAAATAAAAGTTCTTAAACGCCAATTCGTAAATTTTCATGCCATCTATCAAAATGATAGGCCATAGATTATTTGCCAACAGTGTTTGAATGGAAAGGACTGAAAAGGAAGAAAATATTGATGAAGATTTACTATGCGTTAGTGTAACTAGACTAAGCTGGTAGTTTAGAATATATTGATGTATACAAAAAAAATCTGGAGTTTCTAGCAAGGTTCAATTCCTGTTTGTGGTTATTTTTGTTTGTTTTAATTTTCAAGTTATTTTCTATTTTAGTTTTAGTTTATTTTAGGCCTGTCTTAATCATTTATAGAAATTTTTATTCATTATAGCTCTAACTTGAAGTGCTGTTTTTTTTTAGATATTGTTGTTAGTATTTTGAAAGACTACCTGCAGAAATTACATCCAAATGGCTTAATTTATTTCCGTTCTTTCTTCCAGGAAACTTTGGACCCGGATCTACTATCTCATGTAGGATGGATTCCGTTTGCTTCATTACTTCTCTACTATGCTTCATATTCAAGTGGATATTTCAGTGTTCCTTATATTCTATTGTCGGAAATGTCACCTGCACGGTATCGAGACATTATGTGTTCCGTTGGATATTTTGCAAGTAATTTGTTTATTTTTGTGGGAGTAAGATCATTTCCACAGTTAAAAAATTATTTAGGCAGCTACGGAGCATTTTGGTTGTTTATGTCAAACATGATAGTAGCGAATTTCTTCGTTTTATTTTTTATCCCGGAGACCAAGGGATTGTCACTTGAGCAGGTAGAAGCCCTGTTCACCAATGAAGAAGCAAAATCAGAAAGTAACACAAGCGAAGAAGAGGGTATTGGAAATACTGCCTTTGAAGTAGAGAAGAAAGCCTACCAATCTACAATCATTTGATCTGTCCAAATGATAGCAACAAATAAGGGACCATGTCAAAAATGGTTTTCTTTGCCTTATTAAACTCTGAGATCATTTAGTTATTATAAGAGTTACGGGATGTTTTATATTTGTATTTCTGACAAGTCAATCAGAGATATTATAGGCTGCATCATGCTAAGCTATGTGAATTATATCCATTGTTTTACCTTATTCGGTTTCTCTTTTTTCATGAGTACTATTGTAAGCGGTACAATATTCTAATGCTCTTCTACTATAGGCATGCATAAACAAGACATGTTTTACTCAATGAAAATATGAAACTGTAATTTATTTCTAAAGTAACGAAGAAAATAACCCAAAAACCGGCGTGTTCTCGAATTTTACACAGCGTAAACGCCGTCCACTATGCACTATTCATGCTTTCTATTCAGTTTCATTTAAAAATAAGAATATTGATTAATAAATAAAAATATTTAAACTTTGAATGGTAGTTAGCAATCTCTTTAGTTTGCGGCAACAATCATCCGAACTGGAAAATCAATCTATGATTAGAAAATTGTATTTCTATACATTTTAAAGGAATTCACTTAAAAATGAAGAAAACATTGAAGGGAAAGGTTTTCAAATTCAATTAATATACTAAATTAATGATAAAAATGTAGCCATAAAAAACAAAGAATTACTGGAACTTTAAATTCCTTTACTGAAAAAAGGTGATAAGAGTGAGTGTCGTAATTATAGTCATTATCTTCATTTCTGTAGAAAATAAATTACTCAGCACAGTGATGCTTATTAACTAAGAAACGATGTATATAATTTTTTAGATAAGAACACCGTTTTTTTAGGTAGGAAAGAGAATACGACAACCAAGTTTTGCTCTTAAATTAATAATTGAGCAGTGTCTGACTCATCAAACCCACTTAGTCCTTAACTTATACATTATCTTCAAACATTTCGTGTAGCGGATAAAAAAAATAACTTAGTGAAGATCCTATCCTTGTATGGTATTAATTTTAAAAAACAGAGTTTTTTTCTGATAAAACCAAAGAGCAAACGGCCGAAAGTTAATGATTCGTGGTTTATGCATCACGTTTTCAAAAAAAAAATTCTTTCTAATAAATTGGTTCTGAAATATCCCTATATTGTAGAATTTTGCATAATCTAGCGCTTTACTGAAAACACAAAAACCAATATAAATAAACAAAATTAGGAGCAGAAAAGCCTTAATTAGCCTGCCCAAAATAAAAGACTAATTTATAAAGCTGTCAATATTCGTTTACCGGCCATGAAATCAATAAATTTCACTACAAAATTTTAATTCTCTAAAAAAAACTCAAGAAATCCTAGTTTTCTATAAGACACCCCTTTTTCAGAATTCTATAAATATAATAAAATACCAAGGGTCGGTTTGTTTGGAGAAGTTTGTCAAACATCGTTGTATAAACTGCGAAGCAATAATTTTTGTTCGTTTTCAGATACAACTTCGCCTTTTTTTCATCTGAAAAACATTGTTTTTTTTAGCAATTTTTGCTTGTTTTTTAGGTTTTAAAGATATATAAAATAAACCTTATAAAAAGGTCTTTATGCAACGTAAGCGAAGAAAACATAAAATTCAACACGACTTAAATTTAGGCTTTACTTCGCATCCTTCTTAACCCTTTCAGACCTGAACCAAGAAGGAGTTGCGTAAAAAATCTGAAAATAGCAGAGAGTGATCCTGTAGGTTCAACTAGAACATATTTATTTAAAAAAAAAATTTATTTCATTCAAAATACAAACTGTGAATGGTTACCATATGGTCACGTCAGGTATATACAGGTACTATTTTAGGTGAAAATATGTGGAACAGTTGCGATCTGAGTTCAAACACAGTCAAACTTTGCACTTCGAACACATGATTCGACTGGTTCCACCCCTAACGCACTTCTCATAGCGACACCTTCCCTTTTCAGTCTTATCCGGAAAATGTGAGGTCTGGTCAAACCTCGTTGATTCCGAAGGCATCCCGCCTCGCGAGGTAGACGTATTGTACATCGTAACTAATAAGGATGGCCTTCCAATTCGAGGACTTTGAGATACGCCAGTAAGAACCAACCCACGAGCAATGTCCATTTTGAATTACAGTAGAGACATATGCTGAACATTGGTCTGCTTACACTATCGGCGGTGTATCAGCCAGGCGTTGTTCACAACCATGTCAAAGAAGTAGTACACAATCCTCATATACCATTTCTTCGAGCGAATGTCAGTCCTGTAAAGCTCCAGGAACATGTCAGCAAGATCTACGCCCCCCATTGATTTGTTGTAGTCACGGACAATTCGGGGGCGATCAACTTCGACGTATTTCCGTGTTGTGCCATCCCATCTCTGACACTTATCAATTGGGGTGACTGCACAGTATGACGAAGCCAAATGGACTGGTTTGTTGTCATACCATTTTACTACCGATACTTCTGAATGTATTTCAAAACAGAAGTCCACTGACCCTCGTCCATTCTTCTTCATGTTGGCGTCGGTATCTAGAACAGCGCCCCTCATTCTGTTGCTGCGTATCGTACCACATGACTCGATGCCATATTCAACCCGAAGCTTGTGAATGAGATCGATGCCAGCATAGAAGTTATCAAAGAACAGCTTGAAGTTCATGAACCTTGGCAGATTTTCTACAAGCCGAAGGATAACGTCAGTACCTTGGCCAAGTTCAGAAATTTCAACAGATCCTTTTCCTGTATATATCTCTATGTCACATACTATTCCTCTGATGCCGGCTCTCGTGAAAACCTTTACACGCCACGAGTGGGGCTTGTCCTTAAAGTACTGTCGAAATCCAATTCTTCCTTTGAACGGGATCATCTGTTCGTCAATACTTTGGATCTCTTCAGGGTCTATTTTTTTCAGATTCTCCCTGAATGTGTCGTATAGTCTTCTGATCTTGAACAGTTTATCATGACCAGCCTCCCCTTTCGGTATCATCGCAAATGTGGAAGAAAGATCTCAAGCTGATGAACCTATCTCTGCTCATGGTATCAGCCACCGGGGAATATCGTATTCCATTCTCCCAGTACATTCTCATAGCCGGAAGTTTGAGAATTGGAACTCCAAGAAATCTGTGCAGCTGTTCAAGAGAAAGTTTCAGAACAAGATTCTTCTTTCTCGTGGCATTCAGGTTCGTTTGGTCCACAATGTTTGAAAGAATGTCTTCTGTGATAAACATTCGGAAGAGATCAAGGGGCGTTTGTATCTCGTCATAGTGTGGCATAGAACCCTTCCAGGTAATATCTCGAGGTTTGGGCTCCATTTTTATCCACTTGTATTGCTTTGCCTCCTTTACTACCTTGTTTTTGCTGCTGGTTTTTCCGTGACCTGAGGAGCATCAGTTGGAGTTACTAGAATGGCCACTGCTTGGGAAGGAGCATTTTTCTTAGCTATTGTAAGGACGAAGGGTTCAGCAGGTGCAATAACTGTTGCTGACTGTATTGCAGAAGAAGTTGCCACTGGTGCTGATGATGTGCTTGAAGAACTGCTTGACGCTGCTGTGTCATTCAAGCCCGGGAGAGGCAAGTCGAATTGATTCGTGTCATCACCATTGTCTAACTCGAACCTGCCAAGCATTGATAAAGGGATGTCGTCTGTGTGGTCAATATCCTCTTCATCACTTCTGTCTTCATTGCCATAACAGTTGAGAGAACGTAGAGGTTGAAATTCTTGATCTGGATTGTCTGGTGCCCAGTTTGGGTCGTCGTCGGACGAGATATCGAGATCTGAATCACAATCAGGTATGAATAAAAGCCTTGCTGCTTCTTCTGCAGTCTTTTTCTTGGTAGCTCTTCTACTCCTTTTCTTGATCAGTCTCTCTTCAAAGGGCTTAGGACCATGACCTCTCATGGAGTCAGAGCTCGTGCTTGGGCCAGCTGAAATGAAATTCAAGGTAAGTGCATCACTTAATAATAATAATATAATGCAATAAAATAGGCCATTGGCCTCTACACTTGCTTGAGGCATCCCACAAAATAGCTCTCTTACCCTTGTTACCAGTAAAAAGGAGGAACAGAAAGAAAATGTGCCTATTCCCGATCATAAAAAGGACTTGCTGCCTCGTTTGCTGTACAAATCTGCCTAGGTGTGGTTTGGCAATGAATGCCTGACGTGACCATTTGGTAACCGATCGTTAGAAACCTTGTTTGGGGCTAAACTACAGCTCAGAATTAGACTAGTGATATCTCATTCGAAAGGTCGCATTCTTAGCTACAATATAATATCATAATCAGGCTCTGAACTTACCAGAAACGTCCAGGTCATCGAGGTCAAAGTCTGCACCTTTCCTCTTTTTCGACATTTTATGTTTTGTCTAAACTTGGACGCTCGCTCGACCGCTCGGGTAAAGCCTTGAGGGATAATAAACTCAAACGCGATAGAGCCAAGCAAGCGCTATCTAGTGGAAAAGAAATCACGGTTGTAACTTTGTCTCATGATTTAACATGAAACTGTTAGCAGCATTCCTTAACAACCCGAAATGTTTTGGAGAAAAATGCTAAGGATTTCTAAATTTGAAATTGGAAGAGTTGCACGAATGAAATAAGTTTAAAAATTTGTTCAATTAAGAAGAACCGTTTTCGGTTTTATATTCTTTTTTTGTATTTTATTTTCGTTTTTGAGGCTCAAATACCGTATCTAGCCTTTAAGATTTGGAAAACCCATTGTAAATCTTATGGTTGATTCATGATTCAAGCGAACTACTGTTAATAGATATTTGTTGATTAATAATGTGTTTTCTGCAGCCAAGAAAACGCTTTAAGAAACAATTGTCAGTAGCAATTGATTCTGGTGGACAAGCAGAGTTGTCGCCTGTAGCGCGAAAGTGTTATTTTAGCACTAATTCATTATGTGTAGCACTGTGGCATGGGCTACATTGACTTTAGCAATTCTTTCTTGTATGATCAAATTGAAAATAATGACATATAAAATGAAATTACATGATGTGTCTTAAATCAAATATTTCAGAGGAGTTTTATGCATGACAATAATCTAAAAACATTTAAACACGGGATATATGTGTGGGCGTACATTTTCCCATTCAACGCTCTTATCAACTCAGGATGTATTTTTATTCCTTTACAGTAAAAAATAGACTTAAAAACTAACTTAAGTATTCTTAAATAGAGCATGCGCGTGTCATGGCGTGAGCCGCGACACACGCCAAAAAAATTGCACTGTAGCACCAAAAATCGTTGTGTAGCACGCAAATTTGGGCAATCGTAGTAATTTAGGAACTGACCGTGGTGGCAAGGCAAGGATGGCCACTACGGCCACTCAATAGATTTCGTCTTTAGATTCTACCAATTCTCTAAAGACGTAAAATCTAACCCCAAGAGAAAAGTTATGAGAGCAATTTTGCAGACGACATACCCCAGCAACATTTTAGAGAAGATATGCAGCAGAAAATAAAGAAACGTGTAGCAAAATCTGGCTGATGTCGTAACCAAAATAGCAGCAGCTCTTGAATTTGGACATGCCAAAACTAAAGAAGCCGTAATTCAAGTACACGAGCAGTGCAATAGTTTATATGGTAAGGCTTCCTGTTGCCTTTGTAGGTGCAGAATTCCTTCAATTGAGTGTATTTTGGAGATGATGTAAATACTCTCTGAAGCTCATGTTGTGGCCGTCTAGCAATAACGTGAATTACGAGCTCATATAAGGATGTGAGTCCTGAAATTTGCCTATAGTTACCAAAAAGCATCAATTTCGAATTAAAAAACAGTCATCAATTAAACGCTTAGTTGCAGAAATTAAACGTTAGTTAAGGAGTCCGATTGTCATTTTGACAATTGAAAAAGCCGACGTTTGGAGTTTTCCTCGTCTCGCAGGAATTAAACGAACTTAATCAAATAAGTTGTGATTTCAATAATGGCCATTTTTGGCGACATTATTGATTAACAATCTGTTCAGGGGAAACATTGTAGACTAAACAGTAATAATAATCCATATTCGCTGATTGATCACCGTATGTCTTTTTCACCCTTTGTCTTTTGATCACCGATTTTTTTTTTTTTTCTTGAGGCTGGGATTGTGCTCGAGTCTTACGATTCCAGCTTGCTGTAAATTTTCGGCTTCAGATTCTACTCCTTCCATTCTTGACACTTTCTGAGAAATGAATTTCTCTGACTGACTAATAAGCCTATTCGCTGATTGATCACCCTATGTCTAGCGCTTGTGTTGTAGCATCTAATTCGTTAGTGATGGAATCGAACTTAATTTCAAGTGTCAGTTGTTTTTTTCTACAAACAGTACAGTCAATAATGCAAGAGAGAATAGCGAAGATATTACTGATTCTTACCGTTTCTTCGTGATTGATTTCCCAACAGTGAACTTCTTCCAATGTCTTTTTTTTCTTTCTGTAGATTTCACAGTGTCACATTTGAGAGGATAAGTTACTTCGATTTTTTAAGCCGCAACTTCTTCTATTCAGACTCCGATATTTGTCAAGAATGGACCAAAACGAACTTCTTCAAGTGATGCCTGAATTGTTACTTCGATTTCACCACAGTTGTTTGTCTATATTTATTTCATGCATTCGATAAAACTGAAGAGCCCGAAACTAATTCAAAACCTTTTATAAGGAAAACTAACCATAACCGATTAAACTTGATATATATGATATAAATATATATATATATATATATATATATATATATATATATATATATATATATATATATATATATATATATATATATATATATATATATATATATATATATATATATATATATATATATATATATATATATATATATATATATATATATATATATATATATATATATATATATATATATATATATATATATATATATATATATATATATATATATATATATATACATATATATATATATATATATATATATATATATATATATATATATATATATATATATATATATATATATATATATATATATATATATATATATATATTTAAGTATAATTCAATCTCTAAAACTCAGGCAGCTCCAATGCTCCAATCCTGTACGAAAGACCCCTTACCGGGACTCTGCTCTAACCCACAAAAACAAAATTAAATTAGGTAAATATACAAAAAGTTTGCATATTAAAAGGATATGTTCCTTTCCAAGCAACACGTTTTCAATCCATTTTCATGGTAGTTTTCAATTCAGTTAGTCAAGGAGTCCGATTGTCATTTTGACAATTAAAAGAGCCGACGTTTGGAGTTTTGATCGTCTTGCAGGAATTAAACGCACTTGATTAAATAAGTTGTGGTTTGAATAATGGTAATTTTTGGCGACATTGTTGACTAACGATCTGTTTTGTAGAGACATTGTTGATTAGTAATCTTGTTCTAGCAATCAATAAAGGTCTGTTTTTTTTTATCCACAATGTGGATGAAAACGAAAACTAAAATCATTGTTTGTCAATTTTGTTGGTCAAACATAAGCGGGAAAATTCAAGGATGAATGTCGTGGGGATTTATTTTAATGCTGTCATTTATTTCCAACAGTAATAATAATCTGTGTTCTCGCGAAAATTATTGTTGATCAACATTTGCTGATAAGCAAATCTGTTTTCGTGATTGTCGATCAACAGTTTGTTTGCCAGAAATAGCCTTAAGGCCGTGTCTTCATTATGGCTTTTTCAGGCAAAATCGCCCCTGATTGTTTACGTTTTCAGGCAGCCCCAGTCTCCGTTTGTACTTTTTATGGGTCAAAAAGGCAAACAGGCCAGTTCCAGTTCCAAAATTTGTATATTTTGTATATGAACTAGCAATTAGTCCTGTCGCCCCTTTGACTCCCCAAAATCTACCTTCAGATAATCAGAAATCCTTCATCTTCTTATGTAACCAAGCCCCCGGAAATAAAGAACTCTTCAAGTCAGATAATAATCAAATATCCCAATCAAAATTCTTAATTATGTTGATGGGTTCTGATAAGTGCGGTTACTTGAGCTACCTATCCCCAGCACTTTACGAACTATGGACCAGCCGGTACCTAAACGGTTCTTCCCAATCCCTCTCGCTCTCTTCTGTACATTCCAAATCAATTAATGAATCAACCCCTTTTCTATTGTCTTCATTGTGCTTTAGTGATCACTAATCAATTCTTCTCTTCTTTAATATATCAATAGATGCCTTAAATATATTTGTATCAGTATGCCAAGGCAGGTTAGAATTCAGGATTGCAGTGTAGGTATTTGGTATATTAGCCGTGTAGCAGAGGCGCTTAAGGGAAATAGTCTCCACACTCAGTGGCTGACAATCAAATAAAACATGCTAGATAGTTTCCTCGGTTGAGAAGGAGATACAGCATAGAGGGGAGTGATGTAACTTTCAATTAAGTATCAAACTGTTGAGAAGAGGGGCACCTTATTTCAGACGGTAATATAGCATTGTATGCAATCTAGTATGAAAGGGAGATAAAATCAATTTACTGTGATAACATTAGATCTTTGCCTAATAATGTCTCGTGAATTGAGGTCGGAAGTAGAAAGGGGGGTCCGACTCCGACGATTACCACGTGGTTTATGGTTTTCTCACTGAGAATAAAAAAACAGAATTTTTCTCACTTGAAAAAACAGGAATTTTCTCACATTTATGGATGTTTCTTGGACGGTTATGAGTGTTGGTCAATTTATTTGATGTTTTTCTCGGATGTCAACAGTAATTCATGTCTGTTTTATGGTTTTTGTCAGTGAGAATTTGAAAAACAGGAATTTTCTCACTTTGATGGATGTTTCTTGGACGGTTATGTGTGTTGGTCAATTTATTTGATGTTTTTCATGGATGTCAACATCAATTTATGTCTGTTTTATGGTTTTTGTCAGTGAGAATGAAAAAACAGGAATTTTCTCACATTAATGAATGTCAACAGCAATTTATGTCTGTTTTATGGTTTTTGTCAGTGAGAATGAACTGTTTTATGCTTTTTGTCAGTGAGAATTTGAAAAACAGGAACTTTCTCACTTTGATGTATGTTTTCTGGATTATTGAGTCCAAGTCATTAATACTTTGCCCCGGAAACAATTCTAAAACTTCGCCAAGAAAGAATTCTTCAGGAATAGATCCAAGTCATCAATGTCTTCTCCCCGGAAAACAATTCTACTGGACAAACTCCAAAATATATTAATAAAACTTTGTCATGGAAACAATTCTCCAAGAAACATCTTAGAGATGAATAGATTAACACGGGAAAGAGTTTCTTAGTAATTTGAAATGTGACAGCGCAGGGATACCAAAAACAAAAGGAACACGCTGAAATTACGTTTAGAGGTTATTTGGGTGAAACCGGTTTAGAAATTTTAGGGAATTATTTCGGCGAAACAGTTAGAGACATTTTAAAAGATGATTTTAGAAAAGGTTTTAGAAGAGAATTTGAGGGTGAAACTCTGTTGTCGTTATAATACACAAGTTCCATTTGAATAGTGTCGTGAGGTCCTCTATCCCAACCCAAAGGCCCTCCCCCGGTCCCCAAAGGTCCACCGGGCTCCCAAAGGACCACCCGGCCCTCAAGGGCCCCAAAGGACCGGCCCCGGCCCCCCAAGACCCTCCTCGGTCCCCAAAGGGCCCCCGGGCTCCCCAAGGCCCACCCGGCCCGCCAGGGCCCCCCAGACCCCCAAAGGCCCTCCCCCGGCCCCCCAAGAGTCCCCTCCCCATTTTGTTAATACTTTTTTGTGCACTTTATTATATCTTTTCAGAACAAGTTCCTTTCATAATGTCATTCCTTAACCCTTTTTTACAAGTTGAAGTACCAATCCTTTCACCACAACTTTACTTTATAGCTTTTTGGATACCCTAACACCAAGCAATAGTTTTCAAAAGAAATTTCAGAGCAACTTCATTTCTTAATGTTCATTCTAAACCCATTTTCCAACTTGAAGTACCCATCCTTTTCACCCACAACTTTACTTTACAGCTTTTGGATATCTCAACACTAAGAAAGACCTTTCAACAGGCATTTCAAAGCAAGTTCTTTTCTTAATGTCCATTCTAAACCCATTTTCCAACTAGAAGCATCCATCCTTTTCACCCAAAACTTTACTTTACAGCTTTTTGGATACCTCAACACCAAGAAATACCTTTCAAAAAGCACTTCAGAGCAACTTCTTTTCTTAATGTCCCTTCTAAACCTATTTTACAAGTTGAAGCATCCTTCCTTTTCACCCACAACTTTACTTTACAGTTTTTTGGATACCTCAACACCAAGAAATACTTTTCAAAAGACATTTCAGAGCAAGTTCTTTACGTAATGGCCCTCCTAAACCCATTTTCCAACTTGAAGCATCCATCCTTTTCACCCACAACTTTACTTTACAGCTTTTTGGATACCTCAACACCAAGAAATACCTTTCAAAAAGCATTTCAGAGCAAATTCTTTTCTTAATGTCCCATCTAAACCCATTTTACAAGTTAGAGCATCCATTCTTTCCACCCACAACTATACTTTACAGTTTTTTGGATACCTCAACACCAAGAAATACTTTTCAAAAGACATTTCAGAGCAAGTTCTTTACGTAATGTCCCTTCTAACTCCATTTTCCAACTTGAAGCATCCATCCTTTTCACCCACAACTTTACTTTACAGCTTTTTGGATACCTCAACACCAAGAAATACTTTTCAAAAGGCATTCCAGAGTAAGTTCCTTTCTTAATGACCCTCCTAAACCCATTTTCCAACTTGAAGCAACCATCCTTTTCACCCACAACTTTACTTTACAGCTTTTTGGGTACCTCAACACCAAGCAATACCTTTCAAAAGACATTTCCGAGCAAGTTCCTTTCTTAATGCCCATTCTAAGCCTAATTTCCAATTTGAAGTATCCTTCCTTTTCACCCACAACTTTACTTTACAGCTTTTTGGATACCACAACACCAAGAAATACCTTTCAAAAGGCATTTCAGAGCAACATCTTTTCTTAATGTCCCTTCTAAACCCAATTTCGAACTTGAAGTAGCCATCCTTTTCACCCACAACTTTACTTTACAGCTTTTTGGATATCTCAACACCAAGCAATACTTTCAAAAGACATTTCAGAGCAAGTTCCTTTCTTAATGTCCCTTCTAAAACCATTTTACAAGTTGAAGCATCCATCCTTTTCACCCACAACTATACTTTTCAGCTTTTTGGATACCTCAAAACCAGGAAATACTTTTCAAAAGTTATTTCAGAGCAAGTTACTTTCTTAATATCCATAACAAACCAATTTTACAAGTTGAAGCATCTTTCCTTTTCACCCGCAACTTTACTTTACAGTTTTTTGGATGCCTCAACACCAACAAATACCTTTTAAAAGGCATTTCAGAGCAAGTTCCTTTCTTAGTGTCTATCCTAAACCCATTTTTACAACTTGAAGTACTTTTCCTTTTAACCCATAACTTTACTTTACCACTTTTTGGATATCTCAACACCAAGCAATTCTTACCAAAAAGCATTTCAGAGCAGGTTCATTACATAATGACTATCCTAAACACATTTTACAAGTTAAAGTACACATCCTTTTCACTCAGAACTTTACTTTACAACTTTTTGGATGCCTCAACACCAAGAAATACCATTCAAAAAGGCATTTCAGAGCAACTTCTTTTCTTAATGTCCCTTCTAAACCCATTTTCCAACTTGAAGTAGCCATCCCTTTCACCCACAACTTTACTTTACAACTTTTTGGATACCTAAACACCAAGCAATACTTCTCAAAGGCATTTCAGAGCTACGTTCTTTCTTAAAATCCCTCCTAGATTCTTTTTACAAGTTAAAGCATTCATATTTTTCACCCAAAATATTACTTTACAGCTTTTTGGTTATTTTGAATGCCATAATACCATGCAATACTTTCATAAGGCATTTCAGAAAATGTTCTTTTCATAATGTCCATCCTAAACCCATTTTACAAGTTGAAGTACCTATCCTTTTCACCCACAACTCTACTTTACTGCTTTTTGAATGCTCCAACATCAAGCAAAACTTTTTAAAGATATTTCAGAACAAGTTCTTTTCTTATTGACCGTCCTAAACCCATTTTAAAAATTGAAATACCCATCCTTTTCACCCAAAACTTTACTTTACAGCTTTTTGAATGCTCCAACACCAAGCAATACTTTTCAAAGGGCATTTCAGAACAAGCTCTTTTCTTAATGTCCTTCCTAAACCCATTTTACAAGTTGAAGTACCCATCCTTTACAGCCAACACCAAGCAATACTTTTCAAAAGGCATTTCACAACAAGTTCCTTTCTTAATGTCCCTCCTAAATCCATTTTACAAGTTGAAGTACTCATCCTTTTCACCATAACTTTACTTTACAACTTTTTTTCTTAATTTCCCTCCTAAACCCATTTTACAAGTTTTAGTACCCATCCTTTACACCCACAAATTTACTTTACAGCTTTTTGAATGCTCCAACACCAAGCAATACTTTTCAAAGGGCATTTCAGAACCGGTTCTTTTCATAATGTCCATCCTAAACCCAATTTTACAAGTTGAAGTAGCAGTTCCTCTTACAAAAAACTTTACTTTACAGCTTTTGATTGCGCCATCCTCCCTCAAAAATTTTTAAATAGCATTACAGAACACGTTCTTTTAATAATTTTACCCAACAGCCCGTTTTAAAATATGAAGCAAAAATAATTTACAAAAGAAACTTTATGAATGCTCCAACACCAAGAAATACTTTTCAAAGGGCATTTAAGAACAAGTTCTTTTCATAATGTCCTTCCTAAACCCATTTTACAAGTTGAAGCTCCCATCCTTTTCATCCACAACTCTACTTTACAGCTTTTTGAATGCCCAACACCAAGCAATACTTTTCAAAAGACATTTCAGAACAAGTTACTTTCTTAATGTCCTTCCTAAGCCCATTTTACAAATTGAAGTACCCATCCTTTTCTACCATGCAATACTTTTCAAAGACATTTCAGAACAAGTACTTTTCATAATGTCCATCCTAAGCCCATTTTATAAGTTGAAGTACCTATCCTTTTCACCCACAACTTTACTTTACAGCTTTTTGAATCCTCCAACATCAAGTAAAACTTTTCAAAGACATTTCAGAAGAAGTTCTTTTCTTAGTCACACTCCTAAACCCATTTTACAAATTGAAGTACCCATTCTTTTCACCCAAAACTTTGCTTCACAGCTTTTTGAATGCACCAACACCAAGCAATACTTTTCAAAGGACATTTCAGAACAAGCTCTTTTCTTAATATCCTTCCTAAACCCATTTTACAAGTTGAAGTACCCATCCTTTACAGCCAGCACCAAGCAATACTTTTCAAAAGGCATTTCACAACAAGTTCCTTTCTTAATGTCCCTCCTAAACCCATTTTACAAGTTGAAGTACTCATCCTTTTCACCATAACTTTACTTTACAACTTTTTTTCTTAATATCCCTCCTAAACCCATTTTACAAGTTATAGTACCCATCCTTTACACCCACAACTTTACTTTACAGCTTTTTGAATGCTCCAACACCAAGCAATACTTTTCAAATGGCATTTGAAGTAGCCATTCTTTTCACCCACAACTTTACTATACTGCTTTTTTGAATGCTCCAACACCAAGCTATACTTTTCAAAGGGCATTTCAGAACCAGTTCGTTTCATAATGTCCATCCTACACCTATTTTACAAGTTCACGTACCCATCCTTTACACCCAAAACTTTACTTTACAGCTTTTTGAATGATCCAACACCAAGCAATACTTTTCAAAAGAACATTTGAAGTAGCCATCCTTTTCACCCACAATTTTACTATACTGTTTTTTTGAATTCTCCAACACCAAGCAATACTTTTCAAAAGGCATTTCACAACAAGTTCCTTTCTTAATATCCCTCCTAAACCCATTTTACAAATTGAAGTACCCATCCTTTTTACACACATCTTTACTTTACAGCTTTTTGAATGCGCCAACACCAAGCAAAACTTTTCAAAGGGCATTTCAGAACCAGTTCTTTTCATAATGTCCATCCTAAACCCATTTTACAAGTTGAAGTACCCATCCTTTACACCCACAACTTTAGTTTACTGCTTTTTGAATGCTTAAACGCCAAGCAATACTTTTCAAAGGGCATTTCAGAACAAGTTCTGTTCATAATGTCCTTCCTAAATCCATTTTACAAGTTGAAGTTCCCATCCTTTTCATCCACAACTTTACTTTACAGCTTTTTGAATGCCCAACACCAAGTAATACTTTTCAAAAGACATTTCAGAACAAGTTATTTTCTTAATGTCCCTCCTAAACCCATTTTACAAATTGAAGTACCCATCCTTTTTACCCACTACTTTACTTTACAGCTTTTTGAATCCACAACACCAAGCAAAACTTTTCAAAAGGCATTTCAGAACAATTTCTTTTCTTAAGCTTTTTATTTTCTCTGGTAAAATTAGAAATGAATTGTGTTCTTTGGTAAAATTCAGAAGAGATCTTGAACTTTTCTATCTTCTATGAAAAATTGAGCCTGCTAGCAGTATCTTTATCTCTAAAAACTCTTTTTCTTACATCTCTGACCTTTTTAATTGATATTCTGAACGTTTGACGTTCTAGCATACCCTAAAAATACTGAACACTTAACAAAATAATGCATAAGATATTTTTAATGAAATAATGACATGTAGAATATTAATATAAAAATACGTTAAATACATACTTATACATTATTAGTACACTTGCGCTTCACTTTCCCTCAATTCATCTTTATATTCATTGATGATATTGTCTGCTAATGTCCTTTTTATTCTGCCTGCGATTTCACTGTCTATTGTCACAATATTTTTACATAGATAGCAGTTTTGACACATTGACAAGATATGATTTATGATGTTGGTGCAGCTGTATGCTTGCCTTCTTTTTACCTTTGCTTTCATTCGAATGCTAACACCTGAAAGATAGCGATAAGATCTATCAACGGCTAACATGCTACCAGAACCATTAGCTAGAAGTTGTCCCTCTTCATCAACTATTATTTTTACGTTGGCATTCTCTTTGAGTACTACTTTCTCTGGTAATGTTACTCTCGCATATCCACCGTTTGCATGATGAAAATTCTTGGGTACTCCAAAGGAATCTAACTTCTCGCTGTCATGACAACGCATGCATACATTTCCAATAGTGTTACCAATTGCACTCTTCTGATAGTTCAGGTATTTCTCCTTGGCAGCATTCAACACGACGATGATTTTATCATGTGCACATACTTTCGTCGAATAATTCATCTTCACTTTTTACAGATATGAATTGTGTGTTTATCCTTCCACTGCGTAAAAAATACTGATTTAATGCACGCATTAAACTAGGTAGTGTTGATAACTTGCCATAGAGTACCAATGGGAAAGCCGCGTCGTACCTATGAACAAGCACAGAGTACGATTGGTAGAGCCGTAAGCATATTTCATGTCATTTTAAGATACGTAAAAAAGTTAAAAAAATACCATGTTAAAAAAATTCAAAATTATTTTTAAAAATGGGAGGGGAAGGGGTACCGATGGTCTTTGGGGGCTCGAGGGGCATTAGGGGGACCGGGGGCCTTTGGGGTTGGGGTTGGGGACCTCACGACACTGTTCAAATGGAGCTTGTGTGTGAATATTCTTCATGAAGATATGGAGCTCCACTTTAATTCTGAGTTTTCTCGAAGAAGTGCAAAATGTACAAGTTTTCTTCTGAATTTTCTTAGAGAAGAGAAAAAAAGTTAGCTCAATTCTGAAAATTACCAATGAAAATGAAAAAGCTTTCATTTCAGTTCCTAATTTCTCAAAAACATAAAAAATTTAAAGTTCAATTCTAAATTAGGTTAGATTAGGTTAGCCTACGTACGCGCGCGTACGTAGGCTAACCTAACCTAACCTAACTTAACCTAACCTAACTTAATCTAACCTAACTTAACTTAACCTAACCTAACTTAATCTAACCTAAGCTAACCTAATTTAATCTTTTTACCATGTTTAAGTTAGGTTAGCTTAGCTTATCATTATCGCTCATGATTAGTTAACCTAACCTAACTTAAAAATGGAGAATTTTTCTAATTATTTATTAATATTTTATTTATACTTAACCTAACCTAGACTATTGTTTTTGGTGGTTAGATGAATGAACTGAATTTAAGAAAAATTAGAAATAAAGTGAAACTTTTTTCTTCATGGTAAATAATCACAATCATAGTATAGCCATTCCTATCTTCTATGGGAAAATTTAGAATTGAACTTTAAATTTTTTATGTCTTTGAGAAATTAGGAACTGAAATGAAAGCTTTTTCATATTCATTGGTAAATTTCAGAATTGAGCTAACTTTTGTCTCTCTTCTCTAAGAAAATTCAGAAGAGAACTTGTACATTTTGCACTTCTTCGAGAAAACTCAGAATTAAAGTGGAGCTCCATATCTTCATGAAGAATATTCACACACAAGTTCCATTTGAACAGTGTCGTGAGGTCCCCTACCCCCAACCCCAAGGCCCCCCGTCCCCTAATGCCCCTCGAGCCCCCAAAGACCACCAGTACCCCTTCCCCTCCCATTTTTTAAAATAATTTTGAATTTTTTTAACATGGTATTTTTTAACTTTTTTACGTATCTTAAAATGACATGAAATATGCTTACGGCTCTACCAATCGTACTCTGTGCTTGTTCATAGGCACGACGTGGCTTTCCCATTGGTACTCTATGGCAAGTTATCGACACTACCTAGTTTAATGCGTGCATTAAATCAGCTTCAAAATATGCCTCTCTATAAAATTCCCCGGAAGCTGAAGGTTTTAGTCCTAACTTCTAGTCAAGCTTGATATTGAAAAACAGTCTAAAGTACTCCATGCTAACTTCTACCTTTTGTTTTGAGCTGTTCCAATTTAAGTTTGTGGTGTACATGCTGACAATTTACTTGTTTAGGTTAAATTCGAGATGAAGAAGTTCGTTTATTGTGGAAAATAGTTGAGTTAAATGAATAAAAGTCTCAGAATGGATGCAGAACAGTAAAGTTCTACCAAATCATATTATTGAGTTAGGACTAAAGTGAATACACCATTTGATGCCTTTTTTTTTATGATTACAAATATAATACGAATTTCTTTTGGAAATTAATTTAAGCCCCCCCCCCCTATATATGCCACTTCAGGGTTAGGTTAGGTATATATATATAGGGGGGGGGCTGAAATTCATTTCTGATAGAAATGATTATTATATTTGTAATCAGCATAAAAAAGGCATCAAATGGTGCATTCACTTTATTCCTAACTCAATAATATGATTTGGTAGAACTTTACCTGCAGAACCTAAATGGCTCCATGAAAAGGTATATTGAATTAGGCCTACCAACCTCTACCCCTCCAGCTCTGAAGGAAAATGACCTTTTACAATTGTTATCAGTTTATTAGGTATACTCCACACAATAAAATATGATAGAAAAAATCAATTTTTGGCCTATGCCTGCACCTTAATATTCCTAAAAATGTTGTCAGCATATCTTCTATGCATAAACCTCTTTCACCATGTCCAATATGCAAATATATAGCCCAAATTATATATATTCCATGCATTTTGACATTTATCACTCCTTTGTTTCAACTTAGGCTAATAGCCTATTTATAAATTAAAGCAATGTTTACAAAATCAAGAACTTAAACTGAAAATTGCAGTGGAAATGTATAGTTTGGGCTATATATTGGTACTTTCAATGGAAAGGGGTGGTAAAAGTGGTTTATACATGGAGAATCTGTTGACTATATTTCTTATGCATATTATAAAGTAAGAACTGTTTTTTTCATCATGTTTTCTTGCTGAGTAGACCTGCTAAACTGATATCTTACAAATATTGTGTTCTAAAAGTGGAACTTCAGGAAATAGATGTAGGTTACTGCTGAAATGAGGCATCATATACATGTTACCATCTGAAAATACTTCAAAGCAGGATATCTATTCAAAGAAAATTAAGACTTTTGGCATTCCTAATGTGCCTGATTTTGAATTGATCAAGCCTAGGGTAGAGTCACCAGTTTCTAGCACACTGAGCATTTACCTATACTTTCTTGCCTTCTAATTACCTCATTTGTCATTTAATTTTACAAATTTAAAAATCACTAAAACCTCAATTATCAGACTTTTACAGTTCAAAAATGTACCAGTTTCATTTTCATCAGGTGCCAGATATTAAAACCAACTGGACATATAATTTCTGGAATTTTCTTAGAGGCAGATCCCATCTAAAGATTAAATAATTTCTACATGAGAAAACACTTGCCCAGGAAAGTGGTCACAGGGTGCAGCTAAGACCATTACAGTTAGTGGCTAAATTCCCTGGGCATAAATGAATAATCTAAAACAAAAAACAATCTGGTTTGTAAATTTGTATCAACCCTGTTCTATATGTCAATTGAGCTTTTATAGCAAACTTTAAAAGCTTGTTGTCTCCAAAAATTAAAATTAAAACTCTTGCTGTTCTAATCTATAGGCCTAAGTTGGAAATTTAAAATGTCTATTGATTGTTTTTTCAGGTTCCTTTACCCCAAAAATCATTGAATCAGATACTTATATATATATATATATATATATATATATATATATATATATATATATATATATATATATATATATATATATATATTTCTTTGAGCTTCCTGGCCGTAACCATTTCGAAATATCAATTAGAGAGGTCTTTTGTAAATCTTTGGATAAATCTTCGCTTCGGTGTCGGTTTCCAGTTCCTCGCCATGATGCTTTAGAATGTGAATAGCTCGATAATTAGAGTCAAATTCGTAATACCTTTCATCTTTCTTTCTTTGAAACAAACTTCACACACAAGCTTTATTCTATTTCTGGATCTCTTTCTTTATTCTTCCAACATTTTCATGTACTGATGATCTAAACAAATAACATAGTGTTCCAAGCTTCCTTTTAGGTTCAAATGCAGAATCGCACTAATTCAAATTGCAATTCCTAAATCACTGAGAATCTTGAATCCCTGTAAACCTTCCTCACTTCTCAGAAACTGGTTTACTACTACTACTACTAACAACTAACTGCAGCACCAAGCCGCCTGAGGCCATCGCAGCTACGCACGCTCCTCCCCCACCCCAATTTATTCAAAGCCTCCCTTTTTACACCCGCCCACGAAGTTTCCACTTCCTTTAAATCTTTCTTTATGACGTCCTCCCACCCCAGACAAGGACGACCTGCTTTCCGTTAAGCCCTAGACGGTTGGCCGAAAAGAACAATCTTAGGCAATCTGTCATCCTTTATTCGCAAAACGTGCCCTAGCCACCTCTACCTTTCTTTCATTATAGCCCTAGAGAGCGGTACTGAATCACATTTTTTCATATAGCCTATTGTTTGAAGTACGGTCAGTCAGCCGGGTACCCAGAACAATCTTTAAGCAATTTCTCTGGAAAACATCTAGCAAACCTTCATCCGCTTTTCGGAGCGTCCATGCTTCAGAGCCATATTTGACTACTGTCATCACTGTAGCTTCTAATATTCTAATCTTGCTTTGCAGACTTATCTTCCTATTCTTCCAAACTTTTTTTAACTGTAAAAAACACTCTGAGCCTTGGCTATTCTACTTTTAACATCTTCGCTGCTCCCACCGTCTTTATTAATAATACTACCAAGGTAAGTGAAGCTGCCCATCTGATCAATCTTTTCGTTACCCAACGTCACCTTTTTACCTTCACCTATTCCTAGCCTTAGTGACTTAGTCTTCTTAACATTGATTTTCAAACCTATTCTAGCACCCTAAACTCGCAAAAGCTCTAAAACTTCATTCATTTTGCTCACACTTTTATCTAGGATGCTTAAATTATCAGCATAATCTAAGTCCAGGAGACTTTTCCCTCTCCATTTCATTCCGTGGTCTCCCATTGCTTTTACTGTGCTCCTTAAGGCAAAGTCCATCAAAATAATCCATATAAAGAGGGATAGAACACAACCCTGCTTAACTCCTGATGTAATACAAAATCAGCTGCTAACCTCATTTATAACCTCATAACCTCATAAACTTAAAACCACCTTAACCACAGCAGTGTTATTCTCGTACATAGCACTAATCACTTTAATGTAGTTATCTGGTATACGATACAAGGATAAGACCTTTACTAAAGCTCTTCTATCAACAGAATCGAACGCTTGCTCATAATCTGTAAAACTGAGGACCAAAGGTGTTTGAAAACTCAGGCCCTTCTCAATTATAGGCCAATAGTGAACATTTGGTCGACACATCCTCTACCTTTTTTAAAACCGCACTATTCTTCTCTTAAAACTTTGTCTACAGCATCTCTCAGTCTAAAAAGTATCATATTACTAAGTAATTTACTACCTACAGAGACCAGACTAATGCCTCGATAACTACCACACTCACTTTCAACACCTTTCTTATTAAGTGGCTTAATTAAGGTTTTCCTAAAATCGTTAGGTACTTCTTCTTTTCCAAAAATCATATTCATAATTTTCAGTAACTTATTTCTAACTTCAAAGCAACCATATTTAAGAAACTCATTTACCACCCTATCAGCACCTGGAGCCTTATTATTTTCTAATCCTTTTAGTAACGTTGCTAATTCTTCCTCACAAAAGAAATCTTCCTTCACATCCAAGGCATCACAAACTTTTTCATTTTCCTCTATATCTTTTCCTGCAACTCTATCTCGGTTAAGCAAATTCTCAAAATGTTTAGCCCATCTCTCTTTAGTTTTTTTCCTTATCGCTAATTGCGGCCCCATTACCATCTTTAACTGGGCCAAGTCCGGATTGACTACTCCCTCTCAATTTGTTAACATGCCAGTACAATATTTTACTATTATGCTGTCTAGCTGCATCTTCCAGATCCTCGGCAATTTTATTCATGGCCTCCACTTCACACCTCCTTAGTTCATATTTTAATGCTTTCTCCACTTTCTTTACATTCCTTTTGTTTTCATATGATTTATCACTCAGATGACTCTTGTACAAGTCCTTTCTCCTTTCTATTAAAAATAAAGCTTTTTCACTAATATTCTTAGCTACAGTTCTAGCTTTCTTCCCTAAGATACCTTTAGCAACTTCACAAAATATTTTTCTACAATTATTCCAACCATCTTCCACATTATCAAATTTTAAACTCTTAAGTTTAGTATTCAACTGTTCCTGGAAAGTTTCTCTTAAATTCTCATCCTAGAGTCTACCAACATCATAACTTCCCGTGAGGTAGCTACCCTTCCAATATTTCAGCTTTAAATTAACCCTTGACACTACTAGAGGTTGAGCTTTACTTTTAAAATCAATAACGGCATTCCTATATAGCCTAGTATCTTGTACTGATCCTGCCAGTCTTCGGTTTACTATAACATAATCAATAAGGTTTGCTGTCTTACCATCACGTGAATTTGAATGTGTTTCGATGTGTGTGTGTGTATTACAGAATTTTATTTTGCAGCAGTAGTACAACCCATGTTACTGGGCTTCCTGTCTTTTTTTCTTTTTTTCTTTTTTTTTTGTTAAATAAAGTCTTAAAAATAAGTATAATGTCGCAAAGTAGCAAAATTTTTGAATCTAGAATTAAAAATTGTTTCTTTTCGTTGCAGTTTAAATTCTTCATACCCTCGGTTGAATAATTTGTCATAGGGTTCTTGAAAATAAGTGAAATATGTCTATATCTGAATAAGCTTAGTATAACCTTGCAATTCTATGGGCTCGTGTATTAGCAAAATATATCAGCTATTTCCGATATTTTGGAAAGAAACAACGATATTTCTCAACAAGTTTTTTCATAGTAGAGCCACTAGAATTGTCCTGGCTAACCGACGCGCTGAAAAATATCAAGTTTTCAAAGCTCCATCCGACAAGTCTTTTTTTAGGAGGCAAATTAATGTTTCTATCAACTTTGCGCAAACAGAGCAGTCAATTTCGTCGTCTTTGCCCGACAGAAGTATTTTATGATATAGTAATGGGCCAAAAAAATACTAAGTTTTTTTTTTTACTTTGCACAGATAAAATAGTAAATTTCGAAGTCCTTCGCCTGACGTCTTTAATGAAATTACATTGGAACAACTATATATCAAGTTTTGGCTGAACAAGTCGTCTTCTAAGGGAACAATTGGTTTCTGGCTGCCTTGTGCAGCTGCAGCAGTAAATTTTGTTATTCTTCGCCCGACGAAAGTCTTAATGACATTACATTTTAGCGACAAAATATCAAGTTTGTAGGGCTCCGCTCGACTAGTCGTTTTTTAGGGGGCCAATAGGTTTTTGTTGACTTTGTGCACATGAAGTAGTAAGTTTTGTCGGGCTTGGCCCGACAAAATCCCTTACAGAAGCTTCAGTTTGTGCAAAACGATAGCGTCTTTTTTATGTCTTTGCCCAACAAAAGTCCTCTCTGAGGACCTTTAGGGGGGGGGGAGTCCCCCCCCCAATTTGTGCCCCTGACACCATCTCTCTCACCTGTGAAAGATCCATCTGAATAGATATTCCTGTGATTTGGTTACAACCTCGAAATTTTTTCAGCCAAAAGAGTCTGGGTCTCATAACTAGAAATTAGGTTTTTATTAATCGGAATAAGTTCTGATTGACAAACAGATGGGCTCATTTCCCAAGGAGGAGTATCAGTCAAGGGATACGAATAAGAGGAATAGTAATTCCGTTTCGGGACTTCAGATGAAACTGATTTCGAAATGAATGGGGATTAGTGCAAGCTGACTGTAAAGCAAAAATATATTTATACACAACGTGCTTGATTCCATAAACTTGAATTCGCAAGAAGTATTTCTTCCTTCGACTGGATGCTCTTTCACTTAGATAGACCAAACCAGACAGTTATTTTAATTTAGACAGAGGAGTATGCTTATGCAAACCCAGAGTAATTCGAATAGCAGAATTTTTTAAAGATTCCAGGATTTTAAATGCAGATGGGGGACAAATTGAGAAGAATTGGATACCATATTCTAGATTAGAACGGATATATAATTTATAAAAATCCAAGATAACTCAAGATTGACATCCCCATTTACTTCCAGCAAGTCTCTTTAGAGCGCAAAGTCTCTGAATGATCATGGATTTCAAAGGATCAATATGTTCATGCCATAATATTTTGGAATCTATCCATAGGCCATGTAGCTTCATTGAGTTGCAATATGGGATCTCACTAGAGAAAATTTGAAGTGGATGGGGGGGGTCTCTTGAGCAATTACTAAATATGATGGCTTTGGTTTTACTAATTGAAATTGGGAAACCAGAAGCTGAAGAGAATTTCTAAAATAATCTTATATCCTGTTGAATAAGGCTTTGAAGAAGTACAATATCCTTTCCAGACTTCCAAATAATCAAATCATCTGCATAATGGCCAAACAATGATTCAGATGATTGAAATTCTGAAACATACAAATTGAACAGAAGAGGACTCAAAATTCCTCCTTGAGGAAGACCTCTGGTGATGGGACTAGTCTCTCCTCTAGACTCAATAACTTGAGCATAAAAGCTTCTATCACTTAAAAAGGACTTCATAAAACTTATGAAAAAATAAGGAAAATCAAGGTTAATTAATTTTAAGTGGCTTTTTTCAGAAAAGTCTGTTTTTCGATAAACAAAAACCTGTTCTATCCGGTCGACTTTGCCTGAAAAAGCCATAATGAAGACCGGACCAGGGTTGCTACCCTGACCTGGAAGAATTTACTAAATCGGAGAGGAAAAATTTACTAGATCGCATCTGTTTTTACTAACTGCTCAAAAAAAATTTGTGCGCACCATCAGCCATCGACTTTTACTATAGGAGGATAATCAAAACGATTTTGACAATCTTTTTTCTGTTTTTCTTCTTTTTTTTCTCTTTTCCTCTTTTCTTTCGTTTTCATAGTATGATTGAAAATTACGGAAATATATATATATATATATATATATATATATATATATATATATATATATATATATATATATATATATATATATATATATATATATATATATATATATATATATATATATATATATATATATATATATATATATATATATATATATATATATATATATATATATATATATATATATATATATATATATATATATATATATATATATATATATATATATATATATATTTGTTACATTTCTACTTACTTTTAATTTCTCTCAGCAGGCTCCTTTTTTCCTCAATAAAAATTTTCAAACTGAGGAGATTCGCCTAATTACCTTGGGTGGTTGGCTTTTGTTTTGATTCCAACAGATTCCCATTCATCACAAATTCAAGTGTCATTATAGCTTCATTTTTAGTTGGTAAGATTTGAAACACAGAAAGCTGATTTTGTCGACCTTTAGACGCCGGAAGTGAAGTGTCTGTTTATGAAAATAAGTGACTGCTTGTCTGTCTCTAAGACAGACAAGCAAAATTGTAGATTGTAAAACAGATAAGCGAAAATTGTAAATTGTCATATGTTTACGATAATTTTTTTTTCCCTGAATTCATGGAAAAAAACACGACTTTTTACTAGTTTTTACTAGATTTCGGGAAATTTACTAGATCCTCCAAATTTACTACATTTTTTTTTACTAGATCTAGTAAAATCCTATTGACGGTGGCAACCTTGGACCGGACTTAACTGACACTAACCAAATGGGAAGCTGGTAAAATTTATAAAAAAAAAAAAAAAAAAAAAAAAAAAATAAAAGAGTGGGAAAAGCTGGCCTTTGTTCGACATAGGTCAAGCAGCTCTTTCTGTCTTAAGGTTACCCATCAGCAAACCCTTCGTCGAGAAAGTGTTTTCTGTTATGAATCTTGTCAAGTACAAAATTCGAAACAGGATACACCTTTAAATGCTTAACTCTACTGTGACCATCCAACTTAGGCTAAATTGCCAGGGAAAGTACTGCAGGGACTTTGATCCTAAACCCGCTATGCTGAATAGATTTACCATTGCCATGTATGACATAAGAAAAACATCCAACGACAATGAAATGAAGATTAAACTCTTGAGAAAATTTTGGGCGATACAGAAGGAGGGCCTGCTGTTAAACCTTGAAAATGATCTTGAATACTTGTCGAAGATAAATACAATATATGACTAAAAGTGTACAAAACTAATTCGAAGTTCATTAAAAGGAAAACATAAATAAAATAACAATCGGAACTGTTGAAGGACCTTGTCAAGTACAATTTTGTCTCATATGTATATGTCTTTGGCTTCTATTTCATGACAAAATCTCAGAACGTTGTCCTTAGCCTGCAATTTTATAGATAGTTGCATTAATAACGGCCGGTCTAATTTCTTATCTTTGACTTAGTCGTTCTAATTTATATTTTGAAAGGTGCCAAACATTTTGTTCTCATAACTAAGTTTGATAATAATCCTATCTATTAGTTATCTTTATCAAATGCACCTTTAACTTCCACGTTTTTGTATAAATTATCTATATTGCAAGACCATTATATTGAGTACTTATTTCTTTTTTTAGTTCTTTAATCACAATTTCTATTGTTGGTAGGGAATAATTCAGCATGTTAGCCAAAAAGTAATGTAAAATACCGCCTCAGAAATTGGCAAGTATTTTTTTTTGTTAGATCATCTTTAATTCCCTTTTTTATTTATTTCTCTGACATACCAGAGAACATGGGCGCCCATATGGGGGGGGGGGGGCCGGGGGGGATGCCCCCCCCCCTGGCTGAATGATACTGCCTTATTTTTATATTTTTGTTCTGAGATTTCTATTATATAGCATTAAAAGTAGTAATTAGACGAAGTTTGCCCCCCCTGGAATTCAGCTTATTGGTGCCCATGCCAGAGAACTAAGGAAAATATCTCGTCAATCCTGAGACCACAAAAGCGCATATAGTCAGTAAAAAATGCTTCACTGTTTCAGATTTCAGAATATGGTGCCGAAATCTGTCAATGAAGACTGAATCCTACCAATTTTGAGTTCTTGTATTCTGAAAGCAAAATTCACACTTTCTGTTAACATTGTCTCTGATTTTTTTTTCTTTTTTTTGCACTAAACTCTGCCATTTCAAATTTACACTGAATTTAGAAAACCCCCGAAAAAATATATATCGAAAATTCGCCGAAGGTGAATTTTAACTTCCCTTGGTGCGCATTCTTAAGTCAGGCACCTGGCATCACTGTACTGAGCAAACTAATTTAAAAAATGAACATGCATCAACCTTTTGCCAACTTTCTGCATTTCACTCATGAGTGGCATAGAAACAAGAAGAACGATTTAAATGAGCTTCAAAATATGCCTCTCTATAAAATTCCCCGGAAGCTGAAGGTTATAGTCCTAACTTCTAGTCAAGCTTGATATTGAAAAACAGTCTAAAGTACTCCATGCTAACTTCTACCTTTTGTTTTGAGCTGTTCCAATTTAAGTTTGTGGTGTACATGCTGACAATTTACTTGTTTAGGTTAAATTCGAGATGAAGAAGTTCGTTTATTGTGGAAAATAGTTGAGTTAAATGAATAAAATTCTCAGAATGGATGCAGAACAGTAAAGTTCTACCAAATCATATTATTGAGTTAGGACTAAAGTGAATACACCAGTCGATGCCTTTTTTATGCTGATTACGAATATAATAATCATTTCTATTGGAAATGAATTTCAGCCCCCCCCTATATATGCCAATTCAGGGATAGGTTAGGTATATATATAGGGGGGGGGGGCTGAAATTCATTTCTGATAGAAATGATTATTATATTTGTAATCAGCATAAAAAAGGCATCAAATGGTGTATTCACTTTATTCCTAACTCAATAATATGATTTGGTAGAACTTTACCTGCAGAACCTAAATGGCTCCATGAAAAGGTATATTGAATTAGGCCTACCAACCTCTACCCCTCCAGCTCTGAAGGAAAATGACCTTTTACAATTGTTATCAGTTTATTAGGTATACTCCACACAATAAAATATGATAGAAAAAATCAATTTTTGGCCTATGCCTGCACCTTAATATTCCTAAAAATGTTGTCAGCATATCTTCTATGCATAAACCTCTTTCACCATGTCCAATATGCAAATATATAGCCCAAATTATATATATTCCATGCATTTTGACATTTATCACTCCTTTGTTTCAACTTAGGCTAATAGCCTATTTATAAATTAAAGCAATGTTTACAAAATCAAGAACTTAAACTGAAAATTGCAGTGGAAATGTATAGTTTGGGCTATATATTGGTACTTTCAATGGAAAGGGGTGGTAAAAGTGGTTTATACATGGAGAATCTGTTGACTATATTTCTTATGCATATTATAAAGTAAGAACTGTTTTTTTCATCATGTTTTCTTGCTGAGTAGACCTGCTAAACTGATATCTTACAAATATTGTGTTCTAAAAGTGGAACTTCAGGAAATAGATGTAGGTTACTGCTGAAATGAGGCATCATATACATGTTACCATCTGAAAATACTTCAAAGCAGGATATCTATTCAAAGAAAATTAAGACTTTTGGCATTCCTAATGTGCCTGATTTTGAATTGATCAAGCCTAGGGTAGAGTCACCAGTTTCTAGCACACTGAACATTTACCTATACTTTCTTGCCTTCTAATTACCTCATTTGTCATTTAATTTTACAAATTTAAATATCACTAAAACCTCAATTATCAGACTTCTACAGTTCAAAAATGTACCAGTTTCATTTTCATCAGGTGCCAGATATTAAAACATACTGGACATATAATTTCTGGAATTTTCTTAGAGGCAGATCCCATCTAAAGATTAAATAGTTTCTACATGAGAAAACACTTGCTCAGGAAAGTGGTCACAGGGTGCAGCTAAGACCATTACAGTTAGTGGCTAAATTCCCTGGGCATAAATGAATAATCTAAAACAAAAAACAATCTGGTTTGTAAATTTGTATCAACCCTGTTCTATATGTCAATTGAGCTTTTATAGCAAACTTGAAAAGCTTGTTGTCTCCAAAAATTAAAATTAAGACTCTTGCTGTTCTAATCTATAGGCCTAAGTTGCAAATTTAAAATGTCTATTGATTGTTTTTTCAGGTTCCTTTACCCCAAAAATCATTGAATCAGATACTTATATATATATATATATATATATATATATTTATATTTATATATATATATATATATATATATATGTATATATATATATATATATATATATATATATATATATATATATATATATATATATATCTTTGAGCTTCCTGGCCTTAACCATTTCGAAATATCAATTAGAGAGGTCTTTTGTAAATCTTTGGATAAATCTTTGCTTTGGTGTCGGTTTCCAGCTCCTCGCCATGATGCTTTAGAATGTGAATAGCTCGATAATTAGAGTCAAATTCGTAATACCTTTCATCTTTCTTTCTTTGAAACAAACTTCACACACAAGCTTTATTCTATTTCTGGATCTCTTTCTTTATTCTTCCAACATTTTCATGTACTGATGATCTAAACAAATAACATAGTGTTCCAAGCTTCCTTTTAGGTTCAAATGCAGAATCGCACTAATTCAAATTGCAATTCCTAAATCACTCAGAATCTTGATTCCCTGTAAACCTTCCTCACTTCTCAGAAACTGGTTTACTACTACTACTAATAACAACTAACTGCAGCACCAAGCCGCCTGAGGCCATCACAGCTACGCACGCTCCTCCCCCACCCCAATTTATTCAAAGCCTCCCTTTTTACGCCCGCCCACGAAGTTTCCACTTCCTTTAAATCTTTCTTTATGACCTCCTCCCACCCCAGACAAGGATGACCTGCTTTCCGTTTAGCCCTAGACGGTTGGCCAAAAAGAACAATCTTAGGCAATCTGTCATCCTTTATTTGCAAAACGGGCCCTAGCCACCTCTACCTTTCTTTCATTATAGCCCTAGAGAGCGGTACTGAATCACATTTTTTCATATAGCCTATTGTTTGAAGTACGGTCAGTCAGCCGGGTACCCAGAACAATCTTTAAGCAATTTCTCTGGAAAACATCTAGCAAACCTTCATCCGCTTTTCGGAGCGTCCATGCTTCAGAGCCATATTTGACTACTGTCATCACTGTAGCTTCTAATATTCTAATCTTGCTTTGCAGACTTATCTTTCTATTCTTCCAAACTTTTTTTAACTGTAAAAAACACTCTGAGCCTTGGCTATTCTACTTTTAACATCTTCACTGCTCCCACCGTCTTTATTAATAATACTACCAAGGTATGTGAAGCTGCCCACCTGATCAATCTTTTCGTTACCCAACGTCACCTTTTTACCTTCACCTATTCCTAGCCTTAGTGACTTAGTCTTCTTAACATTGATTTTCAAACCTATTCTAGCACCCTAAACTCGCAAATGCTCTAAAACTTCATTCATTTTGCTCACACTTTTATCTAGGATGCTTAAATTATCAGCATAATCTAAGTCCAGGAGACTTTTTCCTCTCCATTTCATTCCGTGGTCTCCCATTGCTTTTACTGTGCTCCTTAGGGCAAAGTCCATCAAAATAATCCATATAAAGAGGGATAGAACACAACCCTGCTTAACTCCTGATGTAATACAAAATCAGCTGCTAACCTCATTTATAACCTCATAAACTTAAAACCACCTTAACCACAGCAGTGTTATTCTCGTACATAGCACTAATCACTTTAATGTAGTTATCTGGTATACGATACAAGGATAAGACCTTTACTAAAGCTCTTCTATCAACAGAATCAAACGCTTGCTCATAATCTGTAAAACTGAGGACCAAAGGTGTTTGAAAACTCAGGCCCTTCTCAATTATAGGCCAATAGTGAACATTTGGTCAACACATCCTCTATCTTTTCTAAAACTGCACTGTTCTTCTCTTAAAACTTTGTCTACAGCATCTCTCAGTCTAAAAAGTATCATATTACTAAGTAATTTACTACCTACAGAGACCAGACTAATGCCTTGATAATTACCACACTCACTTTCAACACCTTTCTTATTAAGTGGCTTAATTAAGTTTTTCATAAAATTGTTAAGTACTTTTTCTTTTCCAAAAATGATATTCATAATCTTCAGTAACTTATTTCTAACTTCAGAGCCACCATATTTAAGAAACTCATTTACCACCCTATCAGCACCTGGAGCCTTATTATTTTTTAATCCTTTTAGTAACGTTGCTAATTCCTCCTCACAAAACAAATCTTCCTTCACATCCAAGGCATCACAAACTTTTTCATTTTCCTCTATATTTTTTCCTGCAACTCTATCTCGGTTAAGCAAATTCTCAAAATGTTCGGCCCATTTCTCTTTAGTTTTTTTCCTTATCGCTAATTGCGGCCCCACTCCTATCTTTAACTGGGCCAAGTCTGGATTGACTACTTCCTCTCAATTTATTAACATGCCAGTACAATATTTTACTATTATGCTGTCTAGCTGGATCTTCCAGATCCTTGGCAAGTTTATTCATGGCCTCCACTTCACACCTCCTTAGTTCATATTTTAATGCTTTCTCCATTTTCTTTACATTCCTTTTGTTTTCGTATGATTTATCACTCAGATGACTCTTGTACAAGTCCTTTCTCCTTTCTATTAAATATAAAGCTTTTTCACTAATATTCTTAGCTGCAGCTCTAGCTTTCTTCCCTAAGATACCTTCAGCAACTTCACAAATTATTTTTCTACAATTATTCCAACCATCTTCCACATTATCAAATTTTAAACTCTTAAGTCTAGTATTCAACTGTTCCTGGAAAGTTTCTCTTAAATTCTCATCCTGGAGTCTACCAACATCATAACTTCCCATGAGGTAGTTACCCTTCCTATATTTCAGCTTTAAATTAACCCTTGACACTACTAGAGGTTGAGCTTTACTTTTAAAATCAATAACGGCATTCCTATATAGCCTAGTATCTTGTACTGATCCTGCCAGTCGTTGGTTTACTATAACATAATCAATAAGGTTTGCTGTCTTACCATCACGTGAATTTGAATGTGTTTCGATGTGTGTGTGTGTATTACAGAATTTTATTTTGCAGCAGTAGTACAACCCATGTTACTGGGCTTCCTGTATTTTTTTTCTTTTTTTCTTTTTTTTTTTTTTGTTAAATAAAGTCTTAAAAATAAGTATAATGTCGCAAAGTAGCAAAATTTTTGAATCTAGAATTAAAAATTGTTTCTTTTCGTTGCAGTTTAAATTCTTCATACCCTCGGTTGAATAATTTGTCATAGGGTTCTTGAAAATAAGTGAAATATGTCTATATCTGAATAAGCTTAGTATAACCTTGCAATTTTATGGGCTCGTGTATTAGCAAAATATATCAGCTATTTCCGATATTTTGGAAAGAAACAACGATATTTCTCAACAAGTTTTTTCATAGTAGAGCCACAGGAAAACACAAATTATCGTAAACATATGACAATTTACAAATTTCGCTTATCTGTTTTACAATCTACAATTTTGCTTGTCTGTCTTAGAGACAGACAAGCAGTCACCTGTTTTCGTAAACAGAAACTTCACTTCCGGGGTCTAAAGGTTGACAAAATCAGCTTTCTGTGTTTCAAATCTTACCAACTAAAAGTGAAGCTATAATGACACTTGAATTTGTGATGAATGGGAATCTGTTGGAATCAAAACAAAAGCCAACCACCCAAGGTGATTAGGCGAATCTCCTCAGTTTGAAAATTTTTATTGAGGAAAAAAGAAAGAAAAAAAAAGCTGAGAGAAATTAAAAGTAAGTAGAAATGTAACATTATATATATATATATATATATATATATATATATATATATATATATATATATATATATATATTCAAAATGTCTATTGATTGTTTTTTCAGGTTCCTTTACCCCAAAAATCATTGAATCAGATACTTATGTGGTTCTGATTTGATGCTATTTGTCCAGTTTCTGAAATTTTCCAAAAACAGTTCTAAAAATAGAAATTAAACCACAATTCTAAAATTCAAATCATTAGGCCTACTTACTCTTACCTTTTCCTGACAATTCTATTCATTTTTATACCTTTTCATATCCATTTGAGTTATATACTAATTTATGGGAATTTTCTTATTGTTCCTTAGGCTAGTAATAGCCTAACCAGGTGTTCAGCAGCAACAAGCTGTTGAAACTTGAAACCCATCTTCTGTGTGATAATGTAAGGTAGATCTGGTTGTGTTTCTTATTTTGGATTATGTCTGTAATTTGTGTTTATTTATTTATTTTTTGCAAATTAATTGTGTGAGGTAGCCTTGTTCAAATTGTGTTTTTCTTAAACTGCAGCACACTGATACCTAAAGGATAGGCAAACTTTGAAGTTTTCAATGATAATAAAATTAGGGCACATTGAATTTCCTGACAGCTTCCTATCTCAATTTCAAGAATATTTATGCTTCTTCTGCAAAAAAAAAGCTGAGTCAAGACTTTGTTCAGAGATCTAGTAAGAAATTTGAATTAGAAACACATACACCAATTAAGAAAACTTAATATCTGATATATTTTATTAGAATAAAAAAAAAAATGAACACACAAAAAAGTATTTCCATTAGGCTAACACTTATTCCACAACAATGCAGTTGTTTTTTAATGCAAAACAGCTTACAGTTTATGGATGCAGGAGAATCACAAAATGTTCACACAGAAACAGTTCATACTGTTGAAGCATGGCAACTAGTTTAAGATATCTAAGCTGTGTAGGCATAGGGACAGACAAAATCAAGTTCTAGAAAAAAAAATGAAAAGGCTAGCCTGTACTAGCCTCAGCTAGCTGTGTTCAGTTAATAATACAAGTCTTATTTTTGATGTTCATTACCCTGTAAAATTCTTCCCAGGCCTAGAGGATTGAAGGGTTTCTTTGAATGCCCCTCATCTCCACCTACTAGCAGATGACTTTTGATAAATATGGTCAATTTCTCAGATATCTGTGAGTTTCACAATCCCCCCTTCAACTTTCACCCCCAAAGAAATTTTAATACCATATTCTGTTCCTTAGATGTTGTATCTATGCTAGATTGACAACCTGGTTGTACTTAAACCCTTTTGATTTAGTTCCATAGTCATAGAGTATCCACATGGTCAAAGTGCCAACAGTTGGCCATAATGCCAATATGAGGTTAAAACATTAACAGTGGGCTCATCCAAAAGTCTTCAGTTCTTGATGAGCTCATGTCAAAACATGATGTGATTTGCTTACAAGAGCATCTTTTTCAAGGAGGCACACTTGTGCCTCTATAAAGAGGCGACCCACCACAATGTTAAGCGATTTCAGGTCCTAGAGGTCGCAGAGAGACGGCGGTAATCGCATTTTGTAGCCCAAGCTCAAACTAAGAAACTTGCAAAATTTCATCCTCCTCCGACTTTATCTTCATGGGGTAAACTGGGCTGGAAGTTTGGACCCTCCCACCACAGCCCCCTTTAACGGTGTCTGATTGGACTGAAATTTAGAGGTTAAGGTGTCATAGGGCCCGGGAGCTTATTCTCTAAATTTCAGCTCAATCCGATCACTCTTTCCCTGTTTTCAGAAAACCAAATATAGCCACTTAAAATTCATTTCTTTTTTTTTTCTTATCCACGCCTACAGGCCAGAGTTGGCAACGGATCCGGTTGAATGAGGACTCATTCGAAGCAGAATTCGACCTTTTAGGGCCTTTTGATATTTTCAGACCGAAGAAATTATCCCCCGAATTTACATTTACGAAAAACCTTAGTTTTTTTTCAAATAATACAGATAAACAGGTTAGACATGCTTTGTTATGAAAATATCTGCGCGTCAATTTTCATAACAAAGCATGTCTTACCTGTTTATGTGTATTATTTGAAAAAAACTACGTTTTCTAAAGAGTTAAAGAGGCTGAGTTACAAGGTCAACCCTTAAAACGTACAGGGATTAGGAGGCACAGTTGGGGGGGCTGTTAAAGAGGCTGAGTCACAAGTTCGAACCTTAAAACGTACAGGGATTAGGAGGCACCCTGTACGACGTGATTTGAGTATTCAGGAATTAAAAGCCTTAACACAAGAATGTTCAAGAGCGGGGGGTTTGGGGGCGGCAGCCCCCAACTTTAACTCCTGACACGATCAGCTAACAGTTAGTCAAGCAATAATAAGTAATAAACTGTACAAAAACGTGCAGAAATTATTTGAAAAAAACTACGTTTTCTAAAGAGTTAAAGAGGCTGAGTTACAAGGTCGAACCTTAAAACGTACAGGGATTAGGAGGCACAGTTGGGGGGCTGCCGCCCCCAAACCCCCGCTTTCGCAGCCTTTAAATAAAAAAAAGTTTTTTAAACTGAAAGTAAGGAGCGACATTAAATCTTAAAACGAACAGAAATTATTCCGTATATGAAAGAGGCTGTGCCCTCCTCAACGCCTCGCTCTTTACGCTAAAGTTTTTATTGTTTAAAAAAAGAGTTGTGAGAAAGTCAAACTTTAGCGTAAAGAGCGAGGCGTTGAGGAGGGCACAGCCTCTTTCATATACGGAATAATTTCTGTTCGTTTTAAGTTTTAATGTCGCTCCTTACTTTCAGTTTAAAAAACTTTTTTTTTTATTTAAAGGCTGCGAAAGCGGGGTTTGGGGGCGGCAGCCCCCAACTGTGCCTCCTAATCCCTGTACGTTTTAAGGTTCGACCTTGTAACTCAGCCTCTTTAACTCTTTAGAAAACGTAGTTTTTTTCAAATAATAAGTCAGTTAAGCCTTAATCTTTTGGTTACCAGAGACCAATTCACTTGCCATGCATCTCCTGCAAAGCAAAATAACACTGGTGGTAGACTGTTGGGTAATCTTGTGACTTAAGTGAATTCTACTCTATGTTGGCTGCTTTTAGAATCCTGTGATTACTTTCTTGCTGTTAAAGTTGATGATATGTTTATCTATAATGCTTATTTGCCAACTATGATAATTAATTTAATGATATGTCTAAGTGCCTTTTGGCTCTTGCCTCTGAAAAGTTATCTAGAAGCATTTCAAGCATTATTTCTAGTAATTCTCTAGGCCAAGGGTGCCACAACCTGTGTCACCAGTCACCACTAATATCTCTTGCTATCCCTTTGGAGGGTAAACAGACCCCCCTGTCGATACACTAATGACAGTATTTCTCATGAACTCTTTTCCTACCCTGCCTGGGTTTGTGAAAATAATTCTACATGGTTGTAGAAAATACCTTAATTGTATTCTCCCAAAGGTCACTCCAACGAAATATATATTTATGAACACCGAAAACAGATTAAAACCAAAATCACCACTTCTGTACAAAGAACTTTGTATAAAGGTGGACCTTAGACTGACCCTAGTCAATCCTATAAGTGAGAACTTCAAAATTAGACACTTTGAATACTATTAGCTATCAGTGGCCAAGTCTAGGAAGACAGAAATAGATTTTTGTCTGAAATTTTACTTATTGCATCACCACTGGCTTAGCAACAGGACTTTGACTTGTAATTGAAATTTATATTATAGGCAAATCTAAGGAAATTTAATAATGAAAAGGAAACCAGGTCATTTATCTGAAAAAAGAAAGAAAATTGGCAGGAAGCCTCAACAACTCCCCCCTCCTGTAAGATAAATGACCACCCACGCGCCAAGCTGGTCCACCCTTACAAACATAAACACTGAACTTCAAATTTACAACATCCATTTGCCTTTTTTCATCTCCAGCATCTATGCTGCTACTTCCACAGCTTTGCTTTGGATCTTTTGCCATCCACACATCTCTACTGCAGAAAAACCATGGTCTAGATCATATAGGCATCCACAAAAGATTTGAAAATTGAAGTCCACAAGATTAACAGAAAATAATCATGTTTAGCATGATTAAATAAAAGTTTTCTTGTTCTCACGAATTTACATTTGAGAGAAGCATAGAATCAAGTTCTGACACATTCAATAATGCCAGTCATCAAGAAAATTGGCTGAACTAGCCTCTTAATCTCCATTGGTGGAAACAACACCATATCTCAATTTAAATGCAAATTACCCCTTGGCATAATTTGAAATAATGCATGGCCAAAAGACAAAGGCCTATGAAAACAATAGGGGTACAGGGAAATCAGGTAGGAATCTCAACAAACCATGCATCAATTTCTTCTGGGTCCCCTTCCCTGGGATAGTTGAGTGAAGAACACTCCTTGATGCCAACTGAAGATGAAATTTTAATATGTAACTCAAGGAATAAGGTTTGCAGGAAATAATTATCTATTCCCATGAAGAGTTAAAACCGTGAATAGGGTTACTTGACAAAGGTTTGGGGAAATATGAAGCAGGGTCACAACTGGCCAACCAGTTGTCTGTCGTCATTCATGGCTCCCCAAAGGGGCTCCCTCCCACAAGAGACCAAGTGTCCCATAGAGTTAATGGCTAATCTCAGATTCTTTCTCAAGCTTTTCCAATCCAACCCAAAATTCAATATCTTTCAACTTTGCTGTAACCTATTGTAGTCCATTCAATTTTATTTTATGATTATCTGTAATTTTTCTTAATAGGGTCACAAACCTTCTCTTCCATCATAAGTTTTTTCGTCTTACTGTAGTTTTGTAATTTTCCCACTGGGTCTTGGACCTCTTTCTCCCTCCTTAGCTCTTTTTTCTTCCTGTAATTTTGTAATTCTCCCAAAACTTTGTTTTCCACTACTGCAGACTGAATTTTGTTTCTTTTTTGCATTTCTTTTTTCTTTTTCACTTTTCTCAACTTTTTCAATCACATAAAATACATCATCATTAAATCTGAATTGGACTTGTGTCCACATCTTTGACTGCATTTCTTTATTGTAGTTCTGTTTAATATTTCTTTTCTCCTTTTTATTTTTCTTTTCTTTTGTTGTAATAGGAATTACTTGTTGCTAAATAAAAATTGAATTCTTAAGTTGTAGTTCTGCTTTGCATCTTTTCTCTCTTTTAGTTTTCTTTACTTTTGTTGTAGTATAAAATAGATTGTCATCAAATAGGAATTGGATCCCAATATTTGGTTTTTCATATTGGACCAAAATTTCTCAAACTTTACAAGGAAAAGCATGTACAATAAATTTGTTCCCATTTTTTCTCTGGCACAATGAGTGTTTCACCTTGGTATGTACTAGTTGGTGTCTCATATTCCTTACATGTGTTTTGAAGTTTGTTGTTTTCTGAAAATTTTCCTGAGGGGTCAGTTTCATACATCTTATTCTTAACATTATGTGGCCAAGCCACTTCTGCATCTTCCACTGGTAAAGAACTTGCTTTTAAGGATAGGAGATTTCTGATATCCCTGAAGTCTCCTCCTATTAGAACATCTAATGTAAGAGTAGGTACTAAGCCTACTTTTACTGTTTTCCCTTTGGAATGTACCATCCTTCTTTGCACTTTCTATTCTCACCCAAGCAGATAGGCGTTTGAGCTTATCTCCATAATAACGTACTGTTGTAATCATATCACTATGGTTTATTTCTGTCTTATTAATTAAGTTTGTTTGCACAAAAGTTTGCTCACTGCCTGAGTCAATTACCATTTTGGTCAATTTTCTGCTTAATTTTCCTTCTATTTTATGTGATTTCACAAACTCCTCAATATTTTCTTTGCGCAATTTGTTCTTTTATGGATTACTTTCTCATCTATATCATGGCAGTTTTTAGAAAAAGGCTTCAAGGAATCACATTTTATGGATTATTAGCATTGCAAGCTTGAATATTTTGTATTTCGTTTTTTAGACAAGAAGGCTTAGCCTCCTAATTTGTTTTATGGGCTGGTCCACCTTCACACATTGTCAACAAAGTTGCATAATTTTCCATCTTAGCTTTTAATGTCTGATAATTTTCTTCCTCTTGCAGCCAATACTTAAAATACAATAATACAAATTAAATACAATACAAATTATTGTGGGACTTATAGGCATCCAAATGCCTATAATTCCCTTATGATAAAATGTCACTTTCCGATTTTCCCTAGCGAGTTCCTATTAGACCTACCTTTCGTGGTTCTTTTGAACTCTTGGCGATCTCTCTCTCCTTCTGCCTCTATATGTTCTTCTCTTTTCTCCTCTATTTTCTCTTCTACTATTTTATGTAACGTGGAGTTGTATACTTTTCGTTTTATAGTTTTCTTTTATTTAATAAAAGATGCCTTCCAATAATTACCCAATTATGCTTTGTTAACATTTTTGTTTACCTCTTTGTAAGTTTGTGTCTTTTTTTTCCGTACTTCCTCACACGTCGTGAGCTATATCTTCCTCCCGAGTAGAAAGGCAAGTCAAACTTAATTCAATTTCTAGATCCCAAATATGGTCTTCAGATTTATCAACATATTTTCTATATTACCTATAATTCTTTAGAAAACGCAATTCTTGAAGAATTTTTTTACCAATGTTCTTCAACTCTTTCAACAACCTCCTTATAACTTTGTATTTTTTCCGCAATGGCCTCATTGGCCTTATTAAAAGCTGCCCATTTCATTTGAAATACCGCGCTATACTGTTTCGCTAATTTTTCCAAAATTTCTTTGTCGCTATCTTTCTGACAACTAGCTTTGATTGTACATCGAAATTTGCCGTTATTCAATATGTCTGAGCAATGGCTCTTGTCCAAACTTCTACTCCATAAATAAGCCGGTATCTTACAGTCCTTATTTCAAAATTCAGCTAACAACTATTATTTCAATCTACATCAAAATAGTTCCTCGAATGTCAAACTTCCGGTCTTCTTGTGGAAACTTGTTATGCCTCAAATTGTTAATTATTTTCGCAAGCTAATTAGTTGCAAGATATGTTGATTTGTAAAAATTTAGGATAAATTTCAACTAGGCTACGCCCATTAAGACTTGTAATATTTTAACTTCTTTCTTCTTTTTCTCCATGCAATTTGACCATGCAATTTGACCAATGAAACCTCCCTTTCTTCTGCTGATTTTCCTCTATCTGAGTAGTATTCTTTCTATGAGGCCAAATTATTTCCACCAGATATCCAACTTGAACACAAATATCACAAAGAGCTTGACCAATTTTTAGATGCATTCTCTGACTCTGATCTTACAGTATTTGTAACGTCTATGGTTACAAATAAATGCGCCTTAAGCCAAAGCTATCACAAAGCATAGATGGAATTTATGCTCTACATATAAAAAATGGTGGTAAAAAATGGCTTTTAGAACATCTCATGCTACTGTTGCAGATGATTTTTACACAAGGTTTGGTTCTGTCAACTTTCTGCATGGGAGATTATTCTCCTATTCCACAAAAAAAAAGAAAATCCTTGAATCAATGCAGATTTTTCAGGCCTGTAACTGTATCAACCAGTTTATGCAAGCTTTATGAACAAATGTTCATATAATAGCTTGAAGAAAAATGTTACACGGCTCCACATCAATTTGGCTTTCAACATGGCATTGAATGTGGAGACGCCCTTGCAGTTGCTACGAATGCTCTGCTTGACACTAATTGTACAGATACTTCACTCGCCTTGGTAGGTCATTATGTTTGCCTTCCCTTTGACTCCCTGATCTACCCCCTTATGCTTCCAAGGGCTGTTAAAAGAGGAGTAAATCTGGGTATCATCAGATTTCAAAGGGATATATATGCTAAGCTACGACTCCGTCTTAAAATCCCTCCTAAGCAAGATGAAATGGCAAAGCCAATGGATAGAACTTAATCATTTAAGAGAGGAGCCAGGCAAGGTGCAATTGTCTCACCTTGTTACTTCTAAAAACAATGTCCTTGAAGCTCAGGACCAGTGCAAGATGTCTTGCGTTCTTTCAGGTCTCAATATCTCCTTAGTCACTTATGCTGATGACCTTTTTAACATTAGCCAAACTTTGGACAAAATTTCTGAAACTTTCCAAAAACTACAAGTAGAATACTGAAAATCTGGTCTTGAATTTGATGCTGAAAACCACGACTTAATGCTTTTTAACTGGAAAGACCCACTTCCTCATGAAATTGTACTTGGGAATTCAAAGATTTGCCCGTCTGACGAAATAGTTTACCTTGGTATTCCAGTAGAAATACCGTTTCTCACACTTGTCATCTCCTAACAGAAGGCATCAAACGCCGCATATCAGCATCATATGATTCTATAGTCTCTGATAAAACACTGTTGTTCTCCCCCACATCCTCTACATTGCACCCTTCTGGAAGATTCTTACAAACGCTGGTAAATTGAAAATCCACTCCACTTTCTTCCGTTTCGCAAAGTACCTACTGATACATCCAATTTGGACATGCAATTCAAAACTCATCAAAAGTCTTCACGTAGCAGATCCTATTATAGCTGTTGCTAAACTTATGGAGTTCCACAACCAACAGATTTCAAGACACGCTTGGAGCCGACTTCTTCAACTCTAGTTATGCAATCATAGTTGTATAGTGATATTTGGCTTTTGTGTTTTTCTCTTTATAGTGCTCTATCATTTTCTTTTTATATGAAGACAGGTTTTCAACAAATAATAATGATAATAATGCCCTTTTATTTACCTTAACATGCCCTGGTAGTTTCTACTTAATACTTTTCGGCGTTCTTGAGATATTAGGCTACTAATAGACCCTTTTTAAAACCTGCATGGACTTGGTTTTTTGTTTTATTTAGTTTAACATCCTCCTCAGTATTTGCTAAAAATTCCACCTTATACCCCCTAGTCTTCAACATTCTCCTCAACATTCCCTGAAGAATTGTAGTAAAAGTAGTAGTAGTAGCTGTACTAATAAAAGCTTCATCAAAAGGTACTATTTGTATCCAGATTGTCAAAAGGGGGTATATGCAATATCCTAGGAACAGCTAGGGCCATTACATCGGAAATTTCAGAGCATATTAATTGGTGTGTTGAACTAAATGAAAATACATATGTCCATTCAAGTTTGGGTATATTTGTGATGTTTTAGAAACAGCTAAAGGTATTTTGTTGAAATTTTCAGGGCATGTTGTAGGGGAAGTTTAACTAAATATGGCTGTTAAAAGGGCATTTCTGCAATATCTCTGGAACGGCTGATAAGATTAAGGTGAAATTTTTAGAGGATGTTGGCTTGCATGTTGAACTAAATCAAAATGCTCTTTATGCTTGCAGGTTCTCAAAAAGGTGTATAAGTAATATTTCAGGAATTGTTAAGTAAAAGTAAACCAAGCATGTGCAAGGACATACACTGAACACATCTTTGAGAGGGGTTTAACAGCAAAAGGATTTGCAAAGTTTACAACTTGTCTGGCTTTCTCATAAAAGAGACACTATATTCTGCCACTTTGATGTGAAAGTAGACATCCTTATGCTAGGACAGTAAGAAATAAATGATTGAATCAAGCTGAAGAAAAGAAGTCATATGATGGATCCAAGGAGCCAAGATTCCTGGTGATCTTAACTTTTAATGAATTAATCTAGAATTTGCAGGACAAGTTCTCAAAAAAAGAATTCCAAAAAATTGAACATAAACACTTTCAGATCTAAGGAGAGTACCATATGACATATATATTGCAAGAAAACCCGGAAAAGCTCTAGAAACTCAAGAAAAAGTTAAAAACTTCAACTTAGAAACATTAAGAGCCAAATAGATAATTTCGGAGACCACACTGCCTTTCCATGACGATAAAATAAAAGTTCAAACTAGGGATAAAATCCTTTGTAATAGACAGTGTATAGAAAACTTACAAAAAATACCAGATTTTTCGGTTACATATACAGTGACTGACATGCGTAATAAAACTAAACTAAAAAAATTTAAAAAAAAGGTTTATATACGAAATCAAATAAAACTACGTATTGTTTAAATCTCTGATTCTTTTCATAGCAAAGGCGGAATCTAGCCTGTTTGACCTTCTTGGATTCGGTTCATTAGCGTTCAATGATATAACATTTGGACAGAGGTCAACTACATTGGGTGAATTGAACTTTACTCTGTCAGATTTTAATAAATTATCATAGATAGAGTTCAGCCTATATTCACCTGTATCTCGATTCAAAGCAATATTCTTGAATAAGATTTTTTTTATTTCAAGAGTTGCACGAAAATTTTGCTTTAAACCCCGATCCCTAGAAATCAAAGAGACATTCACGAACAAAATAAAATGGTCTGGAAAATTAAAAATATGTTGTGAAAGGGCTGAAGTAAAATCTTCAGACTTAAAATCTTGCTTTAAAGCCAAAGAAATAGATTCTTTAGGTTGTAATAATCTCATTTCCAAAATAATGTCATAACCAGAGTTTAGAAATGAGATTATTACAACATAAAGATTATATTTCTTCCGCTTTAAAGCAAGATTCTAAGTCTGAAGATTTTACTTCAGCCCTTTCAGAACATATTTTTAATTTTCCAGACCATTTTATGACAATACAAATTATGACAATACATTAGGGTGTCAAGACAATACAAATTTCATCCTTTTGCATAAAACTTGCAGAATAATCAATATTGTCATTAAGATGAAAAAGATGAAAAGCTTGAGAGCTTTGGCTAATTAGAGTAAAGCCAAGGCAGATAGTCCGCATGAGAGGCAAAGCTGGTATAACTTTATTCAGAATTGTATAAAAATGATTCATTTCACTTTTTGATATTCTATCATCCATCCAAGGGCAGAACTAAGATAGATAGGCATAGAGCAAGGGTAATTCAAATAGTCTATCACTTCTTTTGAATTGAGATCAACTTTATGAAAGTTATTAGAAACTGGCCAAGGCAGATAGTCTATGTGAGAGGCAAAGCTGGTATAACTTTTAGAACTGTATAAAAATGATTCATTTTGCCTGTTGATAGATAGTCTATCATCCATCTTAGGGCAGAAGTAAGGTAGATAGGCGTAAAGTAAGGGTAATTTAAATAGCCTATCAGGTACAACATTGAAAGGTCCGGAAATTATATCTTAAGAGGATGACACTCCCCCCAGAGCCCTCAGGGTAAGGGATGTAAGTTATGCCCTGGGGGCATATAAGGTTTTTTAGTGAAAGCTTTGTCGTAGAAACTTGAAAAAGGGCTCATTCGATTGGGAATTCAAAAGGCTAATGCCCTTTTTGATATTCGAAAGTGATTTGAGGGCAACTAACCCCTCTATCACGCTCATCTTTTCCCCAAACACATCCAATCAAGATTTTTAGGTAGCCATATTGTTCAACGCAGTTAAAAGTTTTAGAAACTAAGTATTTAAGGATGATAAACCCTTAAGAGCCCTCGGGGCAAGGGTTGTAAGTTATGCCCCGGGGGCATATAAGGTTTTTATAGATAGTGATGTTGTAGAAACTTCAAAAAGGGCTCATTCGATTGGATATTGGAAGGGCCTGTGTCCTTTTTAATAGTCGAAAGTGATTGGAGTATATCTAACATCCCTTTCACACCCACCATTTCCCCAAACACATCCAATCAAAATTTTGAGATGAGTGCAAATTATGTTCTGGCCTTGGGAAGGCATAGGAGTTTTGAGCCATGCTTATGTTGTTTTCTGCTTGTTATGAGTTTGATTCGGTTATTTATTGTAATTTCTGTTCGTTTTGGGTTTCATTTATTTATCGATGCTGATCTGTGGTAGCTTCACGCTTGGTAGATTATTTGATTTTATTTTTGCTCATTTTTGTTTAATGGAGTTCTTTACTTTTCTTTGAAAAACTTATTTTGTGGAGAAAGGGTTTTTTAATTAATTCTAATCAAATGGCCTTTGTAATAAAGGGGGGTCATTCTTAAAGAACTGAAACACATTTTGAACTTTAGCGTAAAGAGCGAGTTATTGACAATGGGGCGAACCCCCTCATATACGTAATAATTTCTGTTCTTTTTAAGTTTTATGTTGCTCCTTACTTTCAGTTGAAAAAACTTGTTCATAGTTACTCCCGCCGGGTAAACGGCGGGAGTCACTATGACTCTTGGCGCGCAGACTTGAGAGGAGTGGGTACTCATTACCGTCGGAGTGAGGCCTAAGCTTGACACTCTCTTTGGGGGCGTCCGCTATGATGGTTCGCCGTAGGCGGGATTAGGGTTCTCGCACTTGAAAACAATGGCAACACTCAGTAAATTCTCTTAACCGAGTGTCCACCGGGCGACTCTACTTCGAAATCTACCTCGGTAGTCCTGGAAAAGGATAGAAGATGAGTTGTCCCTCAAGAGGGCATCACTGGGGTGATGTATTGGAGAGGGGCGGGTGCAGCCATTTTCCGATCCGGCGTTTCAGGGGCAGAGGCACTGAGGGCCCCTGCCCCTGGGCCAAAGGATCAATGGAAAAGGTACCGCCTAAGATGCCTGGCCCCAGTCCGCTGGGGTACATGGTCCTTCCGGACGCCCGGAACTGGTGCAAATCTCAGTATCCGCCCTCTACGTAGGGTTGTCGCGGAAGTCTCTACCTCTTGGCTTTCTGTGGAAGGACTGGGTAATTGAGTGGCAGCGGCAGGCCTCTAGAAAGGGAGGGAACGGCCGGGCCCTTGAGACCCAGTTCGGCCACCTGCTAGTGAAGGGCGGGTTAAATGTTGTCAGTCAGAGGCAACAATTACCAAAGGCGAAAGGCGTACCGTTGGTCTGGCTTGGCGGGTCTGGCATACCTTTAAACTGCCCGGGGGTAACAAGTAAAAATGTTGCACCCGTAATATCACCTGTACGAAATGATGGATAGCGAAAATAATGAGCATTTAAAAGTTTCACGCTTGGTAGATTATTTGATTTTATTTTTGCTCATTTTTGGCTTAATGGAGTTCTTTACTTTTCTTTGAAAAACTTATTTTGTGAAAAAAGGGTTTTTTAATTAATTCTAATCAAACGGTCTTTGTAATTAAGGGGGTTCATTCTTAAAGAATTGGAACAAATTTCGAACTTTAGCATAAAGAGTGAGATATTGACGATGGGGTGAACCTCCTCATATACGTAATAATTTCTGTTCGTTTTAATTTTTAATGTTGCTCCTTACTTTCAGTTGGAAAAACTTTTTTTTTTTTTAATTTAATCTTTTAATAGAACTGTTATGACAGCTAGTGATGAAGATTTTTATTAAGAGACCTTACATATAAGAACTTTTGGTTACCAGCTTGGAAATGAGCTATTAGGCATAGGCTACAATGAATATTGCAGACAGAAAGTAATCTCTTTATTACTGGCTGTATTTACGGAAGTCCCGATGTCCTATGCCTTAAGTTTTCTCTTTGCTGTTTTAAATTACACCACAGTCAACGCAATAGCACAGACTCAGTAAAGACCAGTGTATCCCCAATGTTTTATGGTTTTCTTTTTCCTGCATTCAGTATAAAGAACAAGTGATTATAGAAATCTGAGAGAGGGGCTCATCTAATTCCCAATTAAAGGTTTTAATGCCCTTTTACGGGGTCAAAAAGATGCCTCGACAGCCCTGCATGAAATGGAATCCAAACTTCAAGATACCTATCTTGATCAGAAAAGCTGAAAGTTCCAAAAAAAAGCCTCCAGAGGCAACATAATGTATGTACACCCAATGTCAAGGACGCAACTTTGAACCTTATAGGCATAGACATATTGCACGTTCTTTTTACCCTTCATTGTTCAGTAATCAAATAAAGAGTATATTTAGAGGGCTTAACACTCATCCCCCCCCCCCCGATCCTAATTACATAAGTACAGACATCATTTATAGATGATTTTTAAATAATCAAGTGACAAAACTGAGTCAAAGCCCAGTAGCCACATATTTAACAGAAGATGTTTGTAACTTTACTGAAAACTTACTACAATACAGCAAATGTCCAATTTGTAACTAAATATTTTACTGCTGTTCAAAAAAATAGGCATTTTTGTATTCTCAATGAAAATACATAAAAAAATAAGTTGTTTTTAGTAAAATATCACAGTGAATAGAGTGTATGTTTTAGGAGAAGGCAGTTTTCTTACATATATGGAGATTTCTATTTGTTTAGACTCTAAAGTAATTTTTTATTCCCATTCCCAAAATTTTGTGTTCTTATTTCTAAAATTTATCAAATAACCAGATTTGATCAAACATTCTAGTGGTTATTGCCTAAGCACCATGTATTTTAGAGGCAAATGTGCTTATAAGAGACCTAGTCCTACATGTGGATTGCACCACATTTGTGACCGACACATTGCCGGTTTTCTACTTATTTAACCAAGATGTATGAGCTTGTCACGCATTGCGAGGGTGTTGTTAAGGAGATGTTAAGGACAAGTTTTATTTTGCCAAAAACTGACTTATTCGATATATAACCCGTTAAAAAACCTAGTTCCTTACTCTGCACTTAAGTCACTTTATTTTACTTTAGTACAATCTCATTTTGATTATGCGGAATTGGTTTACCTAAATATGTTTAAGTATGATCTTATCAAACAAAGTGTTTCCGGACTTTTAAGAAAGCTTCTTATTCTAATTAAATGACCCTTGTGTTTCAGGAGGTGTTCTTGAAAAAAAATGACAAAAAGTCAAAATTTAGCGCAAAGAGTAAGGTATTGAGGAAGGGGGAACCCCCCACATATACGGAATAATTTATGTCCGTTTTAAGTTTTAATGTTGTTCCTTACGTTCAGTTGAAAAAAAAACTTGTTTTGTTTAATTTAATTCATTATCGTTTTTCAGATCATTCCGGGAAATCTGGCCCCGCTCTATGGAACATTCTTTTCCTCCACAGAAAAGTCCTCCAAGTGAATTTCATACCACGTAAAATAACAACCCCTCGGAAAAATTCTTGTGGACGATTCCACCCAAAAAATTCTCCTTAGTATATTTCATATGAAAAAGACTTTATTATCTGATCGTTTTTCAAATCATACCGAAAATCCCCCTCTTTGGAATTTTTCCTGGAAATACCCCCACCCGCAGAATACCCCCCCCCCTCCCTACAGAAAAATCCCCCAGACAATTCCAACCCCGCTATAAATTTCCCTGGAACGTCCCCACATGTAAGAATCTTGTCGCTCCTTTCTTACAGTTTGCTACTATGAACTGTTTGATACTATTCTTCTGCAATATAGAGATTTTCACTTGTACTTCACGGGAATTTAAGTTGCAGTACAGAGTGATAGGATATACAAAGGATCAACCCTTCCTTTGACCTCTGGTAAAAGGACTGGTCAACTTTAAAAGAACAAAATTCATGTGACTGAGACTCAGAATTAGTCAAAACTTTACCACAATTAACTTCATTCAACATACAAAGTCTATGATTTTTTTATAAAAAAGAGCAAATCACAGACGTGATGCCAAAGCTCCTGTCTCCATAACTTTCTAGAAGATATATGTAATAAATGCACATATGCAAACATGTAAAGAGATAACCTATCTAATATTACTATTACACAAATTCTTAATGGCTCCCTTGTGAACCAAAATTATGCGAAAAATTATGTATGGCAGATTTTGAAAGACTATTAATGCCAAACAGATCCCAAATTTTTGCCTCAAAATCAAACACCTTGGTAGATTGTGTTATTAAGTTGCATTAAGTTGCTATGGTCACCATAGTGTTTATTGGGCCTATATGAAGGGGCACTGGGATTTTATTTCTTGCATTTCATTTTCTAATTGCACCTATATAGAGATGGCAGGCTACAGAGGAGGGAATGATGAGCCTCGTTCCAAAAAACTTTCAAGCAAGATAAATTTGTTCCGTTCCACAAAACTACATTAAAATGAGACTTATAGTTGTGATGCCCTCAGCCAGGGCATCCCTGGCTCCCTATTCCCTGGATATAGTCAAATAAAAGTTTTCTGATTTTATTTTTTGTGTTTTTTTTTTGTTTTTAAATTTATGTTATAGACCAACTATTGATTCGAAGTAGAGTAAAATCTTAGATGAATATTTTTTTTTTACCATCTAGGAAAGTAGTTGGGTTAGAAGAATGAAACTTTCATGAGTAAATTTAGGGCCTAACTACATCTTGAGAATGTGTTGTCAAGCTCCTACTTCCATTCCTTTCTTATTTCTAATGTATAGAGGATTACATAAAAAATAGAAGACCTATCTTAACTCTAAATAATAGAGTAAAATTTAATTATATAAATATCGTAATGATAATTAATCATATAAATATCATAATTAATCATGACTTTAGACCTGCAAGTTACAATATAATAGATAACTTAATAGGGTAAAATTTTAGAAGAGGTTTTTTTTGACATCCTGGAAAGTAGCTAAGTCAGAAGAATAAAACTTTCATGAATGAATTCAGAGCCTAATTACATTTGGGAAGGTGTTTACAAGCTCCTATCTCCATTCCTTTCTTATTTTTAAGGCATGTAGGAGCACATAAGAGACAGAAGACCTGTCTTAACTCTAAAAAAACATAGTTCTTCCTTAATTTCTCTTAAAAGTTCTTCTGTAATTTTGGTTTGAATCTAATTTTCTCTAAAACTAGCCTTTCAAACACAATCTCAATGATTTAAGTAAGGTTGTAAGCCATGCAAATTTAGGAAAGGCTATTTTTTCAAATTTTGGACACATTTTTCTTAATTAGTTGAAACCAAATGAAATAGGATATGACAAAGTTACAAGACTCCAAGCACTTAGTTTGTACCTCACAAAATTTGGTTATCTCAAAATTTTGATTGGATGTGTTTGGATAAATGGTGGGGTGAAAGGGGTGTTAGTTGCCTTCCAATCACTTTTGACTATTAAAAAGGACACTAGCCATTTTAATTTCCAGTCAAATGAGCCCTTTTTGAAGTTTCTACCACAATGCTTTCTATAAAAAAAAACTTATAGACCCCCAGGGCATAACTTAAAACCCTAGCCCTGAGGGCTGTGGGGGGGGGTCAGCCTCAAAGCCCTAATTTTCAGAACTTCCGACTACATTCAACAAAATGGCTATCTCAAAATTTTTATTGGATGTGTTTGGGGAAATGGTGGGCGTCAGAGGTGCGTTAGTTGCACTCCAATCACTTTCAACTATTAAAAAGGGCACTAGCCCTTTGAATTTCCAAACGAACGAGCCTTTTTTTAAGCTTCTGCGACAACGGTTTCTATAAAAACCTTATATGCTCCAGGGCATAATTTGCAACCCTTGCCCTGAGGGCTGTGGGGGAGGGTCCTCCTCAAAAACATAATTTCTCTCCGGAAATCAGCTGCGTTGAACGAAACGGGTATCTCTAAATTTCAATTAGATGCGTTTGGGGAAATAGTGAGCATGGACGGGGTGTTATTTGCCCTCCAATCACTGCCAGCGTTCGAAAAGGAGGATATCCAGTTTAATCTACAATCGAATGAGCCCTTTTCGAAGTTTCTACGACAACTCCGTCGATACGAAGTGCCCTGGTCTAAGACCAAGAAACCAGAAAAAAAAAATATATAATACATTGTGCCAACATCGTTTTTACTTAGGCAGCGCTATTGCCTAAGTAAAAACGCCGCAGCGCTATTGCCGCTAATGCGCTGCCTATGATACGAGATAGCTATAGATAGCTCGTAGATAGCTATTTTGAAAGTACTAAGAAACTTTAGTGTAAAGAGCGAGGTATTGACGATGGGGTGAACCCCTTCAGATACGTAATAATTTCTGTTAGTTTTAAGTATTAATGTTGCTTCTTACTTTCAGTTGAAAAAATTGTTGTCGTTTTTAATTCAATTTCTGATCATGTTTTAAAAAATAATGGGAAATCCGGCGTTCCTTCATGGAAAATTATCTTCCTCCATGGAAAGATCCTCCCACGCACCCCCCCCCCCCTCCAACAGAAAAAATCCCCCCCGAAAATTTCTGTATACTTCCCAATAACTAACACTATAGATAAACAATGGGCAAAGTTCATAGCTTGCAGCCCCTCTCCCCAGAGACTGTGAGGGATTAAGTCATCCTCAAAGACATAGTTATTAGTTTTTTCGACTATGCTGAACAAAATGGCTATCTAAAAATTTTGATCGGGAGACCTTGGAAAAAATGAGCGTGGGAGAGGGCCTAGTTGCCCTCCAATTTTTTGGTCACTTAAGAAGGGCACCAGAACTTTTAATTTCCGTTTGAATGAGTCCTCTCGAGATATTTTAGGACTATTGGATCGATTCGATCACCCCTGGGGGAAAAAAAAATATCCATGATCTTTCTTCTGGCAAAAAATACAAAATTCTACATTTTTGCAGATAGGAGCTTGGAACCTCTGCTGTAAGGTTCTCTAATGCGCTGAATCTAATGGTGTAAATTTCATTAAGATTCTATGACTTTTTGGGGGTTTACCCCCTTTTTTCTGAAATAAGGCATATTTTCTCAGGCTGGTAACTTTTGATGGGCAAGACGAAACTTGATGAAACGTATATATTTGAAATCAGAATAAAAATTCGATTCTTTTGATGTGTCTATTGGTGTCAAAATTCCGTTTTTTTTAGAGTTTCGGTTACTATTGAGCCGGGTCGCTCCTCGCTTACAGTTCGTTACCACGAACTGTTTGATGACACTTTTTCAGCAAAATGTATGGTGTGCTTGTGGCAATGTTACTAAATCTACTTATTTTAATATTTATTGAGCTTCCTTATCAAGATAGGCGAATTATATTTTTCTTTGCTGATATTATATTGCAGATCAAGTATGATTTGAAGACTGGTAAAGCAATTGATGTGCTTGAAGTCCTATCATCAGAGTCTCATTTGACTAGTAAAACTTCAATGTCTCTACAAAGAAAATCTGGTCCCACCTGTGAAGCTGTGAGAGGTAGTGTGCAGAACATGCCGTTTATTCCTGGTGGTGTACAAATTGACGAGAATCCAGTTTTGAAGTCAGTGGCATTGGATTTTAACAGTAAGCTTCCTCTCAGTCTTGTCTGTTAAGCCCCGATATGCCATTAAAATAAGCAAAGATAGGGTCAAAACCGTGGGTTGACACAGTGACAAAACAATGAGGTCTTGGAGGCTCAGACTCTCCCCTTTAAATAGAAAATTAAAGATTCTATGTTTTGAATATATAATGGCTGTTTAAAGATGCTTGTTCTAGTAGTGTTCTAGGTGCTTGTAAAAGAGGCGAGCGTTGAATAGATTGGGATGAAGGAAGATCGTGCGTAGCTGTGTTGACCTCAGGCGGCTTGGCGCTACAGTCAGTTGTTAGTAGTAGTAGTAGTAGTAACAGCTCTAGTAGCGCCCTTAAGTGACTGAAATTCTGTTGACTTCCCTTTATTATCTAACAAAATATTTTCTTTTTTTCTCTTTCCAAACTAGTGTCTTCATGTACCTACACCTACACTTACAGACAAACAAATTAGGCCTGTAATATTTTGTCTTACCAAAAGTATTTAAGTTTGTGCACTTAATGCTTAACAGTTTTAATTTTGGGTCATTCTTCAGTACAGTGTCTGCCTAGCTGTTTAAAGGGACACCCTTCAGTCATAGGACACCCTTTCTAAGGTCGCACAAAAATGCAGAACTTCTACCGATTTTTTTATGCCAAAATAAATCTGTTTACCTTGTTCCTTAGCAGTTACATACTCAACAGTTCTAATTTTGGAGCATTCTTCAGCATTTGTCAGCCTAGCTGTTTAAATTTTGCCCTTCAGTTATAGGACGCCCTTTCTAAGGTCGCACAAAAATGCAGAACTTTTACCATTTTCTTGTGCCAAAGTAACTCTGTATACCTTGTTCCTTTCCTCCCATTCTACTCACTAGTAAGCTCAGTTCTCTCAAATGTAAAATCCTATCTTTGCACCATCTTACACCTCAATAAACTCAATGGTTAGACAAAGTATCTATTTCATTTATTTTCGCACAACCCTTTTAGCTGCTCAAATATTCAGAGATACTTTTATAAAACGAATAATTAGTTTTCATTTTACAATTTTTTTCAAATCCACCATCATTTCATGTTACATTTTTTCATGTATACAACCAGTGTCAACGTTATCTTTGAAATTCCAAATTTTCTTCATCCATCACAACTTACCCGCTGTAGCTATGTTCTTTGAGAGGATAGCCTAATTTTCCTCTTCTTGGTCTTTTTTTTTTCCAAACATACTCAAGCAGCATGGCAATCAGCTCAGGAATTCCAATTTTCCTAAACCTACCTTGATTATGGACGACCACCTTTAAAGCTCTTATATTTTCTTCTACCTCTTTTAAGTTTTAAGAAGCAACTCAAAAACCTCACCGTTAAAGCGACATTCCAGAAATTCATGTTTCAACTCATCATCAACAATTAAGGCATATTACTCACAGGCTGATCTTCCATATTTTTTTAAGCAGCTCATCTTATCTTTGAAGGGTAAAATGAAACGAATAGGTCGGAACTAAATTCTATCTCTGTTGCCAAACATGGTAGTCTTGTTAAGTTTTAAAGGGATTTGTGAAAGTTGATGTTTGGAAGCTTTCTCTTTTGCATGACAATGAGGCTCTTCCTTTTTTGCATCTGACCCAACCCTCTAGCATTGCCTGTGGTAAAGAACCATAAGGCTTTAATATATTAATTATTTATTTATTTACTGGTTTTTCAGAGCTATGTCGTATGGAAGGGGTGGTCGTAGAAACTTTGAAGGGACTCAGTCGATTGAAAATTGAAAGTTCTAGTGACCTTTTAAAGATTGAAAAGTGATCGGAAGTCAACCTGCCGTCCCCCTACGCCCTTTTTAGCAGCATTCCTTCTAAAGACATCTGGTCAATTTTTGAAATAGGTATTTGGTCAAAATTGTCTTATGGTCAAATAAATATGCCTCCAGGAATGATAGAACCCCACGAAGCCCCAGAGGCAAGTTTACTTGAAACTGTGACTACTTGTGACTTCGACTACGACTACTTGTGACGATGACTGCAATTACTTGCTATAGCGAATCCTTGCAACTGTGACTGCGACTACTTGTGACTATGACTGCGAACAATTCTACTTGTGACTAATTTCAGTAAATGTTGAGGGGGATGTAAGACAAAATAAAAACACGCTAAGTGCACACCCTCCTCAACACTGACTGAAATTTTGGAATAGCCATTTTGCTCAAAACAGTCAAAAGGTCCAATAACTATACTTCCAGAATTCCATGCCCCCCCCCCCCACCCCTTAAGGAATGTGTTGTAAATTATGCAATTTGCCGATAATTTACATACAGGATTTATTACAGGGAAAGGAGGGAATGTTTTCATGGGTGTATCCAAAAGAATAAGTGGATTAAGGTCAAACTTCAGGAAATGTTGAGGGAGATGTTTGTTGGGCCCGTGGTCCTAATTACAAGATATATATCCGCGGTCCTAATTGTATATATATATATATATATATATATATATATATATATATATATATATATATATATATATATATATATATATATATATATATATATATATATATATATATATATATATATATATATATATTATATATATATATATATATATATATTTTGAGTTGCTTCTTAAAACTTAAAAGAGGTAGAATAAAATATAAGAGCTTTAAAGGTGGTCGTCCATAATCAAGGTAGGTTGAGGAAAATTGGAATTCCTGAGCTGATTGCCATGCTGCTTGAGTATGTTTGGAAAAAAAAGACCTAGAAGAGGAAAATTAGGCTATCCTCTCAAAGAACATAGCTACAGCGGGTAAGTTGTGATGGATGAAGAAAACTTGGAATTTCAAAGATAACGTTGACACTGGTTGTATACATGAAAAAATGTAACATGAAATGATGGTGGATTTGAAAAAATTTGTAAAATGAAAACTAATTATTCGTTTTATAAAAGTATCTCTGAATATTTGAGCAGCTAAAAGGGTTGTGCGAAAATAAATGAAATAGATACTTTGTCTAACCATTGAGTTTATTGAGGTGTAAGATGGTGCAAAGATAGGATTTTACATTTGAGAGAACTGAGCTTACTAGTGAGTAGAATGGGAGGAAAGGAACAAGGTATACAGAGTTACTTTGGCACAAGAAAATGGTAAAAGTTCTGCGTTTTTGTGCGACCTTAGAAAGGGCGTCCTATAACTGAAGGGCAAAATTTAAACAGCTAGGCTGACAAATGCTGAAGAATGCTCCAAAATTAGAACTGTTGAGTATGTAACTGCTAAGGAACAAGGTAAACAGATTTATTTTGGCATAAAAAAAAATCGGTAGAAGTTCTGCATTTTTGTGCGACCTTAGAAAGGGTGTCCTATGACTGAAGGGTGTCCCTTTAAACAGCTAGGCAGACACTGTACTGAAGAATGACCCAAAATTAAAACTGTTAAGTATTAAGTGCACAAACTTAAATACTTTTGGTAAGAAAAAATATTACAGGCCTAATTTGTTTGTCTGTAAGTGTAGGTGTAGGTACATACAGACACTAGTTTGGAAAGAGAAAAAAAAGAAAATATTTTGTTAGATAATAAAGGGAAGTCAACAGAATTTCAGTCACTTAAGGGCGCTACTAGAACTATTACTACTACTACTACTAACAACTGACTGTAGCACCAAGCCGCCAACTAGGCCCCCCCCCCATGTCCATCATTCCCCCAAACACATCCAATCAAAATTTTGAGATAGCCATTTTGTTCAGCGTAGTTGATTTCCAGATAGAAAATATGTTTTTCAGGAGGACACTCCCCCACAACCCTCAGGGCAAGGGTTTTAAATAATGCCCTGGGGGCATATAAGGCTTTTATAGAAGACTTTGTCGTAGAAACTTCAAAAAAGGCTCATTTGATTGGAAATTCAAAGTGCTAGTGCCCTGTTTAATAGTCGAAAGTGATTGGAAGGCAACTAGCCCCCCCCCCCCCTCACGCCCATAATTTCCCCAAACAGATCCAATCAAAATTTAGAGATTTCTATTTTGTTCAGCGTAGTTGATTTCCGGATATAAAATATGCTTTTGAGGAGGACACTCCACCACAGCCCTCAGGGCAAGGGTTTTAAGTTACGGCCTGGGGCCTATAAGGTTTTTAAAGAAAGCGTTGTCGTAGAAACTTCAAAAAAAGCTCATTCGATTGGAAATTCAAAGGGCTAGTGCCCTTTTTAATAGTCGAAAGTGATTGGAGGGCAACTAGCCCCCCTCCCCCCCCACGCCCATCATCCACCCCCAAACACATCCAATAAAAATTTTGAGATAGTCATTTTGTTCAGCGTAGTTTATTTCCAGATAGAAAATATAGTTTTGAGGAGGACACTCCCCCACAACCCTCAGAGCAAGGGTTATAAGTTATGCCCTCGGGGCATATAAGGTTTTTATTGAAATCGTTGCCATAATAACTTGAAAAGGGCTCATTTGAGTGGAAATTTAAAAGAATAGAACGCTTTCTTACAGTTAAAAATGATTGGACGACAACTAACCCCCTATCACGCCCACCTCTTCCCCACGCATCCAAACAAAATTTTTAGAAAGCTATTTTGTTCCACCGAGTTGTTATATTTTAAAATTGGGTCTTTAAAGATGCCAACCCCTCCCCCCACAACCTTCAAGACACGGATTGTAAGTTATGGCCTGGGAGCGTATAAGGTTTTTATTGAAAGCGTAAAACTTCAAAAGGGCTCATTCAATTAGAAATTGAAAGGGCTAGTGCCTTTTTTAATAGTTGAAAGTGACTGGATAGTGACTAACGCCCCTCTCGCGCCAACCATTTTCCCAAACACATCGAATTAAGATTTTTAGATATCAATTTTATGCAGCGTAGTTGAAAGGTCTGGAAATTAGGTGTTTAAGGATGATAACCCCCTCAGAGCCCTCAGTTTAAGGGTTGTAAGTTATGCCCTGGGGCATGTAAAGTTTTTATTGAAAGTTTTGTCGTAGAAACTTCAAAAGGGCCCATTTGATTGGAAATTGAAAGGGTTTGTGCCCTTTTTAATAGTTGAAAGTGATTGGAGAGCGATTACCGCCCCTCTCACGCCCACCATTTCCCCAAACACATCCAATCAAAATTTTTAGATAGCCATGTTGTTTAACGTAGTTGAAAGTTCTGGAAATTCGGTCTTAGAGGGTGACAGCCACCCTAACATCCCTTATGGTAAGGGTTGCAATTTATGCCCTGGGGGCAAATAAGGTGTTTATAGAAAGCGCTGTCGTTTCAAAAAGGGATCATTCGATTGGAAATCGAAAGGCCTGGTGCCCTTTTTAATAGTCAGAAGTGATTATAAGGCTTGACATTTTTATAGTACAGATCGAAGTGGGTATAATGTATTATTTTTTGTTGTTGTTGTTGTTTAGACCAGGGCATTTCGTATCGAAGGAGTTGTCGTGGGAACTTCGAAAAGGGCTCATTCGATTGAAAACAGAAAGGGCTGATGCCCTTTTTAATAGTCGAAAGTGATTTGAGGGCAACTAATCCCCCTTCCGCTACCGCCCTCCCACGCCAACCCTCCCTTTTCTGCTCTTAAAATTTAACCAAATCAAAATAGCGTAAGTATATCCAAGCTATCAAAGAAAGTGAACAGATTTTTTTGCGAATGATATTCAAGTCTTCTATTTCGGGTCAACTAGAGGAGGTATGAAACTAAATTAAACACTGCTATTTGTGTCCAGATTTTTAGAAGGTTTTTTGTTGTTAAAAATTGCTGAAAATTTTTCTCCAGCATGCAAATAGGAGGCCAAACTAAAAAGTCTTAAAAAAACGAAAAGATTTAAAGTATTACTTACTTTTCCCCTGAAAAGACAATATCAATATAAAACGAACAGAAATTAATTAACAAAAAATTTTTCATAAAATAAGTTTTACAAAGAAAAGTAAAGAACTCCATTAAACAAAATGAGCAAAAATAAAATCAAATAATCTACCAAGTGTGAAACTAACACAAATCAGCATCGACAAATAAATGAAACCCAAAACGAACAGAAATTACAATAATTAATCAATGCAAACTCAAAACGAGCAAAAATTACCATAAGTTGGGTGCAAAACCCCTATGCCTTCCCAAGGCCAGAACAAAATTTGCACTTTAGTGAAAAAATACAAAATAGTGTGCAATGTCAATTTATTATAAATATAGTGCTATTTAGTAATGAAAAGCTTTATATTACTTGATTTCTTAAACTTATAAAAGTAAAAACACTTATATTTTTTAGTACAGTGCAAATTATATTCTGGCCTTATAGACTATTACAAAGGGCACTATAGACTATTACAAAGAGCACTAGCCCTCTCAATTTCGAATTGAATGAGCCCCTTTTGAAGTTTTACGACAACTCTATCTATAAAAACCTTATATTCCCCCTAGGGCAGAACTTTCAACCTTTGCCCTTGGGGCTCTGGGGGGTTTGTCATCCTTATATACATAATTTCCAAAACTAACCCCCCTATCCCCCCTAACCCCCTTAGTGAAAAAATACAAATGAATGTGCAATGTCAATTTAATATACATATACTGCTATTTAGTAATCAAAATGTTAATATTATTTGATTTCTTAAAGTTATAAAAGTAAAAACATTTATATTTTTCAGTAAAGTGCAAATTTTATTCTGGCCTTATAGACAAGTACAAAGGGCACTATAGACTATTACAAAGGGCACTAGCTCTCTCAATTTCCAATTGAATGAGCCCCTTTTGAAGTTTTTACGACAGCACTATCTATAAAACCTTATATTCCCCCTAGGGCATAACTTTCAACCTTTGCCCTTGGGGCTCTGGGGGGTTTGTCATCCTTACATACATAATTTCCAAAACTAACCCCCCTATCCCCCCTAACCCCCTTACTGAAAAAATACAAATGAATGTACATTGTCAGTTTAATATACATTTACTGATATTTAGTAATCAAAATGTCAATATTATTTGGTTTATTAAAGTTATAAAAGTAAAAACATTTATATTTTTCAGTAAAGTGCAAATTTTGTTCTGGCCTTATAGACAAGTACAAAGGGCACTATAGACTATTACAAAGGGCACTAGCCCTCTCAATTTCGAATTGAATGAGCCCCTTTTGAAGTTTTACGACAACTCTATCTATAAAAACCTTATATTCCCCCTAGGTCAGAACTGTCAACCTTTGCCCTTGGGGCTCTGGGGGGTTTGTCATCCTTATATACATAATTTCCAAAACTAACCCCCCTATCCCCCCTAACCCCTTGACTGAAAAAATACAGACAAATGTACATTTCCTGTTTAATATATACCTGTTGATATTTAGTGATCAAAACTTTTATATTATTTAATTTGTTAAAGTCATAAAAGTAAAAACATTTATATTTTTCCAGCACAGCGCAGATATTGTTCAGGCCTTGTAGACAATTACAAAGGGCACTATAGACTATTACAAAGAGCACTAGCCCTCTCAATTTCGAATTGAATGAGCCCCTTTTGAAGTTTTACGACAACTCTATCTATAAAAACCTTATATTCCCCCTAGGGCAGAACTTTCAACCTTTGCCCTTGGGGCTCTGGGGGGTTTGTCATCCTTAAATACATAATTTCCAAAACTTTCAACTACGTTGAACAAAATGGCTAGTAAAGCACTAACAAAACCTTAGCTTAATGGATGAGGAGTTGAGGGAGGTGGGAGAGACCTCCCTTGGGCACAGGATAATTTCTGTTCATTTTAAGTTTTAATGCTGCTTTTTACTTTCATTTGAAGAAACTTGTTTTTGTTTCCGCATGAAGAATGTGACATTAATTTAATATGAGCATATGCCTGCAATGTTAATGGGATATGACGATATAGACACAATAGATACTAGCAAAGAGAGAATATGAGAAAATTTGTCAGAAGGCTTAGGAACATACAAAATCATGCCACATGCTCTGCTCAAAGCGTCTATCTCTAAAGCATTTCTTAGTGAGTGTTTGGATTTATATCCTTTTGAGCTAAAAAATGTTCTCTTAGTGTAAAAAAAAGGTCAGGAGGTTAAAAGGGAGTTTTATTTTTTAGCTGCAACACTAGTCCTCTCATTGGAAACCACCTACAATGGTTTTACTCTTTTTTTTTACGAAGTTCTTACCAGTCCACATATACACATTGCGCATCTGTTGAGTATATATTGCGTAGACAAACAATATGTAACTTAAGGACCATTTACGATTCGATTTTTGTAGAGAAATGTAACATATTTTCGAGAAGGTAAATTTTTTTAGTGATATTAGTGGCAGTTGACCCCGTTTGAGCAGTTGTGCCCTTGACTATAGCATAAGTATATACCCCATATCTACCTTAGATGTTATTGTTTTGGCTTCAATACATTATTAACTGTTATTCTGATAGTTGGCTGCTGTTATAACTTTTGGTTGTTCCATTCGACTGTCATTCCTGTAAAGTTTTTATGAATATGCATTTTAGATTTGCTGACTGTACCACCAGGTTTTAAAGATGGTATGAAGTTTGAATCAACTGGCTTAACCAAACTCATTGAAAATGAATCTAAGTTACAACCAGAAGGCGATAAAAGAAGAACATCTGAGATGGAAAGAACCAAAATTAGTGAAGTATGTTTCCACCAAACTTTCAATTGTAGCAGTGTCTTATCTCAAGACCAAGGAGTTTTGGTTCAAGAAAACGTATTAAACTGTCTCAAAAGACCTGCTGCAATTTATTTGTTAAAAAAGCCCTTATAAACTACAACCCTGTTTGCTTCAAGTTGTCGAAAATAGGTAATAAAATTGTCAGTTTGTCGAAAGAAACATGTAGAATACATAATCTCTATATGTTTTTGAGTCAAAATTCTACTCTGATAAGGCCCATGGGTAGACGCCTCTTTTTGTGCTTCTTGATGTTTTGAAGACATTCCCCCACCCTCTCTGCTAGAAAGTAACTCTCCCGCTCATATCTGACTTTGATCTCCAATTTTTATGCTAACAGAAATTTGGCTCTAAAAGCAAATTTTACTCGTAAGATTTGCGTTTTGCAATAAAAATAATTTCAGTATAGCTAGTACCCTAAAAGCAAAACTGAAAAATTAGTTGTATCCAAATTTTGAATACTAAAAATTAATGCAATAGTTAGAGTAAAAGTTTCCATTTCAATGGAGTAAAAGTTCATTGCCTAATGTTTGTGATGCAACATAACTAATAGTGATGGGATGATTAACCAAAATTAGAATTGAGATTAGTGATAATCGTGGTTTTTCAAGCGATCGGAATTTCATCGGGAATCGCGTAAATATTCCCGATTCCTGAATTGATTTTACTGTGTAATTCAGCTTTCTGTTAAAAAAAAGTGTTTATTTTTATTCAAATAAAATTATTTTTAGACTCTGATACCGAATGACAAATTTAATGTATCTATTTATATGCAATACAACTGCTTCATTGGCTGATTCATTATGAAATGGTCAATTGAATAATAAGAAAATCATCGGTAATGTCTTACAATGCTTTTTTCGTCAAATTCTTTTCATTTATTAATATAAAACAATGTGTGGTAACGAGCTGTATCTAAGAAACTACATGTTTCTGTATTAACCGAAACTCTATTGCAGTACAATGTTAAGAAGTTTTCTAGTTTCTTTGTGCAAAAACAGGAAATGTTACATGTTTCTCGAGAAATTTGACAATTTCTTTTGTTTTTCATCAAGAGTAATCATATAAAAGTAGTGATCGTAGAAGGGCGGAGAGGGCACATTCGAATGGAAACTAAAGGTTTAGCTGCTTTGGGTAACAAAAGAGTTGGTGTTGCAAGAAAGTGCCGATTTTTGCCATTTGCGGTGCAGAATTTTTGTTTACCCGAAGTGTGCCAAAATGCTATCGAGAGAAAATTTGGAGATCGCCAACCAGTTTAGAATTATTTAAAAGAGTGTTTATGTAGCCTATAAACTTCAGATCTTATCCCAGGGAATTGCCGTATGTTGCTATTTTGTGCATCAAAACAGAAACTGCGCCAGGAGCAGTAATCTTGACAGAGCCAAAATGCCATCAAACGAAAATCTGCGATAGCCAATCGGCTTAAAACCATCGAGAAGCTATATAAATCCTCCCGATTTTAAAGGTCACGCTACCACATGGTACAACATTCGTCTGTGAACGTATACACTATCTATACAAATGGAGGGATATCATGTAGAATGTATATATAACATTAAATATGGTTGTACAATATTACATTACTGTACACCTGTTATTAGAGCAGACTGGAAGGGTAGCGGATCTTGGGGGGGGGATGTCTGAAACCTCATAAGTTGGTTTTTAGGTCATAATTTTCTAATATTACGAGAGAGGTCCTTGCGATTAATGTGGAAGGGGGATTAGAGCTCTAGCGTCCCCTCATATTGAGTAATATATTTGCACTAGCATTTAATAAGGACATTAAATTGGCTCCACTATTTTTGCAAAATATTTTAGTGTCAAGTAACATTTATATTTACAGGATATTATTAGGCAACTAGGTGGGGGGAGAGGGCTACTCAAGATAATTATGAACCACGTTGAAAATTTTGATGCATTGTAGATTAGTTTTTATGTAAACCTGTTTAGATTGATTTGATAATTTGTTATTATTTTATGTAATGAGCATCATATCACTTGCTTAACTGAACAGACGCCGAAGAGGGGGAGTGGGAGTATTTCTCAGAAGCAATATTTTTTCCAATGAATCCTCTTCCTTTCTGAAACTGTAAACATTATTTAAAATCTTTTTGGAATCTGAGGCTCCTCTTAAAAGACTATCTTCTTTAGGGGCGATGTTCATTTTGCGAAGCATTGTTATGGGATAATTAAACTTCAGCGCACAGGCTAGTGGCAGACGGGCGGCGGGAGCTCCCTTTATATTGTCTTTTCTATTTGTGAAATATATATGTAGCTCTCTTTTAATTTGGTGTTCTTTGCAATAGAAGGCTTCCTATATCATGTTATCCTCGTTGGGAACGTTTGATTTATCTTTCTACTGTTCCGACTAAAATAGCTATCTTGAAATTTTGGTCCAGTGACTTGTTGGGTCCAGTGACTGGGTGTTACCTGGGCGAACAGGAAAGACGACATTGCATTGGAAAGATGACGAGCCACCTTTGGATTGGTTTAGGCCCCTGAAACGGCGCTAGAGCCCGAAACTTACTCCTGGAGCAGCCATTTCAAAACTTACTAAGACCATCCATTATGACTTATACCTTTACATTTATAACTTTAGCTAGGTCAGATCCACGCCTCAAAAAGAGCCAAAGAGTGGATGCTCGTGATTTGGTGAGGCAACAGGAACTGGGTAAGACTGCCCCCTGATCTTGTAATTAAAAAGATCTTGAGGAGAAATCCCAGAACGCTCAGAGGCCTGAGGATTCTACCCTTCGGGGGGTTTGAAGGGTACAAATAAGTGGAATTTTATTGTGTGGTGTTGAATTGTTCTTGTTTTCCTTTTCTTCTTTTTCCGATACTCCGCTTTTCTTTGTCTTTTCTTTATGAGCGGGCACAAGTAAATTATTATTATTACAATGTTTAATTGTAAGTTAGAAGTGTACCTAGAATAGCAATTCAAGCACAACCAACATCAACTCCAAATGGTGCCATCAGTTTTTGTATACTCTTCAACTGTCGTGTTTGGTGAGAATTGGCCCTATCCCACTTCCTTTACATTTAACGCGTTAGAGAACACCCTTAATTAGAGAACAAAAATCTTAAAGGTCATTGGATTTTGGAAGAGGCTGTGGCTTCTTCACAAAAAGTCCTCCCCTCTCCTCCTTGGGCACAGGTCGAATCATAGGCAGCGCAATAGCGTTTCCTAAGTAAATATTGTTTGTACTTTACTGAAAAAATTCTTTTAAATGTTTTCATTTTATAACTTTAATAAATAAAAAATTAATTAAGATTTTAAGGAATAAATATCAGCATATGTATATTAAACTGACAATGCACATTTTCTTCAGTAAATTCATTTGATTTTTTTTTTTTCAGTAAAGTACAAATTATATTCTGGCTTTTAGAAAGCATAGGGGTTTAGAACCCTACTCATATTAATTTCTGGTCGTTTTAATTTGGCTCTGTTATTTATTTTAATTTCTGTTTGTTTTGCGTTTCATTTATTTATTGATACCGATTTTTGGTAGTTTTATTCTTGGTAGATAATTTGATTCTATTTTTGTTCATTTTCTCGTTTAATGGAGTTCTTTACTCTTTTTTTGGAAAAACTTATTTTGTGGAATAAGTTCTTTTTTTTAATTAATCAGAATAGAGAAGTAAAGGGCTTGCATTCAAAAATTAACTTCTTGCTTAACCGTAAAATACCATTCCTTTTTAATGTCTCATTCAATTTTCTTTAGGATAAACCAGAATCAAGGGATGACTTAAGCCATCATTTGGTACCATTACAATTTGCAAAGACTAAATCAACAGTTTGGGCTGAAGTAGTGGATGCAAATTTGCCTGTCGATTTTGGAAATTTGGTTCCAAATCCCGCTTTCACTTGGAACTTTGAACTTGACAGTTTTCAAAAGCAAGTAAGTGCCGAACTAGAACAGTGACGATTTTTTGTCTGTGAATCTGACTACATTATTTTTCAGAAGCGACTAAAGTGTTTCCTATATCCGAAAAAAAAAATTCTATGCAACATGACTCACACATAACAGCAGGTTCAAAATAGCTAACCTGTTCTTATCAAATACTTCTTTTGCATCAGGTAAAGAAGTAAACATGGGATTAAATCGAAGTGAAAAAAAAAAAATATAAAATTACTCTGCCTAAATTGTCAGTTATGACCTTTTTGCTTCAGTAAAAAGGATAGGTTTACAGATATAAGTTTTTTTGCCTAACTAATTAATTTTTCGATAGTAAGAACAAATGTGTGGCTCATATGAGGCTCTGTATTCAAGGACGCTGGAGAACTGCCATGACATTCAAACTTGTTTCAAAAACCGGAGGAAATCTGACATAAATCTAATACGTCCTAATTATCAAAAGCGCACCTGTTTCGAGGGTAGACAAACACTTTTTGGGTCTTTTATTTTGACTACAGCGCGATATATGTTTCTATCTTAAGTCTTCGTCTTTTTATAGTTATGTGTGACACACTTGATGCTTGTGTTGAACACTTTTTATTTATTTATAATTTAAAGATAATACTTTACTCGTTCAAGTATGATTTTTAACAATTGTGTATTTTATTCATGTGCTTATTCAGTTTTATCTCGAATCTTCTGGTCTTTGAGGTGTTCTATTTATTTTAGGCTATTGTCAAACTGGAAAACAATGAAAGTGTTTTTATTGCCGCCCATACTTCTGCAGGAAAAACAGTAGTTGCAGAATATGCTATCGCATTATCCCAGAGACATATGAGGAAGTGAGTATACTCTTTAGCTCATCATTTTGTCTTTTTAGTCGATGTTGTTACGTGACTTTGAGAGATCAAATGTTTTTGCTCTTACATTTACTTAATTCAACCATAATTATTCAAGAGATTAAGGGTCATGGTTCCAAATTGAGCCTCCAATAAGGAAAACTGCATTAGTGCCTCCAAAATTCTTACTTTTTCAGCTTCCAACAAAGGATAACCCCAAAATATTCCGATCAAAATTTTTAGATAGCCATTTTGTTCAGCATAGTTGAAAAGACCCAAAACTATGCCTTTGGAGATTGCATAACCCCCCCCCCCCCTGTCCCTTGGGATATGTTTTAAGTTATAAAATTTGCCAATTGTTCACTTATATTATTTATTGTTAGGAAGTATACAGACAAATTTTCCGTGTGGAGGAAAATTTTCGCGGTTGAACTTTCCTGTGGAAATTTTACACTGGAAGGATTTGACAGAATTCCTATACGAAATTCTTTTTATTTGTCTTCCTTTCTCTTTGCCTACTCAATTTTGCAAATGTGAAGATGTTCTGGGGAAATTTTCAACGTCTTTAGATTTCCGGGAAATAATTTCCGCGGAAGGGGGGGATTTCCGGAGTAATCGGGAAAACGATTAGAACTTAAAGCCTTTTTCAAATGAAAGTATGCTAGGAAGAATTTTCAGGCTGAATCTTCTGCAAGGAATTTTAAGGAGGGGGGGGGATTTTCAGCGAGGATGGAATTGTTCAGATAGAATTTTACTGGGGGGGGGGGTATTTTACGTGGGAGGTAACTTTCCACGGTGGAGTTTCCTGAGAGGCGAGGGAATTTTTCATGGAAGGTGAGTTAGATTTACCGGCCTTACTTAAAAAGCAATCAGAGATTAAATTTTGAAAAAACAAGTTTTTTCAATTGAAAGTAAGGAGCAACATTAAAAACTAGAGCAAACAGAAATTATACCGTAAATGAAAGGGTTGCCCCCCTCCTCAATACCATCCTCTTTATGCTAAAGTTTGACGATTTGTCCCAATTTTTTAAGAACGACTCCTAAACACAAGGGCCGTTTAATTAGAATGGGAAGCTTTTTTAAAAGTGCTAAAAACTTTTGCGTGAAGAGTAAGGTATCGAGGAACGGGCCTCCCCTTCATATACAAAATAATCTCTGTTCGTTTTGAGTTTTAATATTGCTCCTTACTTTCAATTGATTTTTTTTTGAATTTATAGAGTAAACCAAAACGACATCCTGATTGAAAAATATACACATGAATCTAATAATTTTTAAGTCTTCAAGGTAATACGAACTGTATTCTGAAAACAAACGAAATTCATCAAGGGAAATTGTTTTACATCTTCAGTTGTATCGATAATATGTAAGGAAATTTGTGTTATATTGCGTAATTTCATAGAATTACTCAATTTAAATACAAAATGGCATCAAATAGAAAATTTCAGAAAAAAAACCAGTAAAATCGAAATTTGGCATTTGAAACTTTCCCAGAATAATCTCCAAGAAATCTAGAGGAGATTCGAAATTTTTTTGTTCGGTTCTCAGATAGACAATTGAATGTTCCGCAAGAGTATGAAATAAAATTGTTCTGAAAAAGTTTACTTTCATAGCTGGGTTAGTTTTGTTTTAGCACCGTGTACAACATGGGAGAAAAAACTGTTTTTTCTCTTGATAACTACTGGAAATTTTAAAAATTTCACTCAAAATTTTCGGCCCCCTTTAAAGACTGTGATATCCAGGAAAGATTTCGAGTTCGTATCTCTTACAACTTCGTAGCTACAGACCGCTTATAAAAAAAAAATAAAATAAAATAGAAACAGTTGTGAAAGCAGTGGCTCCAATACAATTCAAATGAATAATCAAGTCAAGCTTAACACTTCCAGAAACTACCACAAACAGGAGTAAGGCTACTGCCACCCATCCCAAACTCTCTAAAGGCTATCGTGTCATTTGACATATATTTTAACATTTTTCTTTTATAATTATTACAATAGAAAACCAAAAATTATGAAATTAAAAATAAATATTAGATTGATAAGATTACCAGGAATTAATATTATTGTATATTGAATATTCAGCTTATTTTCACTATTCTTCTCGGTTATCTTAATTGCTTGGTGATTTTATATTCTATTTTGTGTAAATGCTTTGAAAAATTCAACCACAGTGTTCAAAATAAATGTAGTTTTCGTTAAATTATAAATGATGCAATAGCCCTTACAAGGTTTAGGGGTGGAAGAGGAAGGGGAGGCAGGAACCTGTTTATAGTAATCTCCTGTTTATAGTAATTTCTGTTCATTTAGTATTGACCTGATTGTTCATTTTAAATTCTAATCGCGTTAGGATTTATTTTTCATCCATATCAATATCTGTCATCTTTATTTTTAATGTGATTATTTATTTTAGTTTCTGTTCGTTTCTTGTTTCATTTATTTATTGATAGAAAGTTCTGTTTGTTTTAAATTTGATTTATTATAAGGCATTCTTTCTGCTTGTCTTAGTTTTGATTATGGCTCTTTACTTTTCTTTGAAAAAAAAACTTCTTTTGGGAAAAATTGTTTCTTAATTAATCAAACCGTTCGTGGTAACGAACTATGAGTAAGGAGCGAGTCGCCCCAATATTAACCGAAACTAAAAAAGGGGATTTTGATTACAAAAGATACATCAAAGAAATTGCTTTTTATACTGATTCCAAATATATAACATTCATTAACTTTAATGTTGTCCATCAAAAAGTTCTAGCCTGAATTTCCCTGATTTTTGAAAAAGAGGGAAAACACCCCCAAAAAGCTCAGGCAATCTTAATGAAAGTAGCACCATCAGATTCAGCATGTCAGAAAACCCTACCGTAGGGATTTGTTTTTACTGGGCTAATCATATCGACCCAACGGTCCTACAAGATCGAGAGAGAAGTCATTCGAACGTAAATCAAAAGTTCTAGTGCCCTTTTTAAGTGGTCAAAAAGATTTTAGGGTAACTAGCCCTCCTCCTACGCCCTTTTTTCCCCATAAGACGTCCGATCAAAATTTCGAGACAGCCATTTGATCCAGCATAGTTGAAAGGTCTAATAACTAAGTTCTTAGAAATGAAATGACCTCCCTCCCCCCCCCCCCCATAGTCCCTGGGGAAAGGTCTGTAAGTTTCGCAATTTGCCTATTGTTCATATGTAGTATTTGTTATTGCGAAATATACGGAAATAGTTTTAGAGAAATTTTTGCGGGGGGGGGTCCCCCCGCACTAGGTGATTTTTCCCATTAAAATTCCCACTAGGAGAGTTTTCCGTCGGGAGAAAAATATATGGGAGAATTTTCAAGGGGAAATTTTACACACGGAGAGTGAAGGGGATTTCCTAGCTTTATTTGAGAAACTGTCAGAAATTAAATATAACAAAGCAAGTTTTTCAGCTGAAAGTCAGGAGCAATATTAAGACTTAAATCAAATATAAATTATTCTGTATATGAGGGTGGCTTCCCCCTTCTCAATCCTTCATATTTAAGCTAAATTTTTGTCAGATTCGTTTAAATAAAGACTGCTCAAACACAAGGGCCGTTCAAGGTCCTGCCTGTCATCGGATCTTTTTCGTAGCATCCTGCCAGAGTTTCAGCCAGCTGTTGAAAATCCACGCCCCACCTGAGGGTCAAACTGGAGAAAAGAAAAATTTAAGCTCTTTTTGTACCATACTTTTGTAAACATTATAATAACAAGTCACAGTGATTAACGTCTTTTTTTCCTGACATGCCATTGATATTCTTTTGCCTATTTTGGCGTAATAATAAACTTGATTGATTGATTGATTGATTGATGAGAAGTATTTTTAAAGAACCTTAATATTTCAGCGTAAAGAGCGAGGGATTGATGAGGGGGAAGCCCCTCTCAAATTAAGAACAATTTCTGTTCGTTTTAAGTTTTAATATTGCTCCATACTTTCAGTTGAAAAAACTTGATTTTACCTCATTAGGGCTATTGTTATTATGATTCTCGTCAGCTCATAGGATGCTCCATTTATTGGTAAATCTGTTTTTCTGTTCTTATCTATTCAACAAAACTAATCTCAAGGCTGGAACGGAACAGGGGAGGAGATAGGGGTTATTCATTAAACCCGAAGAATTAGTGGCCCTGAGTCTGCCTGGACTGTACTCAATCTATTTATGCCACTAGTTACCACTTTCCTGTAATAAACTGAAATTGGTGACATAGAAATAAAAATACAGGGCAAAATCCAATTGTTTATCTTCAGAAAAATTTTCATTTATTGCTGGCAAGATGCGATTCTTGGGAAGATCATAGTTCTGTAAAATCCTGTGCAGCTAAGCATTATGTTTTTCCCTTTTAAAAACAAATTACAAAAATTTAAGCCATTTGAGGTTGGTTATTAAGATGCTTACTGTTCTGAAGTATTACATTTAAGACCTATTTAGCTATTATCATGAGTATTAGGTATTTTTAAACTTCGTAATTAGTTGTTGCACATCAAAATTATGTATTTAATGCTCTCTGATATCTCCTTATTTGTCATTCAGTTACCTATTTTGTTCGATGCTTTTTTTACTACTTTATTTCTTACAGTGAAAGTTCTGACTAAATTCATTATATGGGAAGAAAGTTTTTATGCATTTCTTTTTCTACTCCCTTTTCTTATTGACTTGTAAATATTAAAGTGAAAATATTTGAAGCTGCCATTTTGACTCAGCATCTACCGCAATATTCAGATGCACAACAGTTGCTTGGTAAGGCAGTTTTGAGGTAAGTTTGTCTTTTCTTGGTGAATAGTGGAAACGACAGACCTTCATTATAAGGCGCTTAATTTTGTTACTCATTTGCTAGAGTTGTTGTATTGTATTTTATTTCAGGACATTTTACACCTCTCCTATCAAAGCCCTATCTAACCAGAAGTTTAGGGATTTTCGCAATACTTTTCAGGATGTCGGTATTTTAACTGGAGATGTTCAAATCAACCCGAAAGCAAGTTGTCTCATTATGACAACTGAAATTTTAAGATCAATGTTGTATATGGGTTCGGACTGTATTCGAGACTTGGAGTGGGTTATATTTGACGAAGTTCATTATATCAATGATTCTGAGGTGATTTTTTTCTTTAAAATTTTATCTTTTGCACCAAAACATTCTAATAGATTTTTTTTCGTATTAAACAGTGCTTGAAAACTGTTTCTAATTGAAAACTGTCTGTAACTACCAGTATAAAAAATAGAAATTTGAATTATGATAATTTTTTTAATTTGTGCGCACTTCAAAACTATAGCTAGAGAAGTTAGAGAGTAAGGCTGTTTTATTTTTCTTGTGTGTTAAGATGTAGTAATTATATGTTAGCTTAAGATAAGAATTTAGTTTGTTTTCATTCTGCTTTGAATAAAGAACAATTGACCAATAGGCTACTTTACAGCTTATTCCAGTGAACCCATTACTGTTAATTTTTTTATGTACTACAGTTGCCTAATGGGAGATCTCCAGTTATCCAGCATAAAACGGTAGGCCTACCTATGCCCTACGATAATTTTTCGCGGCTCATTTAGCTTGATTTGTCCTCTGTTAAGATATTAGATAGAGAAAAACAAGGATTTTTGGAATATTCTTTTTCTGAATAATGATTATCTCTGGTAAAAAAAAAGAAAAAAAATGTTGCCGCCTCTTCGTTGTGTTTTAAATATCATAAGTTATACCACTTGAAATGAGACTACCCCAACAATGTGACCTATTCCTGGTGCTCTGGAGATCAGGAAAATTTGAAAGACAATACATGGGTCCGTAATACTAAGTGTTAATTGTATTTGAAAATATCCATGCTACAGCTCAAAAACCTGGTATACAAGAAACAATTACAGGCTGTTTCAGACTAACGTAAACAAACAATGGATGTGTATTTACCTTTACAGTAGTAGTAGTGAATGACCTGTATAATGCAATCGACAAGAATTCCTCTTTTGAGGACAGGGGCGGATCCAGTATTTTTTTTGGGGGGGGGGGCGCAAAATAGGTTGATCCGGTAACCCTGCGTTAGGAACAAGTTTAATTAAGGCAAACTTGAGTTAATTAAGCAAACTACACTACTTTAGACTACGCTAGGGCGGCGCCCCCCTCTGGATCTCCCACTGTTTGAGGAACCAGCACACCGAAGTCTTTGGCAAATGGGATGATAGCTATTAAAACCTATTCACAGTATTAAAGCTGCTAACTTCCTCCCTTCCAATTTTTTTATAATGACTTCTGAGGGGCGATCCTTTTTTTATATATAAAATTTCTGATTTAAAAATTAGCAAAAATATGTTGCTTAAAAAAATTCTTGCGCAGTTTGGTATTTTGAATTCAGAAATGTATTCAGATATTCTCTGCCACCCTAGATTTTTCCGCAAGGATTTTATAAAGATTTTTGTTTCAGTTTTGTGTTTGAAATAAAAACAAATCTTAAAACCTTAAAGTAAAAACAGCGTTTAATGGGAAAATCCTCTTACAGTTTTTAATTCAGCATAAAAAACAGTGCTGGAAAGCTGTAATACAGATTCTGTTCCAAAAAGTTCCGGATTTTGTGAAAAAAAAAATCTAATCTTTAAAAAGGATTACGCAAAACCTAGAGCTAATAGAAAGATTTTGGTTACGTATTGGAATTCGGTATAAAATTCCTATTAGAATCGCATATTTTGGTTTTTATTACAAACCAAAAGTTCAAATTAATTATCCAGCGTAGCCGTTGAATGACAGTGAGCCAGAAGAGGTAAAATAAGACAAAATTTATTACTGAAAAACGGCTATCACAAGCCCAAATGGGCTGAATTCCCACTTTAGCGTCAATAAAACAAAGAAAAACCGCAAACAAACAACAACGAAAAAATTATAAAAGGATCATGTCAAATAAGTAAAAATGTCAAATATCATTAAAATTCAAAAATTTAAAGTGAATGCCGAATCAGCAAAATGTCAAAGCAATAAAAACTCGTAAAATTGAATAGGTATAAAATAATTAAAAACAAAAACAGTTTAGTTATGTGACCAAAAAATAGAAATCTCGAAATTTGCAAACTGAACTTTAAAAGTACAAGGTGATAAGGGAGATCGGGGGGGGGGGGGCGGAGATTCACTGATTGAATATGTCAATTATGTTAGGAATGAAAGTTTTTCTTTATCTTTCAGTGGAAACTTTTATTGGGGGCAAGGAAAAGGATTTTTGTTGAAGCAAAACGCCGGATGTGGGGTCGAAGGGGTAAATATTGACTAGGGAAAAGGGTAGTTGTCCGAGGGTTGTGAACGACATTTTTAGAGAAACGTAAGGAAATTTTTGCTCTCCTTTCCTTAAGGGTAACTAGATTGGCTCTCCGAAGAAGGGAAATATAAGGCACTTTACCCTAACTAAAGATAATTCTTAGGTACCTTTTTGGACTGCCTCTATTCTATCCGACAAATCAGTGGAGATGCCAGGATGCCAAACAAAACGGGCGTATTCAAGGGTAGGGCGTACAAATGAAAGGAGAGTCCACAAACAATGCGATTTAGGACATTTAAATTTTTTAAGGAGTTTAAGGAGGGAAAATGCGGCATTTGCACGTTTTAAAATACCATTAATATGGCAATCTCATTTAAGCCGCTTGAGGTGGTAACATCCAGTAGTTTCATAGTAATGACAGATAGTTCGGGTGGGGGGTGGGGGGGGAGATTGGGCAGGAGAAAGAAGGGGGAGTTTGAAGGAAATTAATAGTTAAAACCGTTTACTATAAGGGGATGACTCTCATATAATTAATAACAACTTCGTCTGATATCGATTCCAAGATATCCATTGGACTACTTTTAAAATGTTTGAGAAATGTCTCTAAGATAGTCAGATCATCAACAAATTTCTATCTATCCGTGAAATTGACACCAATGTTCTTTATCATTGCAAGAAGTAAAATTAGGCCTAAAAGGGTTTCCTGTGGCACGCCATTGTAGATCGAGAGGGGATCAGATCATACGATCATGTATTTGACGACTTGTATTCTACTGAAAAGGAAAGACACAATTTTTCTAATTTAACAGGGTTTAGATTAGGATCTACTAAGTAGTTTTCTATCAGTATATTGTGGTTAATGAAATCAAAAGTTTTTTGTAAGTCCACTGCAATAAAATTGAGCCAGGTATTAGGTGTTTCAAGTGTGTTGCGTATTGTGTCCATAAGGTGAACAAGATAGTGGGTGTTAGATGTAGAGCGTACGTTTCTGAATTGCCTTGTTCAACTTTTGGGATTATCCTTACTTTCAACCATTCAGCTAAAAAAGCTTTCATATTACTTGGAAAAAACTGGAGTAAGAGTAATGGGCCGGAAACAATCAAAATCTTGCTTGTTACCTTTCTTCTTAACGGGAGTAATAAAACCTAATTTCCAACAATTTGGGAACCTACCAGTAGAGGTGATTTCATTAAAAAGTAAGGACAAAGATTCTGAAAGTACTGCACTTTTTAATGTTCTTTATTTTCGTCTCCACATCTGAGGGCGGAATAACGGGAAAATTGAGAGAGCGCAAATCGTAAAGAGTGTCAAAGGAGAGAGGAGGGAGGCTCTGAACTATGGAGGAAAGAAATTTGTTTAGATGTTAATTAGCTTTAATTGAGGGCTCCTCTTGGAATTCAAAATCTCTATTATTATGTGTTTTTCCCGCATTTTTTTTATTCTATTATACCATTGTTTTGGCTTAGTAGAAAACAAATCTTTGATTTTACATTTGTAATATGAAGAAGCAGATTTGCGAATTTCTTTTTTTTATGTGTTTACGCAGTGAATTAGCTTCGGATGTTTTACCATTCTTTCGTAGATGCATTTTAATTCTTATTAGCTTTTTCAATTGGCTAGTATTGTACGGTTTGTCATTAGAACATGTTTTTCCTTTTTTCTCAGTGAAGGAATCTGTGTATTTTGTTTTGATCATATTTTGGAACTAAGAGACTTAAACATTAAAGTCATTGTTCCCCTTAAGAGGCAGCCAGTTTTCATTAGTAATCCAAGATCCAAATTTTATGAGACCGTCGTTGGAAATTGGGCGATAAGACAATTCAGTAACAGAAAAGTGTGAAAGTGGAGGGCAGGATAGTTGTACTTAGTATGACTCTCCTGGTATATATACTTTGTTGTTTCTTTTTGTCGGATGTCTGTTTCTATATTTGGCTCAGATTTAATTTCACCGAGTTAAAAGTTATACGAAGTGCTATATGATTGAATTTGTTTTCTCTGAGGGCGAGAGGTTAAGGAAAACTGGTCCACGGATCTTACATAGAGCCCTTCTGTCATGCAGATTTTATATTCTGCATATTCCCGATACCAACAAGGTGTGACATAGCTAATTTGTGAAACGTATTTTTAATTTTGTTTTGATTTTGGACGTCTATGTTGCATAATTAGCCTCAAATTTCTAATCAACAATCCTAGAAAGACAAGCGTCATTTCTGCTTGCCAGAAAATTTGTTTTTTAGTCTTAATATCTTAAGTCTTAATATTGAGAACCTAATAATGGAAAAATTTATACCAAATTGGAAAATGAGAAACCTGTTATGTATAAGAAAATATTTCAAAACATTCCGTGTCTAAGTTTGGTTATCTCTTTTATATCAAAATATCCTATGACTTGAACCGAAAGGCTCTACACTGCATATTTGAGTTGTTTCCCAGCCAGGTCATTTTGTAAATTTATTAGTAAATGATGGTATCTTATCTATTATTGACTTTTCACTTTGTATGATTATTAAATTTGTTAATAATCAGGCTTGTCATCCAAAATCACGATATTTTTGCCATTGAATAATTAAATTTTTTTTATACCCGTTTATTGATGCAATGTAATTATAACCCCATATTTTTGTTGTTTTTCTTTGCTTTTTTGGAGAGGGAATTGATTTGACAAGCGAGCGGCTCATATTTGGACATGCTTTTTTAATCAACCGTTTGAATTTTCTAGCGAGGTGTTGTCTGGGAGGAAGTTTTAATTCTGTTGCCAGATCATGTGGGGATTGTTATGCTGAGTGCTACTGTTCCTAACACTTTGGAGTTTGCATCGTGGGTTGGCATGACCAAGAAAAGGAGGATGTATGTTATTAGTACACCAAAGAGACCAGTACCTTTAGAACACTATTTGTATACAGGTCCATCTGGAAAATTTAAAGAGCATAAATTCCTTATTCTAGGAGCGGAGGGAACTCTTCTACAAAAAGGGTGAGTGCTAGTATTATCAGGTTTTTTTGGTACAGTCAGTTAATAATAGTAAAGGAAAATACATTACTTTTTATTATCTGTTTCAATCAAGGGAGAAAAAAAATTAAAGAGATAATTTTACCAGCTATCTCACTAATATTTACTGTGCATACAGAACATCCACAATAAGGTCGACCAGTCAACAACTGGAAAACTGCGGATTGTGTGGTATCAAAAATAATATATCATTCTAATGTTGAATCGACGCGGAAAGAAGTTAATAACATTTTTTCTAGGGCATACATCCGTTCTTAGAGTCTAGGGACTATCTTCAAAATTTTGGAAGTAAATCCTACCCCCCCCCTCCCCTCTAGAATGTTTAGATGTTGAGTCTGTATATTTTGAATCTACAATGAAAGAGCAGTAAATTTCTTTTGAAGGAATTTTTCTGAGCAAATTAAATTTTACCCTAGATTCTTACATTTTCGTTTTGATTCTTAGGTGCTTATTAATTTCTTAGAGAGTGGTGTCCCCGAAAAGATTTGCAGATAAAATCTACTTCTTTTTCCTTGTGTGTTTGAAAAATGTAGCATCTTATAGGGGCTGCCATTCGAAATTTCGAAGTCATTTCCTGTCGCTCTTTAAGTGTAGATGATTAAGAGAGCATGACGACGTCTGTCATAAAAAGAAACTAGCTTTACCTGCATTGGGCTATCACAGGGCAGTTGTAATTTTAGCGAGTCATTTTTTTTGCAATAGCCTACTGCTTGTGACAGTCCTGAGATGATTAACAAAAAAAAACAAGTTTTTTCAACTGAAAGTAAGGAGCACCATTAAAATTTAAAACAAACAGATAATAATACCGTATATAAGGGTGGCTCTTCCCCTCCTTAATCTCTCGCTCGTCACACCAAAGTATTTTTAGTACTTTGAAAATGCTTCATATTCCAAATTAACAATCTTGTGTTGTAGGAGTCGTTCTTGAAGAATTAGGACAAAAAGTCAAACTTTCCAATAAAGGCAAACGACGCAACAAGCTTTAGACTTTTACGGTTGAGGAAGGGAGGAAAGGGCAGGGCAGGGCAGTAGCCAAACTCCTCTTTATAGTGATTTTTGTTCGTTTTAAGTTTGACTTCAATTGAATTCAATTTAATTTTTACTCGTTTTAAGATTTATTTATTCATCTATATTAGGACCTGTTATCTCTATGTTTTCTATGATGGTTTATTTAATTTCTGTTCGTTTTGAGTTTCAAAATTATAGGGATTTATATCTGCTGGTCTTAAATTTAATATGGCTCTTTACTTTTCTTTGAAAAACTTCTTTTTCGGATAGTTTTTTTGTAATTAATCCTATAAAAGGCTAATTAAAGTTCGCCTAAAAAACTATATAATTCTCCCTATTCAAAAATCATGTTCATAGTTTTCAGTATATTTTTAACCGCCATTTTTGGCGGTAACTCTTAACCGCCATTTTTAAAAACTCATTTACCACAGTATCACTGCCAGAAGTCTTATTATTTTTCAAACCTGTAGACCCGTCTCTAATTCCCCTAACTTCTAGATTATCCGAGATCCTCAACAGTTTTATGCGCAGTCTCTACTTCATGTCTTTTAACTCATATTTTAATGCCTTCTGTATTTCTCTTGCTTCCGTCATATTCTTGTAAAATTTATATCTCAGGAACATAATACAAATGTTTTCTCTCTTCTGCCAACCCTAAAGCTTTTGCTTATTATTCCTAGCTTTCCTCCCTAAAAATCTCCCGCTACTTTGCAGGGTATTTTCCTAGAATTGTTCCATGCATCTTCTGTAGTCTCCAATTCCTAAATTAGAAAATTCATATCTTACTGTTCTCAGAAGAGTCCTCTAAAATTCTGATCCTCCGAGTCCATCACCGTCATAAGTATCTGCTAAGTAGTTACCCTTCCTAAATTTCAGCTTAAAACTAATTTTTGATTGAATACGTCTAAATGGGAATGTTTAGTTTTAGCATCACTAACAGCACTCCTATATACTCTGCTAGCACCTTCCATCTTTAGTTTTAGCATCACTAACAACACTCCTATGTGCTCTGCTAGCACCCTCCATCTTTAGTTTTAGCATACCTAACAGCACTCCTTTGTGCTCTACTAGCACCCTCCATCTTTAGTTTTGGCATACCTAACAGCACTCCTATGTGCTCTGCTAGCACCCTCCATCTTTAGTTTTAGCATCACTAACAGCACTCCCATGTGCTCTGCTTGCACCCTCCATCTTTAGTTTTAGCATACCTAACAGCACTCCTATGTGCTCTACTAGCACCCTCCGTCTTTAGTTTTAGCATCACTAACAGCACTCCCATGTGCTCTGCTTGCACCCTCCATCTTTAGTTTTAGCATACCTAACAGCACTCCTATGTGCTCTGCTAGCACCCTCCATCTTTAGTTTTAGCATACCTAACAGCACTCCTGTGTGCTCTGCTAGAACCCTCCATCTTTAGTTTTAGCATACCTAACAGCACTCCTATGTGCTCTACTAGCACCCTCCATTTTTAGTTTTAGCATACCTAACAGCACTCCCATGTGCTCTCCTAGCACCCTCCAACTTTAGTTTTAGCATCACTAACAGCACTCCCATGTGCTCTGCTTGCACCCTCCATCTTTAGTTTTAGCATCACTAACAGCACTCCTATGTGCTCTACTAGCACCCTCCATCAATCTTGCCATGTCTTCAGTTTACAAAATCATAATCTACAGGCATCATTATTTAGGTATTTAGATACTGTGGAATCAAAGAAGCCCAAGGAAAAAATCATTCAGCCCCAAGCGGAAGGAAAAGGAAGAGGGAGCCGTGGTGGAGGTCGTGACCAGCGAGGTGGTGGAAGAGGAAGTCATCATCAGAGAGGCCGTGGAGGCGGAGGTAGTCAAGGTACAAGAGCCACAGCTGTTACTCCTCATACTCCGTCGTGGGGTCCGCAGCAGGAAAAGAACATCTGGATCGGGGTAGTCAATCACCTTCTGTAAGTTTCGCTAGGGCTAGAACTTTATTTTGTATTTTAAATATTCTATGTTGCCGGAAATAAATGCCCCATTCTTTCAAATTAGGGTTTTATTATTTCTTTTTCTTTTTTAATCCATTTTTTCAGTACAATTAAGTTAGTTAAATGGAAAAACCACCCCCAATATCCCTAAAGTATAATAAACGTCTTTGATATCTCCTTCCAACTCGTGAATCTTGTTTAGGCTGACATACCCGAGCTTCCTGCTTGATTTTCACACTTTATATGTAGAAAATCTCTGATTTGTATTAGTAAAGGTGCTTATCCGTGTGTAAATATTCACTCTCTTTATTGCAGGCACGTGCGCAGGAGGTGATAGGGGGGAGGGGCAATTTTGAAAAAGAACAAATCCTTTGAAATATACCTAAAGATAAAAAAAGCTACTAAAATCTTAACATCTAAGGGGTTCTGGGCTGTAAGCCCCCCCCCCCCCATGATTACGTACCTGCTCTGTCAGGCCAAGAATTGGCTGTAGATACAGCACTTTATACTAGCTTATTCTATTTTTTATTACTTGAAAAAAGTAGGAAATCATATATTAGTCAAAATACAAAAAAAGATAGCTGGCCTCCCCCTCTCCCCTTCAAACAAAGTTTGCATTCAAAGCTCAAGACGGTATAATTCTGCGCAGGCTTTCCTTGATATTTGGATTCGCAGACCCAGTAACTTCATCTTTCCATTTGAGTCTTTTGTCTTTTTTTATATTTTGAAGATTTTTTCTGGAACATTTAACTGCTTTTGGATTTGAATTTCAATGTATTTAAGAGTCTAAAGGACCTTTTTTTTATGAAGGTTTACATGTACCATACCTTTGTAGGTCGGAAGATAAGCTCCCCATTGTTGCTTTCACGTTGTCACGAAACAGATGTGATTCAAACGCAGAAATGTTGAGCTCCGTTGATTTGACTACAGCGAAAGAAAAGAGTGCTATTACGCAATTCTTGCACAAATGCCTGGATAAACTCAAAGGACCTGACAAAAAACTTCCTCAAGTGAGTGACTCTCAACTTGTTTTCATTTTCTTTCTTTACTATAAAAAGAAAATGTTTTTTATATTATTATTGTAAAAAAAATCTTTTAAGTGATTAGTGAATAATTACCGTAAAAACTATGGATACCTCAAGATCATGAAAATACGAATTTATTCAGAAAAGATTAAATATACATAAATACAAAGGCATTAATATTGCCAAAAAGTCGAATAATATCTTTATTTATTTAACTTAGCAGCGGGTTTAATTTAAATAAAGTAGTGAAGAAAAAACACAAAAACTTTAAATAATAAAAAAGATCCGAGTATTTTGGCTCCACGTCCGGAGGCCTTTTTCAACAGAAGAAAAAAACTTTAATAAAAAAAAAAATTAGATAAAACCATCGGGGAAAAACGACAAGTAACACACAAGAGAAAAAAATCAAAAGAAAAAACAAACAACCACAAAATAAACAAATAAATATATTGTTCATTTTCTGAATTTTTTTCTCTCTCTTGTGTGTTAGTTGTTGTTTTTTATATGTTTTTTTTTTAATTTGATTTTTTCCTTAGAGTTCCGTTGAAAAAGGCTCCTGGACAAGGAGCCGAAATGTTCGTTTTTTTTATTATTTAAAGTTCTGTTGTTATTTTTTTGTATTTTGTTCCACTACTTTATTTAAGTTAAACCCGTTTTATCTCTTAACTTTTTCGTAAATGTAAAAGCTATGTAGTCTAAGAAATTATTTACTTAGTAGCGGCTAAATCAAAAGTTGAAAAGGTGCTTCTTATAGCACAGTTGTTATTATCTATTTAATTCGAGCTTTCCTAAAAATTCAAGCTGTTTAATTTATGAGTCTTCGAAAAAAAGTAAAAAGATTTTTTGTTTTTTTTTGGGGGGGGGGGCAATGAAGAAAAGCAAGACATAAAAACAAGAGAAATAAAGCATCATGAAATTCAATGTAGCTTAAGTATACAATATCTGTTTGAAGGATTACCATTGATATCCTATAAAATTAGTATGAAATATAGATCATATCTGATCTTTAAAAGCCCCCCCCCCCCTAGCTACGACTAAACTAACTTTGAATAACTTAGTTAACTTAGCAATGAAAACTAACTTAGCAATGAAGAAAAGCAAGACATAAAAACAAGAGAAATAAAGCATCATGAAATTCAATGTAGCTTAAGTATACAATATCTGTTTGAAGGATTACCATTGATATCCTATAAAATTAGTTTGAAATATAGATCATATCTGATCTTTAAAAGCCCCCCCCCCCCTAGCTACGACTAAACTAACTTTCTGTCAAATACATAGAGAGAAAAAATATATATTTTTAGAATTTCGGAAAATTTTATTTTACCTCTAACAGACATTTAAAGAAAGAAAAAAAACACGGAATGGGAATCATCGAAACTAGGCACTTCTAGAGATTCTAAACTTTGGTTTTTACTTTTTCCTCACGCCATGAAAATGCATATCCTATATAACTCTTCGCACGTAAGTTTAGTCCATTTCTATTAGATTATGTTTGACAGTATGTGACCACGCTTTCTTCCTTGTCTGCAAGTCAAATTTTAAGATTAGAAAACGAGAATAATTTAATTGTCTTAGCAGAGTAAAACTCCAAGTTTTAGCAATGAGTATTTCATTGAAAACAGCGGAGACGGCTCCTCCCACTGTAAAGACGAGCTGCATTTTGTGGAAATGTCAAATTATTTACAAGCTTCGTTAACTGCAATAAGTTCATATTAAATATTAAGGCTAATTGAGTAATTATTAAGGCTGTTGAAAAGTAAGGCTAATTTCCACATTTGTGGAAATGCCAAATTATTTCCAATATTAGTTAACTCCAATAAGCTCATGTTAAAGAGTAAGGCTAATTGAGTAATTTGTAAGGCAATTAAAGAGTAAGGCTAATTTCTAAATTTTGTGGGAATGTCAAATTGTTTCCAAGCTTACTTAACTGGCATAAGTTCATATTAAAGAGTGAGGCTAATTGGCCCACAACCCGTCCTTTTAAGCCCAAGATGTTTATTTTGAGAAATCTTATCCTTTTTATTGATTATTTCAATAGTAAGTAAAACTTAAAACGAAGAAATCCCTATGAATAAAAAAATAAAATTTCAAACTAACAGATATTAAATTAAGTGTTCTTATCGAGTTTGGCTCGTTTTAGCCTTTTCCGTTCAATAACTAGAATATCGAACTGCAATTTAATTTTTAAGCAAAATTTGAATCTTCAAGATTTTTCATCGTCTGTTGTTTTATGTAATTATTTTTCTTTTTATGACACGTCTACTAAAAAGTTAGGGCTGATGAGAAAGGGGATTTCCTGTTATTGGATTGAATCATTTTACATGATTCTGGTTTAAACAGGACACAATATGCCTTCTTTCTACCAAAAACTCAGCGGTGGGGGCTGTTGAAGAAATTTTGGTCTCTCTGTTTCTCCGGTCATGTAGATGGAAGATCCTTCTATGATTTTGGCTTGAAAAAGGGCGACATACCTAACTTTCTGCTAAAAATTGTGGGGGGGGGAAATGATAGAGCAATCAAAGACCCGCTGTGTGCATCATTCTTAGAGATAGAAAATCTTTGTATGATTTTAATTTCACATGCCTACCTCTTTGCTAAAAAATTTGCACTTTGGAGGATGGTTAGAGATTCGGGGGTCAACTTTCTGCTCTTCAGTCATATAGTCTACTTTTTTGGTTATGGTTATTGAGTTGGCATATGATGTGTCAAGTCGCTTTAAGTTCGTTGATGATTTATCCATACTGGAGCTGGGTGATAAGAGTGTTTCAAGAGAGGCAGAGAGAATAACGGCGAGTTTATCACGCCAAGCTGATTAGGGCAAAATGATCGTCAATTGTGAAAATCGCTCTTATTAACTTTTTCTTTTTTGAGGGACAACTCATCCCTTACTTTACAGAAAGTTTCAGGTTGCAGCATCATGAGTATCAAACTGTTAGGAATATATCTCACACAGGACGTGAAGTGGAAAAAACAGACACAGGAGATGATCAAACGGGCAAACCTGGGTATCCTTTCTTTAAAACTCAATGCTCGTCATGGTGTTCTAACCCCCCACCTATTGCGTATCTTTCTTACATTTGTCAGACCGCTGGTAGAATATGCTTATCCTGTTTGACATTACGGCCAGACTTCGTACCAGCAGGACCGCCTAGAAAGGATCCAATACCGAGCTCTTCTAGTAGTCTCTAAATCTCCCAAGTCCCTTATTGCTCCCTCTTCAAACAATTTTCCCTTACATCTCTTTCGACACCCCGTGATGAATTGTGTTTTAACTTTGGTTCCGGTATTTGGAAATTCGTGGCTTCGTGAAATCCTCCCCCCTGAGCATCTCTCTTCGCGCTAACGGATACCGCGACTAGTAGCTCAACCGGTACCAAAAATTCAGCCGGTACCAGAACGGCATATGCGTTACACAAGTAGTTTTGTTCCCTCGTTTGTCAAGATTTTAATACTGGACTCACTCGTCAATAATTGTACATATTTATTTGCTTTAATTCATTAATCTTTTTATTCGTTATATTTTTTAAAGTTTTATTTTCTTTAATAGTTGGATATTTCAATGTTGTTTTTGGTCTGACTCTGTGATATTTCGAATCAACGTATAAATTTGTATGACGATGGCTATAGCTGTGATTTTTATATGTTTAGTGCTTTATATTTTATTATGACAAGAACTACCGCTGATCGGCATGACCGTATAAGGCGTTTGGTAATAAAATCGTGTATCGTTATATACATTAAAGTTTCTTGGATGATTCTGCCTGGTACAAGGTGAAATTATTTTCCTAAAATACTGCGGTTAGAGCCTCAGGGGAGTTTCGGGGGTTACGGGCCCATTTGATAACCTGTAGCTAACAGTTTGAGAATTTAAATTTCTTTTAAAAATTTGACGTTTAGAGTGGTGGAGCTGTTGGAGGGTCCAGGGGCCCACTTTATCTCGTCCAATAAAAGAGGCTAAAAATCCTTGCTTGATTCCGGCTGAAACAAAAGGCGACATAGCTACCTCTCTGACAGCGAGAGGTGGCATGTTAAGGAGATCAGGGGGCCTACTTTGTGCCTCCAAGCATACAGATTGAAGATCACTGAATTTTCTCGGTATAAAAAAGATGCTTCCTTTCTGCTAAAAGTTGGTAGAGGTGAAGCACTACATGCGGCTTAGACTTAGGCCGTCTGCACTGAGTCAGGACCTCAACAATTGAGGTTTTCCTCTTTTTGAATTGAGTCAGTCTATAGCTTGAACTCGGCTCATTTTGTACTTAGTCGGGACTTGTCTTGGTTTTGATTTTAGTTTCTAACGCTACCTTTCGCCCTCCACTCATACACAAAGTAAATCCTTAAATTTGTTTGGATTAAGCAACGTGTAATATACCACCCTATACGCTAAAAAAATTGGTTGTCGACGGAGAATGTGGAGGAGTTATTGGCTAAAATTTTTACCTTCAGTCACAAATATTTGGATTCCCTGCATCAATCGTTTTCTTACAAGATACAGAATTGGGCGTCTGTATATTTTAGGGCCCTTTTCCTTGGGCTTACGTTGGTATTGTTAACATTTTCTGTTCCTTTCGATCATCTTGAGTGAAGTAACGATTGAAAACTTTGACCAAATACCATTTCTACGGGGACCAAAAAGGGCATGGGAGGGGGCTGGTTGCTCTTTGATTATTTACAATCCTTAAAGAGGACCGTAGAACGTTGAATTCCAGACCGAATCAGCCTGCTCCCTAGTTTCTGGAATGATCAGTTCTGTGTGAAGTGGACAGGAAAAAAAATTAGATATGAGAGCCCTTTCGCTTTTTACTAAGTCAAGTTTAATATTGACTCCGATAAGTTATGTACCTCATTTTATAACACTATATCCGAGATCTGTCAGACTTCACATTATTTTGTCTTTTACAGGTCATTCAAATGTCCAGTTTGTTAAAGCGTGGAATTGGTATTCATCACAGTGGTATTTTGCCTATTTTGAAAGAAATTGTCGAGATGCTTTTTCAAGACGGGAAGGTTAAGGTAATCTCTGCAAGGAATTTTGATATCCAAAATGATAGTATATTACGTAAATCTTCTATGATTTTGAGGCTGATCTATGCTTGACCAGACATGTACGCAAAAAACTTGGCGTATGCCCCCTCTCTGGTTTCGAAATTTTCGCTATTTTTTGCAATAATTTGTATATCATAAGTAGCGTAATAGCACTGCCTAAGTAAAGAGCGATATAGCGTCAATGTATATTTTTGTTCTTCAAGCCACTTTCTGTAGAAAGAGTTATCGTGGAAACTTTGGAGGGGGCTCAGTCGATTTGAAATTGAAAGCTGTTATACGCAATTTCAAGGATAAAAGGTACTGGAGGACAACCAGACCCATTACCACTTTCTTTATTAGCTTCCACCCTTTCAACCCCCTAAGACATTCGATCAAAATTATGAGATGGCCATTTTGATCCATTGTTGAAAGATCCAATACCTCTGGAGACGACATACTCCTCACAGCCCCTGGGGCTAGAATATAAATGATACAAGTTATCCATTGTTTACACAAGTTTCATTATTGGAAAAGAGGAGTATATTTGAACATTGGTGTCCAACAAGGCCAGAGGTCTTGAGATGCAATTTTCAGGGCATATTGAGGGGGATGTAAAACTGAATCAGAAGACACTTCGCATATCCAGGTTGTCAAAAGAGCGTACCTGCAGTATCCTAGGAACTTCTGAAGATGTCAAGTTGAAACTTTCGAAGTATGTTGGGGGGGGGGGATGTTGAACTAATGAAAAAGCACTATATGCATCCAGGTAATTTCAAGCAATGTAGTTTTAAGGTAGTACTAAGGTAGGTAGTTCTCAATGATGGTGAGTTAAAATAGAATTGAAGTGCTAAGTTGAAAATTGCAGGGCAAGCTGAGGGGGTTATAAAACTAAATCAAACGATACTATATACATCCAGGTTGTCAAAAGAGTGTATCTGCTATACCTTAGGTAAAGCTGATGACGTTTAACTGAAACTGTTCGGGTATATTGAACTAAGTCAAAAAACACTATTTGCATCCAGGTTGTCAAAAGAGCACAAGGGGGAGGCTGGTCGCCCTCTAATTACTTTCGGCCCTTTGAAACGGCACTAAAGCTTTGTTTTGAACCCTCTCTCAATTTTTTGTAACCACAGGTTCCACACAAAGTAATTGGTGATAAAATTTTTTGGCCTTTTTCGGACCCCGTTTTGGGGACGACCCTTGATTTTTCCTTCTGCGCTGGGGTTCCCATGGCCTGGGGACTTTGAGATATAAGCTATGAGCCGATCAGGAAAAAATTTTTAGGTTGTTTGTTTTGCCCCTTTTTTGGTCGGGGACCATGCTCCGGGACAGTTTTTATTGTATTTTAGGCTCCTTTTACTCTAAAGACATACGGCCGTAATTTGACCTGGTACGGAAGGTTTTGGGTTCATTTATCGTCCCCTTCCCCTACCCCTTCTTACCTCTCCTGAAACAGATAGTTTCGCTTTTTTGACCCAGTGAAAGATCCCTGAAAGATTTGAGCCAATTGTACACCCAAAATCAAACAAACCCCTCCACCTTTTTCATTTTAAAACCTACGTGTAAATAATTGGCATTTTGTATTATTGACGCCCTTGCCTAAGTAATGTAGGGTCGTGTAAACCCTGAAGACATATTAATTAGACCTTTTGACTATTTTGAACAGAATGACTATATCAAATTTTGATTGGGAATCTTAAGAGCTACGAGAGACCGGGTAGAAAATCAGGTCATGGGAGGGGCCTGGTTACCCTCCAGTCAGTTTTCACTCTTAAAAAAGACAGTAGAATTTCTAAATTCCAATTGAATGAATCCCTACAAAAATTTCTACGACTACCTCTTCCATATGAAGTGGTCGGGAAAAAAAGGATAAAAAAATAAAACATTGAAGGTGTATGTCTCTTCACTTTGGCAACGCTAAAGAGTGCCTCCGAAAATGACTTCGGGTATTCTTTCACAATGATAATATGTTTCGATCAAACAACGAGTTTACGTATTCCCAGTTTCGCCTCTGCTTGCTGCACACCTTCACATAAGCTCAAATAATCCTGTTAATCGATTAGCATAAATAATGCTTCCACAGATCTTTCCAAACAGTAATCATGGAATTTATTAAGGATAAGGTATCAAAAATCCACAACTTTCGGGATGCCACCCTTTTGCCTTTGGCATTAACACATAGCCCTGAAGGCCTTTCTTATCTGACAATAAGAATATAAATTGATAAGGGATCTACCCATTTTACCAAAGTGGAGTTTTAGAGGTAAATTTTTGTTCCACAGTAATTTAATCGAATTCAACCTACCCGATTCACGGTGACATCAGCGTTTTTATTGCCCTGCCTATTTTACCAAATATAACATTTCTTGTAATAATTTATAATCACTCAAGGACAGTACAGCTATCCTTGCTTCATTTATGCTTGCTACAATCATAGAACTGTTTCTGGTATCAATCTCTTGTTTCTTAAAATCTGGAATATCATATTCCGTTAAAAATACTTAAAACTGTGTAAATGGGCTCAAAACTGTCTAAATGAGCTGTGTTTCACTCTTTACTAAGTCACAGCTATTGTTGCAGTCTTAATCAATTAAATGATAGCCTTAAATATGATAACTTACCTGTACACATGGGAGTTACACGTCTCCCCTTCCACGATTGGTCCAAACACCTCCCTGGAGATATTGGAAAACTGTAGCCTAAATGCACTTTTTCAAGTTCTGATCCCCCTCCCCTTTTCCAGCGAAAATAAACTCATCCCCACCTTAAGGGTTGTGTCTACGTACACCTACTTATGTGACAGCTAAGAATTTGATTTTACAAGCGTAAGAGCGTTCGTGTTACCCCTTCGTTATGATAGTCGTGAAATTCCCTTCTCTATTTTCAGCTCCTTTTTGCTACCGAAACTTTTGCAATGGGAGTGAATATGCCTGCTCGTTCGGTAGTTTTTGATGATATCAGAAAACACGATGGCACTTGTCGAAGAACATTGTTACCCGCCGAATATATTCAAATGGCTGGACGTGCTGGAAGGCGAGGTCTTGACTCGACTGGTACTGTTCTAATATTGTGTAAAACTGGTATACCTGATTTGAACAATCTTCAGAATATGATGCTGGGTAAAGTGTTTCTTACTTTTTTTTATTACTTTCCTTGCTTTTGTTATTTACTTTTTCAGTAATTCTGACGAGATTTTAGTCATTTTCTTGCTTATATCATCAGTCCTTGTCCAAGTCCTTGTTTACTTCAAAACCAAAAAGGAAATGCTGGATCAGCCAAGAAACCATTAAGTTAGTCGACGAATGGCGAGCGTCTTGCTCTAAAACGTAAGAGGCATAGAACAGGATTTAAGAAATCTTCCAGTATAGATAAGCAAAACAACTGAAAGGGAATTGCAGACTCCGTGGAAGCAGCGTCGAAGGCACACGACACCAGTAAGTTATATCAATTGCTGAAACAGGCTACTGGGAGGAAGCAACAAGTCTCTGAGATCATTCGTCTAAGGACGGGTAGATCATAACGGACCTGTCTGCGAGAGTATCACGATGGAAGGAACATTTTCAAGGATTCTTGATTTCGTAACATCATCCGGAGATAATCCCAAGTCCTCCTCCAGCGTTCCTTCGAGCACATTATGAAGTTTTTCTCGAACCCCACGATATTGATGAAGAAAAAAAGCCATTCATTCACTGAAGAACCACAAGTCTCCTGGTGAAGACGGTCTGCCTCCAGAACTACATAAAGCTGCTGATGGGATGGTTGCTGCTCAACTAAAACCGCTGTTTGACCATATTTGGACCGAAAAGAGTTTCCCGAAGGACTGGCAAGTTTCAGTCCTTTTTCCTATCTTCGAAAAAGGTGACAAGTCAAAATGTAAGAACTACCTTGGAATCGCTCTCACTGATATTGCGGCAAAGTTGTTTTCTATTCTTTTCTTCAATAGATTTAAATAGCTCCGAGAAGATAAAATGAGAAAAGATTATGCTGGATTTCAAACTAGAGGTTCTTGTACCGAGCAAATTTTTATCCTTTGGCTGCTGAGCTATAGATATGGTTTGTTGCTGATCCTTATCTTCATCGTTTTTATAGCAGCGTTCGATTCAGGTGAGCGAGACGTTCTCTGGCTTATCCTAGAAGAGAATGAAATGCCTTTGTATTTTGTAGATCTTCTGAAAACATACTATAAGGGCACGCAGATGAGGATACGGGCTTATGGTGAAGAGTCTCAAAATTTCGCTGTAGACTCAGGAATAAAACAAGACGTCGTATACCCATCCTTTTCAATTATGTAGTTGACTGGATTTTTGAGAGAGTTTTCAGCACAAAAGAAGGAGTAACGGTTGGAATTAGTCCTTGACTTAGTCTATGCTGATGACATTGCCCTCGCTGAGGATGATCCACTGAAAGCCCAAATGATGATGGACAAAGTTAGATACTACTCTGCAATGGTCGGATTAAGAACTAACCCAATAAAGACCAAAGTGATGTGTCCCAATTCCCAGTGTCCCCCTTCTATATCCCTAGATGGCAACAGTATTGAGCAAGTTATAGAATTTGTCTACCTAGGATCCCTTGTGGATTAGGAGGGGAGATCTGATTAACAAATTGAAACGCGCCAATAAAGACCAAAGTGATTTGTCCCAATTCCCAGTGTCCCCCTTCTATATCCCTAGATGGCAACAGTATTGAGCGAGTTATAGAATTTGTCTACCTAGGATCCCTTGTGGATTAGGAGGGGAGATCTGATTAACAAATTGAAACGCGCATTCGCCTCGCCTCTGTCAGTTTTTCTCAGCTCAGTAAATCACTGTAGAAGCATCGAAGCATAAGCCTCATTATAAAAATTAGATTCTACGAGGTGACAGTCAGAAGTACTCTCCTATATAGGTGCGAAACAAGGGCTGTCAAAAATCAAAATAGTAGTAAGCTGGATGTCTTTTATCACGACTGTCTTCGTCGTATTCTACGCGACCAGTGCCATGAACGAGTATCCATCAAGGAGAACCTTAAGCGTTGTAAACAAAAGTACTCAGTCTCTGAAATTGTTAAGAGACGACGGCTCATGTGGGTGGGCCATTGTCTGTGCCGTGAAGACTACCGATGCATCTCGAAGTCCGCTATTAAAGCACAGCCGCTTGAAAATTGGAAAAGTCGACCTGGATGCCTGAAAAAATAGTGGTGGTCAGTGGTAAAAAACGACACAAACAGGCTTAGAGGCTTCTGCCTCTTCGGTCGGCTCTGGGACAGTGATTGGCTGTAGCACGTCGAAGCTGTTGCACATAACCGTGGCTCATGGAAAACTTCTGTTATAGAAATTATGGATGCCGGGCGAGGCAAAGCAGCATCTAGTTCCCGTCAAAAGTAAAAGTAACGTAAGCTATATCATCAACATCGTTTAAGAATACTAAAAAATAGTATCGAAGAAATAAGGTAAAACTTTATTTAAGAAACCTATAGTGGTTGTTGGTGGCGGCTCTTGAATGACCTCATTGCAGCCGAATATTTTGAGCTTGAGCATCTCCCCCTTCTCCTCCCCTTCCCGTCAAAGAAATAAAATGACCACGGACATTAAATAAAGTACTGCTTTAAATCATTCGAATTGGTAAGAGTACTCTAAACTCATTTTCTAGTCTCCTTGTTTCATTGAATAATATTTTAGAATTGTGCATTGTATTGTCTTTGCTATTGTTCAAGGATAGTTGTTAAAGTTCTGGACTTGAATAGTTTAGCAGTTTCTTTAAGCACTGCAGACACGTGCGCTCACTTAGTTTTACATCATAGTAGATGATGGGTGAGGAATTTGTCGAATGCGCCACTATTTTCCCGCGCTAAGTGTAACGAAAACTTTTTATCTTAATTAACAAAGACCATTTTTCATTCTTAATGGAGAAATGCTTTGCTGTTCTGTTAACTATAGATAATTTCTAATCAATAAACAGCTTTTTTTCTGGAATTAGGTCAGTTAAAGCTTTGCCTTTTTAAAGGTGAAGGAATGCTCTTCCAGAAACTGGTATTCAAATGCTAATGTTACTCTTTAAGCCGTATTCAATGTCAGTTGATTTGTTTTATCAATTTTTATTGCTAAACAAAAAATCACATGGTGTTAGGTCTGGACCGTTCTCTGAAAAAATCCCCTTTTATACCTAGTACAAATGAAAGTAGTTTGAGGACAAAGTACGAAAGACAGCAAGATATGTAGAATAGTGAAAAGACAGTTGAAGAAAGAACACAGCCTTGGAGCACTCCAGTGGAACTTTTAGCAATTATGTTTATAGTCGTCGCGCGTCTTTAAGCCCATAAAATAAAACCTATGTGAGTTTGTGCTCAATCATTAGCTCTTCTCAAAAACGTAGTTTCTTTTATAAGTATGGCTTCCAACAACTTTTTCTTTATTTTTTTTTTTTTTTTTTTTTAATTTTGCTGTCACATACATAGTTTCAAAAATTGCAGGAAAACCCCAAAAATTGGAATCACAATTCCGTGTAACTTATTCTATGATATTAAACTTACTGAGAGTGAAGACGTTCCGAATTGAAGACATGATGAAGCGGAGTTTTGGAGAACTTCATTCACGGTCTAAAATCAAGGAATTTGAAGAGGAGCTAAAGAAACTGGAATATCAAGTTGAGAACTTGCCAAGGCTAGACTGTGACGTATGTTCAGACGTTGAAGGCTTTTATAAGACAGCAAGACAGTACCTCGAGATGAAGGATGAGGTTTATGTAAGTAATTTATGAAAGTCTTTTGCAGCCTTTGGTATTGTTCTTAATTTTTATTTTCAGATTTAGACAGAACGAGAAAGAGGCACACCTATCACTTATGAACATGTTTTATAACTTTAGTCGGGACTATCATTTGAGGCAGGGCCAAGAAAGATATGTTCTGTCAGTGAGGTGAGTGTGGTAATTATAAAGGCATTATCCTGTTTTTGCTAGTAAGTAAACTTTTTAGTATGGTGATACTTTTTAGACTTAGAGATGCTGTAAATGAAGTTTTAAGAGAAGATCAGTGTGGTTTTAGGAAGGGGAGAGAATGCATCAAGTAATTTTTTACTTTCAGATTATTAATGGAGAAGTACCTGAGTCATCAAATACCATTAGCCCTCGGTTTTATAGAATATGAGCGAGCGTTTGACTCAGCTGACAGAAGAGCTTTAGCGAACGTCCTGTCCTTGTATGGTATTAAATAAAAAAATATTTTCCACAAAATAAGTTTTTCAAAGAAAAGTAAAGAACTCCATTAAACAAAAAATAATCAAAAGTAAAATCAAATAATCTACGAAGCGTGAAACTATAGCAAATCAGCATCAATAAATAAATGAAACCTAAAACAAACAGAAATTACAATAAATAACCGAGTCAAACTCAAAACGAGCAGAAATTAACGTAAGTTGTGCTCAAAGCCCCTATGCCTTCCCAAGGGCAGAACATAATTTGCACTTTACTGAAAAAAATATAAATGTTTTTACTTTTATAACTTTAATAAATCAAATAATATGAACATTTTGATTAGTAAATAACATTATATTTACATTAAACTGACAATGCACATTCATTTGTATTTTTTTTCAGTAAAGTGCAAATTATGTTCTGGTCTTGGGAATGCATAGGGGTTTTGGCTCTAAAGGAAAAAATTAATAAATAATACATTGTGCCAACATCGTTCTTATATGCCCCCAGGGAATAACTTAAAACCCTTGCCCTGAGGGCTGTGAGGGAGTGCCCTCCCCTTTACTTAGTCCCCGTATCTTGTCTAGCTCTCGATTGTCCCTGTTATTTACTTAGGAAGCGCGATCGCGCTGCCTATGATTTATACAACAACTTTCTATATAAACCTTATATGCCCCCAGGGCATAACTTACAACCCTTGCACTGAGGGCTCTGAGGGGATTATCATCCTAAAAGACAAAACTCCCAGAACTTTCAACTACGTTGAACAAAATAGACATATCAAAATTTCAATTCGATATGTTTAGGAAAATGGTGGGCATGAGAGGGGCCTTAGTCGCTATCCAATCCCTTTCATTTATTAAAAAAGGCACTAGCCCTTTCAATTTCCAATTGAATGAACCCTTTTGAAGAGTCTGCGACAACGCTTTCACTAAAAACTTTATATGCCCTCAGGGCATAACTTACAACCCTTGCCCTGAGGGCTGTGGGGGGGAGGGGTTGTCATCCTTAAAGACCTAATTTCCAAAACTTTCAACTAGGTTGAATAAAATGGCTATCTAAAAATTTTGATTGGATGTGTTTCCCTTTTGACTATTAAAAAGGGCACTAGCCCTTTGAATTTCCAATCGAATGAGCCCCTTTTGAAGTTTCTACGACAACGCCTATGAAAACCTCATATGCCCCCAGGGCATAACGTAAAACCCTTGCCCTGAGGGTTGTGGGGGAGTGTCCTTCTCAAAAAGATATTTTCTATTTGGAAATCAACTACGCTGAACAAAATGGCTACCTAAAAATTTTGATTGGATGTGTTTGGGGGACTGATGCGCGGGGGGGGGGGCTAGTTGTCCTCCAATCACTTTCGACGATTAAAAAGGGCACTAGACCTTTGAATTTCCAATCGAATGAGCCTGTTTTGAAGTTTCTACGATAACGCCTTCCATAAAAACTTTATATGACCCCAGGGCATAACTTAAAACCCTTGCTCCGAGGGCTCTGGGGGAGTGGCCTCCTCAAAAACATATTTTCTATCTGGAAATCAACTACGCTGAACAAAATGGCTGTCTCAAAATTTTGGACTCTCAATTTCCAATCGAATGAGCCCCTTTTGAAGTGTCTACGACGACCCCTTCCATATGAAGTGCCCTGCTCTAAAGGAAAAAAATAATACATAGTACATTGTGCCAACATCTTTCTTATATGCCCTCAGTGCTTAACTTAAAACACTTGCCCCGAGTGCTGTGGGAGAGATTCTTCCCTAGAAACGCAATTTCTATCTTGGAAGCAGCTATGCTGGAAAAAATGGCTATCTTAAAATTTTGATTGGATGTGTTTGGGGGAATGATGGGCGTGTAGGGGGCTAGTTGCCCTCCAATCACTTTCGACTATTAAAAAGGGCAGTAGTCACTCCAATTTCCAATCGAATGAGTCCTTTTCGAAGTTTCTACGACAACTCCTTCGATACGAAGCGCCCGGCTGAAGAAAAAATAACACATTGTGCCCACATCGTTCTTTACTTAGGCAGCGCCAGCGCACTGCCTATGGTACCGGTTAAATACATTAGAATGATTAGTGCTATGTACCAGAATAAAATTGATGCGGTTAAGGTAGGAAATGAGGTTAGTAGCTCTTTTCGTATTAAATTAGGAGTTAAGCAGAAATGCGTTCTCTCCCAATTTATATGGATCAATTTGATGGTCTTTGTCTTAAAGAGCACAACGAAGGGAATGGGAGAACACGGAATCAAATGGGGGTAAAAACTTGAAAGAGCCAATGGCTCTATGGAAAAATCCAAGACCCAGGGGTTTTTTCACAGTTAAAAAAAAGTTTGGAATAATAGGAATATAAATCTGTGAACCAAGATTGTAATATTGGAAGCTACAGTGATGACAGTGGTCAAGTCTTGTTTTGAAGCGTGGACGCTCTATGAAATGGAAAAAATTTGATAGATGTTTTCAGAGAAATTGCTTACGGATTGTTTTGGGTACCCGACTGACATACAGTATCTCAAACACTAAGCTGTACGAAAAATGTGGTACAATTCTGCTTTCTAGAGTTATAATGAGAGGAAAGGCTTAGGTGGCTAGAGCACGTTCTGCGGATGAAGGATGAAAGATTGTCAAAGGTTGTTCTTGTTGACTAGCCGTCTAGGGTCAAAGGAACGTTCCCGAATGGGGTGGGAGGATGTCGCAGGGAAAGATTTAAGGGAAATGGGAACTTTCTGGGAGGGTGTAAAGAGAAAGTCTTTGAATGAATTGGGATGGAGGAGGAGCATATGTAGCTGTGTTGGCCTCATGCGGTTTGGTGCTGCAGTGAGTTATTAGTAGTTGCTGTAACAGGATTTAACTTTTCAGTAAGAGTTCCAGATGTTTATAGCTGGTCAGTTGACACACATTCAAGGTAACTTTGAAGCTTAGCTTTATTAAGGAAGATTTTTTTTTCTCTCTTTAAGACTCTGCAGATTTGTGGAATGAGTGAACTAGCTAAACCCAATCATTGGTGTTTTTTTTTTTTTCTTTGTTTTTATGAAGAAAAATAAAGATACCATTTTTGATTACAGAATGTTGTGTTCACGCATCCCCAGATGGTCAAGGAGCTAACTCCTGGACGAGTTTTAATTGTTGTTGACGATGAGTGTATTCACAAACTTGGTCTACTTCTTGAAGTCGATTCGCGGTCTAAAGAACGAACTTTCAAAACTTTGGTGCTTCGTAAAACCAGGAACAAACCAAAGTCACCTTCGAAAAAAATGGGTGAGGCATCAAATACAGAAAATTTCAAATGCAAAATGATAGCACTTGTCAAGGGAAATGAATATATAATTCCAGATTGTCAACTTGGTGAGGTTTTAGCATTGAAAGCCAGTGATGTTATGGATGTAACCTATGCTAACCTGAAAGCTGACTATAAAGCTGTATTGAAGGATTGGGAGACTAGACAGATTCCTCGGTTCAGGTATATTTAATGGATTTTTTATACATACTACAATGTTCATTCTCAGGTGCTAGGGAATGATCTACCTCTAACCCTTCAGCTAGCGGAAAGGTTTTACTCGTAATCTTTGGGTATATTGAAAAATATTTATTTCAATTTTCAAATTGTATCGTCTAAAAATTGAAAATAGCATCTAAAGTGAAATTACGTCAAAAAATAGGTCTGGACTCTAAAAAATGGATCATTTGAAAAAAAAACATTACATAAGTATAACTGAAACTGGCGTGAAACTGGGCGTGACTTCTGAAATCATCTTACCTTCCGCGCAAAATGATCTGCTTCCACGAAAACCTGATGGACCCATAGCTACAGACAAGCTGATTTTACCCAAGATATTTAGACAATTCGGTCTTATTTTGGTCGCGGTGGTAGCGAGCTTTAAAGTTTTAAAAGTCAGAGATTTCCTGAACTATGATACTTTGAAGCCAGCTAGTTCCTGGACTGTAATGGTCATAGGCCTTCCGTTTTAGGGGGAATTCAGCTTGTGTGTAGATATTTTTCTTCCTTCTTTCAAGGAAATCCCAGTCCTTACGACTATTCGGTCACTTTTTTAGAACTACTGCAGAGGTTGCCGATCTCAGGCGATCAATCTTAGGAAAATTCTCATTAAATATTACTCAAACGTCAACTATTATCCACCACACTGCTGTCTACCGGCCGATGGCTTGGCAGCCTCGCTGCCTCGAACCTAGGCCCTAAGGTATATCTTCTGTGTAAGATGAGCCGGACCATAAAACCCATGGTCACGGATTTTGACAAAACTTGTTGGTTTATTTCCTTCATGGATATAATCAACCATACATTTTTTTTTTCTTGCACAACTTTGCTGGTTTTAGTTTTACAGTCTTACTTTTAGTCTGACAGGTTTACTTTTTAGTAACATGGGAGACAAATACTGAAATTATGTCTCTTCGGGATTAATTATAATGAAAGCTTGGGTTGTTTTATACAAACAGTTCAGTAATATGAAAAAAAGTTGTTTGATTCACTAGATACTTCCAAAAGGTTACAAAAATCCTGCTACATGATAGGTAGATGGATCATTTAGCCATCCCCCCTTGTTAAATTATGGATATTATGCCTACATCTGCCCTTTTGCACCTCTAAACCCAAAACTTTCTTTCAAATCAAGTCATTTGTATTTTATTAAATGTAAAGCTTTCTTAAGTTTATGACGTATAATTAGGGAAGCATCATATTTTAAGCGTCATAGATTTATAAGCGTCAGTGTTTCTACGTCGAACCGTGAAAATTTGCATGCAAAATTGTGTGGTTAATTTTAACAACATTTTTCATCCCTAAAATTCAAACATGAACAACATGCTAATTCCCAAATAATTAAACCTTCAAAGGAAAACTGCACATTCTTAAAATGTTAGGTGCCACATGTTTCACCTTTGCTTTTGCGGATTTTTTGCCCACTTTTTGTCCACTCTATGTCCACTCTATTCCGTTAAAAATTAAATTCCCAACGTTTTCTAATTTTTGTGTAAACTTCCACTTGATCAATTTAAACAATCAGATTTCATTTTCAGTGTCCTTGGTATGTTGCATTCGTGGACATTTCTCTATCTTGCGCTTGTCTTAGCTTGATTCCTACTAGACATAATACACTTTCGTGTTGTTTAAACAAAAAAAAAAAAAAAAAAACACCTCTTTTTCTATTTTCGTTAATTTACAGAAAAAAAGTCGTCTCTTTTGAATATTCAGACGAATTTTTTGGCCTTAAAATGTTTCTTGATTTTGACCAACTGAACAAAAATACAACAGTAAGATGTGAATGTTGCTAAGAAATAACGAATTCTGGCTACTATCATTGCGACCAATGTTAAAATGAATATGCAATGGTAGTGAAAACTTTTTGCACTGAGATGTGGCTTGGCTATTGATTTCCCTTATTAGATATTCAATATACCTTTCAAAAGAACTTCTCATACTTCGAAAGTAAGGTATCGCAAAGATACGAAGTGGCAAAGAAATATGGACATAGTTTTCTGGTCAGGAATGATGGATAACTGACGGATAATGAGCATGCATTTCTTTTACCTTACTTTGGGAAAACTTGTTATATTTCGTTTGAACTTACCTAAAAGACCAAGTATACATGTAGGAATACTAGTACTACTATGGGTACCCAGGACAATCCGTAGGCAATTTCTCTGAAAAAAAATCTTTGGTAGCGTACTCTGTAGGAATAGGCTTTTAAACGTTTGCGCTCATACCCCCCCCCCCCCCCCAAGAAAAAATATATACAGATGTTAACGAAATATACCAATTCATAGGAAAATTCCAAAAAGAAATATTAGCATTCAAGGGAGAGTGACCAACCTGGTGGCCTTTCCTCCTTCCTTGCATACTTACCTCCCTGAAAAGAAAATTGTGTGTGATATTTAGAATCAGCACGAAAAATATAGTCAGAAATAGGCCTTATATTCCATGGACCAAACACAAAAAAAAACGGTAATGTCCGCTTCATCTTTCCAGGGGGGAGAGCAAAAAGCTTTCGTTGTATCTGGAATCATCATGCGGACAATGGGCATAACTGGGCCTAACGCTCCAAATATTGAAAAAAAAAGTATTTGAAGTTCAAAATTTTTAAGCTAGAAAACGAACCAATTTAAGCTCTTGCGAATCGACGGAGTTACTAGGAACAATTATTCCAAGCAACACTGTTTTTTCGTCAGACCTTATTTTAAATATTAATTTTAGGGATGACCCTCCCAGTTCCTCGTTTGTCCAAGCAGTCGAAGCTCTGTTGCAAATCTCGCAATATCCTGATTTTGGCACGTTTAATCTGGCAGAAGATTTGAAATTAAAAACTTTGGACATAACGCTGCGTTGCCAAAGACTAAAACAACTTCGGCTGAAATTGAATGAGTACCAATGTTGCTTTTGTCCTTGTTTTGATGAACATGTATGTTTTGTTATTATTCTTAGTAGTACTGTTATACTTGTTTTTGTGATAGCGTCATGCGCTCGGAAATATAGAATCTATTAGGAGAATAGGTTTTAGGTCGCATTATGTAAGTTTTATGCTTTCTATATATTTTTTTTTTTTTTTTTAATTTCCTCTTGCTAGGGGGTGATTATTTTTAATTCACTTTTCACAATAAATACAACCTTGTGAAATTTCTGTAATTCTCCCCCACTTTTGCCACTAGTGCAGAACATCATGTTTCCTGGCTAATTGGGTGCATATACGTGATAAATACTAAATACGGAACTTCCATTTTTACTTGCTGCAATCACTTTAGCTTTATTTATTTCCAGTACCGTATTAAAACTCTCTAGGAAATTGGTCATCCTCTTATGCTCTTAAGGGTACCAACAAAGACTATATTTAACCAGTAAAAAGTGTCAGGTGCTATCTCGTAATGTGAAGAAAAAAATGATAACCAGTTAGAATCAGCTTCTCAACGAAATTACATGCTATATTTTTATTAGAACTAAAAGCTTCTGAATAACAATTGGTGCGATATTCTTGGTGCAATGAAGTTTGAAAGTAAAGATAAATGGGAAACGTTGCCATATATCGACACCAAATTTTTTTGTACAGCACTTTTATATCTTCTTATATTTGGGTGTTCATAAACTCCAGGCACAAATACAAAGAACGGTAATAGTAATTCATACTGTTGGTAATACAACGGCTGAGGCGCCATTCATTTGTTTGACAAAAAGAGTTTTTCCGTCGTGATATTTGAAAGACAATTGTCTGTACAACCATACTATATCCATAAAAGTATGGGCAATCTTGTAGCTACTTAGCTGTATTTTTGTATATAGTTTTCCTCTTGTCACAGAAGTTTTTGCGTGTTAAATCTACTAACATGTGCTATCACGGTACATTCAATAATTTTCTACTGTTTTCATCTATTTTTTGGAAGTAGAGCCTCTCCAAAAAGGATCATAGACGTATGATCTATCAAACCAGGTGTCTCCAAACTGAGGTCTGTGGATCAAATGGGGCCCACAAAGCTGTCTCACCCGACTCGTCCTAAACTTTGGAAAACACAGTTACGTTAGGGGGGCTTCCCCCCCCCCCCTAACGTAGTCTAAATTAGTGTAATTTACTTAATTAACGCAAGTTTGCGTTAATTAAACTTGCTCCTGACGCAAGTTTATAAGATCAACCTATTTTGCCCCCCCCCCCCCAAAAAAAAAAAAGAAAAAAATTCTGGATCTGCCCCTGAGTTAGATATCTATTTCTAACCATCATTTCTTTGGACAATCAAGGCTGCTTATAAAAGAGGAAGCAAGCTATCATTGGTATATGGTGATTATGCCTACAAATGATATCTAATAAGACATGCATGTATATTGGACTTGATCATTTAGCAGATAAGTCGAGAATCGTTTTACGTCAAAATCTTTCTCCGATGACCTAGATAGGCCTTCGCTTGTCCCGAGGTGGCGCTGCAGTGGTGACGTCTAGTCATTCTGGTGCTGAAGAGGTCCCAGCCGCCTTAGATCTCGGTTCTAAGTTCGCCATAAGGTCTTTTTTGGACGACCTTGTCTTCTTTGGCTATATGGTATCCAAGCATAAGCTGTGTGAGTCAGGTGGCTTTGTTGCATTCGGAGTATGTGTCTCTTAGAACAGCAGTATCAACAGGCTGGTCTGTTCTGCTAATTTCAGAATTGCTGCCTCTTTATTGCCAGCTTATTTTTAAAATTCACCTCGGGCACATGTTTACAAATGAGAGGAACCTCTTTTCAAGCCTGTGGGACTTTTTCCAGCACTCACTAGCATAGGTGACTATAGAAAGTACATTGTTATTAAAGAGGCATATCTTAGTTGTAGGGAATATTTTTTCTTCCTCCAAACGGGCTTCAGTCTATTGAAGGCTCCAGTTGAGTGTCCCGTTCTGCGTTTAATTTCGGTCAGTATTTAGCCATCACAATCGATCCAACTACCGAGGCACTTGAACTCCTTTGCTTGCTCTAGATTCTTATAATTGCATTGCAGAATAAGCGGTAAAGGTCGTGATGGGTATGCTCTTTGACTTGTCCACATTAATGGTTTATCCGATATTATGTGCATTTTCTATAATTGTGTCAAATATGTGCTGCAACTTCTGTTTAGACTCTTTTTGCAAGACTTTGTCATTTGTTGATTCTAAGTTAGAAAGGTGCTTACTGCTTACTTTTATGCCGTATCCTGAGTTTCATCTCAGTGCAGAGTTTCATAAAAAGGTACAAGAAAAGCTTGCATCTCTGGTGGATACCAGATATGATATTGAAAAACCTGATTGCAACACTCTCGGTCTTAACGCAACACTATGTCTCTTGTTAGAGATAAACTCCAGTTTTATTCTACTTCTTGGGACATTATATTCCTTGGGAGGGAACCTTGTGAATTTTAAAATAATCCTTTTAGTGAAGTAAGTATAGAAAATTATTCTGTCGGTCTAGCTAATCATTGTCTGCTTCATGTAAATACCATTTTAATTTTAAGTTGTTTTCCAATTTAGAGGGAAAGTGGGTCACCAACCAGACGAGGATTCTAATCTTACGCTACTTCAATTTAGTATTGAAAGTTTCTCCTCCTCAGTAGACCATTTAAAACAAATTTTGCAACCTGCAACTTGCTGTTCTAAGCTTCTGCAAGACATTTTGGATTCTTGTAATTAAGTACTATTGGCTATCCCTGTTTATAAGATGGAATGAAATAAACCAATGCAACATGGCTAAGGACGGTCTCGGAATGTATATATCTCGTAATTTAGTATGTTGTGTATAAGATCGTTTTTTAAAACATTATGAAGGTATCTTTGAGTCACTTTCTATTGAAATTACGTCTTGTGGCGGTAATTCATTGTTGGTAGTATTTGTTCTAATTGACATGAAGATATGCAGAAGTCTCAGTATTTTATGAAAGCTTAGGCTACTTTCCCTGCGGGAATTTTAAAAGTCCTCTTTTATTGCTTTTTCCAGTCCTATGTTTCTTACTATCCAAGAATGTGAATAGACTTTTCCTTCTCTCTTAAGACCTCTTTTGAAGGTTTATATTAAAGTAATAAACCTCATTCAGGAAACTAATCGTTCCGGTTATATACCATCAATTGATCTTTAACCACTTTATATTCTTTCAAGCGCATGTTTTTATGATTCTCATTTCCATGGTGACCCCCCTGAACTGCTTTGTAATTTGCTGTCTTCTACCTCGGATCAAGGTAATTATCATCTTCCTAACAAATCATATTCCAATTTCTTATACTCCGTCCGTAAGTAAGGTCGGACTTCAATACTGTAGTGACGAGTAATTTTATATGGAACATGATGGAATCGGTTCGAAGGGGCCAGTCGTTTAGCGTTTTTGACCAAAAAAAAAAATTTTAAACATGTTTGACTTATCTTTAAGTTACTATAATTAAAAATTCTCGTTTTTTGTCTAGGATTGATTGTTTTCCCTTTAGTTTTTTAACTCGTTTATCTCAAATCACCGACTTTTATATATTCTTTATACTTTTGTCTCATAAATTTGTAAGCCAGTTTTCGACCACTTTCAAATGTTCAATTTCTTCCAAGTTTTATCAGCATATGCACTTCCGACTACAGTACAGTACCACAACATCAAATGCCCAAACCCCCGGCATGTATACTCACGTTTGTAGCCTATAAATAAAACAACAAAACAGGTGATTGGGCACAGCAAAAAGTATAAAACAAAAACCATTATACAAGACTTATTAGCACCGCATTAGAACATTTGCCGATAGCAACTTAGGTTTAAATCTTAAATAAGACAAATTTTTGTCTTAAAGAAGACTAAAAACTGGAAAATAAATGATATAAAAGAATTAAAGTCGTTTTCAAAATGGACTAACAAGTTGACAATAATTTCTTTTTTCTCGAAAACTTATGAATGTCAGTGAAAACGAGGGGCGAAAAACGGATTGGGCTTTATATAACTTGAATTTTCTTAACTCGTTTTCCTCAGTTCAGCAACTTTTTTAAATTCATTTACAGCTAAGATTAATTTAATATGTGGGTTATGTAAAGCCCAATCCGTTTCGTGCCACTCGCTTTCCCTTATATTCATAAATTCTCTAAGAAAAACTTATTAGTCCTTTTTGGAAACGAGTTTTTAAAAAATCTTATATTTATTATTTCCGAGTAATCTTAAAACGTTTTCTCTCAATTGTATTTAAATAACATATTATGGTTCTTCCTTAGGGTTGCCACCCGGTAAGGAAAAAAATCACTAAATTTTAGTGATTTGTTGGTTGATTTACTCAAATGTGTAGTGATTTATGTGCTGACTTAGTGATATTTTTGTTTAGGTAATATAAAAATCCCTAGAAATAGTTGATAAATCACTAGGGATGGCAACCCTGGTCTTCCTTCTTCACAGACCCTTGAGCCTTTGTGGGGATTAGTGCTATAAGTTTAATGCATTTTTTATTATATCTGAAATTCTCTTATCTTAGATCCTTGTCGTGATTCTCATCAAAGATAAAATGTTCTATCAAGAATGGCCCCAATTAAAATGTAAGCTATCAGCCGACAAAAAGGAAAATTAAATTGATTCCGAAAATAGAATAATAGGCACATACCAGGCCCGAACCCATAATAGTGATTTGCTGATTAGCATTCTGATTTGTGAGTGTTACTGGCTCTTACTAAGCTACGTATTGTGTTCTATATCTTCAAAAAAGAAAAGATAAAAACTCTTTGAGTACATAGTTTCTTAAGAATATTAAGCACGGTGGCTCTAAATGAGCTTAAATTACTCAACTAGATATAAAAATCAGTGATGTGCCAATTACCCTCATCAGTGACATTCTTTCCTAATAAAGACGTTCTTTGACTCAGGAAAACAGTCATACCAAAAATTTGTCTCAGGCGTTACGAAAAATCGAGCATCTTTTCTTGTAATTGGTTCATTTTGATGCCTTAATATACGGAATTGAAATTTGCTCGACTTCTTCCATCAGAACTCTATCTTTTAAAGTCTGGTGTTTGCATAAAGTTTTTTGTTTGATATTGAGCGCCACGGAATTCAGTGTGAAGCGAAGAACAGAACGTCACAATACAATATGAAGAGCCTTTCGCAGTTAGGTTGACGTAAGATCTTACGTAGGCTTACTGATCGTTGCGGAATTCAGCGTAGAGGGTAGAACGGAACACCAAAATGTCATAAAAAGGGTTCTTTAAGCGAACAAACAAATCATAACCTAATTTCATTGTTAGAAAGGCTACATATGTCACTCAGAGCGGATATGAAGGTTTAATTGGGCAATATGTAAGCATCTTTACTATCAACATCATAATTGTATTTTTAGTTTTTGAAGTTTGAATATTGGATTTAATTCTGTCTCGAAAATTTAGCTTTCTAGATATATTATATGTGTTTTCCTCCTTACATACACCTAAAACATGAAAAAAAATGTGGTCAAAGCGAGGGCTAAGAAGAAGAGAAACCATGCAGTAAAGCCATATTTTATACCTATTGAAACATTTTGATTCTTGGATGCTTTTCCTTGATCTCACTCGTTTGCCGTGTGTTTATTTCTTCTTCTGTTTTTCTAGCCCTTTACATCTTTCTTATGTCATTGTGTCCAAAAACCAAAGTGATGTCATATTTTCATTTGTATAAGCGACTGTGTCTAGCCGACTGTGTCTAGATTTCCTCTTTGATTATGGACACAAGGATGTGATTATTTTTTTTCTTTTTCTTCTAGTTGAATTTTACGTTTTCAAATATGCAAGTTCGAGAAGCACATGATCGCCTAAAGTATCTTACTTCAGACGAGTCGCTTTCCAATTTACCAGAATATGCTGCAAAATTGGAAGTCTTGAAGTCCCTAGGTAAAGCTTTCTTTCTTTTGACTAATTGACTATTCAAATTGACCAAATATATTTTAAGTATTTAGGGTTTGTATTAAATGATAAAGGAAATTGGAAGGATCATATGAAAGAAAGGGTGGGTAGAATAAAGCGGTTTCTTCAGCAGTTTTCAGGAATTCAGCTTTAAATGAAATTAAGAATATTAAAATCCATAAGTATTTATTTCAATCGAAAATTTGCCCTCCTATTCATTATGGTGCGGAGCTTTGGGGATATGAGGAGATCTTGCAATTAGAAATGGTTCAACTACAATATTATAAAAGATTGGTTAGGGTACAAGCCAAAAATTATACTATGCTGTAAACAACTCATACACAGGCTCTTAAGGGAGATTAAATAAAAAAAAACAAGTTTTTTTAACTGAAAGTAAGGAACGACGTTAAAACTTAAAACGAACAGAAATTATTCCGTATATGAAGGGGGCTGTCCCCTCCTCAACGCCTCGCTCTTTACGCTAAAGTTTTTTTATTGTTTAAAAAAATAGAGTTGTGAGAAAGTCAAACTTTAGCGTAAAGAGCGAGGCTTTGAGGAGGGGACATCCCCTTTCATATACGGAATAATTTCTGTTCGTTTAAAGTCTTAACGTCGTTCCTTACTGTCAGTTAAAAAAACTTGTTTTTTTTATTTAATTTTTGAACGTTTTTGAATTAATGCAGGTTTTTATTTTGGCTCACCGTACATGAATAATTAAAACAAAATTTGCATATTATATTTGGTTAAATGGCTTTCTCGAAACTTGTTTAATTTTATTTACGAACGTTTTTATTAGTAATAAATATAAGTAACTTAGAATTAACTTAAGTAAAGAACTTCTATATTCATAAATTTTTAACACTTATATTAGTGTTTTCGCCCCCTAGTAAATACCCTGCTCTTTAAACTATATTTCGAATTTTTTTTCCAGTTCTTTAAAAATGACCTCTTAATCACAATCAGTTGATCAGTTGAAAAACTTGTTTTTTTTTATTTAATTCCTGATCTTTTTCTTTAATAATGCTGGGAAATCCGGCGCCCCCTTCATAGCAATGCCCCTTCCCCCTGCCAACTTCCTTCATGGAAAGATCCTTCCATCTAGCCCCCGACCCTCTCCTTCCCCCACCTACCAGAAAAAATCTCCTCTGAAAAAGTCTGTATACTTCCCAATAACCAATACTATATGTTAACATTGAGTAAAGTTCATAACTTTCAGCCCTCCCCTTGGGGCCTTTGGGGGATCAAGTCATCCTAAAAGACATTTTTATCATATTTTCGACCATGCTGAACAAAATGGCTATCTCAAAATTTTGATCGGGGGACTTTGGGAAAAAAATGAGCGTGGGAGGGGGCCTAGTTGCCCTCCATTTTTTTTGTAACTTAAAAAGGGAACTAGACCTTTTATTTTCAGTTCAAATTCACTCAACCCCGATTTACTAGGCCACCTGGGTCTTTACGCACACCCCTTGAAAAAAGAAAAATAAAAAAAAAAAACAAACAAACAAAAAAAAACGCATCTGTGATCTTTCTTCTGGCAAAAAATGGAAAATTTCACATTTTTGTAGATAGGAGCTTGAAACCTCTTCAGTAGGGTTCTCTATACGCTGAATATGATGGTGTGATTTTCTTTAAGGTTCTATAACTTTTAGGGGTCTTTCCCCCTTTTTTCGGAAATCAACCAAATTTTCTCAGGCGCGTAACTTTTGATGGGTAAGATTAAACTTAATGAAACTTATATATTTGAAATCAGAATAAAATCTGATTCTTTTGATGTATCTATTGGTATCAAAATTCCGTTTTTTAGAGTTTCGGCTACCATTGAGCCGGGTCGCTCCTTACTTACAGTTCGTTACCACGAACTGTTTGATCTAGGTTTGTTTTCGCTGCATAAAGAAAGGATACTACAAGTAGTAAAATTTTGGCTGAAAATTATCCAACTACCAGATGAGAAGCTCATGAAAGCCGCATATTTTGAATTATTGCAGCAAGGTAGAAAAAGATCGTGGCCGTTCCATGTTAAAGCCCTCCTTGATAATGCCGGACTTCCATACGCTTGGAATGAAGGTCTTGGTCCAGCAGGCGATCCAGAGGAAATTTATTGGAAGCTAAAACATGTTAAGGAGGATCAAGAGATCCAACTCTGGCATGAACAGATTCGAAAATCTGAAACCTTGTGCCACTATTCTAAGATAAAAGAGTCTTGAACTGGAATATTATTTTAAGCTGAATTTGCCACCGGAAAACTTGCGTCTGTGGTTCCAGGTCCGAGCGAATAGTTTGCCCTTAAAAGTAGATTAAAAGTATTTGAAAGAAATGCTCAGGGCCCGAGATCATGTTTTACTTTCTCTTTACGTGGTATTGAGGAAGAAAATTTGCTCCATTTCTTGACGTCTTGTCCGGGGCTGTTAAATTTTGCAACGAGGTAGTTCGGTAATTGGTAACTGTTTTTTCCAATGGCTCATAAATCAGTTTCCCGGGAGATGATAATAGAAGTAACTGAGTTTATAACAGGCGGGCTAAGAAAATATGAATAATGGGTTTAAGGTTTTTGTTTGTTGTTATTAGTTATATCATTTATTTAAGTGTATGCTGGCTGTTGTTTTATATAATCATTGTAATGTTTGTGTATGGCTTAGCGGCTCAATAAATTATCTATCTATCTATCTATATGTTGGCCATCATACTTTGTCTATACAAAAGCAATGGAAATAAAAAAAATTGAGAATTCCTTGCTAAAATGTATCTTATTTTATTTTATGAAAGAGTTTCGATTACTTTAGCAAATTCCAATTTTGAAAGTATAAGTCCAATTTCAGGACCAAGCAGAACCACTGTCTAGGCTTTTTTTCTTTTCCTTGTTCTTGTTGACTAGTCAATATTCATAAATTTTTTGGCTCATTTATTGCGAAACTTGTCCAAGATCTATTAACTGGTCTAGTTAAACTTAAACATACTTAGTTCATGTAGGTTACCACCGTCATACTGGTTTCGTTATGTGATTTAATGATTTTATGTTTCCAATAGCAAACTTTCTTTTTGTATTTAAATGCTTGGAAGAGCTGCATTTCTACATGGGTATGACTACTTTTAAAAGTGCTTAGTGCTTCAGCCACTTCTAACATAGAAATCTCTAGCACTGATCATAACCTAATTCGGATATTTTTTGCTTTTTTATCGCTGAAAATTGATGGTCATATAATACAAAATCTGTACTAAATCTGTTTCAGTAAAAAAAACTCTGCAATGAAAAGCAGAGTTTCAAGCGCGTCTACTAAAAAAAAACAATGAATTTCTCCAGAAATGGTTTTCAAAACGCAGTTTGGGCAGTGGCGGTTGTAGCCTCTCTTTTGCCCGGGGCAAAATCTTGGTTAGCGCCCCATCCTGTCTCGCAAAATTTTTTCGGGCCAAATTTTAATAAAAATTTTCATTTATTAACAAAATTGTTTCCAATTTATTAATTAATAAAGAGTTTATTTTTAATTATTTTTTAATTTACTACTTAAATTATTTAGTTATTATCAATTATTTTAACAATTTGTGTTTAATTAATTTTTATTTTTTAATTAATTTTATTTTATTGGGTGATTAATAATTTATAAATTATTTTCATTTATTAATTGCGCCTTCTACTTTATTAATAAAATTCCAAGAATTACAAAATTATTATAATCGCTAGATTATTTGTTTGAAATTTCACGCCCATAAATTTTCTGCGCCCGGGGCAAGTGCCCGCTCTGTCACTCCCCTAAAACCGCCTCTAATTCCGAACATAATTTCCTGTTTGTTTGTTATTTTTGTCGAATTTCGTTTTCTCTCTCTGGTAAAATTTTAACTAGCGGACTGAACAAGTTAGTGCAAAACGGTACGGAATTTGAACATTTGTCTCTTTGTTGGCAATATTGTACGGCATATGATAGGGATATTTTAGACTTTTTAGTGCTTATCCTTGAATTAATTAATTACGTTATGAATAAGCTCTAGAAAACTGGTAAATAAATAATACTTACATTCTGATTTGTGCCTTTTTATTTTTATTTTTTTTTCTAAATATCGATAAAAAAAAACTTCAAGATATATCTGTCCAAACATATTCCTACCTGCAAAGAAAGCCCAAACACATAGCTCTCCGAGGTTACGTTTCAGATGGATGTTTTAGTTCAGTATGTATTTACTTCAAATTTAGTACCAATTTACTGTGAACCTGGAACGATTTCTTTATTAGTTCCCTAATAAGCGTTAGAACGATTATTAAAATATAAGTGATTTTAATGTTTTGCATTTTTGTTATGCTAACATGTTTTTGTGCATTTGTAAATCTAGCTCGTCCATGTGTCACATCTTTGAAACAAGTTCATTTATATATCTATTGTTTTGTCCCATATTTATTTAATATAAAGTTTATTATTATTAGTTTTATACTGTAATTATTTCTCCGTAAATTGTTCAGATTAAAAATACTAATGTCTTAATTACTTTGATGATGTCTAATGCAACTCCGGTACCCAGCATAAATGTATCTGGATTTTCCACATTGTGTCTATTTTTTTCATAAAATTTTCCTGTTTTGTAGTATTTTGGGGTTTAGCTCAACTAAAACTTGACACCCATGAAATAAATTTCTGAGTACGTGGCTTTTATTGCGCTTTACGTGAATATATGAGATTGTTTAACATTATCCGTAATTTTAATTTTGATTGTCGATATCAATCATTTTTTTCATAAAAGTAGTTATGGAAAAAAGGAATTTATTCCTGAAGGATTATTTATTACTGAATTATGAAAATTGACGACTACATTAAATGTTTCAATGTTCTCATTATAGTGTTCTAGATTTTGTTGTATTTTCTACATTTTATTATCAGAAAAGGTGAACTATCCGTGCCATTTTCCCTTTGGCAAGATTTATTTTTTCAAACGAACTACTCATTTGAGTAGTTTAATAAAAAACTAGTTTCAGTAAACATGTTGAGTAGTAAAACTAGTCAATATTCAAAGTCAGAGTTGTTTCTTTAACTATAAACTTGATACCTATCGTCGAGTGGTACTGTGAAAAATTACAGAAAACTTCTCTGTTTTGTTCACTTGCCAAGGCTGTATGTCCGGTAAATAATACATAAAATAGCTTTTAAAATATGTATATCATAAGGGATCACTGTCTTTACATAATGAATTTCGATGACAGTCTACACCTGAAATAATCTAGACACCCTTGATAGAAATCTCAAATGACCTATTAATACTAGAAAACTACTTGAGGTATTCTTCCTCAGAAGTGCTTTTTCGTATCCATATTGCCCTTTTACTACTATCGTTACATAAAATACACATTAATAGGAGGAAAAGAGTGAATGAAAAAGAACTAATAAGATAAAAAGGAGAATAGAAGAGTGATAAATAATTTTAAAGAACAAATAGCTAAATGAGGCCATCAAAGAAAGATTAATGCAAACATTAAAGAATTTGAAGGCGAGAATACCCTTAGTTAATCATTTCAGTGAAACATGGGTCCAATATTCTTTTTTAGACCCTGTCATTAATAGGGAAGCTGTATGGTTTTGATTAAATGAAATGAGGGAGTGGGTAGGCCTAGGTCTTGCCTTTCAGGAACAGCATATGTATCATGCATGCTATTGAATTAAATTCACTGCTTATTAAATTGACTGGAGGAATTTTTATTTGGGGTGGGGGGGGGGGGGTTGATCCAATATCATAGCATTAAAAAAGTTGGTTTACTACTCTTATGTCACATAAGAATGATATTATAAGATTTGAAGCTCTGTATCAGCATCCATTTCGATGTTCAATTTTGAAACTATTATTCTGTCCTATAGCTACACATGACTAAATTACGGCTTGCGATTCGCATGAGGCACTTTGAAAGAATGAATGTGGCTTGAAAGAAATGAAAAAAAAACTAAATAATATTTGACATTTCATTAAAATTGTAATAAAATCTGAAGTATATATAATGTATAGCACTGTTTAATACAATATGTAATATATTTCGTTATCAAAAATATGTTTGTTGGTTTATTTCTAAATCTGGTGTCTTGTATTGTTTTACTATTCGATATCTTTTTCAGATCTGAAATTTTATTCTTAAAACCTTCCGAGTGCACTTTGAATATCAAGTAAGCAGCTTTCCTGAACCTTAGTTTAAGAAAAAGCCGCTTGAAGACTACTGTACATATACGGTGCAGAACATGTTGCTATGAACCACTTTTTTTCAACAATGAAGTTTATAAAATCAAGGCACTGTTTACAACTTACAAGTGAGAATCTAACGGAGTTAATTTATACCCCGCTAAAGAACTCTGAATCAGATTTAAAAAAAATTCACGGCCAAGTTGTAAACACATATGTCATCTACCAGCAAACAATTATTGTCATATAACAAGATTTAAATATATATACTATATATATATATATTAGACCCCGGTGCCGCGCCGTCACATCGACCGAACGCCACCGACAAGAGGCCGGGTCGACCGCCACTGAAGTGTCACAACGCCGCTTCCGGCAGAGGTGGCGGCGTTCGATCGACTAAATTAATTTTGCGGCAATTCTTTATTGCGTCAACCACAAAGTTGGAGCTTTTCCTTTTCGTGTGGTTTAGTATTTCGATTTTCCTGATTAGAAATCAAACAGGGCTCGCTCTATCCCCGAATTTTTGGGTATTTCCCCGAAAATCTATGCGTCACTCCGATAAAAATTTGGTTCCCCGAACCCCCGAAAATCACGCAATCACGGTGCCACCACTAGCAATTTATCACCACTGACTTTCCCTGTCAAATATTACTTTGTATACCATAATTCTTCACTACTCTCTTGTTCGTTAATTTTTGTCTCTTTTGCTACTTTGCATAAAAACCAGACAGATGCAATGTACAATTGCAAATATTGTAATATACACAGTTCTTCATATGTTGACAAAAAAAAGTATCGTTTTTATGAAATGAGCTTAAATCATTTCGAATGCAGTTTCCCAATCGCTATTTCTTACATCATTCGTAGTCAAGAATTTTATTTTCAAGTTGAATAGAATTATAGAACGCATTCATTACTATACAGCTTCAGCCTTCAGTTGGATTTTGAAATTGACAGCCGACAGATTGTTTCTACAGCTGAATTGCAAGTTTGCAGATTTTTTTTTTTCTTTTGCTGTTTTTAGATAAGATTTTCTTAATGTTTATTACTGGATTGTTGAACGCCTGACAGAAAATACAATCTCCCTTCTGAAATATTTCCCCCCCCCAAAAAAAAACGAAATTTAGCTATAGACTAAGCTATGTACAAGGTTGATGAATTATAGATTGAAGCGGAAGTTACACCAAAAATATGATTCATAAATAAATCGTAAATTGTTGCCTATAGGGGGGGGGGATAGGGGGCTATCATTTTTAAATGATAGTAACTCATTTTTTTTATTGAAGGCAGGGATGCCAAAAAGATAATTATTTTTTTTCTTTAAAGTGGAGACAGAAGAAAATGATATCAAATTCCCTGGGAACCATTGATATATTTTGATAGACCCAGGGTCCCCCATTGGGACTTGTTCGTTGTCTTGGGTAGTTTGCGATTTCTCATAGGCTACTGGCCTAATTTGGCTTTTGTGTCTGCTCCCTTTTAATTAGATTCTTTGGATCTTATTGAATGCCACGGCGAATCTATGACTCATTTTTTCAATAATTTGATGTATATCTGAATAATTTCGATATTTTTGTTGTTGTTTTTGTACCCCTTTACTCATACACTCAATTTTTTTCCAAGGAACACTAAGCTGTTTTGCGTTATTTTGCGTGTTTGTTTGAACCATATAGTGACCTAGTTAATTATTAAGTAAATTTTTTTTAATGTAAAGCTGAGACGGTATCCTATCACGGTGGTATCCAGAGGAGGTGGGATAGGGAGGTATTACATTTAAATGATAATATCTTGAAATTTTTTTATTGAAAGCAGGGATGCCAAAAAGTTTTTTTTAATTTAAAGCAGAGACGGCATCCTATCAAGATGGTATCCAAAGGGGGGGGGGGAGGCTATAGGGAGTTATTATATTTAATTAATAGTACCTTGATTTTTTTTTTTTTTTATTGAAACCAGGAATGCCCAAAAGCTGAAATGTTGACAGAAATTTATAATATTTTCGTGAGTTATACTTAAAACAGAACTTGAATAGTTTTATCGTCCAAAGGGAAAAGGACACATGCGTCCAACCCGTTTTTTTTTTCTTATTGATGAAACGGGTTTACTTTGAAAATATTCATTTATAAGTACCGGGCAGATTCACACTGAAACGAATTGGTGTGATGAAAGCGAGATCGAAATCCCCTCATAACGTTGCGCTCGAGTGACAATGGCGCCCTTGGTCCTGTGCCCAAATTACATTAAAAGGTCAGGTCATAATAAGAGCTTTCAATATGGGAGGTTCAAGGAGGAGTCTTTGACAGTCTTATGACCTCAGGCTGCTAGATGTTGCAACTCTCTTACGTATCTACAGTGGTTTAAAAAATTTGATGAACACAACAATGGTGATCAAAATTATGCAGAATCATACCACGTGCAATTTTTAGAATATTATAACACTTTTTTAAAACATAGAAGTGAAGCAAAAAAGGCTAAATATCCCTAGCAATTCTTCAAAGATATTCTAAAATGAAACTCTTTAGATATTTTCATGGATACGTTCGTAGCAGAAGCTTTTGAGGCTAGGTAGGGATCATTGAAAAGTCTTTGAGTATTTTGACCACAGGTGACTTATTGTTGCGACTTTGTTAAATTTGATAATTTTTGTGAGCATTGGGAAATCAAAGCTTAAACTCAATAACTGATACTAAGTGTCCTAACATTTTGCTTGGATTAAAAGTGACCAACAAGGATGAAAATCTCAACATCTTCCTGGAGCTACTTAAGTCTGCATATTATTTCATTTAATTATACTTAAAACGGATGAGCTTTTCATTTTTTACCTAAGAAAATAGCTGGCACTTCATTTTTCTTCATACCGAATAAACCATTAAGTGTTTTTTGTTTCATTGTAATTGAAGTGTTCTCATGTGAAGTGTTCATCATGTATTTTTCGATTTGATAAATTTACTCCGTTTAGATGTAGTTTTAATTTGACTGATATTAGGTATTTATGAGTTTATAATTTGGAATGAATCCCCAAAGGAAAAATGAATAATATCCAAAATTGCAGCCAAAAGCAATAAAAAATCAGCAGTTCAGCCTTAGCATACATAACATATATTCTATAAAGAATCCAAAAAAACTTTAGAATGCATCTTTTTTTAATTGTTATTAAAAACCAGTTTTGAATACTAGAAGGCTTTTTAGGAATGTAAAAAAGCAAAAAAAAAAAAACAATCAATATCAAAGTCGCTAAATTCAAGTGTTTTAAAGGTGACAAAGCAGATATAGGCAAGGGCATTATGAACAAATTAAGCTTTTAAGTTCAAAGTTATATTCAAAGTTTTTACCCAGATTACTGACGAATTTTGTGATACGGTATTTGAAGTTTTGTATGTAGTAATGCTCGATGAAAAAAACTACTAATTTTGATGATTATTTATGTTAAGAATACATAGCTAATAGTTACTTCAACTACTCGTATTATGCAAGGGTTCTGAAACGCCACAGCCGTTTCGTTTCTACCAGATTTCTACTTCTCTTGATGAATAACGAAGAAGACCAGTTTCCAGCCAGCGACTTGTGAACTTTTCAACTCATGAATAGGCTCGAATCTGTTGTAAATTTAAGCTGTGATTTGAGATAGACTGATGAAAACATTAATGTTTGCGGTCAACATTGATGGCGCCGGCGGCGCGATCAAGATGTCGGCGGCGTGCTGTTTTGGCCCCGCCGCCGCCGGTCTTCCATCATCGGCGCGGCGCCGGGGTCTATAATATACGTATATATATATATATATATATATATATATATATATATATATATATATATATATATATATATATATATATATATATATATATATATATATGTATATATGTATGTATTTTGTTTGAAAACGTTCTCAAGAAAACAAAAAACTCATAACAACTAACGTTTTTGATATTTTATTTTGTGTTGACTCTCTTTACGAGAGATTGCTAGAATTCGCTTCCACCTGAAGATCGGTCATCTCTGCTATAGACTAGGCTTTAACTGTTTTCTTGTTGCCACTTCCGGACCTTTGAGGCGGTGAAACAGTCCAGTAGTAATATATTGATTTGTCTTAGTATTATCAAATTAATTAGTTAACCTGGTCGTACTAATATAGATATATCTATTCAGGTTACGTGAGCTCAGATAACGCCGTCAAACTGAAAGGTCAAGTTGCCTGCAGCATTGGTAATCATGAATTAATGCTGACGGAATTGATTTTCCAAAATGTATTAACAGACTTACAAGAAGAAGATATTGCCGCATTGTTGTCCTGTTTGGTTTTTAGTCAAAGGACTGACTATACACCAGAATTGACCCATTCTCAAAAAGAAGTAATTTTCAGTATTATCATTTGGTCACTCTGATATGAAAGCGTTGAATTGGTTTTTGCTGAAAGTAGATCAGCAAAGGGAATATTTTTAGGAGGAAATAGTTGTAACTAAGTGGACGTGCAATGTAAAATTTACAGCTATATTTCTTTTTCTTTGGTAATTATTTCAGGAAAGGTACACTTTTCAGCTGTTTTCTATTTTTGTATTTACCACAGAAATCACTCCTACTACTACTACTACTAACAACTCACCGGAGCAGCAAGCCTCCTGAGGCCAGCACAGCTACGCACACTCCTCCTTTATCCCAATCAATTTAAAGCCTCCCTCTTTACACCCTCCCAGAGAGTTCTCATGCCCCTTAAATCTTTCTTTATAACATCCTCCCTCCCCAACCGTGGACGACCTGCTTTCTGTTTAGTTCTAGACGGATGGCCAAAAAGGACAATCTTTGGTAAGCTTTCATCTTTCATCCGCAGAACGTGCCCTAGTTATCTCAGCCTTTCTCTCATTATAGTCTTAGAAAGCAGGATTGAACCACGCTTTTCGTACAGCCAACTGTTTGAAATACGGTCAGTCATTCGGGTACCACGAACAATCCGTAGGAACTTTCTCTGGGAAACATCTTGCACAGAAATTGGTTGAGAGTTACATAAATGCAGTAAATCGTGTGAGCTCGTAATGCTGAGATTTATTCTGGTTTAATCAGGACGTGCTTTATGTTAAAAACGTTTGTAATTTTGTTGACTTGCTTTGTGTGGTTTTCTTTAGCAACTTCATTTCAAGAAGCGAAGCTGTGACATAGTATTTATGGAAGAATACAAGAATATTTACACACATTTTTTGTTTTCAAGCGGACTGTTGACCCTCTTACTTACTTTCAACATAACTTCTTACTTACTTCTTCATAGAAAACATTAAAAAATTCCAAATGCACTTCAATGGTGACTAAGGAAAGAAAGATCAAATATGGCAATGACTTAGTTTTGTTACTCTACTTTGAAATATTTGAAAATTTGAATGAGAAGGACTGATCTATCCTCTTGTTTCTGTTTTTTTTTTTTTTTTTTTTTTTTTTTTTTTTTCCTTCTCCCGGGCACTGGAACGTCATCGAGAGCTTCTAAGTGCTCATTTTAAATGAAATTGCTGTATCTAATGCCTTTTGTAATAAAAAAAAAAACACAAGATTTAAAACAAAAGCAATTTACTGCATCTTCGCATACAAAAAGAATGACGTCATAATCGTCGGTTAAAACCATAAATGCCGTTGAAGTAAACCATTTTCTTGTGTATAATATACGTTACAGGCACTTTTCAATTATTAATCTAAGAGTGAAATTTTTTTACTTTCAAGAATAATTACAGTAAAAGACGAATTATCTTAGAGTATGGAGAACCCTATGAGCACGTTCCCCGTTTAGCATTATAACCAATACAGTATCATGGTTGCAATGGTAGCTGCAACCTGGTAAAAAACTAACCACCGCCCATAGTAAATAAAATATTTATATAAATACGTTCTGAGACTATACTGACTATACATGACCCGTGTAAAAACGAAGAACGAAAAAATTATATTATGAAAACTCAAAACCAGATGAGATAAATTTCAGCCAGAAAATGTTTTCCTGAAGCATCAGAAATTATTGGGTTTGAAATCACCCTCCTTTGGTTCTGTCTATTTGTTTTCTCATTTTCTCCATTTTTTGTTTTCCTGAAATACAATATGATCACTGCAAAAATGTGGTCGGGTCTAAGATAGCAGCAAATTACAAGGTGAAAGCAAATTTAAAATGTGCCAAAATACTAACAAATTAGTAACTGGCATTAGTATTCATTAAAACTTCATATTTAACAAATATAAAATGTCGCCATTTTTTTCCAAGTTCAGGACAAGTGACCTATGTTTCCTAAACTTGTAAACAAAGAAAAGTCTTGTAACATTTTGCTCAGCAGAGTCAAAATTCCAAAACTTCGCACAAGCAATGCTGGAATACATTTTTGGGATTACTAAGATTTTTTTTTTTTTTTTTTTTTTAGAAAAAGCTTTAATAAGAAATATCAAACCAAGCATAAGTTTTCCAAAAGAAATAGAGAACTCAGTATGCAAACTTTTAGTTTGTTCCTATTGGTATGAATCCATTCAATAATACCTTTAAATATAGATGCATATCTAGTTCTTATAAAATTAATAAAAAGTATTTTCGGAATTTAAATAAACAGCGAAGTTAAAACTTGAAATGGATATAAATCATCAGTTTTATCAGGGTTGTTAACAGCCCCTTAATTTCCTCATCCGTATGCTAAAGTTTGACTATGACTCTTTCGAACGTATTTTAGAAATCACATAATTATTAGAGCTGGTAATTACTAGAGTTTTATTTACCAATCTCCTTTTCTATCTTTGTAACAAAAATTTTATTGTTTGAAGCTAATTCAACTAAATTGTTGTGCGCCTAATCCCACACTCTTTACGCATAATAAGAGGCAGTTGTCACATCCTCGACACCCATATTGCCCTTAATTACTAAATGCGTCCGTCGAAATGAAGGGAGTATGGGGTAGATCCCCTCTTCCTACCTCCATACCTGATATACCTCTCATGTAAAGTCTGAGGGTATATGCCCGTAATTGCACTTTCAGGGGCTTCCCGCACTGTACCTGCACCCCCCCCCCCTGCCGCCCCCCAAATATATATATATATATATATATATATATATATATATATATATATATATATATATATATATATATCTACCAACCCAGCCCCTATTAATTATTTATGTAGCCTAAGACCTAGCAATATTTTTATAATTGTTAATCTTATTGTTATAACGCCAGTGGCTCTCGAACTTTTATAGATTGTCTTGATCGGTTTTCCCTATAAAAATTGTTTATTGGCTCGTACACCTTTCAATAATAGTTAAAATTAATTTATATCATTAAAACAAAAGGCACCATCTAAATTGCATTATACCCACAAGGCCATACTGTATAAATATAAACGGGGCAGTGTATCTATCTAGGCTTATGCGAACATAACCTGTTTGACAAGCATTTGTTGATTTTAGAATATCTATAAACAAAATATTTGAAATTATAACGCGATAACCGTTTCTATCGAAACGTCCTTGCAAGCGTCGATTATATGAAAAGATTAAGTTTTTTTCAAATGAAAGTAAACAGGCATGTTAAAAGTATAAAAGAACAGAAATTATTCTTTATATAGCGGCGGCTCTCGCCTCTTAGACCATCCTCTCTTTGTACTGAAGTTTATTTTGTTGAGGGCATTATTAATATTCATAGTATTTTGTAGCTTTACTGTAAAGAGTGGGTGGTTTGTGGAGAGCGGCAACCCCCCTCATATATACGATAATTTCTGCTGTGTTCAAGGTTTGACTTTGCTGTTTACTTTCATTTGAAAAATATTTTTTTTATTTGATTTCTGTCTTTTTTAATATATTTATTGCCAGCTTATCCAAAAATCACACATGTTCTTTTCCGATCAAACTGAAATTATCTAGAATTTTTTCGATATTCTATTGTTTTGTGTTTTTCTTTTTGTCAATAAGCTAATGCAAAGAAATATCAGTAGAAGAAAAATCCCGATAATAAATTAAAACATGCTTCTGACTTGTATGAATTTACTGTAAATGTAATACAAATCTTTGACACCGGATTTGCGGTCAATAGGAGATCAGCAGAGCTATTTCTTAGGCACATATCATTTTCCATTGTGACAAGTTAAAAATAGTCCTAGAATTTGGATTTCATTTTGTTTCTTGCTGAATCATAGCCAGAGCCGTTACTAGGGATGGTGGCGCCCGGGGGGAAATTAATTATAGTGCCCCCCTCCCGACATCCGAATCAAAGTGAAAGATTTGATCAAAGTGGGCAAGCCCCAGCCATGCCTCCCCCTCCCCTCTTTGAACGGCTCTGATCATAGCCTAAAATTGAATTATTCTGGAATTTATAAGAAGAGTGAAATATAATGTAGTTTCACCTTTTTAAGCAATGTGTAAATTTATATCAGAATCAGGAGTAGGTATCTCACAGATAGAGCTAGGTAAAACAGTCAGCAATTTTTAAGAGAAGAAGCACAAGTAAAAATATGGAAATAAGTGCTGTTAAAAATATGGTTGTACCTATGCCATCTGTTACAAGTATACAACTGGGTAAAATATCAATGGAATGCTCTATATCGTGATTGCGTCGACAAACATTAATTGCATTCTAGAATTGTCAACTACTTCGCTATTCTTAATCTATGATCATTTTTGAAATATTGCGAATTAAGCAGTAAACTCCTTGAATCCTTGGCAATAAAAGTCCTTATATCCTTTCCAAAAGATTTGAACTCAGCAAATTCTCTGTTTAGGTGTACATTTGCGGTAGACGGAATTCTTAAGCAAATTTTTCGAAGATGACACCGGAAATGATGTTCTAGATTTTCCTGAGGGTCAGTATCAGTCAAGGTTTAATGAACTTCTGTGATCATAGTTTAACCATATTTTTTTTCTGATCTTGACTGACTTTTTTTGGAGAACCCTTGTTAGACTTCTCATTTTTTTTTCTTTCATATTACTTTTTTTGTTCTTGTGTGACTTTTAAGGAGAACTTTTAGCATTCATCAAGCTTTTTCTTCTCTTTTCTTTCTTTTTTTTCTTACTTCCTATCGCTCTTTCCCAGAATATAGGAATGGTTCAAAAGATAGCAAGATTGATTGGACAAACTCAACAGGAATGTGGTTTGAAAGAAGCAATTGGAGATTACGTAGATCAATTTCAGTTTGGCTTGGTTGAAGTCGTTCACAAGTGGGCCATGGGTGTGGTAAGCTATTTGTTCCCTTTTTGTATTGGTCAAATTGAAAAAAAAAATCTCAACGGAAGTTAAAAAGTGATATTAAAACTTAATAAAACGAGTGCCAACTAACCCATAAAAGAAGTCAAACTTAAAACAACTGAAATTCTTTGAATGAACGAATGAAAGTTCACACAGAAATCGCCACAAATATGAGTAGGGCTAGATTTACTTAAAACGATATGTTATTTGAACAGTTTTTTTTTCCTTTATCATACCATTTTCTTTTTTTAATCGAAGTACAAGTCGAACTTTAAAAAAAATTGGGTTGTTATAAATGTGTTCGTGTCACTCCGTTTCCTGTTACGTTTGCAATACGAAACTAATGTTCTCTCCTTTTAAATCTGTTGCTTTCAAACGTGTAGGAAATCAAAGCCTCAAAAAACCTTATAAAATATCACTTCGAAATAAATATCTTTAGTTTTTAATAAACTACAAACGGTTCTTTAGCCTTTTGAAGGGTGGGTGGTTTAAGGGCTTGTGGCCCCACGAGTTTGGTGTATGGAGCTATATCCTTGAAGCTATCGTTCAATTCGCTTGTTGCGCACTTTTCTTCGAACTCTTCTTTTATAATTTCCGTTTTCTCATCCAAATTCTTAATTCTTGTTTCTATTTTTGATTTTCTAAATCGCATTATCGAAATTAATTTTGTAATCATCAAGCTCAGAAATCCTTTAATACGAACTCTATTGTGAAATTAGAAGTAATCTGGGAAACAGGTATGGCTTTTTTTTGTTTTGGGATGCTCACATTGCGATTGTAGCCTTATTTTTGTAATTAGAGACTTCGGAAACACTCAAATACAAATTTTGATGAAAATCGAAAGATATTTGTGAAGATTTACTTACTTCATTTTAATTTGAGGATTCCATATTTCAATATTAACCTTGTAATTCAAAAGCTCAGAAATCATTGGATACAGACTGTGGCGAAAATCGGGAATCACTGTGAGAAATGTCGGTTAAACGCTATTTAATGTCTTAGGACTCTCATGTTGTAATTATATGCCGTATACTAGTATTTATAATTAGCAAATTTTAAAATTTAAATACTCTTAAATATCAACTTGAATGACAACTAAATACCAAGAGTAAAATACTTATCGTCTTTTGGTTTGGAAAGCTTGCCTGGCCACATAATATTATTCCTGGGATAATCCTTGAACGGTCACGTGCGTGAAACTGGTACAACACGTCTCTGTCAAGTGGATGTGATAGTAGAGTTTGGGCTCTTCAACCCTTCAACTATGTTTTCTAAATATTTCCTTAACTATAGTATTTCAAAAGAGGTGTAATATGATCAAATTTTGGACCTATAGACTGCTTGATATTCTAAGATAGAAACTACTAAATGTGACATAGATAGTAATTTACTGTATGGCTCAGTAAAGTGCATAACTTCTGGCGATTTGTTTAGATAAACCACAATCGTATATCTTAGGCATTTACCTTTTTAGCCATTTTGTGCAATCACGGAACTGACTGATGTCCAAGAGGGCACTATAGTACGAACGATACAACGGCTAGATGAAACAATACGGTATGTTTGTGATGCAGCGCGCATCGTTGGCGATCCAATTCTTCAAGGCAAGATGGAAGCTGCTTCAACTAAGATAAAAAGGGATATTGTTTTTCAAGCCAGCCTTTATCTACAGTGACAAAGTGAACTCTCTTTTTTTCTTTTTTTTTCAGTCAATCTTGTACTTTATTCGTGATTTTTTATATCTTGCAAAACACTCAAGACTACAGCCTTCTTTTTTCAAGATGATAAATTGCGTTGCAAAATATTCTTTTATAGAGAACGTTTAAAGAGCCATAAAGCCTCTTGTAGCCCATAAAATCTAGTTAAGTCTGCGAAGAGGGTCCAAAGGAATCGAAAATGATAAAATTTATCATTTAAATTTTTTCAAGGCTCAAGGGTGCACAGAAGAGACACGCCCCCTCCCTTCCATCCAACATCATGTTCAAAACTAAAATATTATTTTATTGCTAGAAATAGAAAAGCTATGATTGTTTAATAAGGTAAAGATTGTTATTTCACTTTTACTATACCCCGCTTCCTTTGTCCTTCGGTTGAAAAGAAGCTCAAAAATGGTAACTTAGTTTAGTTCTAGGTCTAAAATATGATCTAGCTCGTATATTCTTGGAAATATCAGCTTATCTTAGACATTTCAGGACTGCAGAGGACAGAGGACAGAAGCTCCAGCATTTTTTTTTTGGGGGGGCAAGAGGGTCCACATCTGGATAGTCAAGTGACATGGGCTATATAACAATTTTTTCTTCAAATTATTGGGGGGCGCAACTGCCCCCCCCCCCAAACGACGCCACTAACAGAGGAAAAGGAAATGATTTTTGATAAAATGGAAATTGCAAAGAAAATCCAAGTTCAATTCTAAAAGACGGAACGGAAATTTTTGACAAAGGTTTCATGTCAGAAGTGCTAAGGACTCCTTATTTAAAGCACGTCGGATAGTAATTTAAATCTTAAGTTTTATTCTTAAAAATCTTCTTTATTTCTTCTTCGTCAGCTGCCTATTTAAGAGTATATTGTGTGAACTTAGAAAATACTTTTCATGGGAAATGAAACAAAGCATAATATTTTAAGTGATGAACCGCGTATGGAATTGTCTCGCATGAATTCTCTCCCATCTCAGTTCAACAAATGTGCCGATCTAAAAAAAAAAAGCTTTAAGCTTAATTTACAGAAATTGTTTGAATAGAATGTACCAGAATACAACAAGAGAATTGAAAATTTTGTTTACCTTGCCAATCACAGAGGCATCAGCCAAAAGAAGTGTTTTGGAAACCTAAAATAATTACAAGGTTTTTTAATCTGAATGACTCAAGACAAACTATACAACTTGGAAAGAAGTTAATTGAATGCACTGAAAGCATAATTGCCTGTAACTTGTATTCGTTTGACTTGAGTTTAAGATTTAAAGATTAAAGGTAAGAAAAGTAGCATATCCAAGATAATTATTCGTTAGTTTTCATTAAAAATGTATACAAGTACATACATCAGAATAAACTAGTCATAAAGGCCTGTGAAGCGCACCTGTGGGCTAGCAAAATGCCCCTTTCATGGTATTCTGTCACCTGCGCCTCTGGCCCTGGGCCCTTGCACCCATGTTATTCCCTCCTTTAGTCCCCTACGCTTTGGCTCCTGTAATTACTCTAACGCCACCAGTGTACGTGGTACAGAATCACCAGTGCCACTACTGATGGTATTAGTGTATGGTATCGTGGCCCATGGTCTCTCGTGGACTATTCTGCCATCAGTATTTGAAATCTAACGGGCTGCTAGGGTCAATCCTGAAGCCAGTAGTAAGAGGTCTCTGGCACCAACGCTGTAACCAGTGTAAGTACCGCGGCCCACGTTGCCACGATCAAATCTGACGCTCCAATGATTCTATGACTTCTGCCCTTGCTCATTCGTGAGGTGGACTTGCCACAGCTTTGACGATTTTGTTTAAGACAAATGTACTGCCTGTGGGGGAGTAAGTGTCACACTGTTTGACCCACGGTGCCATGGCCAGTGCTACCAATAATCGATATATAGATATATTTTTGGCGGGCCCTCCAGTAGATAATACAATGAAGGTGAACTCTAAATACTTTCTTCTTAACCCTACCAGGGATTGGGAAAAAACAAAAAACAATACAATCGTAGAAATATAACTCACTTTTATTTAACGATGTCAAATCCAATTTTATTTCGATGAACTCTGGACAGGAACTGACTAAACAACGCATATACAGAAGAAATATAAGTTTACCTCTTTTACTATCACGTGACGACGTGGCCAATGAAACCAATGAAACCCCAAAATTAAAGCAACTTTATCCATAAATTATAAGTCAACGGTAAGATTTAGCTAGCCCTTGAGAAGACTAAAATATAGTCTCTCGTGAACTATTCTGCCATCAGTATTAGAAATCTAAGGGGCTCCCAGGGTCAATCCTGAAGACAATGGTAAGAGGTCTCTGACACCAACGCTGTAGCCAGCGTAAGCACCGTGGCCACGGTGCCACGATCAACTCTGACGTGCCACGGATTCAACGACTTCTGCCCTTGCTCTTTCGTGAGGTGGACTTACCACAGCTTTGACCATTGTGGGCAAGACAAGTGTACTACCTGTGGGGGAGCAAGTGCCACACTATTTGGCCCACGGTGCCACAGCCAGTGCTACCAATATATATAAATATATCTTTGAAGGGTCCAGTGGATATTACAATGACGGGTAACTCCAAATACTTTCTTCTTAACCCTACCAGGGCTTGGGGGGATAAACATATACAATCGTAGAAATATAACTCACTTTTGTTTAACAATGTCAAATCCAATATTATTTCAGTGAACTCTGAACAGGAACTGACTAAACAACGTATATACAGAAAAAAGGTAAGTTTACCTCTTTCACTATCACATGACGACGTGGGCCAATGAAGCCAATGGACCCCAAAAATTGAAGTAACTTTATCCATAGATTATAAGTCAACGGCAAGATTTAGCTAGCCCTTGAGAAGACTAAAATAGAACTTCAATACAAACCTATTATTCCCTCTTGTAAATTCATGGCTTTAAACCGCCATTGAAAACAGGCTAGCCTCTACGAGAGTTTAACGTTCCAATAAAAATTACATTATAGGTAAAGAAATGTATTAGAGAAAAGGCACATTTATCTGATAATAAGGGGTACGGGCCCCAACACCTCCCCCGTTCGATAAATGGTCATTCACGCGCCACGCTGGTCAGTTTTTAACAACACAAAACAGTAAATATCCACTTGAAAATCTCTATTAGTCTTCTGATCTTCCATCTCTTAGCAATGTCTGTACTACTGCTCTCAAGTAATTTTCTGGCCTAACCAAAGGGATAAAAATCATATATAGACTTGGGTTATCATTAGTCAGAGGTTAGTACCACGATAACAAGAACTATCTCGCTCTTGCAAAATTTACATCTAAGAGAAAGGAAGAATCGGTATTCTGGTATATGAGAAGATGCCAGACATCAAAAGGGACTGGCTAAATTAGCCTTTTAACTTCGAACGATGAAAATAAATCCACATTTGAATTAAAGTATGACTTGCTCCATGGTATAACCTTAATTTAATCATGGCCGAAAATACAAGGGACCGTGAAAACTATTGGGGTATACTGGTACAGGGAAATCAGGTAAAAATCTGAACGAACCATGAATCAGTTTTTCTGGGTCCCGTCCAATGGAATAATCGATTGAAGAATGAACGTCGATGCCAACTGCACGTGAAACTTGGATCTATGCCTCAAGGAATAAGATTTGGATGAAATAAGTGTCGATTCCCATGCAGGGTAAGAACAGCGAATGGGACTACCAGTTAAAGGTTTCAACGGAATATGATGTGTAATGGGAGAGAGTATGTCCCAAGGACCCAAGATGGGAAAAGCAAGGCCTCAGCTAAGGGATCACAACAGGCCCACCAGTTTTGTGTTGAGGTAACCAGCTATCATCCATGGCTCCCCCAAGAGGCTGTTCCCCCTCAAAAGAGGCCAAATACCCCTTAGAATTGCTGAGACAGGGCCCAGATTCCTTCTCAATTCTTACCGATCCAACCCGAAATTTAATACCTCCCGACTTCTCCGAAACCCGTTGTAATCCATTCAATTCTATGTTTTGATTTTATCTGTTTGTTTTTCCAATGGGTCTAAGACCTCTTTATTCCCCCTTAGTTATTTTGTCCTCCCATTGTTTTATAATTCTCCCAAAATTTTACTTTCCGCCATCACATACTAAATTTGTCAATTTTGTTTTACATTTCTGTTTTCTTTTCTGTTTAGGCAGCGCAATCGTGCTGCCTAAGTAAAGAACGATGTTGGCACAATGTATTATTTGTTTTTTATTTTTTCCATAGCAGGGCACTTCGTATCGAAGGAGTTGTCGTAGAAACTTTGAAAAGGGCTCATTCGATTGGAAATTGGAATGGCTAGTACCGTTTTTGATAGTCGAAAGTGATTGGAAGGCAACTAACACCCCTTCCACGCCCACCATTTCCCCAAAAACATCCAATCAAAATTTTGAGGTAGCTTTTTTGTTCAGCGTTGTTGATTTCCAGATAAAAATTATATTTTTGAGGAGGATACTCCACACAGCCCTCAGGGCAAGGGTTGTAATTATGCCCTGGGGGCATATAAGATTTTTGTAGAAAGTGTTGTCGTAAAAACTTCAGAAACAGCTCATTCAAAAGGAGTATTGACTTTTGTCGCAGTCGAAAGGGATAAGAGGGCAACTAACCGCTTACTCACGCCCATCTTTTCCCAATCACATGCGATAAAGTTTTTGAGATAGCCATTTTGCTCACCTAGTTGAAAGTTCTGAAAACCAGGTCTTTGAGGATGACACCCCCCCTCCAGCCCTCAGGGCAAGGGGTGTAAGTTATGCCCGTAGGGTATATAAGGTTCTTATACAACGCGTTGTCGTAGAAACTTCAAAAAGGGCTCATTCGATTGAAAATTGAAATGGCTAGTGCCCTTTATGATGGTCGAAAATGATTGGAGCATCTAACACCCCTTCCACGCCCACCATTTCCCCAAACCCATCTAGTCAAAATTTTGAGATAGCCATTTTGTTCAAAACAGTGGAAAGGTCCGGAAATTTTATCTTTGAGCTGGACACTCCCCCCACAGTTTTCAGGACAATGGTTGTAAGTTATGTCCTGGGGGTAATTAAGGTTTTAGTGGCAAGCATTGTCGTAAAAACTTGAAAAAGGGCTCAGTCGACTGGCAATTCAAAGGGCTAGTACCCTTTTTAAGAGTTGAAAGTAATTGGAGGGCAACTAGCCCCTGTCTCACGCCCACCATTCCCCCAAACATTTTTGGGGACTTCGTATCGAATTTTTTTTTTTTTTTTCATACCAGGGCACTCCGTATCAAAGGAGTTGTAGTATAAACTTTGAAAAAGGCTCATTCGATTGGAAATTGGAATGGCTAGTGCCCTTTTTAATAGTCGAAAGTGTTTGGAAGGCAACTAACACCCCTTCCACGCCCACCATTTCCCCAAACACATTCAATCAAAATTTGTAGATAGAAATTTTGTTCAGTATAGTTTATTTCCAGACAGAAATTATGTTTTTGAGGAGGACACTCCCCCCACAGACCTCAGGGCAAGGGTTGTAAGTTATGCCCTGTGGGCATATAAGGTTTTTATAGAAAGCTTTGTCTTAGAAACTTCAAAAAGGGCGCATTCGATTGGAAATTCAAAGAGCTAGTGCCCTTTTTAATAGTCGAAAGTGATCGGAGGGTATACACTTTTATCTTTCGACAAGATATTTTTGTTTTATTTCAGTTCTCAGGTCAGGATCGCTAAAGTTATAATGGAAACTGAAGGAATTTTTACGGTGTCTGTGCAATAATTTTAATTTTTTTTTATTAAAACAAGAAATATACCGAAAAATTTTAAATAGTTTCACTTATTACGTCAAATAAGACGTAATATAAGAATGCAATATTTATACACACACGTTTATTTTTGGACAAGATAATTTTGTTTTATTTTAGTTTTCAGTTTACATTAAGGAATGAACTGTAGCCCATAGTAACTGAAGTAATAAAAGGAATCATTATATAGATGATTATTTTAATTATATTCGTTAAAAAATCATCATAAGTAAAAATTTCCCATACCGGGAATTGAACTCGAGTCAACTGAAAGAGAGCCAGCTATCCTAACCACTGAATCATATAGGTTTTGCACACACATATCCTTGACGAAGTTATTATTAAAGAAGGAATCATGGACTTATTTACATACCTAATTCTTTGAGGATCGCCTCTTACAATTCTAAATAAGAAAAGCCGTAGGCTTTTTCCTGTTTGTAATCATCAAACAGATCGTGGTAACGAACTGTATAGTAAGAGCGACTCGACTCAATAGTAACCAAAACTCTAAAAAATGGAATTTTGATACCAATAGATACATGAAAAGAATTATATTTTTATGTTGATTTTAAGTATATAAGTTTCATCAAGTTTCATTTTACCTAAAAAAAAGTTACGAGCCTGAGAAAATTTGCCTTATTTTCTAAAAAAGGGGGAACATTCCCTAAGAGCTATAGAATCTTAATGAAAATCACACCATTAGATTCATCATATGAGATAATATTACTGTAGAGGTTTCAAGCTCCTATCTGCAAAAATTTGGAATTTGGTGTTTTTTGCCAGTCGTATATTAAAGAACGAACTGTAGCCCATAGTAACTGAAGTAATAAAAGGAATCATTATATACATTATTATATAAATTATTTTCCTTAAGAAATCATCATAAGTAAAAATTTCCCATACCGGAACAGAAGACTGTCTGTTCCGGTAACAACTCTCTACGATGTTCCAGTGCCAAGCTATCTGTGGAAAAGAAAAAAGATGCTGTTTCGGCAGAAGACTGTAGCAGCTGCCACGTTTTTTATTTTCAAGCCAATATATTTCCCTTGTTGTTCAAACCAACGGAAAGTAAGTTTTCTATATAAGGGTTTCGAACAAGGCCCATAGTAACTGAAGTGATAAAAGGAATTATGATATAGACGATTATTTTAATTATTTTCCTTAAGAAATCATCATAATTAAAATTTTTCCATACGGAAAATCGAACTCCATTATAAAAGTTTTTATTAAAAGAAGATCAGTAGAAAAACAAATCATTGCATAAATTGGAATGAGTCAGCTGCCTGATTCTTTGAGGTTCGTCTCTTACTATTCCAAAGAAAAAAGGCCGGAGGCTTTTTTCTGTTTATAATCAGGGTTTATATAAAGGGTCAGTTTATATTTCTTTATAAATGGTGTTTATGTAAGTTTATTATTTTGAGAATAATTATAAATTAAAAAATGAACTGTAGTCATTAGAAGAACAAACCAGTGTATACAGTGTATTTAGTTAGCTGCCTGATTCTTTGAGGTTCGTCTCAATAAAAATGCAGTTTTAATCGGAATTTCCATCAAGGAGTTTTTTTTTACTTTAATTATATTTAGTTTTTAATTAATCATAGGCAGCGTAATAGCGCTGCCTAAGTAAAGAACGATGTTGGCACAATGTATTATTTTTTTTCTTGGTTTTAGACCAGGGCACTTAGTACTGAAGGAGTTGTCGTAGAAACTTCGAAAAGGGCTCATTCAATTGGAAATTGGAGTTGCTTGTGCCCTTTTTAATAGTCGACAGTGATTGGAAGGCAACTAACACCCCCTTCCACGCCCACCATTTCCCCAAACACATCCAATAAAAATTTTGAGACAGCCATTTTGTTCATCGTAGTTGATTTCCAGATAAAAATTATATTTTTGAGGAGGAAACTTCCCCACAACCCTCAGGGCAAGGGTTTTAAGTTATGCCCTGGGGGCATATAAGAACGATGTTGGCACAATGTATTATTTATTATTTTTTCCCTTAGACCAGGGCACTTCGTATCGAAGAAGTTGTCGTGGAAACTTCGAAAAGGGCTCATTCAATTGGAAATTAGAGTGGTTTGTTCTCTTTTTAATAGTTGAAAGTGGTTGGAAGGCAACTAACACCCCTTCCACGCCTACCATTTCCCGAAACACATTCAATAAAATTTTGAGATAGCCATTTTGTTCAGCGTAGTTGATTTTCAGATAGAAATTATGTTTCTGAGGAGCACACTCCCCAACAGCCCTTAGGGAAAGGGTTGTAAGTGATGTCCTGGGGCATATAAGGTTCTTTTTATAGAAAGTGTTGTAGTAGAAACTTCAAAAAAAGCTCACTCGATTGGAAATTTAAATGGTTAGTTCCCTTTTTAATAGTCGAAAAGGATTGGAGGGCAAGTAATACACTTCTCACACCCACCTTTTCCCCAAACACATCCAATCAACATTTTGAGATAGCCATTTTGTTCAAAGTATTTTTAAGCTCTGGAAAATAGGTCTTTGAGCATGACAATCCCCCCACAGCCCTCAGGGCAAGGGTTGTAAGTTATGCCCTGGGGTATATAAGATTTTTTAAAAGAACATGTTGTCGTAGAAACTTCTAAAAGGGCTCATTTGATTGGAAATTGAAATGGCTAGTGCCCTTTTTAATAGTCAAAAGTGATTGGAAGGCAACTAACACCCCTTCCACGCCCACCATTTCCCATCTAACACATCTAATCAAACACATCTAATCAAAATTTTTATATAGCCATTTTGTTCCATTTAGCTTAAAATTCAGAAATTATACCTTTGAGCTGAATATTCCCCCCACAGTCTTCAGGGCGACGGTTATCAGTTATGCCCTGGGGGCATATAAGGTTTTTTATAGAAAACTTTGTTTTAGAAACTTGAAAAAGTGTTCCTTCGATTGGAAATTCAAAGGGCTAGTACCCTTTTTAATAGTCGAAAGTGATTTGAGGGCAACTAACCCCCCTCTTCCGCCCACCTTTTCCCCAAACACGTCCAATCAAAATTTTTAGATAGCCATTTTATGCAACGTAGTTAAAAGTTTTGGAAATTAGGTCTTTAAGGATGACAACCCCTTCCCCCAACAGCACTCAGGGCAAGAGTTGTAAGTTATGCCCTGGGGGCATACAAGGTTTTTATAGAAAGGGATGTTGTAGAAACTTCAAAAAGGGCTCGTTCAATTTGAAATTGAAAGGGCTAGTGCCCTTTTTAATAGTCGAAAGTTATTGAAGGGCACCTAAACCCCTCTCACGCTCACCATTTTCCCAGACACATCCAATCAAAGTTTTGAGATATCCATTTGTTCAACGTAGTTGAAAGTTCTTGAAATAAGGTCTTTTAGGATGATAACCCCCTCAGAGCCCTCAGTGCAAGGGTTGTAAGTTATGCCCTGGGGGTAAATAAGGTTTGTATAGAAAGTTGTTGTAAAAATTTCAAAAAGGGCTGATTTGATTGGAAATTGAAATTGCCCTTTTTAATAGTTGAAAGTGAGTGGAGAGTAATTAACCCCCCTCTCACGCTCACCATTTCCCCAAACACATTCAATCAAAGTTTAGAGATAGCTATTTTGTTCAACGTAGTTGAAAGTTCTGGAAATTATGTATTTAAGGATGACAAACCCCCCAGGGCATAGGTTGTAAGTTATGCCGTATGAAGCTAATAGAGGAAAGGAAATAATAAATGATAAATAAAACCAAAAAAGGGTGAGAAAACGAGGATTTTGTCAGCCAGTGGTAAAATATGAAGCCGAAAAACCAGCAAATATTTCGAAAAGGACCTCCGCCAAGTAGTCCTCAGTGCTAAAAAAAAAAAGAAAAAAAAAAAAAAAAAAGAACAAGAATCTAACCTTTTAGAGTTCACTAGACAAGATCCGAACAAACACTGAATGAAAGACCAAAGCCGAAACCAATGAAAAAAGGATTTTACCGAAGAGATTGTGCAAGGGATCACTAAAGTTATTGTGTAAACTGCAAAAATATTTTGGTAAATAAAAGTTCCAACAGGGATAAAATCCTTTGAAAAGAAAGTGTTTCAAAAACAGTGATTGAAATTCACAAAAAATACCAGATATATCGGTCACATAGGCTATGCAGTGACCGTCATCAGTAGCAAAACTGATGACGAATCAGAGTTTTACTATTGAAGACGGTCACTGCATATGTGACCGAAATATCTGGTATTTTTTGTGAATTTCCTATATTCTGCAAAAATATTTATGGTATCCGAGTAATAATTTGAATCTTTCATTTCAAACTAGAAAAATACATTAAAATTTTTAAATTAGTTTTATTTTTGTTAGGTTCTAACTACCCGACTCCCCGACTTAATGTGTATTTCCATACAAAAAAATTTAATTTAATTTTATTTTAGTTTTCAGTTCAGAATCGCTAAAGATATGTAAAATTGCAAAAATATTTATGATATCTGAGCAATAATTTTAATTTTAATTCAAACTCGAAAAATATCTGAAAACTTCAAAATTAGTTGGGTTTTTGGTAAGGTTTTTGGTACTTGACATGTAATTTTACATTATTTTGCACGTTTATTTCATTATTTTGCACATTTTGCATTTTATATTACGTAAAGTTACGTTTTAAATTCGTAATTTAACATTATACGTATTTTAAATATATAGGTTTCATCAAGTTTAGTCTTACTCATCAAAAGTTACGAACCTGAGAAAATGTGCCAAATGACGAGTCGCTCATACTATACAGTTCGTTACCATGAACTGTTTGATTACAAACAGGAAAAAGCCAATGTTTTTTTCTTCATTCGAATAGTAAGTGACGACCTGGCTACAACCTACGATTATCACATCATTGATGAATCTTTAACATGATCAGCATAAAAATCCGATTCTTTTGATGTATCTTTTGGTATCAAAATTAAGTTTTTTAAAGTTTTGGATACTAGAGAGACAGGCGCTCTTACTATACAGTTTGTTACCACGGACTTTTTGATTGTTTCAAAAACCAAATATCTTTGAAGAGACTGCAGTATGAAAAGATGTCAAAAATGCAGTTTTTTTTGTAAAAAGCGATACTATTGTTATTTTTTATTTAAAAAAGGCACTAGAACTTTTAATTTCAGTTTGAATGAGCCCTCTCGCGACATTCTAGGACCACTGGGTCGATACGATCACCCCTGGAAAAAAGAAAAAAGGCAAATAAACACGTATCCGTGATCTTTCTTTTGGCTAAAAATACCAAATTCCACATTTTTGCAGAGCAGAGCTTGAAACCTCTACTGATACGCTGAAACTGATGGTGTCATTTTCATTAAGATTCTATGACTTTTAGGGGGTGTTTTCTCCTTTTTTTGAAAATAGGTGCTCTAAGAAGGCTCCGGGTAGATCTGTCCCTCTAAACGTTTCTTCTGAACGTTTTGAATTGTATTTATAAATCTTTCTTCCAAGAGATCTTATAGTAACAATCAGTCAATTGGTAGCGTAATAAACTGAGGTGGTCATTCGAATCGGTGCTCAAAATTCGGTGACAACTATAATTTATTAGTAAATTTAATAAAAGAGGAGAAACGTTGTAATTCTAATTATAATTTCCTTCCAATGGCTCTCTTCTAAGTTCAATATTCGTTTGTTTTGCGCGTGTGAGTCCGTCTTCTATTGTCCACGTGTCGTTCACCGAAAAAAGGGATTATCTTAGTTTTAAGGCTACTGAAATTCTAACTGATAAAATTAACCTTGGTTAATTAGTTAAGGTTTGGGTCTATTGTGTTAAAGTCTTTAGGTTTATTATCAAATCAGGTAAACTCTGTTAATTTGGGTAGAAATTGAAGCACTAAAATTACGAGTTCTATTTGATTCGTTAAGTTACTTCAAAAAGATAAATCAAAGGGGCTTGAAAGTGGGCAAAACACGGAATAATCAAATAAATTGGTTACAAATTTCTTACTAACCCAAAACAAGGTATTTGTTTGATCGGAATAATCAAATAAATTTGTTACAAATTTCTTACTAACCCAAAACAATTATTTCTTGTAGAAGGAATCAGTGTTCCTTGGATCTCGGGATGTGACCTATAAAGCTTCTGAGCGATCTAAAGCGTTAATAAGATATATAAAGGGTTTAGAAGTGACCTAAAGCGTTATAAAAGACCTAAAGTGCTTATGAGCAATCTAAAATGTTCATAAGTGACATAAAGGGTTTAGATCACAGTAGACAGAATATAACAGTAAGCTTATCGCAGATCATTTCTGGTCATCGTGAACAAAAAGCTCCTCCCACTTCTTTCTGCCTTAGCTTGTTTAGCCTGCTTCTGCATTAGCAGTAAGCTTATCGCAGATCATTTCTGGTCATCGTGAACAAAAAGCTCCTCCCACTTCTTTCTGCCTTAGCTTGTTAAGCCTGTTTCTGCATAAAAACCCCTGTCCGGGTTTTTATAATGGGTGAGATAGGGAATGATCATACTGGATAATATATGAACTGTGGTTTAGATGTAACCTAAAATGCTTTAAAAGATTCAAAGTGCTTATGAGTGATGTAAAATATTTGTAAGTGATATAAAGGGTTTAGAAGTGACCTAAAGCTTTATAAAAACACCTAAAGTGCATATGAGCGACCTAAAGCGTTTATAAGTGACATAAAGGGTTTAAAAGTAACCTAAAGCGTTATAAAAGACATAAAATGGTTTAGACCTAAAAGGGCTTAGAACTGTTCTAAATTTGTAAAAGATATAAAGGGTTTAGAAGTGACTTAAAAATTTATAAAACACCTAAAGTGCTTATAAGTCATCTAAAGCGTTTTTAAGCAATATGAAGGGTTTAGATGTGACCTAAAGTGCTTATGAGCGATCTAAAGCGTTTAAAAGTGATATAAAGGCCTTAGATGTAACCGAAAGCGCTATAAAAGCCCTAAAGTGCTTCTGAGGGATCTAAAGCGTTTATAAATGAGTTTAAGGGTTTTATTCGATCTGAAGCGTTTATAAGTGATATAAAGGGTTTGATGTAACCTAAAGCGCTATAAAAGACCTAAATACCTCTAGGTCACTTCTAAAGCCTTATTTTACTTATAAACGATTTAGATCACTCATAAGCACTCTAGGTCTTTTATCAAGCCTTATGTCACTTCTTAACCGTTTTAGATCGCTCATAAGCTCTTTATTTTTACTTTTTATAACGCTTTAGGTCACTTCTAAACCCTGTGGGCTATGTCACTTATAAACGCTGCAGATCGCACTTTATAACACTTTAAGTCTCTTTTAAACCCTTTATATCACTTATTAACGCTTTAGATCGCTCGTAAGCAATTTAGGCCTTTTAAAGCATTTTAGGTCACTCCTAAACCCTTTATAATACTTATAAACACTTTAGATTGCTCATACAAACTTTAGTTCTTTTATATTTAATTTATTAAGTTTGGTTAATTTGAGACCATATTTATTTATTAATAATACTAAATTCATTTTAGACCCAGATCTCCAGGTGAAATTTTTCAGTGAATGCAAAATGAATGGAAAATCTATAATTTTGACTGTATATTTGCACATTAGGGGGAAGGGTGGGGGTAAAGTTTAGGGGAAGCGCCTTCAAAATGTGTTGACTACAATTTGTCCGAGTATTTTGAAGCAAGAACTGTTTTCTTGAAATTTTTTTTTCTCAATAGCCCCAATGGTAGGCTAATAATCATATTCTTTATGCTGTTTCAAACGACCAGCTCGTAATATTTCCTTAATCAACAATGTATCTACTATTTTTATTTTAAAAATATTCTTCCCTTAAAAGTGGTTTTGCACTATTTCTTTACTTGCTTTTTATTCCCCCAAAAAGTCACTGTCTAGATGATTACATAGCACTAGTCACTATCTCAACTTTGTTTGAAAAACAAGAGTTTTGACGTCTGACTATATTAGCTTTTCTACAACTTCGATTTTGCATAAACACCATTAAGCATTAAAATCATCAGGGGGATGTATCTCAGTGATAGAGCAACTGCTATGCGTGCGGGAGGTCCGCGGTTCGACTCCGCCATTCCCCCCTTTTTTAATTATGTTTCCAAGCCTTAAAGGTCTCTGACTGAAACTGCATTTTGACAATAATAACCGTTTATAAGTGATATAAAGGGTTTAGAAGGGACCTAAAGACCTAATAGAGTGAGTAGATATATATTATTCTTTTTATTCAATACGTTTTTTCGTTGTAGCTGGCTTTTAACTATCTATTATCAGGCGTTATGATTGACAGGGGACTACAAATCTTTCGCGATTTTGATAGCAGCTGTCCAGGTATAAAGGGTATTTTGGGTAAAAGGATTCTTAGCTCGCAAAATGTCTCATTTTTAGGACTAAAATTGAACAATGTGTAGCCTTTAAATTCTTGAATTATCATAAAAAAAGAGACAAACCTTTTTTTTGTATAGTTACATTTAACTATCTCATCATATTGATTGACAATGGATTACAGGACCAATGCATAATTCAATCGCTTTGTATCAGATGATATAGGCAATTTTGACTAGCCCGCAAAAATATCTCATGCGTTCGTAAGTGGAAAATGACATGCATTTTTTCTTTTATCCCATGCTGGGTTATGCTATTGTAGAGAGGGTGAACAACGCTCCCCAATAATATCCTGAATAAATAATAGGTGAACTAAATAATCAAAACTGTGCTACTTTTTTCATGCATCGTGTTAAAAATATATCTGGTTTAGCCTCCATCTAGGACTGTCACTTGCGTATTATTTAATTTTAAAGCATTGATTAGCCATAGATGGCGTCAATGTGGCGTAGTTAAAAAATAATAGTAGAAACCAGATTAGCGTGCCCCCTCTTAGCATAATCAAATGTGGAACGCTTCAAGGTATAACGAGCCTTGCATACGAATACCCGTCTTTTGATTCTGGATTCTTGTGTGCGAGAGATATCAATACAGTATATTTTTGTATAATTCCTTATACATCTCTGTTTGGTCCAGAAAATGCGAGTTGGTACTGAAACCCGTCTTGTAAGGCATGTACCCTCTGTATCAATAGATGACTGTCCTTGGTAAGGCGTGTAGGCGTGAAACTGCACTGTATATTCATGTCTCAGGCCTTGTCCCTTCTGGACCTTATTCATGGTTACTACTTGTATTTGGTGAAAAAGGGCATGGGGGGATAGTTGCCCTCTGATCACTTTTGACTCTTAAAAAGGGGAGTAGAATTCTCGATTTCCAATCGAATGAGCCCCCTTTTAAGTTTATACGAATACCCCTTCTATATGAAGTGCCTCGTGAAAAAAAATAAATGGAGTGTGGGGGGAGGCTAGCTGCCCTCCAATCACTTTTGACTCTTAAAAAGAGAATTACAATTTTCCATTTCAAATCAAATGAGCCCTCTATTAACTTTATACGAGCATCCCTTCCATAAGAACCATATATGCCCCCAGTGTAAAACTTATACCGTCTACCCTCGGGCCCTGGGGGGGCTGTGTCGACACTGGTGTTTTTGTTATATGAACTTTGAACTATTTTTAACAAAATGTCTATCTTAAATTGTTTATCTGCTGTATTTTGGGTGTGGCGGAGGGAGAGGGCGGCGCCCTCCAATCTCTTTTGACTCTTAAAAAGTGAACAAGAACTTTAAATTTTCAAACAAATGAACCCTCTCCAAAGTTTATACGAGCATTCCTTCCATAAGAACTATACATGCCTCCAGAGCATTACTCATAGCGCTTGCCTCCGGGCCCTGGGTCGTTCTGTCGACACAGGAATTTTTCTTATCTGACCTTTGAACTATTTTTAATGAAATGACTATTATAAGAAATTTATCGGATGGGCTTGGGGGAAAAGGGGTGTGTGGGGGCGGGGGGCAGCTAGTTGCCCTCGGATATCTTTTGACTCTTAAAAATTGAACTAGAACTTTTGTTAGAAGAAGTTAGAAGAAGCAAGTTTTTCTTAACACTAACAAATTTTCTCTTTGAAGTAAAAACTTTTTTCCTTAATACTAACACAGTTTTACTTAATACTGTCAAATGTCTCTTGGAAGTAATAGGTTTTCTTCATAGTAAAGAAGGTTTTTTTAATTACAGTAAGATTTCTGTCAAAGATAAGATTTTTTATTAGAGGTAACAATTTTGTGTTTATGATTATAAATTTTCCTCTAGAAGTAGCAAATTGTTCTTAACACTAACAAATTTTATCTTCAAAGTACCAACTATTCCCTTAATACTAATAATGTTAATATTAAGGATATATGGCTCAAGATATTTTTCTCGTGTTGTGTTGTCGTTTATCTTATCAGTATAACAAACATTTACTTAATACTGTCAAATTTCTCTTGGAAGTAACAGGTTTTCTCATAATAGCAACAAATTTTTCTCTAATATCTTTCGGAAATATATTTTCCGTCAAAGATAACAAACTTCTCTTAGAAGAAACAATTTTCTTCTTACGCTAACAAGTTTTCTGTTAGAACTAGAAAGTTTTTCTGAACACTAACAAATTTTCTCTTCAAAGTACCCACTTTTTCCTTAATACTAACCAAATTTTACTTAATATAATCAAACTTCTATTGGAGGTAAAAGATATTTTCTTAATAATAACAAATTTTTTTCTAATAGCAGCAAGCTTTCTGTCAAAGATAACAAATTTCTCTTAGAAGTAACAATTTACTGTCTAGGCCAACAAGTTTTCTGCTAGAAGAAGCAAGTTTTTCTTAACACTAACAAATTTTATTTTCGGGGTAATATCTTTTTTCCTTAATGCTAACAAATTTTTACTTAATACTATCAAATGCCTCTTGGAAATAATAGGTTTTTCTTAAAAGTAAGAGATATTTTCTAACAGCAGCAAATTTTTTGTCAAAGATAAGATATCTCTCATAGAAGTAACGATTTCTTTTTGTTTATGATAACAAGTTTTCCACTAAAACTCGCTGGCTTTTCTTAACGCTAAGAAGTTTTCCCTTCAATGTAATAACTTTTCTTTAATACTAACAATCTTTTACTTAATGCCATCAAATTTTTCATGGAAGTAACCGGTTTTTTCATGGTCTTGTGAACATAACCACTTGAGCTAACTTAAGTTAAATGAACCTAAATTAAACGTAGTTAACTTAATGTAGTTAAGAAGTTTTCTTGCAGGTAACTTATTAGCATAACCATAAAATTGTTACTTCCAGGAAAAATGTCTTTTCTTTGACGGAGAACTTGCTGGTATTAGAAAAAATTTGTTATTATTAAGAAAAAACCAATTACTTCCAAGAGAAGTTAGATAGTATTAAGTAAAACTTTGTTTGTAATGAGGAGAAAGTTGTTATTTCGAAGAAAAAATTTGTTACTGTTAAGAAAAACTTGCTACTTCTAACGGAAAACTTGTTAGCATAGACCACAAATTGTTACTCCTTAGAGTAATATCTTCTCTTTGACAGAAAACTTGCTATTAGAAAAATTTTTTACTATTAAGAAAAAACTGTTACTTCCAAGAGATATTTGATAGTTTTAATTAAAAATTTTTTAGTATTAAGGAAAACAGATCTTACTTCAAAGAGAAAATTTCTTAGTGTTAAGAAAAACTTGCTTGTTCTAACAGAAAGCTTGTTAGTCTAGACAGAAAATTGTTATTTCTAAGAGAAATTTGTTATCTTTAAGGGAAAACTTGCTGCTATTAGAAAAAAATTTGTTACTCTTACGAAAAAACATGTTACCTCCAAGAGAAATTTGATTTGATGGTATTCTCTTACCCAGCTAGGAGTGAATTCATCTGTTATATGTGTCCTTCGTTTTTGGTATGCAAATTCATATGTTCGACTTCGGTCAGGAGAGATCTTTTTTGGTAATATTCCAATTCGGTCTGGACTTAGGCAGGGAGGGGTTCTGTCACCATACCTCTTTAATGCTTGTTTATACCCTGTGCTTTCTCGTATTTTTCCATCGTGTTTTACGGGTCTAACTAATTTATCTCCCATTGCTTATGCAGATGACTTGTTACTGATTAGCCGTTTAAAATTCACCAAAGGTTAGTCTACCCGGTTTGTTCCGAAGCTTTTTGAAACAACTGGCATTGTACTTAATGCTGAAAAATGTGAGTATCTTATTTTCAATGCCAAAAACACAAGTGGTGAGGTGATTTGTAGTTCTTTTTCAGTTAAGCTGGCTCCTGCGTTGCGTTGGCTCGGGATTAGTATCTGCTCTTCTATTTCAGCTATCCGTGCTAGTGCACTTGCAGATATCAAGAATAAGCTTAAAGCAGGTTATGCTAAAATTGTCCCAAATCGTGACCGACATTCTCGTAAGGCATTGGCTAAACTCTATTCTACGTATTGTGACCATCCCATTCTTTTTCTATCAGGTTTGCGCCCATTTTTTAATAATAGTGATATGCAGGATATTAGAGTTTTGTATTTCCGTTATTGTAAATATCTTTTGTATTTGCCTCGTTGGTATAGAAACCGTAAGATTATTCGAATATTTAATGCAACTGATATATTGACGTCATATAATAAGTTGTACTCCAAGTTAAAAGATGAGGCCTGCAAGCGGTTGGGTCCTTTTCATCCTCTTGTGCGATTGTTTTGATTTGTATTTTTTACATTGATATTATTTTGCATGTGTTTTGTTTTTGTATGTCTTTACTTTTTATTTTCTTTTGTTACTCCACTTTTTTTATAATTGTTAGTGGGTCAAAAATAAATTATTATTATTATTATTATTATAGTATTAAGTAACAGATTGTTAGCATTAAGGAAAAAAGATATTACTTCGAAGAGAAAATTTGTTAGTGTTAAGAGAAACTTGCTACTTCTGGGGAAAAACCTTTTTGCATAGACATAAAATTGTTTCCTTCAAAGAGAAATATCTTATAATTGACAGATAACTTGCTGCTATTAGAAAAAAAATTGTTACTATTAAGAAAAGAACCTGTTAATTCCAGGAGAAATTTGATAGTATTAAGTAAAAGTTTGTTAGTATTAAAGGAAAGATATTAAAGGAGGAAAAAAGATGTGACTTCGAAGAGAAAATTTGTGTAAGAAGTGACGTTATGTGTAAAAAAAAATTCAAACTTTTCGAAAACAGAAAAATATGTAAAATTATATGTGGAAAACAAAACTTTGAATTTTTTACTATGAATTTTATACTTTTGAATTTGAATTTTATACTTTTGAATTTTTTAAAATTTTAAAGTTAAAGGAGCAAATTTAAAAGTGGCGTCAATTTATGAAAATGGAAGAAGAGGGACAAAATTTTTTGAAATCTACGGGAGTCCTTTTTTCCATCTTTTGTTCAAAAACCACAAAGACGGATAGTTTTAAAATCAAAAGGGGGGACAAATGCCCCACCCCTCAATTGACTCTAGACGATACTGTATTTCTTCCACTTAGACAGGAAGTTGAAGCTCTTATTAGTTTCTCACAGTCTTATGTTAATTAAAGTACTTTTCTGTTAGTTTGGCCTAATTTAGAACTTGAATTTTAGATTTTAGCCAAAAATCTGAAACAAAAAAGGTGAAAATGTGAAAAATCCCTCTGTGTCTTTTTTGGCAAGAGCGAATTTTTATTATCATCAGCCCAGTGTAAAGCAAGTGCCGTTTTTTACTCATGTTTTTGTAATTACTATTAGGATTTTGCTATGTGACACTAGATGCCACTGTTTTTTTATTGGAGTAGGACTTGTTTTTCCTCTTTTAGCAGTTTCCATAGTCTTTGCTATAGTATTTTCAGTGCTGATGCTGTTGTCTTGCTTTTTAGTTTAGCAGAGTAAAGCTATGCTCCCTCTGGTACTAGCAGTGATAATGAGCTATTAGTGCTAGTCCTGGCACTAGCTGCTCTTTACTCTAAACCTCTTCAACAAGGTTCTCTGATTCAATGAAACGGATGGTGTGATTTTCATTAAGATTCTGTGACTTCTGAGGGGTGTTTTCCCCTTTTTTTGAAAATATGGCAAATTTTTCCAGGCTCCTAACTTTTGATAAGTAAGACTGAACTTGATGAAACTTAAATATTTCAAATCAGCGTAAAAATCCAATTCTAAAGATGAACCTATTGATATTAAAATTCCATTTTTTAGAGTTTCGGTTTCTATTGAGACGAGTCTCTCTTACTATACAGTTCGTTACCACGAATTGTTGGATGCTATACTATAATATCTATATAATGATTCCTGATAACACTTCAGTCAATATGGACTAAATATCAATTTTTATTGTTATTCTTTTAAATTTATTCTTACCAATAAAACATTCTTGAGTGTCTCTATATTATCACCATGTTTTTTAACTTCTGGCTACTATGGGCTGCGGTTTGTCTTTTACTATTATTACTGTAAAATATATCGATCCTTTATTTAAACAAACTGTTTGACAACCCATATTATATAAACCCGGATTACAAACAAGAAAAAGCCTACGGCTTTTTCTTCTTTGGAGTAGTAAGAGACCACTCTCAAAGAATCAGGCAGCTAACTAAGTCCAATGTATGCAATCGTTTGTTCTTCTAATGATCGTCTTTTAATATTATATACATATTTCTATATACAGCAATTTCCTTATAAATGAGCCATTACATAGCTATTTATTATGAGCACAAACTGTTTGATTTAATACTTCAGTTACAATCATCTTACTACTTCATCTTACTGTACAGTTCGTTACCACAAACTGTTTGATTATCAATAAAACTATGATATCGATGTTACTTACAAAATTCTCATTTACAGTATCGATACCTTATGTAAAATAATCATGTACTTTTGTTTTGATCTGACTCTATTTTTAGGAGTTGTGGGTTTTTATATTTCTTAGCATTGGACGTGATCGTCTCTTAATAGCTTGCTAGCTACTGCTGCAACCCGGATTCACATAGTTATGAGAGGCAGCGTGGCCGAGTGGTCCAAGGTGCTGGTTTTAGCCACCAGTCTCTTCGGAGGCAGGGGTTCAAATCTTACCGCTGGTATTCTTTACTGTTACTTATGTATCAAACAATTAGTAGCTAACTAAGTCCAATGTATGCAATGGCTTGTTATTCCATTGATTGTCTTTTCATGTATTCGTGTTTTAATATAACTTCTCTTACTAGGTTGCTAGCTACCACTGCAACCCAGATTATGCAATTACTAGGTTGCTAGCTACCGGTGCCACCCAGATATTGTAATTTTTGTTACTATAGGCTAAGGTTTGTTCTTTACTGAAACTTCTTATCGTTCTTTACTTTATTTTTGATAACATCAGTTGCAACCGGGATTCGTTCTATACTATAATTCTAATGATCGTCTTTTAATGTAAAAACTATGATGACATTCATTATTTATCTAGTAGGGTTTCAGACAAGGTAGTTCTAATGATGTACTTTTGTTTTGATCTGACTCTATTTTTAGGAGTTTTGGGTTTTTATATTTCTTAGCATTGGACTGATCGTCTCTTACTAGGTTGCTAGCTACTGCTGCAACCCAAATTCACATATATATTTATTTATGGGAGGCAGCCTGGCCGAGTGGTCCAAGGCACTGGTGTTAGCCACCAGTCTCTTCAGAGGCGTGGGTTCAAATCTTACCGCTGGTATACGATTATGTTTGAAAGACTGCAGTGTGAAAAGACATCAAAAATGCAGTTTTTGGTGGAAAAATTTATTCTCTTTTAGAAATAATTTATTTTAGTTACTATAGATTTTTAACCCAACTAATTTCCTTTAAAATGAGCCATTGAACAACTATCTACGATGTTCCAGTGCCAAGCTATCTCTGGATACAAAAGAAAAAAAAATATCCCGTTTAGGCAGAATGTTGTAGTAGCTGCCACTTTTCTTGATTTTCAAGCCAATATATTTCCCTTGCTGTTCAAGCCAAGAGAGAGAAAGTTTACTATACAGGGTTTTCGGACAAGGCGGTTCTAATGGTGTACTTTTTGTTTTGATCTGACTCCTTTGTTAGGAACTATGGGTTTTTATATTTCTTAACATTGGACGTGATCGTCTCTTACTAGGTTGCTAGCTACCGCTGCAACCCGGAAAGGATGAAGGATGACATCATTTTATACAATCCTAAAATTGGCTTATCCTAGATTTGCCTCTCCAATTATTCAGACTATCTGTCTTGGCTTTTCCTAAAAATTTTGACAAAAACTGCATTTTCGTGTACAAACTTGATGAATGATGTTATTATTCGTATAGGTTATAACCAAATCATTAAGATTCAATGACTTTTAGGCGGTGTTTCTCGCTTGTTTGAATATGTTTGATATGAAATTACAAACAGGAAAAACCCTAAAGCTTTTTCTTAATTGGAATAGTAAGAGACGACCTGTCTACAACCTATTATTATGACGTCATTTATGAATCTTTAACATGAAATAGGCAGTTTTTCATAGAAAAATTAATTCTATTTTAAAAATTATTTGTTTTAATTACAAAAGGTTTTTAACCCCATTAATTTCTTTAAAATGAGCCATTGAACAACTCTTTGCGATATTCCAGTGCCAAGCTATCTTTGGAAGTAAATAAAGAAAAAAGAAAAAAAGGCCACTTAGGCAGAATGCTAGTAGCTACCACTTTTCTGGATTTTCAACCCAATATATTTCCCTTGTTGTTCAAGCCAAAGGACAGAAATTTTCCTATATAGGGTTTTCAGACAATACGGTTCTAGTTGTGTACTTTTTATTGTGATCTGGTTCTATTTTTAGGAGTGTTATTATATTTCTTAACATTGGACGTGATCGTCTCTTACTAGCTTGCTAGCTACCGCTGCAACCCGGATTATGTAATTACTGTAATAATTATGATTAACTAGACTGATCCTTTATATAAACCTGACTATAGCCTATGATTATGACGTCATTGATCAATCTTTAACATGAAATATGCGGTTTTTCGTAAAAAATTGATTCTATTTTTAAAATAATTTGTTTTAATCGCAAAAGGTTTTTAACCCCATTAATTTTCTTTAAAATGAGCCATTGAACAACTCTCAACGATGTTCCAGTGCCAAGTTATCTGTGGAAGAAAATAAAGAAAAAAGAAAAAAAAAGATGCCGTTTAGGCAGAATGCTGTAGTAGCAGCCACTTTTCTTGATTTTCAAGCAAATATATTTCCCTTGCTGTTCAAGCCAAGGGACAGAAAATTTCATATATAAGGATTTCGGATAAGGTGGTTCTAAAGGTGTACGCTTTGTTTTGATCTGACTTCCTTTTTTAGGAGTTATGGGTTTTTATATTTCTCAACATTGGACGTGATCGCCTCTTACTAGGTTGCTAGCTACCGCTGCATTTCGGATTGCTAGCTACCGTTGCAGCCCGGATTGCTAGCTACCGCTGCAACCCGGATCGCATATACGTAATAATTTCTACTCGTTTTAAGTTTTAATGTTATTCCTTACTTTCAGTTGAAAAAACTTTTTTTTAATAACTTTCTGATCGTTTTTAAATAATGCCGGGGAATTCAGCTTCCCTACATATAAATGTCCCTTCTCCAAAGGAAACATCCTCCACGGAAAGATCCTACCCCGTGAACCCCTCCAAAGACCCCCCCCCACTAGACAAAATCCCTCCTGAAAATGTCTGTATACTTCCCAATCATGAATACTATATGTAAACAATGGGCAAAGTTCATAACTTACAGCACTTCCCCCGGAAACTGTGTGGGATTAAGTCATCCTCAAAGACATATTTATTAGATTTTTGACTATGCTGAAGAAAATGGATATCTCAAAATTTTGATTGGGTGACTTCGAGAAAATAATGAGCGTGGGAGGAGGCCAAGTTGCCCTCCAATTTGTATGGTCACTTTAAAAGGGCACTAGAACTTTCAATTTCCGTTCGAATGAGCCCTCTCACGATATTCTAGGACTACTGGATCAATATGATCACCCCTGGGGAAAAAAAAAAAAAACAAAAAATAAACACGCATCTGTGATCGTTCTTCTGACAAAAAATACAAAATTCCACATATTTGCAGATAGGAGCTTGAAACTTCTATAGTAGGGTTCTCTGAAACGCTGAATCTGATCGTGTGAGTTAAAGTTCTATGACTTTTAGGGGTTGTTTTCCCCTTTTTTCGAAATTAGGGCAAATTTTCTCAGGCACGTAACTTTTGATGGGTAACTAAAAATCGGGAAGGCGTCAAGACATCGATACGTCAGGACCACTACCGTTAGGACATCGAAAAAATCCATCATAAAATCGACAAACAATCCGTCAGAACATCGACACGTCATGACATAGACAGTCATAACATCGACACATCAAGACATCGACAATCACTAACGCTACCCGTCAGGACGTCGAGATTCAAATCATCAACATGTCAACTCATTAACAGTCACAATCGCTACCCGTCAGAGTGTTGATAGTCATGGCATCGACACATCAGGACATCGAGAAAATCCATCATAACCTCTTAAACTCTTAAACTTCAGTTTTTTGGGCTTTTGAAGGGAAAGGTACCTAGGTTAGGTTAGGTTACGTATTTAATATATGCTATGCTTTACCCCCCCCCCCCCCTGATGTGCAAATATATAGCCAAAATTTATTTCTAAACTAATATATACTTATTACTATTATATACTTATAAATTTTTTGTCGATGTCCTACGTGTCGATGTTATGACTGTCGACGTTCTGAAGGGAAGCGATTTTGAGTGTTGATGAACACTAACAATGTTATGACTTTTGACGTTCTTACGGGTAGCGATTGTGACTGTCGATGTACTGAAGTGTCGATGTTATGACTGTCAATGTCCTGACCTGTCGATATTCTGACGGATTTTCCTTTTAGACGAAATGACGTTTAGTGGTTATGACAGTTAGATGAAATGGTAGCACCCCTTAAAAACCGTATACTCACAGGTATTGGTACCCTTCAGGATACAGAGCTTGAAACCAAAGCAAAAAATGGGGTTTTAGAGACCTTTATCAATTTAAGGGACCAATAGGAAACTTCACTCAATTTTAGGGACTTTAGGGACTTTGTGGAAGCCCTGGCATATGTGCGCATAAATTCTATATGAGTCTAAATAAATGTCGGACAGTTTTTTTCCAAAAGTGTTGAATTTTGTTGCAAAGTTTGGAAGGGATTTAGGCATCGTAGACTGTTACATATACGTTTAGGTAAATTCGAGGGTATAATATAGAATTCCGATTATTTTAGTATTACACTAACATATGAATAGAATGGAGCGGGAGGATGCAAGGAAAGATTTAAGGGAAATTGGAACTTCTTGGGAGGGTGTGAAGAGGGAGGCTTTGAATGGATTGGGATGGAGGAGGAGTGCTCGTAGCTGTGTACGAATATACCACCGCCGTATTTGCGAAATTTTATCACACATACTGCAAGCTTCCGTATGGAATGAAAGCTTGTATTTTCGAACTTCCCTGGCAATCAATTTTGTATGTGTGGCCTTGAAAAGCTCCCCAAGTTTGAACCAAAAATTTTGAAACTACAGATTTTCCATGGTTCTCATCAAAATTTGCATTTCTATATGCTACCACAGGAAGTAAAAGTCTGATATTTATAGTTTACAACAAAATGACAACGAAATTGTTTTACATTTCCAACGGTTCCCATTAAAATTTTGCATTCACAATGCAAAATTTGGAATTGGAGTGCAATTTTCACATATTGCTGGGACAATACCGCTATCTTTGCATAATTATATCGAAAATATTTATCAAATTCAAGCTCAGTCAACTTGTGCTATAAGTGACATCTAAAACAATGTCGAACTTAAACCAAAAATTAGAATTTGAAATTTCCCATTATTCCCATGAAAATTTATAATTGCAATGCAAAATTTGCTGTCGCAACTCAATTCCTGCATTTACACTGAATCAATGTAGCCATTTTCGGCTAATTTTATCGAACATATTTTTCAAAGTCGAGCGCAGTCAACTTGAAAAATGTGTGGCCTTTACAATCATGCCAAACTTAAACCAAAAGTCTAAAATTAGATTTTACATCTTCCCCATGAAAATTTGCAGTTGAAATTGAATTTTCCTACTATGCTCTGAAAATGCCACCATTTTTGTGAAATTTCATCGCTCAGCGAAAATTTTCACCTGAGAAAAAAAAACTTTCATCTTTGTTGGTTTTCAAAATAAGGAATTCTTATTGCTCCAAAAACCATAAAACAGTAACTGTTAGTTCCGACATTCCTCAGAAATTGTTCAGATTACGGGCAATTTTTTACGAGCTGTTTTGTGGGGAAATAAACATTTACATGCGTTGTACAAGTGCACACGAATTTTCCAGTGCACGCAAGAAAACGTGTTCAGGAATCACGTGAATAGCAAATTGTTATAAAAGGACTACATTGAAAAATCGATATATTTATGTACAAATTTTGTAGTAATTTGCGAGATTTTGCTGATTATTTGGTAGTAATAATAGAAGTGTAACAGCAGCAAATGAACTGAAAAATATTCTATAAGATAAGTCAAGAGTAGTTGCGATTTCTGCACATCGTGCCAGTGATTTTTAAAGTATTTTGGCGCGTTTTTCCTATGCAAATTAAATGTTCGAATTGCGCTTTTTTGCCAATAGCGCCATGTAGGAATTAAAAGGAATATCGAGAATTTCAAGCATGCAAGTCTTTTATATAGTTTGTATAGGATTTGACGTCAGATATGGTGAAGTCCAATTGTGAAATCTAAAGTCACAATGAGGATTTCACACTGAGATGCTAAAACACTACCATCTTTGTAAAATTTTAACACGAAAACTGCAATAGCACCAACTGGAGGGGGAGGTTTCCCTCTAGATTTTTATAAATACTCTTGTTGGGTATTTTCATTTAAAAATTTGAAAAAAATAGCCCCCCCCCCTTCTGGATCTGAAAAATAATGTGCCCTCCTCCCTCCGTACCCCTAAGTTTTTTTTAGTTGGCACCACTGAGAAACTGCCAATTTTTTCTTGTAATTTACGTGAATTTTTTATTTCATCGTAATTGGATTGCGGAATGCACGATCCATGTCTCTTTTAAAATCATGTCAGAACTCAGGAGTAAAAAATCAGAAACCAAAACTGAGGTAAAAATGTTGCACCGTTTGTATTCTAATTTTTCACTGGTTTTTGTGATTCAATGGGAGACTAACACAAATGTTTGTATATAAACATTTTGTGTTTATGTAAAAATTTTGAAATACCCGAATAATGTTTTTGCAAAATAAATTTCTTAAAAAGATATTTTTCAACCGACATTCTATAAAATTCCACAATCTAAAAAGAAAAAAAATTATAGTGTTGGAGAATTAATAGCAAGTTTCCTTACGACAAGCGGGAACGAACCCATGCATTTCCAATTAGCACACGCAGCGCTTTCCTCAGCGCTATCGTAAGATGATTGAAAATCGTGATTCTTCTAAAATACTGTTGTTTCTTTATTTTCGACAAAAGAATTTTAGTTGACGTATACACTTTTTAGCATATTCTAAAGCAGTTTTGAGCATTTGTTTACTTTAATGGAAGTTCGAAATCCACGGAGTATATTCCAGCATGCGTTGAAGGGCTAAAATTGGCAACACGAAATGCAGCGCTAATACAAATATAATCCTGTAACCATTTTGATAATTCCGGGCACTGTAGAGAGATATAAACGGTACGATCATTTTCTATCTCAACCATTAGACAAAGCCGGACCTTTTACCGAAAAAACTGTTTGCTTAAATATTCGTCCGATCGGGAAAAAAATTGTCATACAAGCCCTCATGGTCAGGGCCAATATTTTGGCATCTTGTAGTAGTTCAATTTTCTTTTTCATTCCTTGTTTAGATTTTTTCCTTCGTTTTTATCTTCTTTCAGCATGTGCGCATAATTGCGCATAAATTCTATATGATACTAAATAAATGTCGGACAGTTTTTTTTTCCAAAAGGGTTGAATTTTGTTGCAAAATTTGGAAGGGATTTCGACATTGTAGACTGCTACGTACACGTTTTGGTACGATCAAGGGTATAATCTAGAATTCAGATTATTTTAGTATTATACTAACATATGATTAGAATGGAGTGTGAGGATGCAAGGAAAGATTTTAGGGAAATGGGAACTTCTTGGGAGGGTTTAAAGAGGGAGGCTTTGAATGGATTGGGATGGAAGAGGAGCGCGCGTAGCTGTGTACGAAAATACCACCGCCGTATTTGCGAAATTTTGTCACACATACTGTCATTTTTCGTATGGAATGACAGCTTATATTTTCCAACTTCCAGGGCAGTCGATTTTGTAAATATTGCCTTTAAAATCGTGCCCAGTTTAAAACAAAAATTTTTAAACAGAATGTTTTACATAGTAACCATAAAAATTGTAAATTAAGTATTCTAACAAATGAACTAAAAGTCTGATATTTATTGTTTAAAACAAAATGACAACAAAATTGTTTTACATGTCCAACGTTTCCTATCAAAATTTTTGCATTCACAATGCATGATTTGCAATTGTAGTGTAATTTTCGCATATTGCTGGGACAATGCTGCCATCTTTGCCTAATTATATCGAAAATATTTATAAAATTCAAGTTCAGTCAACTTGTGCTATGTGTGACATTTTAAACCTTGTCAAACTTTACGCCATTACGGGTAAATTCTATTGAACATACTTTTCAACGTCAAGCGCAGTTAACCTGAAATATGTTTGGCCTTTACAAGCATGCCAAACTTAAACCAAAAATTTAAAATTAGATTTTACATGTTCCACATGAAAATTCGCGATTGAAATTGAATTTTCCTACAATGCTCTGAAAATGCCAGCATTTTTGTGAAATTTCATCGCTCAACGAGAATTTTCACCTGCGAAAAAAAAAACTTTTATCACTGTTGGTTTTAAAAATAAGGAATTCTTATTGCTCCGAAAACCGTAAAACAGTAACCCTTAGTTCCGACATACATCAGAAATTGTTCAGAATACGGACGACTTTTTACGGACTCTTTTGTGGGAAAATAAACAGTTACATGCGTTGTAATTTTCCGGTGCACGCGAGAAAACGTGTTCAGGAATCACGTGGATAGCAAATTGTAAAAAAAGGACTACATTGAAAAACTAATCATTTCTGTAAAAAAAAAAAAAAACTACTAAGACTACTGGTTTGGTTCATTCCCTAATTTCATTTTTTTTTTCTGCGTGTTTTCTTTTTGAGAATTGCCTTATTTGTTTAAAATTTGATCTAGGTGACAGGTTACAAGTTAAATGTCTTATTTATTATAATTGACTTGTATAAAATTTGTATTTGCTGCTTGATAGGGTATTTGCATCATTCTGGTTCCTGTTTATAATTGATGGCAGGTGCTTATGGGGATTAACCCCTATAATAAGCAATATAAATGGTAGATGGATCCATATTATATTAATTTTGATGGCCATGCTGCCCCTCCCATATTATTTTATTTTAGAGTTATTATTTTATCTATTTAATTGTTTTACTATCCTTATCTATCTTTTCATATTTTATCTGATGAAATTTCTATATATAGAGGTATGTAATAGGCTATAATGTAAAAATGTATTATTTATTATTATTGTGTCGTATATGTATTTTAATTGCTCTATGACTAAGTACAGTTGCATTACCATAATTCCTGTTTTTCAACGCAGGCAGTTGCTGCAGGTGAATTACTCCCTACCAACAGTAAGATAAGTGATACATGATCAGGTTCAGTGAATATTGACCAAAGTGACACCCAAGCAAGCTAGTGATTACAGAAGGCACAGAACAATCGAGTGATACGAACGCATATGACCTATCGGTCGAACGCGTCAAACCCCAAATAACAAAAACAGAGGACTAGATTGAAACACTGATCATTTCTGTAAAAATTTCGTATTAATTTTCGAGATTTCACCGATTATTTTGTAGCAGTAATAGTGGTTTAACAGCAGCAAATGAACTGAAAAATCTTTTATAAGATAAGTAAAGGGTAGTTGTGATTCTCCACATCATGCCAGCCATTTTCAAAGTATTTTTGCGCGTTTTATTCCTAAGCAAATTAAATGCATAGTTCGAATTGTGTTTTTTCGCAAATAGTGTCATGTAGTAATTAAAGGCAATATTGAGAATTTCAAGGAAATAATTGTTTTTATAGTTTTTATATGATTTGACTCCAGATATGGTGAGGCCCAGATGTGAAATTTGAAGTCACAATGAGAATTTCGCACTAAGATGCAAAAACACTACCATCTTTATAAAATTTTAATGTGGAAACTGCAATGGCACCAATTGGAAAGGGGAGGTTTCCCTCTAGATTTTTATAAATACCCTTGTTAGGTATTTTCATTTAAAAATTTGGAAAAAAGAAACACGAAATAGCCCGCCCTTCCGGATTTGAAAAATTATTTGCCCTCCTTTCTCCCTACATTTTCGAGAGTTGGCGCCACTGAGAAACTGCAAATTTTGCTTGTAATTTAAGTGAATTTTTTTATTTCGTCGAACTTGGATTGCGGAATGCAAAATTCTTGTCTCTATTAAAATAATGTCAGAACTCAGAAGTAAAAAAATCAGAAAACAAAAATGAGAGGTAAAAATATTACACGGTTTGCATTCTAATTTTCACTGGTTTTGGCGAGTCGATCGGAGACTAACTCAAAACAAATTTATATAAAAATTTTATGTTTATATAAGCGAGTTCAGTTATGAACTCGCTTCCGCTGTGTTAACATCTAATTGGTGTTTTCACTCTTGGTATTAGCCAGTTGAAATTCCCCGTGTGTAACTTAAACATTCTTACAGACAGTGCATGTCCTTGGACTTTCCTAAAGGATATTAGTGACCTTGGTCCTTGTTAATTGGATTATAGGATTTGTATTATAGTTCTGAACAGTGAAAGAAATCAGAGGTGAGGTTTTTAGTTCCAAATAGCTCATGTCTGACACAAAGGAACCTCCTGAAAAAGACATAGATGTCTCACCTTTCCTGCCCTCAAAAATAAACTTAAATAGAACCCCCCGACTCCTATAATCTAAATCAAGTACACATCTTAAAGGGATACAAAATGGGAGATAAACACAAATTTATATAAACGTTTTATGTTTATATAAAAATTTTGATATACCCGAATAACCTTTATGCAAAATAAATTTCTGAAAAAAGAATTTTTCAACCAACATTGTATAAAATTCCACGATCTAATAGAAAAAAAATTATAGAAAGTGGTAAACTAGGAAATTTCCTTACGACATATTCGTCCGATGGGAAAAAAATCTGTCGTATTTTCCCGTTGGTATCAAAAAAGGAACTCGTAAAACAACCATCTATTGGCAATTCTATCAGGCAAAATTAGTGACAATTTTGACCAGCTTAAACCTCAGTATATGACAATTTAGTTGCAACACTTACACCCCGAAAGTATTAAAAAAAACTTCGATTTTTTCCAATTATAAATGAGTGTTCAATGAAGACATATTTTCTGACGTGACCCTTGATAGCAATATAGTTTCTGTTACACAGAAAAAACACACAACTTAGTCAGAATGCTAGGATCTCCGAATTATAATAATCAACCTAAAATACACTTACAATGCGTTCGAGCACCCCTTATCTGACTAACCACAACTTCCGCCGATGTAATTCGTAAGAGATAACAATTAATTTTTATCTCGCCACGTGCCAGCTGATACAGTTAAGGACAACTAGGTGAATCACAACCATAATCACTTGTACTCTAATGAAAACACAACTTATTTATGAATCCCTCATGGTGTGCCCCTTTTTTACTATTGCTCTCACTCTTTGTTGTCCTTATATACTGATGCTGTTTAAACAATTCATTACGTGGATTAATATCTGGCTACTCTAAACGTAGAATAAATTGTTATTTTTCAAGAGATTTTCAAAACAAATTTAACATACATAAAATATGACTAGTTTAAAGTTGGACATTATCTCTCTGAATTATCTCAGGAATACGTGTATTTTGTTGACGGGTCTCGGATTTTTATCTTTCTCGGAGGGAATAAGATTCGAAAAGAAAGTAATTAAATTATAGAATGTTAAGCGATCAATCAATATATTTAACTTTAAGAGCAACCACTTTTATTTACAAGTCCCTTTTTACCTTCATTTTTTTCTTTTTTAAAATGTTTTTGTCTTCATTAATATTTCCCTGTGTCTTTTCACATGACACGTAAGATATATGTCCGACTCGTATATACAACGGTATACAAGGGGTGTGAGGATCTGAAAGTCTCCAAGACGGGTTTTAGTCCACTTAGGTTTTATTCCGCAAGAAGCGTAAACATCTGCTTTTTCTGTCAAGATTGCATATTTTATTTCATGGAAATCCTTTTTTTTCTATAAAGAAATTAAAGACTCTTCGATCCCATAAATTTCCTATGGCATTCTAGTTCTTATGTTGTTTTGAGAACGGGCTTGAGCGCTGCTTTTATGTGTGGTCATTTCTTTTTGTTTAATTAAATTAAAAAAAAGTTATTTCGACTGAAAATAAGGAGCAATATTAAAACTTAAAACGAAAAGAAATTATGATGGATAAGAGAGGAGACGGGGTGCCCCTTCCTTATTACCGCACTCTTCATGCTAAATTTGTTTAGTACTTAAAAAAAAGCTTCTTATTGTTCTAACTAAACGACACTTGTGTTTTAGGAGTCGTTCCTAAAGAATTTGGGACTAAAAGTTAAACTTTAGCATAAAGATTGAGGTATTGAGGAGAGGGCAACCCCCCTCATATAAATAATACTTTCTATTACCCTCCCCCCATCCCAAAATGTATGTTTGGCTCGTAAAAACGTAACAAAAATGAATATAAACAAATATTTGATTTGTTTTTTAAAGTTTTTGTACCTATTTCCTGTTTAGTGTTTTCAACAGTGGTGATTCTAAGGGTATATTTTTGGTTTTGAAATAATGCCCAAAAGTGATTTCAGGATCTTTAACTGTTGGCTGTTTTTAGCAGGGTTATGCTATTGATTATATTACATTAATTGCAAGAGACATTTGATAGTATTAAGTAAAACTGTGTCAGTATTAAGGAAAAAAGTTTTTACTTCGAAGAGAAAGTTTGTTAGTGCTAAAATAAACTTGCTTCTTCTAACAAAAACTTGTTAGTATAGACAGGAAATTGTTACTTCTAATAGAAATTTGTTTTCTTTGACGGAAAACTTGCTGTTATTATAAAAAAAATGTTTCTATTAAGAAAAAAAAACCTGTTACTTCCAAGAGACATTTGATAATTTTAAGTAAAAGTTTGTTAGTGCTAAAGAAAAAAGTTGTAACTTCGAAGAGAAAAATTGTTAGTGTTAAGAAAAACTTGCTACTTCTAACAGAAAACCTGCTAGCATTAATAGAAAATTGTTAGTTCTTAGAGACATTTGTTATCTTTGACGGATTACTTGCTGCCATTAGAAAAAACTTGTTCCTATTAAAAAATAATTTGTTACTCACAAGAGATCGTATCAATTAGAGATCAATTTGATCGTATTAAGTAAAACTTTGTTAGTATTAAGGAAAAAGTTATTACTTCGAAGATATAATTTATTAGTCTTAAGAAAAAGCTGCTACTTCTAACAGAAAACTTGGTAGCATTAACAGAAAATTATTATTTCTAAGATAAATTTGTTATATTTGAGGGAAAACTTGCTGCTACTAGAAAAAATTTGTTACTATTCAGAAAAACCTGTCATAGTTGTTACTTCGAAGGGAAAAATTTTTTAGTGTAAGAGAAATTTTGTAGTTCTAATAGATAACTTGTTAGCGTAAGCAGAAAATTGTTACTTCTAAGAGAAATTTGTTATGTTTCACGGAAATGTTGCTGCTATTAGAAAAAAGTTGTCACCATTAAGGAAAAAGCTGTTACGTCCAAAAGAAATTTGATTGTATTAATTAAATGTTTTTTTATACTGATAAGATAAACGACAACACAACAGTAGAAAGATATCATGAGTCATATGTTTCAAACGAAAAAACTTCCAAAATGCACTTTAAAAACATCAACAAAGGTAACACTGCACAGACAAACCACGACACAGCACTACAAGAACATTTTGAGTTATACGTTTCGCTCGAGAAAACTTACAAAACGGACTTTGCAACTTCAAGTGAGGTAACACTGACATGATGAACCACGACACCACATTAAAAAATCAGAAATTCTTATTTCTAAGGAAGATTTATTATCTTTGACGGAGAACTTGCTGCTATTAGAAAAAAACTTACTATTAAGAAAAACCTATTACTTCCAGGAGACATTTGATAGTATTAAGTAAGGCTTTATTAGTATTACTCAGTAGTTCTACTTAGCTACACGAAGTAAAAGTTGTTTCTTCGAAGAGAAAATTAGTTAGTGTTAAGAAAAACTTGCTTCTTCTAACAGAAAACTTGTTAGCATAGACAACAAATTGTTACTTCTAAGAGAAATTTGTTACCCTTGACGAAAAGCTTGCTGCTATTAGAAAAAAACTTACTATTAAGAAAAATCTATTACTTCTGGGAGACATTTGTTGCTTCTTATAACAGAAAACCTGTTAGCATAGACAGCAAATTGTTACTTCTAAGAGAAATTTGTTATCCTTGACGGAAAGCTCGCTGCTATTAGAAGAGAATTTGTTACTATAAAGAAAAAACCCGTTACCTCTAAAAGAAACTTACTAGCTCTAGCAGAAAACTTGTTAAAAGTAACAGAAAATTGTTACTTCTATAAGAAATTTGTTATCTTTCTCGGAAAAGTTGCTGCTACTAAAAACATTTGTTACTATTAAGAAGAACCTGTTATCTCGAAGAGAAATTTGATAGTATTAAGTAAATGTTTGTTACACTGATAAGATATACCACGACACAATATTAGCAAAATATCTTGAGTTATATGTTTCAAACGAACAAAAAATTCCAAAATACATTTGACAACAGCAACAAAGTTAACACTGACAAGACAAGTCATGACACAACACTACTAAAATATTCTGAGTCATACGTTTTGAACGAGAAAACTTCCAAATGGACTTTGAAACTTCAAATGAGGTAACACTGACATGATGAACCACGAAACCACATTATAAAATGTTGGTAAATGGTCTGTAATGGTATGGTATAGGACTGTGAGCTGTCAGAAAATAATAGCAATAGGAAATATAGCCTGACACTGTGGCGTGAATTGCTTTGAGTATCACACTCTAGCAATGAAATACTGAGTTCCAATTGTCAAGTAAAAAAGAGAGTTTAATGTAAATGTATGAGCTTATTTTCGGTGGGAAATGTTTGAAAATTACAGCGGGAGGGGGGGCTGTAGATGAAAGAGAGAGAGGTGTGTAATGCCACGGTGGCAAGTAATGTTTTGGAGGTTATTATGAAAGTCCAGGCTTGCTAAAAACTTGAATCAATGACTTGAAGTATAATTTTTTTTGTTATTATAATTGACATAGGGGGAGGGGTGTAATACCGCAGTGGTGTGGAGTGTTTTGGAGGTTATTAGGATAGTCCAGGGCTCGCGAAAGGGCTCTCGGAAATACCTCAGTATTACCTAAAAATATACATCTAATATCAACCCTGCTCTCTGGAAAGGATTCCTAGGGGGAGGGTGGGGCGTATTCTCAAAAGCTGTGAAATATTCATAGTCTTGGCTCAAAAAAACTCTGTATTTCGTTAAGGACTCTCGGAAATACATCAATAGAACCTAAAAATATAGCTCGAATATCAACCCCCCTCTTGAATTGCTTGCTTGCACCCCTTTCCTCCCAACCTTCTTTAATTTACGCATGTTACTGTTTATATTTTATCCCACGTTATTTTTGTTCATTTTCTTGATTTACGTTTGCATATTCTTGTCTTAAAAAATACTGTATTTTCGCTAAGTGCTGTCAGAAATACCTCAATAGTGCCTAAATATTTACCTCTGATAACACCCCCTTCCTCTGGAAGTACTTGCTTGGTCTCCATCCCCCTCCCCAATTTTTCGTCAATTTACGTATGTTACTGTTTATATTTTATCATATGTCAGTTTTTTTCATGTATTTTTGTGTTCGTCGTGTTTTTTTTCCATTTGTCATGTTTTTCATGTTTTATTTTTTGTTTGTTGTGTTTTTAACTACTTTTTTTCTTTGTTTTAATATTGTTGTTAATTTTCTTTTATTAAAAAATTTGTGTGTACAGTAAACCTTATCCTTTATATTTATTGTTTAGGACAAATCTTGAATTAGCTAGGTCCTTACATAATTTAAGCCCTCCTTTCTCCTTTATCGCTAAATAAACCTTGAGAGCAATAGTTTTCCGACTGCGTGTCAAATTTTGGCAGTAAACACACTGTTTTAGCACGCGGGAAAAATAGGAAATCTCCTTGCGCGCAATAGGTTATTTCTAGAATACAATGAATAGAACAGAATACTGGGTATGGTCCGTCGGTTCTGATGCTTGGGGCGCTATTCCATTGGAAGGATATTGAACTTTCGAGTCCTAGCGATGTCAAAGAAAGAACAAAAGAAACGCTTTGGACTTTTCAGCGAAAAATAAAATGTCAAGGAAGTATTATCTGATAGTGATGGTTGCGCTGTCATTGTGTAACCTTGTGCACCGTCTTTACGCAACGTTTGCTGATATTACATACAGTGTGCACCGCCGTTAAATTAAAAGAAAGAAAAAGGCGTTGAATGTTTCGGGCGACAAATGAATTTCAAAAAAGTATTATGTGACAGTGATGTGTGCACTGTCATTGCATAAGGTGTGAACTGCCATTGCGTAAGGTGTGTGCTGTCGTTAAGATACAAGCAGGGTTTCCCCATGGGTTCTGACATGAGGTTACATAAAATTGCGTCATCCATATTATGCTTGACCGTTTAAAAACGGGGTAAGTTGTGTTACGTCATTTGAGTCAGAGGGACGTGTCATGGGAATCTCGCCAGCTGTGTTCCCTTTAATAGAACACCTGGAAACAGGGACATGTTGTGGGAATCTGGCCAATCGAGCGGTAGAAACAGGGACCACATTACACAGGTGCGAAGGGCTCCATTTATTACTACTTATGTATTATACAACTCCGATTAATCATATAAAAAAAATGTTGGAACACCTGGAATTCTGAGAATCTTGCCAGGGCATAATGTTGGAATCTTGCGAGGGATGTTGTGACCTTACAGGTACCGCATTACTAGCGGTCTCCAGGAAGAGTATTGGAACACCTGGTGTCATGGGAAGTCTTCCACGGCTGCCGTGATGTCACAGGGCTGTCATCGGAATCTTTGAGATTCAATTACGACTATTGACTCTGAAAGGGAAAGTTAGTTGTCATACAAGAGTGTTGGATTGAAAGTCATCGAGCCTGAAACTTGAAATAAACCTGAATTTTCATCTGGGCAAGAATTAATAAAAAAAAATGTGATTTTCTAAATCCAGAACCATTCGAAGTATGTGAAGGACTCAGCTTTAATGTTCCGAAGACATTTACAACACGTGAGTCTAGATGACATGATACCAATTAAGGCAAAGATGAAAACATTGGCAAAAACACAAAGTGGAAATTTGTTTAAAAATGATAAGTTGCAAAGAGCAGAAAAGCTAAAGAATAGATTTATTCAAGCAAATTTATTTAGTTTGGAGGGTAAAGTGAACAGTGAAGGCGATTGCTCCTAAAACACCAAAAAATGACATATCTTACTTAGCGAGAAATACTGCAGAAGAATGGACAAGAATATGAACAATCATGGACAAAGCATTGCCTTAGCAGTAATAATTCTAATTTGGTATTACCTATGCTATTCTATGATAATGCGATGTGAAATGAACAGGAGTCAACTGTAATACATGAGGCTGGAGTATTAATAGAAGTAAAGAGGAAGGATAAGAAAAGGAAGGGTCCAAAAAAAGTGAGGTGAGAGGACGAAAGAAAAAAAACTAGCCGAATCTTCTGGTAAGAATATAATCGTGGCCGAACAAGAAACAAAACTACGGGAGACCATAGCAGAAAGTAAAGTAAAACAAATGACTAGAGTAAAATCTAAAATTGAAAAAGCAGAAAGTGACAGTTTAGAAAAAGAACTAAAAGGAAGCCAAATAGATTCCATAGAGGATGAGTTTAAATTTGATAGTGAAGAGAACAGTGGGAAAATTCGAGAAGAATTTATAGAAGCTACAATGGATTATGTTAAAAAATTAAAGAGCGAAGTTCACATTAGCGATGGACTTGCAGAAATTTAAAGCCAAGTTTTGAATGAATGAATGAATGAATATATTGGAAAAACCCGTCACAATTGAACAAAAGACGGATAAAAAACAAAAGAGAAGAAAACGCACATACAAAACACAACGAAACTTCTTGAAATGAAAATAATCACGAAGGAACTATAATACAACTATGTAAGAATGGCAGTCCACTGGTGGTTACTCGCTTCTACTCTATCACGGTACTTTTCAAGACACGCTTCCACCGCAGTAAATGGATCAGGTACTGAATACCGCCTCGTTAGGTAAGAATTACTTGTTCTTAATGGCATCTCGAGTAGGAACTTGAGGTACCTGAAGAATATTCTTCTTATAGTTACTTTATTCGAATTTGTAAGTAACTTCCAGAACGGCGAAACGTAAAGAACATGGGGTAAGGCAACAGCAACAAATATTTGTGCACGCAGCGACCTATTTAGATTACGCTTGGAGGAAACCGAAGCTCCATAAGCTGACCTGATCTTCTTCTCGATGTGCTTTACAAGTAGTGCTCGTGTATGCTGAAGAGTTTCACCGATCGGCAGACCCAGGTACCAGGTACCAGGTTTTATTAACACAACCATTTGAATATATATATATATATATATATATATATATATATATATATATATATATATATAAATGAGAGAGGGAGAAGAAGAAGAAAAGGACTGTCATCCTAATCCAGCAATTGAGATAAATGTGCACTTGAACGAAGTTTTAACCTTACTCGTCTATCCAACTACCTAGAAACAAACAGTATTACCAAACCATCAACCAAATTGTAATGTCCAAATCCATGCAAAGTCGTTGTAAATTTACAAGCAAAAGCACCTTAAATCTAGCGAAATATTTCCAAGTAGTACCTTTCATTAGGGCTCATCAGAAGAAATACCACATGCCTTAATGGGTTTTGAGGCTTTACATTCTCTACCCGGCACAGTGGAGCCTCTACCATAAGATCTTTATGGTATCCCTATGTTAAGTAAAACTTGTGAAATACATGCATACTAGTAAAACTATTCAAAATTACATACAAAATAAGTTTTATTCTTTCCTTATTAAAATCCGAGAGGTCATTGAGCAAAGACCATTCTGGAACAAATAAAAACTGGTCCAGATGTGAGTTTTGAAAAAAATATTTTATTGGTATCCAGAACCAATAACAGATTTAAAGTTCTTCAAGCTATTCTGACATTGTCATTGAAGCATGGGTAGGCTACTTGAAGTTAGTGTTTCTCGAAACAAAACTTTATGTTCATGAGTTTAGAAAAGGTTCCCTTGGAAGTATCTTTTGACCAATTTTAGATTAATTAAAAATCATTTTCAGACTAGAAGCATCACCTGGTTTGTCATTACCTGGAACTCCAATAAGTGGATTTAGCTGCAAGTCTAGCGGCGACATCTATGTTTTAGCGTCTTCTACAAAAGGATTGCTGGTCAAACTCCCGACTTTAGGAATCCAGAGGACTCTGTTTAAAGCTTTCATTTGTTCTTTATCAAGTTGGGCTTATTTTTAACTTTAAGATATAATTTATGTGTATCAACAGCTAACTTATCCATCATTCTAAGAGAAAAATTTACCTCTGTTTTTAGCATTATTCATTAATATCCATCAGCTGAACTAATATTCATCAGCGTGTTCAATGTGTAATTTTAGTTGCTGTTTTATGCAGTGTCGTCAATTGGGGGGGGGGGCACCTTTCTTGGAGAATTTTCCTAGTAAAATACTTTTTTTGGTATTTTCACTGAAAGAATGGAAAAATTGACTAGTTTGAACCCCACCCCACCCTCGGCAGATTTAAAAAATACGTTTTGCACTCCCCCCTCCCCCCAAAGAAAATGTGAATTTGTGGCGCTGGTTTTATTCAGAACAGGATTTTTGTGTGATATAATTTTTGAAGCCAGGATATAAGCTTTTGAATTCAGTAATCATTCTAATCTTCCAAGGCTGTTGCTATTCTATAGAAAAATTATTCAGCTGTCAGATAACAATTGTTTTTAAGGGGGGATGCCTCTTCCTTATCATTTGCTCTAAAGTTTGACTTTTTGTCCCAATTCTTTAAGAACGATTCCTGAAACACAACAGCTGTTGAAGATTTAAGTTTCTTAAGCAGTTTTTGTTTTTTTGCAGTTTTTGTTTTCATTTACTATGGGTTCAAAACCTGTTTTTGACTTGAGAAAAAGATAGTTTGACTGAGAGTATACTAAAATTTGAAAAGGTTTAAATGCAATCACTAAAAATTTCGAAAATCTCTAATTTCTATTTACAAACATTTGTGTTAGTCTCTCATCGACTCGCCAAAACTAGCGAAATTCAGAATTAGAAAAAACTAGAATGCAAATCGTGCAATATTTTGAATAAGAGGGGGATTGCCCCCTTTTCAGTTTGACTTTTTGTCCCAATTCTTCAAGAACGTCTCCTGAAACACAAGGGGGCATATAAGGCACAATGTATTATTTATTAATTTTTTCCTTTAGAGAAGGGCACTTCGTATCGAAGAAGTTGTCGTAGAAAAGGCTCATTCAATTGGAAATTGGAGTGGCCTGTGCCCTTTTTAATAGTCGAAAGTGATTGGAAGACGACTAACACCCCTTCCACGCCCACCATTTCCCGAAACACATCCAATCAAAATTTTGAGATAGCCATTTTGTTCAGCGTAGTTGATTTCCAGATAGAAATTTTGTTTTTGAGGAGGACAATTCCCCATAGCCCTTAGGGCAAGGGTTGTAAGTTATACCCTGGGGCATATAAGGTTCTTGGAAATTCAAAGGGCTACTGCCCTTTTTAATAGTCGACAGTGATTAGAGGGCAACTAACCCGCTCTCACGTCCACCTTTTCCCAAAATACATCTAATCAAAACTTTGAGATAGCCATTTAATCCAACGCAATTTTAAGTTCTGGAAATTAGGTTTTTGAGGATGACAATCCCCCCCCCCCCACAGCCCTCAGGACAAGGGTTGTAAATTATGCCCAGGGGGCATATAAGGTTTTTATATAACGCGTTGTCGTAGAAACTTCAAAAAGGGCTCATTCGATTGGAAATTGAAATGGCTAGTGCCCTTTTTAATAGTCGAAAGTGATTGGAAAGCAACTGACACCCCTTCCACTGCCGCCATTTCCCCAAACACATCCAATAAAGATTTTGAGATAGCCATTTTGTTCCGCGCAGTTCAAAGTTCAGGAAATTATACCTTTGATCAGGACCCTCTCCCCACAGTCTTCAGGGCAAAGGTTATAAGTTAAGCCCTGGGGGCATATAAGGTTTTTTTTAAATCTTTGTCGGAGAAACTTGAAAAAGGGCTCATTCGATTGGAACTTCAAAGGGGTAGTGCCCTTTTTAATAGTCGAAGTGATTTGAGGGCAGCTAACCCCCCTCTCACGCTCACCTTTTCCCCAAACACATCCAATCAATATTTTAGATAGCCATTTAATTCAACGTAAATGAAAGTTTTGGAAATTAGGTCTTTTAGGATGACAGCCCCTCCCCCCCAACAGCCCTCAGGGAAAGGGTTGTAATTTATGCCCTGGGGGCATATAATGTTTTTATTGAAAGCGTACAAACTTCAAAAGGGCTTATTAAATTGGAAATTGAAAGAACCAGTGCCTCTTTTAATAGTTTAAAGTGATTGGAGAGCGACTAACGCCCCTCTCACGCCACCCATTTTCCCAAACACATGCACATAATATTTCGAGATATAAAGTTTGGTCAACGTAGTTGAAAGTTCAGGAAATTGAGTTTTCTAGGATGATAACCCCCTCAGAGCCCTCAGTGAAAGGGTTGTAAGTTATTCACTGGGGGGATATTAAGTTTATATAGATAGTTGTTATAGAAATTTCAAAAAGGGCTCATTTGATTGGAAATTGAAACTGCCCTTTTTAATAGTCGAAAGTGAGTGGAGAGTAATTAACCCCCCTCTTACCCCCACCATTTCCCCAAAAACATTCAATCAAAGTTTAGAGACAGCCATTCTGTTCAACGTAGTTGAAAGTTCTGGAAATTATGTATTTAAGGATGCCAAACCCCCCAGAGCCCCAAGCGCAAAGGTTGTAAGTTCTACCCTGGGGGCACTTAAGGTTTTTATAGATAGAGTTGTCGTAAAACTTCAAAAGGAGCTCGTTCAATTAGAAATTTAGAGGGCTAGTGCCCTTTGTAATAGTCGAAAGTTATTGAAGGGTAACTAATCCTCCTCTCACGCCTACCATTCCTCCAAACATATCAAATCAAAATTTTTCAGATAGCCATTTTGTTCAACGTAGTAGAACGTTCTGGAAATAAGGTCTTTGAGAATGACAACCCCTCCCCCTCCAGCACTCAGGGCAAGGGTAGTAAGTTATGTATATAAGATTTTTATTGAAAGTTTTGTCGTAGAAACTTCAAAAGGGCTCATTTGATTGGAAATTGAAAGGGCTTGGGCCATTTTTAATAGTTGAAAGTGATTGGAGAGCGACTATCTCTCACGCCCACCATTTCCCCAAACACGTCCAATAAAAATTTTGAGACAGCCATTTTATTTTTGTCGGTCTTAGAGGATGACAACCACCCTAACAGACCTTAGGGTAAGGGTTGTAATTTATGCCCTGGGGGCATATAAGGTGTTCACTGAACACCGAATCACCGAACTTACTGTTTAGTGTAGGCCCGCATACAGACATAAGGGGAGGGACTGGAATTCATCCCTGACGGTAGCGATTACATTTATCTTTTACTTAGTGAATCACTTTACTTTTCCCAGATTTCCCAGATTGGGGCTGAAGATTTATTTCTCAAAGGGAAGGGACTGAGACGAAAGTTTTACTGGCAGGACTACCTACCCTGGGCTAGCCTGAATGGTACTTGTCTAGAATCCAGATAACATGCGTGAATTGTATTGCGAAAATAAGATAGGCATTACCCGGTACTTATATGAGACGCTGTATAAACGAAGGGTCTCTCACTCCGGGAGCTATATTTAAACTTTAGTTTTTTGGGGTTTAGGGGGAATAAAAGGTACCTAGGTTAGGTTACGTATTAAATATATACTCTGCTTTACCCTCCCCGCCCCCCCCCCTATTGTGCAAATATATAGCCCAAATTTGCTTCTGAACTATTATATTTTTATCCTATTTTGTTTTATTTTGTTAGCATTAACGAAACTTCACTTCTCGCGTGTTTTCTGGTTTCTAGACAAGTACCGCCTGAATCAAACAGTTTGTGGTAATGAACTGTAAGTAAGTAGCAATTCCGGCCAATAGTAACCGAAACTCTAAAAAGCGGAATTTCGATATAAAAAATGATACATAAAATAGTTTATTTTGTATGCTGATTCCAAATACATAAAATTCATTCAGTTTAATGTCACCCATCAGAAGCTACGACTCTTATAAAATTGCCTGATTTCCGAGAAACGCCCCCAAGAAGGCAAGCAATCTGAATGAAAACCACACGATAAGATTCATCATATAGGAAACAATCACGGATGTGTGTTTATTTGTTTCTTTAATTTTTTTTTCATGAGTACTTATATCAAACCGATGGCCCTAGGAGATCGAGAGAGGAATCATTCGAACAAAAATTAAAAGATCTAGTGTTGTTTTTGGATGACCAAAAAGATTGTGTCATAGGAAAGTTGCATTCTCTGCCATTTTGTGGCACCAAACTACGATTTTACCCCAAAGAGGATCAAGTTGCTTTCAATAGAAAAATCTGAGATAGCGATTTAAAGGTATTAAAAAACTATGTATCGAGCTCCCTAGTTGCAGAGAAAGTAATGCCGGGTGGTGGCACATTCGTTCCTGAAAATTCAGAAATCCATACAAGACAAATGGTTAATATGGACATCCATTTTAATCCTTGATTTAGGAGGTTGCTGGCAATGCTGCACGAGACAATAATAACTAAGTTGATTGACCTATTTTTCATGAAATTTTGTTTAGTGATGTATAATTGCCTATCAGCTATAATGGAAGGGGGAGGGACAGATGTCTAAAAGAGTGTATTTCAATTCTCTAATTGTTTAACTCCACGAGTCCTGGGGTGCTACCATTTCGGCGAACCGTCACAAGCACGAAACGTCATAACATCAAACCGTCAGAACCTCGAACCGTCATAACATCTAAAAAAATGTATAAGTTTATATAATAGTAATAAGTATATAGTAGTTTAGAAACAAATTTCGAATATATTTGCACATCACGGGGTGGGGGTAAAGTACAGCACGTATTAAATACGTAACCTAACCTAGGTACCTTTTCTCCCTTAGCCCCGAAAAACTAAAGTTTTAAAATTTTCGATGTTATGACAGTTCGAGGTTCTGACGAATTTTTTTGTCGATATTATGACGGATTTTGTACTGCTCCAGACGTTCGTGCTCGTGACGTCCCGATATTATGACGCCTTCTCCGACTCTTCGGATAAGAATAGAACGGGGTAGGGAAGGGAAAGATGGATAAGAACTAACCTATCATCTCCCTCCATTTAGAAGAAGCCTGAATAATGGTGCTGTAGGGATATACCTCTCATCTTATTGTAGAATTTTTTTTTCGAAAATTTCGTTTAACTAAACTGATATGCTTCAGCTTTCATAACATAATATATAGGGATATGCAAGTTCGTATCAGCTATTACGATGGATGGTTTGTGGGTCGTTTTGTAGGCGAGGGGGATAGACGCTTCAAAGAGTACATTTTATTACTCCATTATCCTGAAAAACTTTGACTAAACATACAAATTTTGTCCGGAATTTTCACTACAATCCGACATTTTAATTCTAAAGCAGAAAATGAAAAAAAAAGTTTTCTCCACTGAAAGTAAGGACCAACATTAAAACTTAAAGCGAACAGAAATTATTACCTATGTGGTAAGCTTCTTATCGTTCTATTTAACCGACCCTTGCGTTTCAGGAGACGTTCTTGAAGAATTGGAACAGAAGGTCAAACTGAGGAGGGGGCAATCCCCCTCTTATACATAATATTAAACGATTTGCATTCTATTTTTTTTCTAATTCTGAAATTCGCCAGTTTTGCGAAAATAAAAAAAAAATGTTTTTTTAATTAATTTCTGCTCGTTTTATATTGACATAGTCTTTTCAGGGAAAAAGAAAATAATAATAAAAATCTTTTCGTTTTTTAAGACTTTATAGTTCGGCCTGCTATTTGTATGCTGGAGAAAATTTTTCAGCAATTTTAAGAACATACACCCTTTTAAAGATCTAGACGCAAATATTACTGTTTAATTTAGTTTCACACCTGCTCTAGTTGACCTGAAATGGAAAACTTAAATAGCATTCGCAAAAAAATCTGTTTACTTTCTTTGATAGCTTGGATACACTTACGCTATTTTGATTTGGTTAAATTTTAAGAGCAGAAGTAGACTGAAAGTTTGAACGCAATACCCTCAGTCGTTCTTGGGATACTGCTGAGATGCCTTATTGGGAATTCACATTATCACAGTGCATTTTGATTTAATCTTAAGGCAACATTTAGTTTTTAAACATAATGGGCAAATGGGAGGGTGGGCGTGGGAGGGTGGGAGTGAAAGAGGATTAGTTTCCCTCCAATCACTTTCGACTATTAAAAAGGGCATCAGTCCTTTCTATTTTCAATCGAATGAGCCCTTTTCGAAGTTCCCACGACAACTCCTTCGATACGAAATGCCCTGGTCTAACGAACAATAACAACAAAAAATATCACTAATCACTTTCGACTATTAAAAGGGTACTAGCCCTTCGAATTTCAAATTGAATGAGCCGTTTTTAAAGTTTCTACGACAAAGATTTCAATAAAAACCTTATATTCCCCCAGGGCATAACTTATAACCCTAGCCCTGAGGATTGTTTGGGAGTGTCCTCCTCAAAAACATATTTTCTGTCTGGAAATCAACTACGCTGAACAAAATGGCTATCTCAAAATTTTGTTTGGATGTGTTTGGGGGAATGATGGGCGTGGGGGTGGGCTAGTTGCCCTCCAATCACTTTCGACTATTAAAAAGGGCATTAGCCCATTGAATTTACTATCGAATGAGCTTTTTTGAAGTTTCTACAACAACGCCTTCTGTAAAAAACTTATATGCCCCAGGGCATAACTTAAAACCCTTGCCCTTAGGGCTGTGAATGCGTTCGAGCACACCTTAAGTAGTAGTAATAGTTTATAAGGTTTCACGGTAGATGGTATAATGCGACCAGGTTTTTACGATAGATGGTATAATGCGACCAGGTTTCACGATAGATGGTATAATGCGACCAGGTTTCAATTGCAGATGGAATTACACAAGAATATACAGTGCAGTTTCACGATAGATGATGTAAAGCGACCAATCCTTTTATATTATATACCTATAAAGTGATCAAACACGTTTTGAAACTATAGTTGAGATTGTATAACGCAACCAGACGGGTTTTTTTAGGCACTTTCATCATAAGGTGTTTTTTTGTTGTTTTTTTTTTTAAACAAAAAACTAGAAATTGTCAGACGGGTTTCTGAGGCAACACCTATTTTTTGGACAATTGCCTTAACTCGAGACTAGTTTCTTAGGAATGTCTCGTTGCTAATTACAAAATCGGATGCTACACTCAGAATTGTTTGATTGACATATGCTGTTAAAAGCTAACTCTGTTTGCAAAAAGGGATAAGGGATTTGCGAATTGGACTATACGAACGATCATATTTGAATAATAGGGAAAAAACGGAGCTAGATAACATTTGCGAATTGGATCATATGAAGGTGGAGAAAAAGGGTTAAACTGATTAGCAGTTAAGGTAACCCCGAAGGGCTTGTTAACTCAGACAATTTGCTATTAATTTGGGACAACATAAATCTATGAAAATGGCTAATGATGGTAGAATGACATTGTGAGTTGACCTAGCTTTACCTCTCCGATGTGTTCTGTATAATACACAAGTGGTGTTTGAACAGTGTTATCAATTGAAAATAGGGTCTAACGTTATATTATACTAAAAAGTTGATACTAAGAGAGATGTAGATGACAAGAAAAGAATTTTAATAATGAAATTCAGAACAATCCATGGAAATCCTTGCAAATCAAGTAGTAAGGTGTATTTGAGTACGAACCGTCAAGGATCATAAGCACCAACGACCCTAACCACCAGAGACTCCAACCCTCATCGGTCCCCTATCCCTAAACGCTAAAGGGGCCCCCTGCCCTCTGACTTTTTGCCCCCCCCCCCCATTTTTTTATAGTTTTTTTTAAGTTTTTTTAACTTGTTTTATTATTTTTTTAACATGATATATTTCTTCAACTTTTTTACATCTCTTAGAATGACATGTAACATACTTAAAACATAAAAAAATCACATTTAATATTTTCCAAATTCAAAATGAGTGATATAGAAATGTTAGTCGCAACTTTTACTATTAGAAAAATATTGTTTGTAGTAGCACTTTTTCTATTGGATTAATTTTTTTTGAAAACTTTTTTTTCACGTAACTTAAAATGACATGAAATATGCTTATGGATCTAACAATTGTACTCTATGCTTGCTCAGAGACACGATGCGGCTTTCCCAATGCTACTCTATGTCCGGTTATCGGCACTAACTAGTTAATTGGATGTATTGAATCAGTATTTTGTACACAGTGGAACAATAAACACAACTCATATCTCTAAGAAGTGAAGATGAAGCATTTTTAGAAAGTATGTTCACATGATAGTGTTATTGTAGCATTAAATGCTGACAAGGAGAAGTATTTAAACTATGAAATAAGTACAAGTGGTATCACCATCGGAAACGTATGTGTGCATTGTCATGACAGTAAGGAATTAAATTTCTTTAGAGTACCAAAAAAATTCAACTCTTATGATGGTGGATATGCGAGATTGAGATTTCCGGAGATGATTGAAGTCAAAGAGAATGCCAACATAAAAATAATAGTTGATGGAGAAGGGCATCTTCTTGCTAGAACTTGTGGTAACATGTTACCCAGTGTTAAACCATATCGTCAGCTTTCGGGTATTAGCATTCAAATGCAAGCAAAGGCGAAAAGAAAGGCCTACTCTTCTACTAATATCATAAACCATATCTTGTCTACGTGCCGAAACTGTTATCTGTGTAAAAATAGTGTGATAATAGACAGTGAAATTGCCAAAAAATAAAAAGGGTATTGGCAGAAAATATCACTAAGGAATATAAAGATGAATCGATGAAAAACAAAGTACCAGCAAGCGTTACTGCCATTGATCAAAAAGTCAATGAACCAAATAATACCAAAGACGAAAAGCATATTGAGCTTGTCGATGACAAACCTGTAAAAATTGTGTATGACTCAAAATGGAATAGTGATTATTCTACTGATTACGAACTAAGAGAAGACAAGAGCTATAGTATCAAGAGAGAACATGGTGAACCACTTTATGGAACAGATTCAAAATGTCCAAAGTTGTTCAGTGATATTAATAATGTATAATAATAATATATTTTTTGTATTAATATTCTACATGACATTATTTCGTTAAAAATATGTTATGCATTACATTGTTATGTGTTCATTATTTTTAGGGTAAGCTATCATATCAAACGTTTAGAATGTCTATTAAAACATTGGAGATGTAAAAAAAGGAATCTATATACATCATATTTCGGTTAGATTAGTTAACGTAGAGAAAATTTAAACAAGAGAACGAATAAATTCTCTATCAACATCTATTGACAGATACTTGGGATAGCTTTGATGGAATCTAAGTATTAGAGTGAATAAATTCTTTATCAATGTCTTTTGACGCATACGTTTGATAACACTGACATAATTTAAGTATCAAATTGAATAAATCCTTTATTAAAATTCTTTATCGATATCATTTGTCGGGTACGTCAGATAACATTGACAAAATCTATCTATTAGAATGAATAGGTTTTTCAACATCAGTCATTGTTGGATTTTTCATTATGAGAAAATTGCGAATAAGTAGTCAACGCTTTCTTGAATTCGGCTCTTGGATACACAAAATAGAAATTATAAAAAATAGCTACAGTTTCCAGACCTCATTTGCACGCAGCAGATTCCGAGAATTGTATGACTTCTTCTTACAATGAATTCTAAGGGTTTTATGACTCCTCTCCACAATGAATTCAGAAGGCTGTAGGACTCATCCCCCTAGCCATAACTCCATTCAACCTTGAGTGAAGGTATAATAGCTTGATGAAGTACTTCTCTACGTAACAACTAAATTAATAGCTTCCAAGATGATAGAACTCTATGACACAGAATTTATCGGTTTAAAAAAATCATCTTTTGGTGTTATATTTGAATGTGCATTTTTATTATAGTCTATGGAACTCGAAGAAATCGACTGTTATCATTAGATAGTGAACTATAATATGTTTGAGTATGATAAAAGCTTGTGGAGTACTACATTACGTTATATAAACAGACTGTGATTCTATGATAGAGTGATTACGCCACTTAATATAAGTGGCCAGGAACTGGGAAATGCTCAAGAGGAAGTCAGTGAAATTTGCACCTTTTCCGGGGTTGAAGCACTATATAAAGGGTAATGTACCTACAGATAAAGCTTTAATTCAAAAGTGTGACCCTAGGATTCCACTTTTTAATCTAGAAGAATTTAAGTGTCCTAAATTTGAATGGGCTTATCGCCGTCCTGAAGACGAGGTTAGGTTCTTCGCGCAGTGGATACCTAAGGACATACCTGTTCGCGATTAATGCATAAGACACGGTGAACTTTAAGTACTATTTTCAAGTAAATATCTATTTTTTCTAAAACAATCTATTAATGTGTTTAAGTAATAAATATCTATAAGCTTAACATTTCATTATTCTTTAGAATAGTCCATTGCATTTCAACAAATCACGAACAAATTTAAAGTAATAGTTTCTTTCTTGAACTCACCACTTGAACACATAATGCAGAAATTCCATTCAAGAAATTATGAAAAAATTGTAAGTAAGAAGCAAACTCTTTCTTGAATCCCACAGACATATAAAAACACATAAATATATGGATTCAGGCATAGAAATCGACAGAGATAGGCATTGAGATAGGCAAACACCCGCCCAGACACATAAGCAGAAGAAGTGAGGGAGACAAAAACACATATAAATGTAAGGATTCTGACATACAAACCAACAAACACAGGGATTGAGATAGCAAACATCCACTCAGACGCATAAGCAGAGAAAGGGAGAGAGACAAAATCATTCCAAAATGTAAGGATTCAAGCATACAAACCGACAGAGACAGGTACTGAGATAAGCAAACACCCACCCAGACACAAAAGCAGAGGAAGTGAAAGAGACAAAAACACATATAAATATATAGATTCTGACATTCAAATCGACAAAGACAGTCATTGAGATAAGCAAACATCCGCCCAGACACATAGGCAAGGAGAGTGAGAGAGACAAAAACACATGCAAATATATTGATTCAGACATACAAACCGACACAGACAGGCATTGACATAGGCAAACACCCACCCAAACACACAAGCAGAGGAAGTTAGGGAGACAAAAACACATAAATATATGGATTCTGACATAAAAACCGACAAAGACAGGCATTGAGAAAGGCAAACATCCGCCCAGACACATAAGCAGAGGAAGTGAGAGAGTCGCAAATTGGACTGTATGAACGATCTTATTTGAATAATAGGGGAAAAAAACTAGAGTTGTCAGACGGGTTTCTGAGGCAACACCTATTTTTTGGACAATTGCCTTAACTCGAGACTAGTTTTTAGGAATGTCTCGTTGCTTATTACAAAATCGGATGCCACACTCAGAATTGTTTGATTGACATATGCTGTTAAAAGCTAACTCTATTTGCAAAAAGGGATAAGGAATTCGCGAATTGGACTGTACGAACGATCTTATTTGAATAATAGGGAAAAACAGAGCTAGATATCATTTGCGAATTGAATCATACGAAGGTGGAGACAAAAGGGCTAAACTAATTAACGGTTAAAGTAAACCTGAAGGGCTTGTTAACTCAGACAATTTGCTATAAATTTGGGACAACATAAATCTATGAAAATGGCTAATGATGGTAGAATGGCATTGTGAGTTGACCTCGCTTCACCTCTCTAATGTGTTCTGTATAATACACAAGTGATGTTTGAACAGTCTTGTCAATTTAAAATAGGGTCTAACGTTATAGTATACTTAAGGTGTATGTGAGTACGAACCGTCAAGGATCATAAGCACCAACGACCCTAACCACCAGATACCTCTACCCTCAAAGGTCCCTTATCCCCAAACTCCAAGGGGGCCACCTCCTATCCTATTTTTTGCCCCCCCCCCCCCATTTTTAACAGTTTTTTTTAAGTTTTTTTTTAAACGTTTTATTATTTTTTTAACATGATATTTCTTCAACTTTTTTTTACATCTCTTAGAATGACATGTAACATACTTTAAACATAAAAAAATCACATTTAATATTTTCCAAATTCAAAATGAGAATGATATAGAAATGTTAGTCGCAACTTTTACTATGAGAAAAATATTGTTTGTAGTAGCACTTTTTTTATTGGACTACATTTTTTTTGGACTTAGAAATTATTCAACTTTTTTTTCACGTAACTTAAAATGACATGAAATATGCTTAATGCTCTAACAATTGTGATCTTTGCTTACTTAAAGACACATTACGGATTTCCCACTGGTGTTCTATGTCTGGTTATCGGCACTAACTAGTTTATTGGATATATTAAATCAGTATTATTTACACAGTAGAACAAAAAACACAACTCATATATTTAAGGAGTGAAGATGAAGCATTTTAAGAAAGTATGTTAAATGATAGTGTTATTGTAGCATTGAATGCTGACAAGGAGAAGTATTTAAACTATAAAATAAGTACAAGTGGTATCACCATCGGAAACGTATGTGTGCATTGTCATGACAGTGAGGAATTAAATTTCTTTAGAGTACCAAAAAGATTCAACTCTTTTGATGGGGGATATGCGAGATTGAGATCTCTGGAGATGATTGAACTCAAAGAGAATGTCAACAAAAAATTAATAGTTGATGGAGAGGGGCATCTTCTTGATAGTACTTGTGGTAGCATGTTACCCAGTGTTGAAACATATCGTCAGCTTTCGGGTATTAGCATTCAAATGAAAGCAAAGACGAAAAGTAAGGCCTACTCTTCTACTAATATCGTAAACCATATCTTGTCTACTTGCCGGAACTGTTACCTGTGTAAAAATAGTGTGATTATAGACAATGAAGTTGCCAGAAAAATAAAAAGGGTATTGGCAGAAAATATCACTAAGGAATATAAAGATGAATCGATGAAAAACAAAGTACCAGCAAATGTTACTGCCATTGATCAAACAGTCAATGAACTAAATAATACCAAAGACAAAAAGCATATTGAGCCTGTCGACGACACACCTGTAAAAATTGTGTATGACTCAAAATGGAATAATCATTATTCTACTGATTACGAGCTAAGAGAAGACAAGGGCTATAGTAACAAGAGAGAACATGGTGAACCATTTTATGGAACAGATTCAAAATGTTAAAAGTTGTTCATTGATATTAATAATGTATAATAATAATATATTTTTGTATTAATATTCTGACTGACATTGTTTCATTAAAAATATTAAGTGTATTACTTTGTAATGTTTTCATTGTTCTTAGAGCTAAATAGAATATCAACGTTGATAATTTTTATTAAAACATTGGAGATATAAAAAAAGGAATTTGCATACATCATATGTCAGATAGATTGGTTAATATAGAGAAAATCTAAGTATAAGAATGAATAAATTCTCTATCAACATCTATTGACAGATACTTGGGATAGCTTTGACGGAATCTAAGTATAAGAGTGAATAAATTCTTTATCAATGTTTTTTGACAGATACGTTTGATAACACTGACATAATTTAAGTATCAAATTGAATAAATTCTTTACTAAAATTCTTTACCGATATCATTTGTCGGGTACGTCAGATAACATTGACAAAATCTATCTATTAGAATGAATAGATTCTTCATCATCAGTCACTGTCGGATTTTTCATTATGAGAAAATTGCGAATAAGTAGTAAACGCTTTCTTGAATTCGCCTCTTGGATACACAATATAGAAATTATAAAAAATTACTATAGTTTCCAGACCTCATTTGCATGCAATAGATACCTAGAGTTCTATGACTCCTCCCCACAATGAATTCTAAGGGTTTTATGACTCCTCTCCACAATGAATTCAGAAGGCTTTAGGACTCATCCCCATAGCCATAACTCCATTCAACCTTGAGTGAAGGTATAATAGCACGATGACGTACTTCTCTATGTAACAGCTACATTAATAGCTTCCAAGATGGTAGGACTGTATGACAAAGAATTTATTGGTTTAAAAAATCATCTTGTGTTGTTATATTTGAAAGTGCATTTTTGTTATTGTTTATGGAACTCGAAGAAATTGACTGTTATCATTGGATAGTGGATTATAATATGTTTGAGCATGATAAAAGCTTGTAGAGTACTACACTACATTATACAAATAAACAGGGGTGCTATGATAGAGTGATTACGCCGCTTAATAATAGTTGGAATGTACTGAAAAATATTACGGAGGAAGTCAGTGAAGTATGCACCTTCTTCGGGGTTGAAACACTATGTAAAGGGTAATGTACCTACAGATAAAGTTTTAATTCAAAAGTGTGACCCATGAATTCCACTTTTTAATCTAGAAGAATTTAAGTGTCCTAAATTTGAAGGGCTTATCACCATTCAGAAGACGAGGTTAGGCTATTTAGATAATGGATACTCAGGGACGTACCTGATCACAATAATTTCATAACACACAGTGAACTTTAAGTGCTATTTTTAATTAGATGTATGTTTTTTCTCAAAAAATCTATTAATTTATTTAAGTGATAATTATCTTTAAGCTTAACCCGTTATTTTTCCTTAGAATAGTTCAATTCATTTCAACAAATTATGAAGAAATTGTAAGTAATAATTTCTTTCTTGAACTCACCACTTGGATACACAATGCAGAAATTCCATTCCAGAAATTATGAAAAAATTGTAAGTAAGTAGCAAACTCTTTCTTGAATCCCACAGACATATAAAAACACATAAAAATATATGGATTCAGGCATAGAAATCGACAGAGATAGGCATTGAGATAGGCAAACATCCGTCCAGCCTCATAAGTAGAAGAACTGAGGGAGAAAGAAACACATGTAAATATAAGGATTCTGGCATACAATCCAACAAAGACAAGCATAGAGATAGGCAAACATCCCATCATACACATAAGCTGAGAGAGGGAGAGAGACAAAAAAAAGTATAAATGTAAGGATTTAAGCATACAAACCGAGAGAGACAGGTACTGAGATAAGTAAACACCCACCCAGACCCATAAGCAGAGGAAGTGAAAGAGACAAAAACACATATAAATATATAGATTCTGACATACAAATCGACAAAGACAATCACTGAGATAAGCAAACATCTGCCCAGACAAATAGGCAAGGAGAGTGAGAGAGACAAAAACACATTTAAATATATTGATTCAGACATACAAACTGGCAGAGACAGGCATTGAGATAGGCAAACACCCACCCAGACCCACAAGCAGAGGAAGTGAAGGAGACAAAAACACTTATAAATATATAGATTCTGACATACAAACCGACAAAGACAGGCATTGAGATAGGCAAACATCCGCCCAGACACATAAGCAGACGAAGTGAGAGAGACAGAAATACATATAAATGTAAGGATTCTGACACACAAACCAACAAAGACAGGCATTGAGATAGGCAAACACCTGCCCAGACACATAAATAGAGAAAGTGAGGGAGACAAAAAAAAAATATAAATATATTGATTCAGGCACACAAACCGACAGAGACAGGTACTGAGATAAGCAAACACCCGCCCAGACACATAAGCAGAGGAAGTGAGAGTGACAAAAACACATATAAATGTAAGGATTCTGACATACAAAGCAACAATCACAGGCATTATAATAGGCAAACACTCGCCCTGACACATAAGTAGAGGAAGTGAAAGAGACGAAAACATATATAAATATATAGATTCTGACATACAAATCGACAAAGACAGTCACTGAGATAAGCAAACATCCGCCCAGACACATAGGCAAGGAGAGTGAGAGAGACAAAAACACATGCAAATACATTGATTCAGGCATTCAAACCGACAGAGACAGGCATTGAGATAGGAAAACACCCGCCCAGACACATAAGCAGAGGAAGTGAGGGAGACAAAAAACACATATAAATATATGGATTCTGACGTACAAACCTACAAAGACAGGCATTGAGATAGGCAAACATCCGCCCAGACACATAAGCGGAGGAAGTGAGAGAGACAAAAACACATATAAATATATGGATTCTGACATACAAACCAAGTGGCGCGCCACTCTGAGTGAACCTAGATCATCCCAACTTTTTTGGATATCTCTCTCACTATGACTGTGCGTCTGAGCGAGAGTTTCCCTATCTCAATGCCTGTCATTGTTGGTTTGTAGGTCAGAATCCATTTATTTATATTTGCTTTTGTCTCTCTCACTTCCTCCGCTGATGTGTCTGGGTGGGTGTTTGCCTATCTCAATGCCTGTCATTGTTGCTTTGTGTGTCTGAATCTATATATTTGCATTTGTTTTTGTCTCTCTCACTCTCTGGGCCTATGTGTCTGGGTGCATGTTTGCTTATCTTTGTGTCTGTCTTTGTCGGTTTGTATGTGAGAATCCATTTATTTATTAGTGTTTTTGTCTCTCTCACTTCCTCTGCTTATGTGTCTGGGTGGATGTTTGCCTATCTTAATGCCTGTGATTGTTGCTTTGTATGTCAGAATCCTTACATTTATATGTGTTTTTGTCTCTCTCAAATCCTCTACTTATGTGTCTGGGTGGGTGTAGCTTATCTCACTGCCTGTGTCTGTCGGTTTGTATGCCTGAATCCATATATTTATATGTGTTTTTGTCTCCCTCACTTCCTCTTCTTATGTGTCTGGGCGGGTATTTGCCTATCTCAATGCCTGTCATTGTTGGTTTGTAGGTCAGAATCCATTTATTTATATTTGCTTTTGTCTCTCTCACTTCCTCCGCTTATGTGTCTGGGTGGGTGTTTGCCTATCTCAATGCCTGTCATTGTTGCTTTGTGTGTCTGAATCTATATATTTGCATGTGTTTTTTTCTCTCTCACTCTCTGGGCCTATGTGTCTGGGTGGGTGTTTGCTTATCTCACTGCCTGTATTTGTCGGTTTGTATGTGAGAATCTATTTATTTTATTTGTGTTTTTGTCTCTCTCACTTCCTCTGCTCATGTGTCTGGGTGGATGTTTGCCTATCTCAATGCCTTTGATTGTTACTTTGTATGTCAGAATCCTTACATTTATATGTGTTTTTGTCTCTCTCAAATCCTGTACTTATTTGTCTGGGTGGGTGTCTGCTTATCTCAGTGCCTGTCTCTATCGGTTTGTATGCCTGAATCCATATATTTATATGTGTTTTCGTCTCCCTCACTTCCTCTGCTTATGTGTCTGGGCGGTGTTTGCCTATCTCAATGCCTGTCTTTGTTGGTTTGTGTGTCAGAATCCTTACATTTATGTGTGTTTTATCTCTCCCACTTCCTCTGCTTATGTGATTGGGCGGATATTTGCCCATCTCAATGTCGGTTTGTATGTCAGAATCAATATATTTATACGTGTTTTTGTCTCTCTAACTTCCTCTGCTTATGTGTCTGGGCGGGTGTTTGCCTATCCCAATGCCTGTCTCTGTCGGTTTGTATGACTGAATCAATATATTTGCATGTGTTTTTGTCTCTCTCACTCTCCTTGCCTATGTGTCTGGGCGGATGTTTGCTTATCTCAATTCCTGTCTTTAACGATTTGTTTGTCAGAATCTATATATTTATAGGTGTTTTTGTCTCTCTCAATTCCTCTGCTTGTGTGTCTGGGCGGATGTTTGCCTATCTCAATGCCTGTCTTTGTCGGTTTGTATGTCAGAATCTATATATTTATATATGTTTTTTGTCTGTCTCACTTCTACTGCTTATGTGTCTGGGAAGGTGTTTACCTATCTCAATGCCTATCTCTGTCGGTTTGTATGCGTGAATCAATATATTTGCATGTGTTTTTGTCTCTCTCACTCTCCTTGCCTATGTTTCTGGGCGGATGTTTGCTTATCTCAGTGACTGTCTTTGTCGATTTGTCAGAATCCATATATTTATATGTGTTTTTTGTCTCCATCACTTCCTCTGCTTATGTGTCTGGGCAGGTGTTTGCCTATTTCAATGCCTGTCTCTCTTTGTTTGTATGCCTGAATCAATATATTGGTATGTATTTTTGTCTCTCTCACTCTCCTTGCCTATGTGTCTGGGCGGATGTTTGCTTATCTCAGTGACTGTCTTTGTCGATTTGTATGTCATAGTCTATATATTTATATGTGTTTTTGTCTCTTTCACTTCCTCTACTTATGTGTCTGGGTGGGTTTTTGTCTATCTCAATGCCTGTGATTGTTCCTTTGTATGTCTGAATCTATACATTTATATGTTTTTTGTCACTCTCGCTCTCCTTGCCTATGTTTCTGGGCGGATGTTTGTCTATCTCAATGCCTGTGATTTTTTCTTTGTATTTCAGAATATTTACATTTATATGTGTTTTTGTCTCTCTCACTTTCTCTGCTTATGTGTCTGGGCGGGTATTTAATTATCTCATTACCTGTCTTTGTCGGTTTTTATGCCTGAATCCATATATTTATATGTGTTTTGTCTCTCTCACTCTCGTTGCCTATGTGTCTGGGCGGATGTTTGCCTATCTCAATGCTTGTGATTGTTGCTTTGTATGTCAGAATCCTTACATTTATATGTGTTTTTGTCTCTCTCACTTCCTCTGCTTATGTGTCTGGGCGGGTGTTTGCTTATCTCAGTACCTGTCTCGGTCGGTTTGTATGCCTGAATCCATATATTTATATGTGTTTTTGTCTCCCTCACTTCCTCTGCCTATGTGTCTGGCCAGATGTTTGCCTATCTCAATGCCTGTCTCTGTCGGTTTGTATGCCTGAATCCATATATTTATATGTGTTTTTGTCTCCCTCACTTCCTCTGCTTGTGTGTCTGGGTGGTGTTTGCCTATCTCAATGCCTGTCTCTGTCGGTTTGTATGTATGACTCAACATATTTGCATGTATTTTTGTCTCTCTTACCTTGCTTATGTGACTAGGCGGATGTTTGCTTATCTCAGTGACTGTCTTTGTCGATTTGTGTGCGTGAATCTATATATTTATGTGTATTTTTGTCTCTTTCACTTCCTCTGCCTGTGTGTCTGGGTGAGTGTTTTCTTATCTCAGTAACTATCTCTGTCGGTTTGTTTCCTTGAATCCTTACATTTATAACTGATTTTGTATCTCTCACTTTCTTGCCTATGTGTCTGGGAGGATGTTTGCCTATCTCAATGCCTGTCTTTGTCGGTTTGTAGGTCAGAATCCTTACATTTATATGTGTTTTTGTCTCTCTCACTTCCTCTTCTTTTGTGTCTGGGTGGGTGTTTGCCTATCTCAATGGCTGTGTCTGTCGGCTGGTATGCCTGAATCCATATATTTATATGTGTTTTTGTATGCCTGTGGGATTCAAGAAAGAATTTGCTACTTACTTACAATTTTTTCATAATTTCTTGAATGGAATTTCTGCATTGTGTATCCAAGCGGTGAGTTCAACAAAGAAATTGTTACTTAAAATTTCTTCATAATTTAATGAAATGAATAGAACTATTCTAAAGAATAAAGACGGGTTAAGCTTAAAGATATTTATAGCTTAAACACATTAATAGATTTTTCGAGGAAAAACACGTATTTACATAAAAATAGTACTTAAAGTTCACCGTGTCTCATGCATTTATCGCGATCAGGTATGTCCTTAGGTATCCACTGCGCGAAGAACCTAACCTCGTCTTCAGGATGGTGATAAGCCCCTTCAAATTTAGGACACTTAAATTCTTCTAGATTAAAAAGAGGAATCCTAGGGTCACACTTTTGTATTAAAACTTTATCTGTAGGTACATTACCCTTTAAATAGAGTGCTTCAACCCCAAAAAAGATGCAAATTTCACTGACTTCCTCCTGAACATTTCTCAGTTACTGACCACTATTATTAAGTGGCGTAATCAATCTATCCACATAAAAACTATCTCTTTACGGGGAAAAATCAACACTTGAACTAAATCAACATAAAGAACATCTCCTACTCTAAAAGGATTACACTCTAGAAATCGCATGTGAAAAATATCACATATCATCCTTAAAACATCCACTCAAAAAAAAAAAAAAAAAAGCAACAACACAGGTAAAAAAAAAAAAAAAAAAAAAAAAATAAAAAAAAGAGATACATCTAACTAAATCAACTAAGACAAAATCAATAAGTATCAGCTAGGCTATAGAGCCGACTCCGTGCGCTTTGGCTGGGTAATTTCACGAAAATGCGACCATTGTCTGTCCAAACAATTTTCATACCAAACATTAATCAAATTCAAAATTCTAATCATTCAGATTATAACCCAAAAGGTAACGCTTCAATCTACTCTTGAGCTGGCTTACATTATCAACTTGTCTAATAGCATCCGGGAGGGAATTCCACACCCCCGGTCCCGCAGAACGAGGCAGAAACGCAGCACGTTGAGTATTTCTGAGTTCCGATGCAAGGTCATTCGCATTTCTAGTCTCATAACAGTGGTAAGATGAGTTAGCCTTAAAAATTTCCCAAAATACCTCCGGTGAACACTTATTCAAACATTGATAAATAAAAATTGCTAACTGGTAATCCCGTAACTGATAAATATTTAAAAGTTTCAAACTTGTAAAGCAATTCAACGTGCTATTTTCAAACTGAATATAATTACCTAAAATACAAACTATTTTATTCTGTAAAATTTGGACCTTTCTAAAACTTGAAATAAAACTACTAGTCCATAGCATGCAACCATATGATAAATAAGGGCTAAAAACGGAATGATAAAGTAAAAGTAAAACATTTGACGGTAGTTGATTTTTCAGTCTTCTTATCACACCCAACCCTCTTGAAATCTTAACTGCCACAAGATCACAATGTGATTTCCAACTTAAATTAAAATCAAGAATAAAGCCCAAATATTTAACACTATTTACATGCTTTAAAAATTCACCGTTAAAAACAATTTTTTTATCTAAAACGCATGAAACTCCATTTCTACAAAATGTCACGAAATTTGTTTTTGAAATATTCACTACCAAATAACTAGAATTTATAAAAACTTATCAATTCAGTGAGGGCCTTATTTGTCTCCTCAATTAATTGGTTCAGACAAGTAACTGTAATCGTAAGCACTGTGTCAGCATCAAACGATGCTGTCGGTGAATCTGATATATAAAACCCATTGTATCAATGCAAATGAAATAAAAAAGTCGGTCAAGCACGGAAGCTTGAGGCACACCAGAATCAATGATACAATCGTTCGAACTAGAAGTTTTAAAATAGACTCGAATAATACGCTGGTTATGATAAGATTGAAACCATTTCAGAATAACCCCTTGGATCCCTAAACGGCTTAGCCTATTTAACAAAATTTTATGAACCACCGTGTCAAAAGCCTTTCTAAAGTCTATAAATACTGAAAGTACCAGTACACTTTTTTCGAGAACACCATTAATGAAATCTGTTAGGCGCTGGAACTAGGCGAATAATAACCATAATCAAGTGTACTCTAATGTAAACACAAGTTATTTGTACACTGATTAAACAATTCATTACGTGCATTAATTATGCAAAAAACATAAACGTCTGCTTTTTCTGTCGAGAGTGTAGATTCTATTTCATGGAAATTCTTTTTTTTTTCAATAAGGAAATTAAAAATTCTTCGATCCCATAAATTTCCTCTGGCATTCTAGTTTTTATGTAGTTTTGAGAAAGGACTTGCGCACTGCTTTTATGTCATTTTTTTTGTCAAATTAAATTTTAAAAAAGCTATTTCAACTTAAATTAATGAGCAACATTATACTTAAAGCGGAAAGAAATTATGATTGATAGGAGAGTAGAGGGGGCATCCCCTCTTCATTACCGCACTCTTCATACTAAAGTTGTTTAGTACTTTTAAAAAAAGGTTCTTATTGTTCTAATTAAACGACACTTGTGTTTCAGGAGTCGTTCTTAAAGAATTTGTGACTAATAGTTAAACTTTAGCTTAAAGATTGAGGTAATGAGGAGAGGGCAACCCCCCTCATATAAGCAATAATTTCTATTCAAATCCTACCCCACCCCGAAATGTAGTTAGACTCGTAAAAAGTAACAAAAATGAATACAAACAAATATTTGATGCGTTTTTTTAAAGTTTTTTGTACCTATTTCCTATTTAGCGTTTTTAACAGTGGTGATTCGAATGGTATATTTTATGTTTTACAATTATACCCAAAAGGGATTTCAGGCTCTAACTATTGGCTGTTTTTAGTCAGAGTATTTTACTTTTATTGTTAAATACTTTGTCAAACAGTTCGTGGTAACGAACTGTAAGTAAGGAGCGACCCGGCTCAATGGTAACCGAAACTCTAGAAAACGGTATTTTGATACAAATAGATGCATTAAAAGAATTAGATTTTAATGCTGATTTCAAATATATAATTTTCATCAAGTTTAGTCCTACCCATCAAAAGTTACGCACCTGATAAAATTTGGCTGATTTTCGAAAAAAGGGGGAAAGACCCCCTAAAAGTTATGGAACCTTAATGCAAAATCACACCATCATATTCAGCATATCAGAGAACCCTACTGTAGAGGTTTCAAGCTCTTATCTGCAAAAATGTGGAATTTTGTATTTTTTGCCAGAATGCGTGTTTAATTGTTTTTTTTTGTGTTATATTCTTTCTTTTTCTCAGGGGTGATCGTATCAACACAGTGGTCCTAGAATATCGTGAGAGGGCTCATTCGAATGGAAATTAAAAGTTCTAGTGCCCATTTTAAGTGACTAAAAAGATAGAGAGCAACTAAGCCCCTTCACAGGCTCATTTTTTTCCCAAAGTCACCCGATCAAAATTTTGAGATAGCCATTTTGTTCAGCATGTTCGAAAATATTATAAGTATGTCTTTTAGGATGTCTTAATACCCCGAAGTTCCCAGGGGGAGGGCTGAAAGTTATGAACTTTCCCCGATGTTAACATATAGAATTGGTTATTGGGAAGTACACAGACGTTATCAGGGGATATTTTTTCTGGTAGTGGGGGGGGGGGGTTGATCGGGGGTTATGTGAGAGGATATTTCCATGAAGTAAGCTTTCATGGCGGAAGGGACGTTGCTATGCAGGGGATGCCGGACTTCCCAACATTATTTAAAAAAAGATCAGAAACTAAATATAAAAAAGACAAGCTTTTTAGCTGTAACAGCAGTGACTTAAAAACTTCATACTAACAAAAAGTATCACATACATAATTGGGTTCACCCCCTAGTCAATACCTTGCTCTTTAAGTTAAAGATTTTTTAGTACTTTCATAAGAGCTATTTATTCTAAGTAACGGCCTTTTTGATTAAGCGGTCATTTTTAAAGAGTCTGAACAAAATTCGAACTTTAGCTTAAAGAGCAAGGTATTGACTAGGGGGCAAACCCCCTAATATACGTATTGAAAATATATGAATATAGAAGTTCTTTATGTAAATTAATTCGTAAGGTACGAATATTTATTACTAATAAAAACGTTCGTAAATAAAATTAAACAACTTTCAAGAAAGCCATTTAACCAAACAAAAGTAAAATTAATGCGCAAATTTTGTTTTAATTATTCATGCACGGTGAGCCAAAACCAAAACCTGCATTAATTCAAAAACGTTCACAAATTAAATAAGAAAAAAGTTTTTTTAACTGAAAGTAAGGAGCCACGTTAAAACTTAAAACGATCAGAAATTATTCCGTATATGAAGGGGGCTGTTCCCTCCTTAACGCCTCGCTCTTTACGCCAAAGTTTTTTATTGTTTTAAAAAATAAAGCTGTGAGACAGAATCAAACTTTAGCGTAAAGAGCGAGGCGTTGAGGAGGGGACAGCCCCTTTCATATACGGAATAATTTCTGTTCATTTTAAGTTTTAACATCGTTGCTTACATTCAGTTAAAAAAAAACTTGTTTTTTTTATTTAATATTTTGAAGGAATGGCTATGAAGATATGGGAAAATGAAAATCTTCGGATTCAATTCACTTGCAAACTGCCAAGTGCCCACTCTACTATATTTTAATAAAAAAGAATTACAAAAACATTATATCTGTGAGATTACTTATTTGAAATTCTGCACCCCTAAGGTTTCTACGCCCGGGGCAAGTCCCCCCTTTGAAAATAGTGAGGGAATTTTGGCAATTTAGAAGTGAAGAAAGATTGACTTTTTGAGGAGGAGTTAATGTATGATGAAGGAGTTTTTGAAATATGGCCGGTGCAGATTTAGAGATAGGAAATGCGAAACTTTAAATATTATTTTTGACAAAAAGTACCAAGTGGGTTCTTCTCGTTAATACAAAATTAATATAAATTGTAATAATAACCTAGGAAATATATTATGAAAAATATATGAAATTATTAGAATAAATAAAACATAAAATAAACTAACGAATCAAGCAACAAATTATAAATCTAAGAATGTAGATTGCAAACAATAGATTGTAAACAACTAGCAAAAAACACAAACCCAGTTATGCGTCCTCCCCAAGTTCAGTATCCTTGGTGGGTCGGGTTGCCTCACTTTACTCGGATGGCAGCTTGGTCCTTCGTCCCTCCCACATAAGGCTCACATAAGACATAAGATATTCAGTCCCCTAAAATCGAGCTCTAGTTGCGAGAGATGATTTAGTTTCATTAAAACACACAAATTCTCGCTGAAATTGATAAGGAGTACGCGACATATCTCGGAATTATAAACATAAGGATGCAATATGGAATCCCGAAATTTTACTCATGGAAAGTATCCAGGGACTGGTTTGGCTATTGCGTACATTTTATATTTGCTCCTACCCCCTTCTTCGCCCATTAGTTAATGGATGTACATATCAATAACCAGTTACATTATATGAAGCTTGACTTATAGCTAGTGATAAAACGATGCCAAAATTTTCCCAGATTCGATTAAAATTCAGGTTTCACTGATCCCAGAAATATTTTTATTTTTGAGTTGTTATTGCTGTCGACAGGCCGGTCAACAATGATATTAATACCTGAGCATTATGTTGTGTGATATCAAATTTTTCTAAACCTAATTTACTCATTTCAGACTCTAGTATATCACTTGTTAGCTGATTGTAATGCCTGTTTCTGACTGAATCTTGATAAATTATCACTTCGTATATCTCTAACTCTAAAGAGAATCCGATTCATCTAAATCTAATTTACCTATTTCAGACTCTAGTACAGCACTTGTGAGCTGATAGTAGTGCTTGTTTCTGACTGAATCTTGATAAATTCCCACTTCATATGTCTCTAACTCTAAAAAGAATCCGATTCATCTAAATCACTTATTTCAGACTCTAGTATATCGCTTGGGAGCTGACAGCAGTGTCAGTGATTGGGTGAATCTTGATAAATTCCCACTTCATATTTCTCTAACTCTTAAAAGAATCCGATTCATCTAAATCTAATTCACTTATTTCAGACTCTAGTATACCACTTGTGAGCTGATAGCAGTGTCTGTGTCTGGCCAAATCTTGATAAATTTCTACTTCATATGTTTCTAACTCTAAAAAGAATCCAATTCTTCTACACCTAATTCACCTATTTCAGACTCTACTATACCACTTGTGATTTTATAGTAGTGTCTGCGTCTGACTGAATCTAGATAAATTCCCACTTCATGTGTCTCAAACTTGAAACAGAATATGATTCATCTAAACCTAATTCACCTATTTCAGACTCTAGTATACTACTTTTGTGCTGATAGTAGTGTACGTGTCTGACTGAATTTTGATGAATTCCCACTTCATATATCTCTAACTATTAACAAATCTGATTCTTCTAAGTCTAATTCACCTATTTCGGGTTCTAGTATACCATTTGTGAGCTGACAGCAATGTCTGCGTCTGACTGCATCTTGATAAATTCTCACTTCATATGTCACTAACTCTAAAAAGAGTCCAACTGTATATAACTTATTCTTGATAAATCCCACTGAATATGTCTCTAACTCGAAAAGCAATCCGATTCATCTAAATCTAATTCATCTATTTTAGACTCTAGTGTACCACTTGTGAGCTAATAGTAATATATATGTCTGACTGAATCTTGATAATTCCTACCTCACATGTCTCTAACTCTAAACAGAATTCGATTCATTTAAACCTAATTCACCTATTTCATATTCTAGTATATCAATTATGAGCCGATAGTAGTGTGTCTGTTTGAATGAATCTTGATAAATACCTACTTTATAAGTCTCTAACTCTAAAAAGAATCCGATTGTGTCTGACTGATTCTTCATAAATTCGCACTTCATATTTCTCTAACTCAAAAAGAACCCGATTCATCTAAACCTAATTCGTGTATTTCAGACTCTAGTATACCACATGTGAGCTGATAGCAGTTTCTGTGTTTAGCTAAATATTGATAAATTCCTACTTCATATGCCTCTAACTCTAAAATGAATCCAATTCATCTAAAGTTTCATATTATTATAGACAATAGTATACCACTTGTGAGCTGATAATAGTGTCTGCGTCTGACCGAATCTTGATAAATTCTTACTTCATATGTCTCTAACTCTAAAAAGAGTCCAATTGTATATAACTGAACCTTGATAAATTCCCAATTCATATGTCTCTAACTCTAAAATTATCCGATTCACATAAATCTAATTCGTCTATTTTAGACTCTAGTGTGCCACTTATGAGCTAATAGTAATGTCCGTGTCACACTGAATCTTGATAATTTCCACTTCATGTGTTCTTAACTCTAAAAAGAATCCGATTCATCTAAACCTAATTCACCTATTTCATACTCTAGTATATCACTTGTGAGCTGATAGTAGTGTGTCTGTTTGAATGAATCTTGAAAAATACCCACTTCGTATGTCTTTAACTCTAAAAAGAATTCGATTGTGTCTGACTGAATCTTCATAAATTCGCACTTCCTATTTTTCTAACTCTATATTCATCTAGAATCCGATTCATCTAAACCTATTTTGTCTATTTCAGATTCTAGTATACCACTTGTGAGCTGATAGTAGTGTCTTTGTCTAGCTGAATCTTGATAAATTCCTACTTCATATGCCTCTATCTATAAAAAGAATCTGATTCATCTAAAGTTTCGTATCTGTCTTTTTAATAAACTTTCTAAGCGTTAGATTTGCTAGCTTTCTCTAAAATGAATGAAGACATGACATTGTAATGCATAAAATATTTTTATTGAAATAATGGTTTGCAGGACATCATTATAAAAAAAAATGCTTTGAGTTTATTCCATAAAATACTCCATTATGTTTACTCTTGACATGTCAATTATTTCATTTTTGTGTAATTCATGAGTTTTAACATGGATATAGTTACAACCATCACACATTTCATCATTGGCATTATTGGTCTCATTGACTGTATATGCTAATATACCATCGATGTTGGTAGTTATGTTTGTAGGTGGTTTGTTTTTCATTAATTTATCTTTACGGCCTCGTTTTTATGCTTTCTGCCAATGCCATTTTTATTTGTCTTTCAATTTCACTGTTTATTACCGCATTATTTTTACATAGTTTGTAGTTCTGGCACATAGACATGATGTGCATTACTACACTTTTCCAGCAGTATGCTTTCTTTTCCTCTTTGCTTAATACCGAAAAGATGACGATAGGATATATCGACGGGTAATGTTTTACGATAAGCAGCAGCAAGAAGTTAGCCTTCGTCATCAACTAATAGTTTTAGGGTTGTATTCTCTTTGAGCACTATCATATCCAGAAATGACACTCTCGCATATCCACCATCAGCAATGTTGAATTTTTTCGATGTTCCAAAGGAATTTAATTTTTCACTATCATGACAACGCACGCATACATTTTTATTATGATCTTCACAAATGCTTGTCTCATAGTTCAAATATATATCCTTGTCAGCATTCAACGCAACGATAATTTTATCATGTATACCTACTTTCTTCAAATATTTCATCTTCACTTTTTTTAATATGATACAAGTGTTTATCCTTCCAGTGCTTAATCAATACTGATCAAAACACATAATAAGCCATCTACTGTCAATATCCAACCACAGAGTACTATGGGGCGGTCACACACAAAAAATTCAAGTTAAAAAATTATGTTCCAAAAAAACGTCACTTTTTTCTAATAGAAAAATCCCTACTGACATATTTATATCATCCTCATTTTGTACTTTTAAAATGTCACAGGTGTTTGTTTTGCTATAAGTATGTTTGATTTTATTTTAAGACATGGAAAAAAAGTTTTACAAAAATCAGGTAAAAAACAAAAAAGGGGGCAAAATTTCTGGGGGATTAGGGCCCTAGAGGGGGCAGGGGACCCAGGACAAGGACGCAGACCCCAAAATTTGGATATGAGGTCATTGTTGGGGAATCAGGGCCCTGAATTGGGGATATGGGGCCCTGTATGAGAACTCGTGGCTCTGGATGGGGATATGGGGGCCCAAACTGATGCGCAAGCCTGGTAGAAGAAGACCGATGTGCAAAGGGGCCATGGCATTACAATAATGATACCTGCCCTGTTGTAGTCATAATCAATTATCTATAGTCAATAACCAATAATGGGCTCGATACCATTAGAGCACAAAAAGATCTCATCTAAGTGTTTATTAGAATCCATATCAAAACTTTTTTAGACATAATGTCACTTCAGACTCCCTTCTATTATTGAAACGAGCATTCTTATATATATCAAATATTTGGCTGAGGCAACACTATAGGCCCGCTTTGAATTCAAGGCGATGTTACAGAAAAAATACAATTCCAAGAATTCCTTATCAAAGCGGAAGTATGATAACACCAAATATGCCCACTCGGAATGATAGGATATGTATGTTGTAAGAATACAATAATTTGGACGCTCTTTCTCGTATTCATGGTGACGTTACAGAAAAGAATATCTGGCAATCCTAAGAATGTTCCTTATCATCCCGGAAGTTGAGATAACGCCAGATATGTGCACTCGGAATGATAGGACATGTTTGTATTCGGAGTAATAGGATATCTGTGCATTGAGAATGATGTGATTTGTGTGTATTGGGAATAATAGGCTATGTGTGTATTGGGAGTTAAGCGCTATGTGTGTATTGGGATAGATAGACCCCATACTACTTGTAAAGTTGAAACATTTAAACGTGAAACGAACAGAAATTGTTCTTTATAAGATGGGAGCTGCTCCTTTCTGAAGCCCCGCTTTTTACGCTAAACTTTAATTTTTTGTCTCAGTTATCTAAGAACAACTGCTCAAACATAATCTTTCACTATAATAAGCTACAAAATTTAGCACAAAGAGCGCGGGGTTCAGGAGGGAGAGCAACTATACCACGGAAAAATTTATAGTGGTTTAAGAAAACTTCTCATTCCATATCAATGGTCATTGTGTTTAAGCAGCAGTTCTTAAAGAATTGAGACAAAAAGTCAAACTGCAGCGTCAAAAGCAGAGTTTCAGAATGGAGCAGGCACCCTCATATACATTCCTTGCTTTTGGTTTAAAACATTTTTTTTTTAAATTATTCTTGACTGTTTATCAAATCATGTCCAGGCCTAATCAAGATTTAATGTGGCCTATCGGCCCCATAAACTCTACCCCGGTTATTTGTTTTTACATTATATAAATCAATAATTGTAAAATGATTGGTAACGTTCTGTTTTTTTTTTCAGTTTCTCTGGTTAATTATTAAAATGTTATATTATAAATAAGAATTTGGACAAAATTTGAATATTTCTTCAAAATTTTGGGTGGACATAAAGGGGTATTATTGTCTGTATGTATGAAAATTCTGCGTGACTTTTGATCTTCTACGTGGCTGAAGCCATCGTGACCTCTAAAGTGCGGTTTTCTTGTGTTTAAATACATTAACACTAGCGCCCGACCGATATGGATTTCTGGGGTCTGATATCGATATATCGGTATCGTACCGATACGATACCGATAAAATTTTTCGATAAATTCCCCTCTGGAAAAACCTTACCTAAAGTTAAAACTTTGCATTCTCTGCCCATATTCATACTCACATGGTTCTCCTTGGTATGTTACACATCAAAGAACGGCCTCAATAATTCACTACGGATTCCAAATAATGCAAAAAAGATTTATTTAGAAAATATTCAGAAAAATAATTGAACCAAAAAAAAGTTCTATCCTGGACAGTAAAATTATTTTAAGCCAGTTTAGTTACATAAACATAAATACGTGAAAATCTTAGAATCAGAGCTTTGATCACACCTATCAAATTTGTTTGAGCTACATTTAAAATCCACCTGCCAAATGAAACTATAAGTAGGTTCAAGGATCGGTGTATCCGATTTTTAGGTATTCTTGTTGATGAAAAATGTCTTTCAAACGCCACATTTATTTGATTTAAGTGAAGATATGCAGGGCACTTGGCATTTTAAGGAAGCTTAATCATACTTCTCCTGGATCAGTTTTCAAAGGAGTTTTTCACTGTCTGATGCAATCATGTGTTCCTTATTGTCCAATAATATGAATATCAACTTTTTCCTTCTCTTTTAGAACTACTTTCTAAGGTTTGCAATAAAGGCAGAAACCTAATTCAGAAAATTAATCATTCAGGAGCTATCGCTTTAATTGATCTTGAATCACATATTCACAGATTCTTTAGAGTGTATGTTTTGCTTAATCTCAGTTTCATGGTGACCTCCCATACTCCCATTTGCCACTTAAATACTTGGAGTATCTGTCTTGGCTTTTTTCTGTCTACAGTTAGCCATGTCTTGATGCAACCTATGCAACCTACTGCAAAATACTTGATAACTTTAATTCAAAGTCAACAGACTCGGTCGAGGCCTTCGGCCTCGACCAAGTTATTATGTATTTTGCAGTAGGTTGCATAGGTTGCATCAAGACATGGCTAATTGTAGACTGAGAAAAGCCAAGACAGATAGTCCAAGTATTTGAGACGCAAATGTTTAAATGGCTGGAGCACGGGTAAATGGGCACGGTAAACTCCCATAATCCCCTCTGTAAGGTCAGATTTCAATTCTATAACGTCAATTCATATTGTATGGAAGTAGAAGTGACCCTATTGATCCGAACAGGACCACGTAGTTTATGATTTTCTCACTGAGAATGAAAAAACAGGAATTTTCTCACTTGAAAAAACAGGAATTTTCTAACATTTATGGTTGTTTTCATGGATGGTTATGTGTTTTGTTCGTTTTATTTGAAGTTTTTCTCGGATGTCAACATCAAATTATGGATGTTTTATGGTTTTTGTCAGTGAGAATTTGAAAAACAGAAACTTTCTCACATTTATGTCTGTTTTTATGGTTTTTGTCAGTAAGAATGGAAAAACAGGAATTTTGTCAAATTTAAGGATGATAACAGCAATTTATGTTCCTGTTTTATGTCTGTTCGTTGTCAGTGAGAATGGACATGCTTGATGCGAATCCTATGAGATTGTTTGGCTAGCCTGGCCTGAGAACTTGACTTACATAATCACTAGGGGAAATTATTGATTCACGAAGTGAGAATTAGGAAACATTAAGGTTTCTTTAATCTTTAGGCCTGAGGGATTTATTTATTATTGTTGTTTTGGACAAGTGCATGCTAGGGATGAATGTCAAGGTGTCCTGGAACAGGAAACCGGAAGTACATGCATCCTTTTCAGCCAATCAGTGAGTCGGATACATCCTCCTTCTCAGCCAATCAGAGACGTTCTTATATATGATTTTCCCCGTTACATAAAAAGTTACCCTTGAGATTTCGTATATACCAGGCATGGAATGGATTTAAATTATCTGAAAGTATTGTGACACAATAGAACCAACAATGAATGTTATTGATGAACTTGAAGCCTTGGCAGCCACAATTTGCAATGAAAGTTCTGTTTTCATTTTTTATTTTCAAAATAAAATTGTTTTCCGTGGTTACACTCTACTATTTTCGGGTAAACCCCCCCCTATAAAAACGCCCCTATATGATGTTTATACTCGATAAAAAATGTAAAATACGCTCTTTATTCGTTACGTAAACCCCATCCTTCCTTCCCCCTCGGTTTAAGACATTAATTCTGTTTTTGATAAATTACATATCTGATCTAAAAGCAACTGTCAACTTTCTGTCAATCCATTAATATACTGTCCGCTATGGCTTGACTTATAGATTTCTCGCAACGATTTAAAAATCCGATAATTACTGACACCCCTTTAAAGTACATCCGGCTTTTATAAATATATATGAATTTTGATAGCGGATTAACCACTAGTTTTCTCTGAGAAAAATAGTGTTCCCCATCGAATTAAAAAAAACAGTTTCGAGTGACCAGAGAGAGTATTGTTAATTAAGATTGTGTGCTTACAGGCTTTGCGTACTTCTTTGTGGTATGGAAGCATGGACATGAGTTATTTCCAAAATTAATTCCTAACAATATTTTTAGGACATTGGTGAAAGGGGGGGGGGGTTTGACAATGCCTCAAGTCCAACACCACCAGTGAAAGGTGAAAACAAACTGTTTAATCGCGTGAAAAGTAAGGGGAGTGTGTTTAAGAAAAAGATACATTGCTGTATTATGCGTAAATTGAATAGCATTTTTACCTATGATCACAAATTTTAGGCATATAAGCTATGCGTTAACAATCTTATTTAAAGCCTATAGACTGGAATATTTAAATGATGAAAATAGAAACATTGATATCTTTCCTAAGACTACAGACTACTGTTTGTCAAGATTTATTTTTTCACATGTTGTACAATAAAAACGTTTGATTTCTGAGCCAACTATATTTCTCGTAAATTTTACTTTTTGCTTTTGCTTTTGGGGTTAGGGGGAGGGGGCTTCTTTGCGATAAATGCTTTCTAGACAAAATTATGGCTAGGGGGACTTTCTTAGTGATAAATTCTTTTCTAAACAAAATTATATGGATGAGGGTACTAACTTTCTTTCGGTGAAAAGGGGACAAATTATTTTGAAACTAATTTTTTCTCTTCTTTTTAAGGCAAATTATGAAGAATGTATGGCGCCGCCGCCCGCTAAGAAAGCCAGAGTGGACGAGACAAGACCATCCATTATTAAGTACGCTGGCTCGACCCCAAAACAAGTGCAATCATCTGTACAAGAATGTAACGCCGCCGGCCCGTCCACCTTCCATCATACGTTGCCTGGGCCTTCAAGAGCTGCCCCACTTGTGCAAGGTCAGTTTTTGTGTGTGTGTAAGTTTTTTGTGTGTATGTAAGTTTTTTGTGTGTGTAAGTTTTTTGTGTGTATGTAAGTTTTTGTGTGTATGTAATTTTTTTTTTTTGTTTTAGTTTTTGTGTGTGTGTGTGTATTTTTGTTTTTGTGTGTAATTTTTTTTTTTTGTGTTTTTGTAATTTTTTTTTTTTTTTTAAGTTTTTTTGTTTTTGTGTAAGTTTTTGTGTGTGTGTGTGTAAGTTTTTGGGTGTTTGTTATTTTTTTTGTGTGTGTAAGTTTTTGTTTTTGTGTAAGTTTTATTGTATGTGTGTAATTTTTTATGTGTGTGTAAGTTTTTTTGTTTGTGTAATTTTGTGTGTAATAAGTTTTTGTGTGTGTGTAATTTTTTGTGTTTGTGTTAGTTTTTGTGTGTATAAGTTTTTGTGTGTGTGTGTAAGTTTTTTTTTGTGTGTGTAAGTTTTTGTGTGTGTATGTAATTTTTTTTTGTGTGTAAGGTTTTTGTGTGTATGTAAGTTTTTTTGTGTATGTAGTGTGTGTTTAAGTTTTTTTGTGTGTAAGTTTTTGTTTGTGTGTAAGTTTTTTTTTGATTTTTTAATTTTTTTTGTGTGTGTAATTTTTTTGTGTTTTTTTTAGTTTTTTTTGTGTTTAAATTTTTTTTGTTTATTTTATTTTTTGTTTTTATTTTAGTTTTTGTGTGTGTGTGTATTTTTATTGTTTGTTGTAATATTTTTTTTTTGTGTAAGTTTTTTTTTTGTGTTTGTGTGTGTTTGTGTTTGTTTGTTAGTTTTTGTGTGTGTGTGTAAGTTTTTGTGTGTGTGTGTATGATTTTTTGTTTGTGTAAGTTTGTTTGTGTGTGTAAGTTTTTTTGTGTGTGTAATTTTTAGTGTGTGTGTAAGTTTTTATATGTGTATTATTTTTTTTGTGTGCGTTATTTTTTTTGTGTGTGTGTAAGTTTTTGTGTGTGTGTGTATGTTTTTTTGTGTGTGTGTGTTAGTGTTTGTGTGTGTGTGTTTGTTTTTGTGTGTGTGTTTGTTTTTGTGTGTGTGTGTAAGTTTATGTGTGTGTGTGTGTGTGTGTAAGTCATTGTGTGTGTGTAAGTTTATGTGTGTGTAAGTTTTTTTGTGTGTGTAATTTTTTTTTTGTTTGTGTAATTTTTTTTGTGTGTGTGTAAGTTTTTGTGTGTCTAAGTTTTTTTTGTGTTAGTTAGTTTTTTTATTTGTTTAAGTGTTTTTGTGTTGTTAATTTTGTATGTGTGTGTTATTTTTTTTATGTGTGTTTGTTTGTTTTTTTGTGTTTTATTTTATTTGTGTTTGTTAGTTTTTTTTTGTGTGTTAGTTTTTTTTTTGTGTTTTTTTTTGTGTTTGTGTGTTATTTTTTGTGTGTGTGTATGTTTTTGTGTTTATTATATTTTTTTTTTGTGTAAGTTTTTGTTTTTTTTTATTTTTTTTTTTGAGTTTATTATAGTTTTTGTTTTTATTAGAAATTTTTTTTGTGTATTTTTTTTTTTTTTTTTTAGTTTTTGTTTTAGTTTAAGTTTTTTTGTGTGTGTGTGTGTTATATTTTGTGTGTGTGTGTAATTTTATGTGTGTGTAAGTTTTTGTGTGTGTGTAAGATTTTGTTTTCGTGTAAATTTGTTTTTTTGTGTTTAATTTTTTTTGTGTGTGTAAGTTTTTTTTTGTGTGGGTGTATGTTTTTTTTTGTGTGTTAGTTTTTGGGGGTGTTTAAGTTTTTGTTTTTTTGTAAGTTTTTTTTTGTGTGTGTTATTTTTTGTGTGTGTGTTAGTTTTTGTGTGTGTGTCATTTTTTGTGTGTGTGTAAGTTTTTTTGTGTGTGTTTAAGTTTTTTTGTGTGTGTTTGTTTTTGTGTGTGTGTAAGTTTTTGTGTGTGTGTTATTTTTTGTGTGTGTGTAAGTTTTTGTGTGTGTGTAAGTTTTTTTTGTGTGTGTAAGTTTTTGTGTGTGTGCGTGTAAGTTTTTGTGTGTGTGTGAGTTTTTGTGTGTGTACCCATATCAATTCTATTTTCCTAAAATAATATAAAAATTTCCACTTCAATTCAGATTTTTCTCAAATAGATGAAAGAATTTAAAATACTGTTCTAAATTTTTCATAGAAGATAGAAAAGTTCAAGTTCTTTTCTGAACTTTACCAAAGAACATAATTCAATTCTAATTTCTCCAGAGAAAATAAAAAGCTTCCACTTCAGTTTTAAGTTTACGAAGACATGAAAAATTTAAAGTTCACTTCTAAATTTTTCCATAGAAGATAGGAAAAGTTATACTATGATTGTGACTATTTTCCATGAAGATAAAAAGTTTCACTTTAATTCTAAATTTTCTTAAATTCAATTCCGACCTTTCTCAAAGAGATGAAAAAATTTAAAGTTCTGTTCCAAATATTTTCCCGGAAGGAGAAAAGTTCAACTTCAATTCTGAAATTTCTCAATGAAAATGAGATAAACTATTGATCAATGTTATTTTACTAAAATAACATAAAAATTTTACACTTCATTCAGATTTTTCTCAGATAGGAATATATTTAAAATACTGTACCAAATTTTCTAAGAGAATAGAAAAGTTCAATTTCTCTTTTGAATTTTACCAAAGAACATAATTCAATTCTAATTTCTCCAGAGAAAATAAAAAGTTTCCACAGATTATTTTCCATGAAGATAAAAAGTTTCCTTTTAATTCTAAATTTTCTTAAATTCAATTCCGACCTTTCTCAAAGAGATGAAAAAATTTAAAGTTCTGTTCCAAATATTTTCCCGGAAGAAGAAAAGTTCAACTTCTATTCTGAATTTTCTCAATGAAAATGAAATAAGTTATTGATCAATTCTATTTTCCTAAAATAATATAAAATTTTACACTTCAATTCAGATTTTTCTCAAAGAGATGAAAAAATTTAAAATACTGTTCCATATTTTTCTTACAAGATAGAAAAGTTCAAGTTCTCATCTGAATTTTACCAAAGAACATAATTCAATTCTAATTTCTCCAGAGAAAATAAAAAGCTTCCACTTCAGTTTTAAGTTGACCAACAACATAAAAAATTTAAAGTTCAGTTCTAAATTTTTCCGTAGAAGATAGGAAAAGTTATACTATGATTGTGATTATTTTCCGTGAAGATGAAAAGTTTCACTTTAATTCTAAATTTTCTTAAATTCAGTTCCGACTTTTCACATATAGATGAAAAAATTTAAAGTTCTGTTACAAATTTTTCATTGAAGATAGGAAAAGTTATACTTTGATAGTTAATATTCAAGTTCTCTTCTGAATTTTACCAAAGAACATAATTCAATTCTAATTTCTCCAGAGAAAATAAAAAGCTTCCACTTCATTTTTAAGTTCACCAAGACATAAAAAATTTAAAGTTCTGTTCAAAATTTTTCACTAGAAGATATGAAAAGTTATACTATGATTGAGATTATTTTCTATTAAGATAAAAGGTTTCAATTTAATTTTAAATTTTCATAAATTCAATTCCGACTTTTCTCATTGAGATGAAAAAATTTAAAGTTCAGTTACAAATATTTTACCTGAATAATAAATGTTCAAATTCTATTCTGAATTTTATCATTTAAAATTAAAAAATTTATTGATATATTATATTTTCACAAAATAATATAAAAATTTTCCACTTCGGTTCAGATTTTTCTCAAAGGGATTAAAAATTTTAAAATAATGATCCAAATTGTTCATAGAAGATATAAAAGTTCAAGTTCTCTTCTGAATTTTACCAAAGAACACATTTCAATTCTAATTAAAAAAGAGAAAATAAAAAACTTCCACAGATTATTTTCCATGAAGATAAAAAAATTTTTCCATAGAAGATAGGAAAAGTTATACTATGATTGTGATTATTTTCTATGAAGATAAAAATTTTCACTTCAATTTTACATTTTCTCAAAGAAGTGAAGAAAAGTTCAACCTCGATTCTGAATTTCCGCAATGAAAATAAAATAAGATATTGATCAATTCTATTTCCCCAAAATAATAAAAAAATTTTCCACTTCAGTTCAGATTTTTCTCAAACAGATGAAAAAATTTTAAATACAGTTCCAAATTTTTTCATAGAAGATAGAAAAGTTCAAGTTCTCTTCTGAATTTTACCAAAGAACATAATTCAATTCTATTTTCTCCAGAGAAAATAAAAAGCTGCCACGTCAGTTTTAAGTTCACCAAGACATAAAAAATTTAAAGTTCAGTTCTAAATTTTTCCATAGAAGATAAGAAAAGTTATACTATGATTTTGATTATTTTCATGAAGATAAAAAGTTTCACTTTAATTCTAAATTTTCTTAAATTCCATTCCGACCTTTCTCAAAGAGATGAAAAAATTTAAAGTTCTGTTCCAAATATTTTTCCGGAAGAAGAAAAGTTCAATTTCGATTCTGAATTTTCTCAATGAAAATGAAATAAGTTATTGATCAATTCTATTTTCCTAAATAATATAAAATTTTCCACTTCAATTCAGATTTTTCTCAAAGCGATGAAAAAATTTTAAACATTGTCCCAAATTTTTCATAGAAGATAGGAAAAGTTATACTATGATTGTGAATATTCTTCATGAAGATATGGAGCTCCACTTTAATTCTGATTTTTCTCGAAGAAGTGCAAAATATACAAGTTCTCTTCTGAATTTTCTTAGAGAAGAGAAAAAAAGTTAGCTCAATTCTGAAATTTACCAATGAAAATTAAAAAGATTCCATTTCAGTTCCTAATTTCTCAAAGTCATAAAAAATTTAAAGTTCAATTCTAAATTTTTCCTTAGAAGATAGGAATGACTATACTATGATTGTGATTATTTACCATGAGGATAAAAAGTTTCACTTTATTTCTAATTTTTCTTAAATTCAGCTCATTCATCTAACCACCAAAAACAATAGGTTAGGTTGGGTATAAATAAATATTAATAAATAATTAGAAACATTTCTCCATGTTTAAGTTAGGTTAGGTTAGGTAAACTTATCACGAGCGCTCATGATAAGCTAACCTAACCTAACTTAAACACGGTAAAAAGATTAAATTAGGTTAGGTTAGGCTAGATTAAGTTAGGTTAGGTTAGGTTAGCCTACGTACGCGCGCGTACGTAGGCTAACCTAACCTAACCTAACTTAATCTAGCCTAACCTAACCTAATTTAATCTTTTTACCGTGTTTAAGTTAGGTTAGGTTAGCTTATCATGAGCGCTCGTGATAAGTTTACCTAACCTAACCTAACTTAAACATGGAGAAATGTTTCTAATTATTTATTAATATTTATTTATACCTAACCTAACCTAACCTATTGTTTTTGGTGGTTAGATGAATGAGCTGAATTTAAGAAAAATTAGAAATAAAGTGAAACTTTTATCTTCATGGTAAATAATCACAATCATAGTATAGCCATTCCTATCTTCTATGGAAAAATTTATAATTGAACTTTAAATTTTTTATGTCTTTGAGAAATTAGGAACTGAAATGGAAGCTTTTTCATTTTCAATGGTAAATTTCAGAATTGAGCTAACTTTTTTCTCTTCTCTAAGAAAATTCAGAAGAGAACTTGTACATTTTGCACTTCTTCGAGAAAACTCAGAATTAAAGTGGAGTCCCAAATCTTAATGAAGAATATTCACAGTCAAAGTATAACTTTTACTATCATCTATGAAAAATTTGGAACAATTTTTTAAATTTTTTCATCTCTGAGATAAATCAGACTTCGTTGTAGAATTATTATAATATCTTATTATAATGTAATTGATCAATAATTTATTTCATTTTCATTGAGAAAAATTCAGAATTAACATTGAACTTTTCTTCTACCGAAAAAATATTTGGAACAGAACTTTAAATTTTTTCATCTCTTTGAGAAAGGTCGGAATTGAACTTAAGAAAATTTAGAATTAAAGTGAAACTTTTTATCTTCATGAAAATAATCAAAATCATAGTATAACTTTTCTTATCTTCTATGGAAAAATTTAGAACTCAACTTTAAATTTTTTATGTCTTGGTGAACTTAAAACTGACATGGAAGCTTTTTATTTTCTCTGGAGAAATTACAATTGAAGTATGTTCTTTGGTAAAATTCAGAAGAGAACTTGAACTTTTGTATCTTATATTAAAAAATTTGGAACTGTATTTAAAAATTTTTCATCTGTTTGAGAAAAATATGAACTGAAGTGGAAAATTTTTATATTAATTTGGGGAAATAGAATTGATCAATAACTTATTTCATTTTCATTGCGAAAATTCAGAATCGAAGTTGAACTTTTCTTCACTTCTTTGAGAAAATTTAAAATTCAAGTGAAACTTTTTATCTTCATAGAAAATAATCACAATCATAGTATAACTTTTCCTATCTTCTATGGAAAAATTTTTTATCTTCATGGAAAATAATCTGTGGAAGCTTTTTATTTTCTCTGGAGAAATTAGAATTGAATCGTGTTCTTTGGTAAAATTCAGAAGAGAACTTGAACTTTTCTATCTTCTATGAAAAATTTGGAACAGTATTTAAAATTTTTTCATCTCTTTAAGAAAAACTGAAGTGGAAAATTTTTATATTATTTTGGGAAAATAGAATTGATCAATAACTTATTTCTTTTTCATTGAGAAAATTCAGAATCGAAGTTGAACTTTTCTTGTTCCGGGAAAATATTTGGAACAGAACTTTAAATTTTTTCATCTCATTGAGAAAAGTCGGAATTGAATTTCAGAAAATTTAGAATTAAAGTGAAACCTTTTATCTTCATAGAAAATAATCAAAATCATAGTATAACTTTTCATATCTTCTACGGAAAAATTTAGAACTGAAATTTAAATTTCTCATGTCTTGGTGAACTTAAAAATGAAGTGGAAGCATTTTATTTTCTCTGGAGAAATTAGAATTTAATTTTGTTCTTTGGTAAAATTCAGAATAGAAATTGAATATTAAATATCAAATTATAACTTTTAATATATTCAATTAAAAATTTGGAACAGAAATTTAAATTTTTTCATCTCTATGTGAAAAGTCGGAACTGAATTTAAGAAAATTTAGAATTAAAGTGAAACTTTTCATCTACACTGAAAATAATCACAATCAGAGTATAACATTTCCTGTCTTCTACAGAAAAATTTAGAACTGAAATTAAAATTTTTTATGTCTTGGTCAAGTTAAAAATGAAGCGAAAGCTTTTCATTTTCTTTGGATAAATTACAATAGAATTCTGTTCTTTGGTAAAATTAAGAAGAGAACTTGAACTTTTCTATCTTGTAAGAAAAATATGGAACAGTATTTTAAATTTTTTCATCTCTTTGAGAAAAATCTGAATTGAAGTGTAAAATTTTATATTATTTTTGGAAAATAGAATTGATTAATAACTTATTTTATATTCATTAAGAAAACTAAGAATCGAAGTTTAACTTTTCTTGTTCCGGGAAAATATTTGGAACAGAAATTTAACTTTTTTCATCTCTTTGAGAAAAGACGGATTTGAATTTAAGAAAATTTAGACTTAAAACTAAACTTTTTATCTTCCTGGAAAATAATCTGTGGAAGGTTTTTATTTTCTCTTGTGAAATTAAAATTGAATCGTGTTCTTTTGTAAAATTCAGAAAAGAACTTGAACTTTTATATAGTATTATGAAAATTTGGAACAGTATTTTAAATTTTTTCATATATTTTAGAAAAATATGAACTGAAGTAGAAACTTTTTATATTATTTTGGGAAAATAGAATTGATCAATAATTTATTTCATTTTCATTGAGAAAATTCAGAATCGAAGTTGAACTTTTCTACTTCCGGGAAAATATTTGGAACAGAACTTTCATCTCTTTGAGAAAGGTCGGAATTGAATTTATGAAAATTTAGAATTAAAGTGAAACTTTTTATCTTCATGGAAAATAATCAGAATCATAGTATAACTTTCCCTATCTTCTACGGAAAAATTTAGAAGGGAACTTTAAATTTTTCATGTCTTGGTGAACTTAAAACTGAAGTGGAAGCTTTTTATTTTTTCTGGAGAAATTAGAATTGAATTATGTTCTTTGGTAAAATTCAGAAGAGAACTTGAACTTTTCTATCTTCTATGAAAAATTTAGAACAGTATTTTAAATTCTTTCATCTGTTTGAGAAAAATCTGAATTGAAGTGGAAATTTTTATATTATTTTAGGAAAATAGAATTGATATGGGTACACACACAAAAACTCACACACACACAAAAGCTTACACGCACACACACAAAAACTTACACACACAAAAAAACTTACACACACACAAAAACTTACACACACACAAAAACTAACACGCACACACAAACTTACACACACACAAAAACTTACACACACACATAAAATTACACACACACACAAAATATTTCACTCACACAAAAACTTACACACACACAAAAACTAACACGTACACAAAAAATTACACACACACACAAATACTAAAGCACACAAACAAACTTACACAAATAAAAAAATTTACACACACACACAAAAACATACACACATAAAAAAAAATACACACACACAAAAACTAAAACAAACAAACAAATTTACACACACACAAAAAAGTACAAACGCAAAAAAAATTACACACACACACACAAAAACATACACACACACACAAAAACACACAAACACACAAAAATTAAAACACACACATAAACTTACACACAAGTACAAAATAACAAACAAACATAAACTTACACAAACACATACAAGCTTACAAAAAAAAAGAAAATTACACACACACAAAAACCTACACACACAAAAACATACACACACACAAAAACATGAAACAACAAAAAAAAATACACACACACAAAAAAAAAACACAAAAAAAAAATCTAACAACAAAACACATAAATACACACACACAAAAAAACATAAACAAAAAAAATAAAATAAACACACACAAAAAATTACAAACACACAAAAAATAACACACACACTAAAACTTACACACACACACAAAACTTACACACACAAAAACTTACACACATACACACACACACAAACTGACACACACAAAAACAATTACAAACACAAAAACTTACACACACAATTAAATACACACACACACACACACACATAAACTTATAAAAACACACAAAAACTTACACACACACAAAATCAAAAACAAACACAAACAAACAAACACACACACAAACAGAAATACACACACACACAAAAACAAACGCACACACAAAAACTAACACACACATAAAAAATAAAAAACACACGAAAACTTACCCACACATAAAAGATTACACGCAAAAAAAATATTACACACACACAAAAGATTACACACACACACAAAAACTTACACAAACACACAAAAAATTACACACACATAAAAACATACACACACACAACAACAAAACATACAAAAAAAAAAAAAATAACACACAAAAAAAAAATTACACACACACACAAAAACATACAGACACACAAAAACTTAAATACAAACAAAAACCTTACACACAAAAAAAACTTACATACACACAAAAAACTTACACACACACAAAAACTTACACATGCACAAAAAACTTAAACACACAAAAACAAATACAAACAAAAAAAATTTAACAAAAAATAAATAGACACAAAAAATTACATACACAAAAAAACCTTAAAAACACAAAAAACTTAAATCCACACACAAAAACTTACACACGCACAAAAAAAACTTACACACGCACAAAAACTTACACACACAAAAACAAAAACACACACAAAAACTAAAACACACACAAAAACTTAATAAAAACAAAATTACACACACAAAAAAACTTACACACACATTAAAACTTACACACGCACACGAAAACTTACACATACATAAAAACTTACACACACACACAAAAAACTTACACACAAACAAAAACTTACAAACACACAAAAAATTACAGACACACAAAAAAAAACAACTAACACACACACAAAAACTTACACACACACACAAAAACTAACACACACACAAAAACTTACATACACACAAAAACTTACATACACAAAAAAACCTTACACACACAAAAAACTTACATACACACAAAAAACTTACACACACACAAAAACTGACCTTGCACAAGTGGGGCAGCTCTTGAAGGCCCAGGCAACGTATGATGGAAGGTGGACGGGCCGGCGGCGTTACATTCTTGTACAGATGATTGCACTTGTTTTGGGGTCGAGCCAGCGTACTTAATAATGGATGGTCTTGTCTCGTCCACTCTGGCTTTCTTAGCGGGCGGCGGCGCCATACATTCTTCATAATTGGCCTTAAAAAGAAGAGAAAAATTAGTATCAAAATAATTTGTCCCCTTTTCACCGAAGGAAAGTTAGTACCCTCATCCATATAATTTTGTTTAGAAAAGAATTTATCACTAAGAAAGTCCCCCTAGCCATAATTTTGTCTAGAAAGCATTTATCGCAAAGAAGCCCCCTCTCCCTAAACCCAAAAGCAAAAGCAAAAAATAAAATTTATGAGAAATATAGTTGGCTCAGAAATCAAACGTTTTTATTGCACAACATGTGAAAAAATAAATCTTGACAAACAGTAGTCTGTAGTCTTAGGATAGAAATCAATGTTTATATTTTTATCATTTAAATGTTCCAGTCTATAGGCTTTAAATAAGATAAAAAGATTGTTAACGCATAGCTTATAGGCCTAAAATTTGCGATCATAGGTAAAAATGCTATTCAATTTACGCATAATAAAGCAATGTATCTTTTTCTTAAACTCACTCCCATTACTTTTCACGCGAAGAAACAGTTTGTTTTCACCTTACAATGGAGGTGTTAGACTTGAGGCATTGTTAAACCCCCCCCCCCCTTTCACCAATGTACTAAAAATATTGTTAGGCAGTAATTTTGGAAATAAATCATTTACATTCGTACATACCACATATAAGTAATAAAAGCCTGTAAGCACACAAGGTTAATTAACAATAATCTCTCTTTTCACTCGAAACTTTTTTTTAATTCGATGGGAAAAACTATTTTTCTCAGAGAAACCTTTCCGGGTTGCAGCGGTAGCTAGCAACCTAGTAAGAGACGATCATCCGGGTTGCAGCGGTAGCTAGCAACCTAGTAAGAGACGATCACGTCCAATGTTAAGAAATATAAAAGCCCATAGTTCCTAACAAAGGAGTCAGATCAAAACAAAAAGTACACCATTAGAACCGCCTTGTCTGAAACCCCTGTATAGGAAACTTTCTGTTCCTTGGCTTGAACAGCAAGGGAAATATATTGTCTTGAAAATCAAGAAAATTGACTTGAACCACGTTATTCTCCACAAACGGGATATTTTTTTCTTTTTTTCTTTTTTTCTTTTTTTGTATCCAGAGATAGCTTGGCACTGGAACATCGTAGAGGGTTGTTCAATAGCTCATTTTAAAGGAAATTAATTGGGTTAAAAATTTATAGTAACTAAAATTAATTATTTCTAAAAGAGAATAAATTTTTCCACCAAAAACTGCATTTTTGATGTCTTTTCACACTGTAGTCTTTCAAACATAATCGTATACCAGCGGTAAGATTTGAACCCACGCCTCCGAAGAGACTGGTGGGTAACACGAGTGCCTTGGACCACTCCAAAAACTGCATTTTGATGTCTTTTCACACTGCAGTCTTTCAAACATAATCGTATACCAGCGGTAAGAATTGAACCCACGCCTCTGAAGAGACTGGTGGCTAACACCAGTGCCTTGGACCACTCGGCCAGGCTGCCTCTCATAAATAAATATATATGTGAATTTGGGTTGCAGCAGTAGCTAGCAACCTAGTAATAGACGATCAGTCCAATGCTAAGAAATATAAAAACCCAAAACTCCTAAAAATAGAGTCAGATCAAAACAAAAGTACATCATTAGAAATACCTTGTCTGAAACCCTACTAGATAAATAATGAACGTCATCATAGTTTTATATTAGAGCTATGACGTGAATAGAGTGACGTCATAATTAGTATATAAGGAAAGTCAAAACTGAAAATTCTCTCATTCTTGATTAGAATAATGGTTAGATCAAAGCAGGCTATACGCAAGTTGAAGAAAGAGTACTACACAAACAACAGAGATAGTAACTTGAAAAGAAAAAAGCAAAGGTATTCAACTGACCAGGTGTATCGAGAAGTAATAATTGAGAGAGCAAAACAAAGGTATTCAACCGACCAGGCGTCTCGCGAAGTAATAATTGAGAGAGCAAAAGAAAACAGCAAGATGTGTTATCACAATGATGAAGATTATAGACATGCAAAAATTGAGACAGCCAAACAAAAGATCAAGGAACGGTATGGTAATGATGAACATTACAGAGAAGCAAGAATTGAGCAGGCTAAACAAAAGATCAAGGAGCGGTATCACAATGATAAACTTTATAGAGAAGCAAGAATTGAGCAGGCTAGACAAAAGATCAAGGAGCGTTATCACAATGATAAACTTTATAGAGAAGCAACAATTGAGCAGGCTAGACAAAAGAGCAGGGAACGGTATGATAATGATGAAGATTACCGAAACAAACATAAGAAAAAAGTTGCTACCAGAATAATGGGTAGATACTGGGGTGACAAAAGCTATAATGAAAAAATTAAATTCTCTGCGAGGTTGTACCGACGAACGCATCAGGACAAAGGGAAAAATTACATTCAGAAATACAAGAAGATGGCAAAAATGCAGGCTGATCTTCGTAAATTGAGAAATATTTTACGCATGTTTTACCAGGATCACGAAAAGTATTCAAAATTACAGATTAAAATTCTCTTTGAATACAATAAAGAACGACACCTTGCCCATGTTAACTAAAACATAAATAGAGATTATGTAATTTCCAATAGTATCATGGCTGTAGAGATGGCTGAAACCTAGTTACAATAAAAAAAGATCATTGGAATAACAAAAATTGAATACCTTTGGAATTAGCTAGCTACTTGATTATTTGAGACTCGTCTCTTACTATTTAAAAGAAGAAAAAGCCGTAGGCTTTTTCCTGTGTGTAATCAGTTTATTATCATAGGCAGCGCGCTAGCACTGCCTGAGTAAAGAACGATGTGGGCAAAATGTGTTTTTTTCCGGGTTGCAGCGATAGCTAGCAACCTAGTAAGAGACGATCACGTCCAATGTTAAGAAATATAAAAACCCATAGTTCCTAACAAAGGAGTCAGATCAAAACAAAAAGTACACCATTAGAACCGCCTTGTCCGAAACCCCTGTATAGGAAACTTTCTGTCCCTTGGCTTGAACAGCAAGGGAAATATATTGGCTTGAAAATCAAGAAAATTGACTTTAACCACGTTATTCTCCCCAAACGGGATATTTTTTTCTCTTTTATTTTTTTTTCTTTTCCACAGATATCTTGGCACTGGAACATCGTAGAGGGTTGTTCAATAGCTCATTTTAAAGGAAATTAATTGGGTTAAAAATCTAAAGTAACTAAAATAAATTATTTCTAAAAGAGAATAAATTTTTCCACCAAAAACTGCATTTTTGATGTCTTTTCACACTGCAGTCTTTCAAACATAATCGTATACCATTTATATTAAAGGACGATCATTAGAAAAGCACACCATTGCATATATTAGACTGAGTTAGTTTTTCAGTTTAGAATCGCTAAAGTTTTACATTAAAGAGCGAACTATAGTCTATATTAACTGGAATCTGGGTTGCAGCGGTAGCTAGCAACCTAGTAAGAGTTACATTAAATTACAAAAAAGAACGAACTGTAGCCCATAGTAAACGAAGTATTGAAATTTCCGGGTTGCTTTAATAAAGATCGAACTCTTCCCTATACTAACTTGCATAGGCAACTTCACTATAGTTAAGATTACAGTATTTATATTATACATCATTATAAATTATAAAAGGTTCAAATGTTCAAAGTTTATAGAGTTAAAAATGTTCCCACACCGGGAATCGAACCCGGGCCTGTTAAGTGAAAGTTAACTATCCTAGCCACTAGACCATATGGGGCCTTAAAGAAGTATCCGGGTTGCAGCGGTAGCTAGCAACCTAGTAAGAGACGATCACCTCCAATGTAAAGAAATATAAAACCCCCCAACTCCTAAAAAAAGAGTCAGATCAAAACAAAAAGTACACCATTCGTACCGCCTTGTCCAAAATCTCTATAAAGGAAACTTACCGCCCTTTGGCTTGAATAACAAAGAAAATATATTGGCTTGAAAATCAAGCAAATTGACTTTTACCACGTTATTCTCCACAAACGGGATATTTTTTTCTTTCTTTTCCACAGATAGCTTGGCACTGGAACATCGTAGAGAGTTGTTCAATGGCTCATTTTGAAGAAAATCTCTAGATCTAGCGCTATTTGTACTTAATTTTTTTTTTAATTAATAATTTTTTTTACGAAAAAATTAATTTTTTATATACAATATTAAACAATGACGTCATAGTCTTTGGATGTAGTTAGTACATAAAGTCTGGATCATCGAATTAAAGCTGAAACTAAGTAAAGAACAATTATGCCTCCATATATTCACAGTGATCTATAAAATTTCCCATTACATCTATAAACTGTTCCACAGTTGCCGGTTCATACCTTGGAAGCTTTTCACTAAACATGCAACATTTCTTTTGGATATTACTATGAAGTTTTGCGAAAGCATCTCTAGCTGACTTTTCAACAAAATCCATTCTTTCAGAGATAATTTTAATCTTTAATTTTGAATATTTTTCGTAATCCCGGTAAAAAATTCGTAAAATTTTTCTAAATTTACTAAGATCAGCCAGCATTGTTGCCATGTTTTTGGACTTCTGTTACAATAAATAACGACATTTTGCCCATGTTAACTGAAACATATATAATAAAGATCAAACTCTTCCCTATACTAACTTGCATGCGCAGCTTCACTATAGTTAAGATTTTATAATAAAGAACGACCTCTTGCCTATACTAAATTTTATACGCCACTTAATTATAGTATAGGTTAGTAATTCAACAGATAGCATGGCACTGGAACATCGTAGAGAGTTGTTCAATGGCTCATTTTAAAGGGAATTAATTGGGTTAAAAACCTTTTGTAATTAAAACAAATTATTTTTATTACATTAAGAAATTTTAATTATGTTCCTTAAGAAATCATCATAAGTAAAAATTTCCCGTACGGAATTGGTTAAGCCGCTATCCAAATTCTTGTATATTTACCAAAGCCGGATGTACTTTAAAGGGGTGTCAGTAATTATCAGCTATTTAAATCGTTGCGAGAAATCTGTAAGTCAATCCATAGCGGACAGTATATTAAAGGGAAAGACAGAAAGTTGACAGTTACTTTTAGATAAGATATGGAATTTATCAAAAACAGAATTAAGGTCGTAAACAGAGGGGGAAGGAAGGATGGGGTTTACGTAACGAAAAAAGAGCATATTTTATACTTTTTATCGGGTATAAATATCATATAGGGGCGCTTGTATAGGGGGGGGGGGGGTTACCCGAATATAGTAGAGGGTGACCACGGAAAAAAATTTTATTTTGAAAATAAAAAATTAAAACAGAACTTAAATTGCTAATTGTGGCTGCCAAGGCTTCAAGTTCATCAATAACATTCATTGTTGCTTCAATTGTGTCACAATACTTTCTGATAATTTAATCACATTGCATGCCCGTTATATATGAAATCTCAAGGGCGAATTTTTATGTAATGGGGAAAATCATATGTAAGCACGTCTCTGATTGGCTGAGAAGGAGGATGTATCCGACTCGCTGATTGGCTGAGAAGGATGCATGTACTTCCGGTTTTCTATTCCAGGACACCTTGACATTCACCCCTAGCATGCACTTGTCCAAAACAACAATAATAAATAAATCCCTCAGGCCTAAAGATTAAAGAAACCTTAATTTTTCCTAATTCTCACTTCGTGAATAAATAATTTCCCCTAGTGATTATGTAAGTCAAGTTCTCAGGCCAGGCTAGCCAAACAATCTCATAGGATTCGCGTCAAGCATGTCCATTCTCACTGACAACGAACAGACATAAAACAGGAACATAAATTGCTGTTATCATCCTTAAATGTGACAAAATTCCTGTTTTTTCATTCTCACTGACAAAAACCATAAAAACAGACATAAATGTAAGAAAGTTCCTGTTATTCAAATTCTCACAGACAAAAACCTTAAAACATCCTTAATTTGATGTTGACATCCGAGAAAAACTTCAAATAAATCGAACAACGCACATAACCATCCATGAAAACAACCATAAATGTGAGAAAATTCCTTTTTTTTCAAGTGAGAAAATTCCTGTTTTTTCATTCTCACTGAGAAAATCATAAACCACGTGGTTCTGTTCGGATCAATAGGGTCACTTCTACTTATGGAATAAAATGTTTAAATGTTGTTTTGTGTCTTGTCATACAAAAAACTGTATAAAAATTTATGGTTTCTTAGACTTTTTTCTCTTTTTTGTGTAGGATTGCTAGGCTTTTTTCTTTTGTTCTTCTTTTTTGAGTGGTGTTATAATCTTTATAATAATTCTTTTTATTTTTGACTTAGTGCTTAAATGACTCGTAGGTCTTCCCCCTCTATCAAAGGCCTAGTAGCCTTTGAGGGATTTGGATCTTGTGTTCATTGTATGTTTAATTAATTATTAATAAACCTTATCTTGACCTGTTTATGTTGTGGTAAGTATGTGACTCTTTAGTAACGATGTGCCAGCGCACGGTAATACTGTCTCTGAAACTAGGGAGTTCAATATATAGTTTTTCGATAATTCTAAAATGGTTGGCTATGTCAGGGTTTTCAATCGACAGTAATTTGGCCCTTTTTGAGTCAAAATGTAATTTTGTGCTATAAAATGGCAACAAACGTCCCTTTATATGATACTATCTTTTTGGCTTCTGAAAACAGGTACTAAAATTTTTAATTTCCGTTCGAGTGAGCCTTCTCTCAAATTTCTAGGACTATTGGTTTGATACGATCACCCCTGGGAAACGAAAAAAAAACGCATTCTTTATCTTCCTTCTAAAACAAATGCAAAATTCTACACTTGGTAGATGGGAGCTTGAAACCTCTACAAATCTACAATAGTATTCTTTTATGGGCTCAAATTGATGTGACAATTTTTAGCTTGATTGCGTACCCTCTTGGGGCTGTTTTTTCCTTTCTTCAAAAATCATAACACATTTTCTCAAGAACATAGCTTTTGATGACCAGCTCTAAACTGTATGAATTTTACATATGTTTGGAACCACCGTGAAAAAGTCGATTGTTTTGATGTATATTTTTTTGTCAAAACTTCTTTTTTCGTTTCGATTACTATTAGTCAATGTTAGCAAGAACTGTTTGATTTTTGCAGCATTTTAGTATTTTTTTTTTATAAATAGGGCAAAAATGTTTTACGCAACTCTGTTGTGTTATTTTATAAATAAGAATTAATTAACCTAAAAATTTCTTAGTTAATGTTAAATAGTTTCCTCGTTTATATTAAATTGGATCACAGGGAAATATTTAAATAAGGAAAAAAGTAAATGGTTTTTTAAAGAGGTAATTTAACATTCGGTTTCAATTAGTTAAGGTCTGCCTCACAAGTTGTATTACAAACATGAAAAACATATTTTTGATAGTTTTATCTGTGTTTGGTGCTCATGCTACGGGTCGATTCAACTTGTTTGATTTTTCCAATTTCTTTGGAATAAATAGTCCTACTACAACACCGCCATCAACTAATTTAAAATGTAAGTATTTCATACTTTTATTCTTTTGTTTTAGAAGAATATGAGAAAAAAGATAATGAGGAATTACGAAGGATGACAAGTTAGTATATTAGCATACGAAGCATTTATACCCTAATTCGTGCCGATATTATAAAATTTGTTAATGAAAGTTTTTGTCAAAAGTTTATTTCGTAGCTTAGTTTATATAAACTTATTCTCTCTTATAAAATATACGATTACAGAGTTGTGTCTCAACGTAAAATTTGATTTAACTCCAACCAAAACAAACTTGAAGCAAGATTTTTCCTTTTGCTTTTGCCAATTTTTTCCTCGAATAGTGATCTCTTGAGCATGAAAACACTTTAAAAACAGCAGGAAGAATCGTTGCTAACAGGTTTTTCTTTGTTGTTTATTTTTTTTTATGGTTCAACAATCGCGCTTTCGAGAACCAGCCATTTATTGAATTCAACGGCAAAAAGGATTGACTTCGATAGCCTCTATCTTGAAAGCGACTTTCCTGAACTCTATCCATTTCAATTATGAACGCTCCATTTGCTGGCCAAAATAAATTATATCAAACAGTTCGTGGTAACGAACTGTAAGTAAGGAGCGACCCGGCTCAATAGTAACCGAAACTCTAAAAAAGGGAATTTTGGTACCAATAGATACATCAAAAGAATCAGATTTTAATTCTGATTTCAAACATATAAGTTTCATCAAGTTTAATCTTACCCATCAAAAGTTACGCGCCTGAGAAAATTTGGCTCATTTTCGAAAAAAGGGGGAAAGACCCCCTAAAAGTTATAGAACCTTAATGAAATTCACACCATCATATCCAGCGTATCAGATAACCCTACTGTAGAGGTTTCAAGCTCCTATCTAAAAAAATATGGAATTTTGCATTTTTTGCCAGAAGAAAGATCACGGGTGCGTGTTTATTTGGTTTTTTTTTCCCAAGGGTGATTGTATTGAGCCAGTAGTCCTAGAATATCGTGAGAAGGCTCCCTGAAACGGAAATTAAAAGTTCTAGTGCACCTTTTAAGTGACAAAAAATGGAGGGCAGCTAGGCCCCCTCCCACGCTTTTTTTTCTCAAAGTCACCCAATTAAAATTTTGAGATAGCCATTTTGTTTAGCATAGTCGAAAACCTAATAAATATGTCTTTTACGATGACTTAATCCACCACAGTTGCCAGGGGAAGGGCTGCAAGTTATGAACTTTGCCCATTGCTTACATATTGTTTTGGTTTTTGGAACGTATACAGACAATTTCAGGAACAATTTTTTTCTGGTGGGGGGGAAGGGGGGCGGGAAACGGGGTTTACTCGGGAGAATCTTTCCCTGGAGGAAGTTTCTTTGGGGTAAGGGAAATTTCTATGACGAGGGCGCCGGATTTCCAAGCATTATTTAAAAAACGATCAGAAATTAAATTTAAAAAAACAAGAACTTTCAACTGAAAGTAAGAAGCAACATTAGAACTTAAAATGAACAGAAATTATTACGTATATGAAGGGGTTCTCCCCCAAGTCAAGACTTCGCTCTTTAAGCTAAAGTTTTTTTTTTATCGATTTAGAAAGATCTATCTATTCTAATTAAACAGTCTTTGTGATTCAGGGGTTTGTGAATTAAAAATTTTTTTAACTTTAAACTTAAAGAGCGTGGTCTTGACTAAGGGGAGAACCCCATAATATACTTAATAACATATACGAAATAAAAAAAAACAATAAAAAAAAAACAAGCGATACGGCTCAATAGTAAGCGAAACTTTTAAAAACGGAACTTTGATGTCAATAAATGTATCAAAAGAATGGGCTTATAATGCTGATTCTAAATATATGAATTTTATTAAGTTTAGTATTACTCATCAAAGGCTAAGAGCCTCAAAAAACTTATCCGATTTTTTAAAGAGGGGGGAAATAGCCCCTAAAAGTGAAAAAATTTTAATGAAAATCTCACCGTCAGATTCAGCGTATCAGACAACCCTATAACAGAGGTTTCAAGCTCATATCTGCAAAAATCTGCAACTTTGTGTTTTTTGCCAGAAGAAAAATATACGAATATAGAAGTTCGTTACGTAAGTTAATTTGTAAATTACGTCATAACCAAATTTACAGACATCCATTTAGCAAAAGAGAAGGAAAATTTTTATGCAAATTTTGTTTACTTATTCAATGACGGCGAGCCAAAATAAAAGCTGCATTAACTAAAAAACGATCAGAAATTAAATGAAACAACAAGTTTTTTAAACTGAAAGTAAGGAGCGACATTAAAACTTAAAACGAACAGAAATTATTCCGGATATGAAAGGGGCTGTCCCCTCCTCAACGCCTCGCTCTTTACGCTTAAGTTTGACTCTGTCGCACAACTTTATTTTTTAAAACAATAAAAAACTTTAGCGTAAAGAGCGAGGCGTTGAGGAGGGGACAGCCCCTTTCATATACGGAATAATTTCTGTTCGTTTTAAGTTTTAATGTCGCTCCTTACTTTCAGTTTAAAAAACTTGTTTTTTTTATTTAATCCTCTACAAGATTGAAGGATGAAGGCAAGAAAGTCTGCTCGTGGGAACCCGTCTATTTAAATATTTAATTTTAAATAACTTTTTCTAAAAAGAATATTTTAAAAAGAAAATTAAAGAGTCACATTAAACCAAAATCGGTAGAAATAAATTCTATTTTAAACTTCAAACGAACACAAATCAGTATCAATGAATAAATGAGACCCAAAAGAACAGAAACTACAGTGAATAATCAAGTCAAGCGTAAAACGAACAGAAACTACCACAAAGAGGATTGCGCCTTAAGCCTTCTAAAGGCCAAGTTGTCATTTTGCTTTATTGAAAACAATTTTTATTTCGAGCAGTGTGTTGTTATTTGTCATAGCATCAACAACAACAACATCATAATCGCCATAATTGTCAAGATTACTAAAAAAAAGAACTAGCGAAAGTAGACTGACTGTTTAATATATATTAATATCATACCTAGAAGTCTCAGGAATTTTGGATTTATTAACCATACAAAACCGAAGACTTTTAGAATATAAGTTGTTTTCAGTAAAGCGTAAATGATGCTCTAGCCTTTAGAAGGCTTAATGGCCGTTAGCCCTAGTCTCGTTTGTGGTAGTTTCTGTTCGTTTTTTGTTTTAATTGATAATTAATTGTAATTTCTGTTCGTTAATGGTCTTATTTATTCATTGACAGTGATTTTATCGCCATAATTGCCAAGATTACAAAAAAAGAACCAGTGAAAGTAGACTGAATGTTTAATATATATATATTGATATCATTCCTAGAAGTCTCAGGAATTTTGGATTTATTAACCATACAAAACCGAAGACTTTTAGAATATGAGTTGTTTTCAGTAAAGCGTAAATGATGCTCTGGCCTTCAGAAGGCTTAGTTGGCGTTAGCCCTAGTCTCGTTTGTGGTAGTTTCGGTTCGTTTTTAGTTTTAATTGATAATTAATTGTAATTTCTGTTCATTTAGGGTCTTATTTCTTCATTGACAGTGATTTCTGTTCGTTTTAAGTCTTTTTAATATTGGACTTTATTTCCGTTCGTCTTTGGTCAAATGTAGACTCTTTACTTTTCCTTAGAATTGTTTTTTCTTTTCGGAAATAATTTTAATGAATTAAATTTTGTGCTTTTTTATTTTTCTTTGTTATCGTTGAGTAAAAGGAATATTTATAAAACTTTTTTGGGTTTTCCTGCTGAAGAATTAGGATTTTGGCTAGTCATTCACATTTTTGATGAAATTGTGCAACAAATTTTAATTAAAAGCTTAGGGTGGATGGATAGGGGAAACATGGTTCAAAATATTTGTACTTCTAGAGAACTGAATTATCCTGACCCCCTTAATGCTACAACCTTGGATATAGGCAGATACTGATCGACCATTTCATTAAAGGAATCTTATTGTGCTAATTTTTTTTAACTGCTTGTTTGTTTAAATAAGTGCATCTTGAGCTCATTTATTACAAAAAGTCTCGATTTTTTGTTTTAAAAATAAGACAAGAGAAGTAATGTACCCAATTTTGTTTCCAGTTGAGCCTCCCTTGGGTCTTAAATTTTAGTTGAGGTCAGGCACGTACGCAGGAATTTGTTTCAGGGGGGGGCCCAATTTGTTTCGGGGGGGCCAAAGCCTTCAAACCCATTATTCTGTGAGAAAAATCAGAAAAATATGGGAAAATAAAAAAATCGTGAGATTTCGGGGGGCCCGGAGGCCCCCCCCCCCCTGCGTATGTCCCTGGTTGAGGTGTCTTAGTGGCCTGAAATTTTAAGCGGATCAATATAAAGAAAAAAAAGGAAGATTTTGCACTAAAAATCAATGTGGGCACATTTTTCTTCAAACACTTAATGACCTTAATAAGATCCTCTTGGTCTCACCAAGTGAAAATATAAGATCTACTTAGTCTTCCCTTCCAATATTAGTCTCCCCTCAATACCCTTAGTCTTATCAACATCCTGCTCAGCATACGCTCTAACTTTCAACAATAATACCCTTAGCCACTCCCGAGACATTGCAAATATGCGCTTTGCCCATATGGATTATTATAAAATCTTTTGATATAGTTCGATATTTCCCTTAACATGTAGTCCATCATCTCACTTAAACTTGCCTTAAAAGTTTCAAGTTAACACATTTATCTGCTTCTGAGATATTGCAGATACGTCTTTTTGACAATCTGGATGCGCATTGTGTCTTTGTTAGGATGTCCTTGAAGGTTGAGGGGAAACAGGTGTTTAAAAGGCCGTGGTAGAGGGACTGGTAGGGGATAAGTCCCTTTCCACCCTTGAAAAGGGCACACAAACTTTAAATTTCCAATTGCATGAGCCCCAGCCAAAGTTTATCCGACTACTCCTCACATACGAGGTGCCCTGGGAAAAAGAAAAAGCCATATCCTTCTCTATGGAGGCAAACTAAATGTTTGATGTTAGCCAGCTCCAGGGATACCACCCCTTATGATTTGTCACTATTTTTTGTGACTTTTATTTCTTGCCTAGTAATATTTCTGCGTAGTGATTCTTACAAATATTCCATGATTTTTTTTTTTTCCTGTTATAAATGGTTGTTGTTAATAATTAATTCATAAACTTCTTCCGCAGAAAAAATATTTTTTAAAGAAAAGTAAAGAGCTCTATTAAGCCGAAAATGAGCAGAAACAGATTCAAATAATCTTCTAAGCGTAAAACTATCACAAATCACCATCAACAAATTAATGAAACTCTAAAACGAACAGAAATTATAACAAATAGCCGAGTAAACTCAAAACGAGCAGAAATCAACATGCGTAGGGGTGATAACCCCCATGCCTTCTCAAGACCAGACCATAATCTGCGCTTTACTGAAAAAAACAAACAAACAAGTGACCGTAGATTGTCAGTTTAATTGATATATAGTGATATTTATTCCTTAAAGTTTTGACAATTTTAATATATGAATGTAAAAAAATGAAAGCATTTAAAACGTATTTTGTTTTCAGTAAAGCGCAAATTATATTCTGGTCTTGAGAAGCCATGGGGGTTATCAGCCCTACTCATGTTAATTTCTGCTCGTTTTGAGTTTGACTCGGCTATTTATTGTGATTTTGTTCATTTTGATTTTTAATTTATTTATTGATGGTTATTTTGTGGTATTTTTACGCTTAGAATACTATACAATTTAATTTTTTCGCCACAATACAAACAGGACTAATGTTCCTATTATATTGTGCACGTCACCTTTTTTTTACTACTTATTTTTACTACTTAATTTCTACTGAATAAGAAGTTTGTGTCCATTTCAGACATATCACGTGCCTGAGAAAATTTGTCTTATTTTCGAAAAAGGGAGAAACAACCCCTAAAAGTCATAGAACTTTAATGAAAAACTCACCATCCGATTCAGCGTATCAGAGAACTTTACTATAGAAGTGTCAAACTACTATCTGCAAAAATATGCAATTTTGTATTTTTTGCCAGAAGAAAGATCACGGGTGCGTGTTTATTTGTTTTTTTTCCATGGGTGATTGTATCGATCCAGTAGTCCTAGAACATCATGAGAGGGCTCATTCGAACGGAAGTTAAAAGTTATAGTGCTCTTTTTAAGTGACAAAAAAATAGAGGGCGACTTGGCCACCTCCCACGCTCATTTTTCTATCAAACTCATCCAATCTAAATTTTTAGATAACTATTTTGCTCAGAATAGTTTAAAATCTAATAAATATGCATTTGAGAATAGATTAATGTCTCACAGTTCCCGGGGAAGGAATGTAAGTTATGAACTTTGCACAGTGTTTACATATAGTATTGGTTAATGGGAATTATACAGACAATTTCGGAAGGGATTTTTTCTGGTGCGGGGGGGGGGGGGGGTCGGAGGAGGGGTTTATGGGGGAGGATCTTTCCCTGGAGAATGTTTTCATGGGGGAAGGGACATTTTTATGAAGAGGGCGCCGGATCTCCCAGCATTATTTAAAAAACGATCAGAAATTAAATTTAAAAAAACAAGTTTTTTCAACTGAAAGTAAAAAGCAAAAAACTTAAAACGAAAAGAAATCATTACGCATATGAGGGGTTCGCCCCCTTGTCAATACCTCGCTCTTTACGCTAAAGTTTATTTTAGTACTTTCAAAATAGCTATCTATTCTAATTAACCGGCCTTTGTGATTCAGGGGTTTGTGATTCGAACAAAATTCGAACTTTAGCGTAAAGAGTGAGGTATTGATTAGGGAGGCGAACTCCATAATATACGTAATAAAAACATACAAATATAGAACTTCGCTACGTCAGTGAATTCGTAAGTTACGTCAGAACAAAATTTCGAGAAAGACATTTAGCCAAAAAAAAGGAAAATTAACATCCCAATTTCGTTTTAATTATTCATGTACGGTGAGTCAAAATCAAAGCTGCATTAATTCAAAAACATTCAGAAATTAAATTTTTAAAAAAGAAGTTTTTTTAGCTGAAATTAAGGAGCGACATTAAAACTTACAACGAACAGAAATTCTACCGTCTATGAAGGGGCGGTCCCCTCCTCAACGCTTCACTCTTTATGCTAAAGTTTGACTCTATCTCACAACTTTATTTTTTAAAACAATAAAAAACTTAAGCGTCAAGAGCGAGGCGTTGAGGAGGGGACCGCTCATTTCATATAAGGAAGAATTTCTGTCCGTTATAAGTTTTAATGTCGCTCCTAACTTTCAGCTAAAAAAAAAACTTTTTTTATTTAATAAAGGGAAAATACACCCAGGGAGTTTGTTCTGGTTCCAGGCTTGTCAGGGCTAGTTTCAAAAGACAATGCCAATTTTCAGGCTGGATCCGGAAACTCCACCAATATGAAAAAACCGAACCAGTTCTTGAGAAACAAGTTTTTCATTTCTTCAACTTCTATCATTTTCATTCCTTCTTATTCCTTGTTAGATACATAATAAGCCTTGAAAATCTCAGTGACTACTTATTTTTAAATTTTTAATTGTATGTTATTTTTCAGACGTTGGAGGACTGAAGAAACTTGGGTTGGTAAATGTTGTTGGATTCAATAATAATGAATGTTTAGCTAAAGATGGTGGAAGAGGAAAATGTACAACTGCACCAATGTGCAAGGAACTAGGAGGAATTCCGTCTGGAACGTGTGCCGACGGCTATGGAATATGCTGCATAGGTACCCCAAACATATATTTTGTTTCTGATTTTCTCTGTTTTTATTCGTCAACCTATAAACGTATCCAGATTGGGACCTTCAGGTCTGTGCGACTCCCCCGCCCCCGCTCTAAAATAAAAAAGTCAAGATTTTAAAAAACCTTCCCATTAAGCTAATTATGATCGACTTTAATTTGTTTCACAAAATCCAGGCCCCAGTAGGTATTAGTATTTTTTGTTTTGTTTTTTTATTTCCTTTTTTTTTATTTTTTGCTAGTTGAAGGACGTATTGACTAAAATTTTATCAAAATCAGGCTGAAAATCAGGTTTCGACCTTTTTTCTTTTCTTGATTGCAAATTCATGATACCAGGCTGCTAAAAATGTATGACCCTAAAATCCCACGAATTGACTCTATTCTTACTGTGTATTTTCTCCCTAGAATATAGTCTGTTTGAATTTTATTTTTGAGCAGCCAGCTTATGGGGTTCCAGGATTACATCCCTTGGGATACTCCAAGTATGTGGAATGGTTTTATTTGAAATCGCCTCAATAGAACTTACCAATGCAAGAGAGGAGGAATATCGGCCTATATAAGCCAATGCAGCTAAAGTTCCTTTTTGGTTGGGAACAGGCTGATGTGGCTGGACTTCCACACCCTTGTGAAGAATCAAGAATGAACGCATAGCCGGAAATAGCATGACAGAGGACCGACTTGTTCAGGGCTACAGTGCTTGACAGCACCGTTTGGTACGTCATCTAGACCAGATGATAAGGTTACATCAATGCACTGTAGCTCTTTTTGAACTTTTGGGTCAGAGTAGTTAACACGGTCGAACGCGCTTTGTTTGTGATTAGGAAAGTTATGGACTTTCTTGCCAATGTTGTCAAGAACTGGAAACTCGGCAAAGTACCTCAAGAACTTCAGTCTTTGCCTGGGAATCTTGAATTTTAATCCTGTCAGTTTGAAGGGAAAGGATTGGTTTTCCTTTTGACGATAGCATCGCCTCCTCAACTACTCTCCGACAAGTTTTTTCAGGACCATTTTGGAGCTCGGTGATAAAGTTCTTCTAGTATTGTAACCTGTATTAACGGACCACACAAACATTATCATTGCACACTTCTACGAATGGAACCATCACCTCCGCTCTTGGACAAAGTCTAGTTTGTTTTGTTTTTTTCCTGCATTGTTCTAATACCATTTTTACAATTGAATCTTAATCAGTTTTTATATTTGCTTGATATCTAAGTCCTCTTAGAGGGCATATGGTTTTTAAAAGAATCTGATATGAACTGTTGATATGCCTCTTTAGCTTTGACAAGACTTTCCTTATGTCGCTTTCCAATTTTTGGCAGTAATCATTCTCCAAAGATGCCTCGAGCTAAAACAACCAAGTGCTCACTTAAAAGTGTAAGTATTCAGTCGAAAAGAATCAGCAGCGATTTCACTGAGAAAGAGATATTAAATGTAGCTGGTTATCAAACATTCTAGAGATGGTAATTATATCAATAATAACGCTTATTCAAAACTGTCCCTTTTAACTACAATGCGTCTTTTTCCTCCACGTTTTGGACATTTAAGCAAGTATACCGAGTTGTGTCCTGCACGTAAATATTAACAGTCCTCCACCATTGGTAACACTATCTCGGTGCTTCCGATCTCACCTGAGGATAAGTATTCATGTATGGTAACCACATTATTCAGTACCTCTTGGTTGAGATTAGTCTCGGTAATTTTTATTATGGTCAGCTTGACTGTGTTAACTGGAAGAAAGTAATGATGAAGCTTCAGCCTGAAATCCTGCTAAGTAATGTGGACTATCGTAAATAGATCCGTCTTCATACTCTGGAGACAAGTAGAAAAGTACTTACAAGACACCAGTCCGATCCGAGACTTATTTACTTTTTATTTTTGAACCACGTAAAGATAATGCTTTGTGGGTTGCCCAGCAAAGCTATTGACTAAATACTCCAAAAATTGAAGTATTCCTCTAATCGGGAACGGAGGTAAGCACTTTATACCTATCGTCAACAATGAAGGTGGTTGGAGTGGAGCATTTTCGTTGCATCTCCCATCTATCAGGGGCTCCATGAGAAGTTTTTTATCACCTTAGAAATTAAATAGAATTTTGATTTTGATTTAATTTGATTTACACCTTATTTAAGAAAACACAATACGTCGTTTAATCAGTTGAAAAATAGCCGTCCAAGAAGAAACAATGCTCTAAAGATGAATGGCTACTACAATCAACATCCATAAATTCAACTAATTAACTCTAATTTAAAAAAAAAATTGAAATCAAAGATCGCCCTCTTTGTTTGGAAGAAAAAAGCCTTACTAACTATTGTTCCTCACCCTCCCCTCCCAAAAATATGCTTCTTAAATCTATCTTGAATTACGATAAGTGTTCATCGGCCTTGATGCTCAATTGAAGCACATTCCTAATATTCGGTCCCAAAAAGTGAGTAGAAAATCTATGCCCAAGTACTCTACTTATGCTCAGTCATACGGCTATCCACATTTTTAGTACTACATTAATGTAATCAAATATTACTTTTATAAAAATAAAAAAAATAATATGGGCTTGTATCATACAAAAATTTCAGCTTGATAAGCCCTGACCTACACAGAATTCATCATTCACAACTTTCTGTAAAAGTTTCTGTGTTCTTAAAGGGTTTTCACATATTCTCCAATTATTCTCACTACTTTATTTTGTAAAATTTGGATACGTTTATAGTTAGAGTAAAAATTATTAACCTACAAAACACAATTATCGTAGTGTGGTAGGTGCACCCTAGTAAGGAATATAAGTTAATGACTAGCTATACAAATAAAATAATTAAAATTTGCATGATATAAAAGATATAAAGACATAAAAGATATAAAAATTACATGATATAAAAGAAGTAAAGTACGCAGATCTTTATCTGACAGATTCCTGCGGCTAAAGGATCATTTTATATCAAATAAAGAACTGTAATGCCAAACATGAGGTTCAAAAGCAGTTTTTTTACTATTTAGAATAAAATGTTATAAGCGAAGGCTAAACCTAATTCCTAGCGCCACTTTCGAACCAACTAATTCAATGAGCCATTCCCAAGATAAATTGCAATCAACATAAAAACCAAGATGTCTCACACAATTTACCTCATTCAACTCCTAATAAAAGTTTTAGAATATTTAAAATTAAGATGCAACTTGTATGATAAAAGTAAAGGTGAGAATCGTAATATCCATTTATCAACTAAAGAAGACAAATGGATATTATCAATTAATGGAGCGTTCCATAGCAAAAATAAGCTTATTGAAAAGATTAAAAAGTATTTCCAGTCTTTGTGGTTAGTATTAAGAATAGAGAGTAAAAAGAAACATTATTTAATAATGGAATAAGTTATTTAGGATAGGTAAGTATTAAGTGTGAATATGAAACGTCATATAATAGTGTATATTTCGCAAATTTGCATGGCCGCTAGGTAGCGTGCAGAGTGTCAACATCATCTAATGGCTTATAAAAAGAGAACAAAAAAGCGAAAACCCGTGAGGAAGAGGAGAATGAAACAAGAATAGAATTGGATCAAAAAACTTACAAGTTTAAATGTAAATGGACTAAAGCAAAGAAAGAGACTGCAGCTTTTAAGAGACTTTCTGATGACGGAAAGTATTGAACTAGTTTTTATACAAGAAAATGATACTGATAATTTAAAAAGCGTAAAACCCGAATACAAATACTTAACGAATACTATTAGCAGCAGTAGTTTAGCAAAGGTACATGAACGTCAGTTTCAGCCAACAAATATCAGAATCAACAAAGAAGTAAGAATTATCAGTTGCGTGATAAATAGAAGAACATATATTATTTTTTTATGCGCCATCCGGATCCCAAAAAAGGAAAAACAGAGGGTAAATTATCTGACAAGATATTGCAACATTTATCCCCAAAAATACTGATGAATTGAAAAACAGTAGTAGAAAAACAGGGTAGAAAAACATGGAGGTGGAGCGAGACCTGACAGAGTTTATGCATCATAAGTAGTGTTTTAGTAGTGTTTACATAGTGTTTTTCACGGACCACAATGCCAGTATAAGTGACAAACAAAAATGAGAAAATGCAAGAAAGAAGAACAAAATCTACATGGGAAATGAATACTGCAGTCCTAAGAAGTGATGAATGTAAAACAAAGATAGGGAGACGCAGACATTGAAATCGATGAAGGAAAAAGATCAAAGTTGCTACCCGAATACTGAAAACAAACGATGAAGTCAAGAATTACGTAAGAGGTAAAGACAATTTCACTGGGATTATCAGAAACTGGCAATGAGTATCTGAAATTTCTTTATAGAATGGCTTATGAATTAAGAAGAGAGATAAATGAAGGGAAAAATTCAAATAAGGAATACTTTGCGACTCTACTAGAAATAAGAGAAATAGAAACAAAGAAGACAGAAACCTATAGGATAAGAGCAAAATGCGAAGACCAGATAAGGAATGAACAACTAACAACAACACTTATTTGCAAAGAAAAAAACAAGCAAAAGAAACTAATCTTAAAAGAGTTAAAAAGAAAATGGGGAAACAACTGAGAAAATGGAAGACATCCTGGAAGAAGTGAAATCCTTCTACAAGAATGTATTTACAAGAGATACAGAAGAAGAAAAAGAGAGAGTGGATGAACTCTTTCGGAATATTGAATATAATCAAGTAACAAATCAAGAAAATGATATACTAACGGCTAAATTAACAAAAGAAGAAATAATAAAAGCTATAATGGACACGGATAACAATAAAACACCAGGACTTGACGCAATACCTTACGAATTTTATAAGACACATGTCGAAAAAAATCGCAGAATATCTGGCAGATATTTTTAATGAATTACTAACAGTGTTTAGGGATGATAAAGTTAATACCGAAAAAAGTAGCCTTGAAGACCTCAACAACTGGAGGCCAGTTAATATCACAGATTGCGATTACAGAATTATGTCTAAAGTATTAGCAAACCATCTAAAAAAAGTGCTACCATCCATACTAAGTGTACACCAAAGAGGAGGACTAGAATACCGGAAAACAGCAGATGTATTGGTCAATATAAGAGTTGTATTGTCTAATATAAGAGATGTAATAATACAAGCAGGATGTCGAAAGGAAAAAAAGGAAGTAAAGTACAGGATAACGTGTTATGATATTAAAAAGGCCTTCGATAAAATAACAAAAAAAATTCTTGTAGCCTATGGATCATGAATTACTACGGTTTCCACAAGACATTCATAAAATGCATAAATAGGATAATTAAAAAAATAGTACAAGTAATTTTTGTGAATAGCGATGATACGGGAGAATTTGAAGCAGAAACTGTTGTGCGCCAAGGATGCTCGCTGAGTGTTTTACTGTTTGTACTGTATTTTGACCCATTACTTAAATATCTAGAAAAGGATATAAATGGCGTTTTAATAGCAAATGTGACAATGAAGCTGAGCAGTTTTGTGGATGATCTGACAAAGTACCAAGAAACTGAAGAGGATTTCGAAGTGGCCGTTCAGTGCATAGATGAATATTGAGACATCTTCAAGCTGCAGCTCAATAGAAATAAGTGTGAAACATTATCATTAGGAGACGAAGTAGAAGGGATGTGGGAGGGGATTTTGATAAAATAAAAAATTAAAATATTGGGTACGTTTTTTCAGAGAAGTTGGAACCAAACAGAAAGTGAAAACTGGATTAATACGATATCGAAATTCAAAAACGCCTTTAGACGAGGATATGGAAGAGGTCTGACTGTTCACAAGAAGTCCCAGTATGTGAACACTTATGCTTGCCCAGTTGGAATGAAAAATTCGACCTAAATTGAAAACAGAAAATGTGTTCATACATAGAAATCATAGAGGCGTTCAGGTCATACATGTGGAATGTAAGATGAAAGAAATATTCATTAGGCCAATCTTGGAACAAATGATAAGGAAAATAGAATCAGCAACAAGAGCTTGGTATGAAACATGGAAAAGAAAAGAAAAGAAATATCCCTCAAAATATAATCAAGCATTCGAAGAATTTTATAAAATAGAAAAATTAGGATTGTCGCTTGAGATAAGTGGGAAAGTTGACAACGACAAATTTAAGGAATAGTATGAAAAAAAGAAACAACTTCCTCCACTAAACATCATGGGAAATGGTAGTTACCGTGAAGAAGAGGTGGGCAAACGTTCCTGTTGCCACCAAAAACTAAAGAACACATGTTTTTCTTTATGCATAATTTGTTGCCCACAGAAGAGTTGAAAGTAAAGATATAAGTGTTAGTAATGGTCTAAGTAAGCTATGCGAGAATAAACTAGAAACGCAATGTCACGTAATGTTAGAATATGAAAAACAAGAAAAAATGTAGGAGAACTGAGGAATTTATTAGCAAGTATTACAGGTAAAAAGGATAAAATTAATTTAGAGAAAGCTGTGTACCTAAAAGTAGATAATGAGGCCTATATAAGGACAACAGTGTACATCGTATCGTATTTTTGTTATTAGGCGTGGAAGCGAAAAGAAAAGCAGAAGGAAGATTAGGATGTGATAAATCGTTTGGAAATAGAATGGAAAAGGATAAGGATTATGAAGTTTAAAAAAATTGAGGACGTGTTTGGCCTAAATTAGAAGGGAATATTTTTTGTCTCTTGGTGGGTAAGGAAGTGTTGTAAAAAATGAAAAAAGTAAAAGGTAGTTAGCTTCAAGATTTGTTCAGTAATTTTAAGTTTATATATTAGGTAATATTTAAATGTAATCGAATATTTAGAATGAATGGGGCTTATGATTGAATATAATTTTAGGGAATACAAAAATAATATAAGATTTTGCATGATTTAAAATTTTTTATAGAGTTTAGATTTGAAATCTTTTAGACTTAGATTATAGAGTTTAGATTTGAAATCTTTGAAGAGTTAGATTTTAAAAAAAGGGGGGGAAATAGCAGTGCATCAGTCACCATAAGGTTTAATAAAGAACTAGTCTGCAGTGTTTCAATGGTTCAGTGACATGTGCCATTACGCCAAAGGGGGGTAATTACAGAATTTTCCAGTACTGTATCAATGGTGATAAGGATATTCTTAAGAGTTGAGACGAAAAGAAGGTGATAAGAACTTAAGGAGTTTGCTGCGTGTTGACACAAATATTGAGTAAAATAAGATTGAATAAAATACAGCTGGCTTCATTAACAAGCAAAACACAAACTGTATAAAAAGTGGAAAAAGTCTGTCAAAAGTAAATTATCAAAATATGCTGACATTTCTTTACTTACATGATACTTCTTTATCTGAAAACATATTTGCCCTTCATCTGAAAGTTTCAAAACTTCCTTGACATCGAAGCAGAAAGTTGAGGATACAAACTTTGCCGTCGCAAAAAGAAATATTGAAGGCTAACTTAAAGACTGGTACTTTAAAAGGATGCCATCTTTTCATAGTTGTAGAAAAAGATTTAAACAGTTGTTAAAAATAAAATTTACGACGAAGATGCAGCACCGTTCTTACTCCAACCATAAAACTAGTTTTTTCTTTACAGGATTTCCAAGACTTTTCTAAATTAAACTTTCCATCAAGCTCTAGAAGACTTGTGTGCAAACATAATTGATACTACTTAAGGTTTTTACTTGTATTAATTAAAAAACTTTTTCCACAAAATAAGTTTTTCAAAGAAAAGTAAAGAACTCCATTAAACAAAAAATGAGCAAAAATTAAAACAAATAATTTACCAAGCGTGAAACTACCACAAATCAGCATTGATAAATAAATGAAACCCAAAACGAACAGAAATTACAATAAATAACCGAGTCAAACTCAAAACGAGCAGAAACTAACATAAGTTGGGCGCAAAACCCCTAAGCCTTCCCAAGGCCAGAACAAAATTTGAAGGAGTAACTTAACCCTAGCATTCTACTAACCAGTAGTCAGGATAGGGCGCAATCACCCTTGTTCTCTGACTGTTTGAGTATTTCTCTTTATACCTTTATTTTATTTCCTTATTTTTCTTTTATTTTGCGGGTCTGAGTAAAAGTTTGATTCTAGCTGGGCTGTTTACTTTTTCTTCGAGTCATATGCAGGGTATTCATTTAGATCAGTGGCGCAGTGATTGGTATTACTACCTATTTCTTAGGGGTAGCGATGGATAAAAGAGGGTGATCAGTCTGGTCCATCCTCATCTTGACGACATGGTAAGCCATGCCTAATTGGCTTTTACGAATTTTTTTTTTATAAACTATATATTTATTATATATTTTTTTATCTCATTCTGGATCCTTAAGATTGTTTTTATTTAAAATGGTTTTATTTTATTTTTATCTTAGTATCTAAAAAAATATAAATAAATTAATGCCAAAGTTCCTGATAATTGAACAATCCATAATAATTATTTTACTCCTAATCATCTAGGACAAAGCTCAATACAATAAACACAACGAAAAAATTTACACGGGCGCGTCATGCAGCTTCTATACAGTCGTTAATGGGACTAAATAAATAAATCCCCTTAAAAGCTTAGGCTAGCAAATCAGATCAAGGTGTAGCTTATGCCCGGGAGAGGGTGGGTTACAATGAAAACTCATACGAAACTTATATTTTATGATAGTGAAGAAGAGGGATTTCGAAGTAAGACTTAATATACTGACAAAGGCTCTTAGAACTGTACACCTCGCCCGTATCTCTCGGGTCCGAATATAGTATTATTCAATAGTTTTTAGTACATTTATTTCATTATATAAAGTTTTTATTTTTGTTTAAAAATAATCGTAGAGAAATTTATAATATAAATACTTTTCATCATAAAAAGCTTGTTTATATAACTTTTTAAAATAAAAGGAGCGAATTAAAATACTAGAATTTTATACACCAACCATTAATTATCCGTAAATGTTATTTAATTAATAATTATCATATGTTGACTAATTGTTTTAAATTTTTTATATTAATTATTCCATGCTGTTATAAAAAAGAACTAAGGTTCGAGATGGTAATTAATTAATTATTTTAAAAAAGAATAGTCAATAGGAAGTAATTTTAACACAAAAGTTATGCACTGGAGCTATTTGTTTAATAATAAGACTTGCTTTTAAAACGAACTGAATATTATAGCTGTTAATAGATCTATACTTATTTATAAAACCCACCCGTAAGTGAGAGTTCTATTATTTCAAGTCGAACTTGATTAATACAAATGCTATATGTTATAATCCTTGAATTTTTATAAAAAAAAAAGATACAGTTCGTGTTATTTAGCAAACTCATTTATACTTATCCACGGATTAGACGCATAATCTTTTCATCTTCGTGCTACTATAACGTATTTACTTCCGGATTCACAAATTTATTAATAATTTTGCAATCCAGAATATACAACTCCTGGTTTTATTGCAGTAAGTAAAAATTATCCATTCACTTTCAATTGGAGATTTAAACTTATACTTTCTAATCATCCTGTTACGGGGTAGGTAATGTGTGTCTGTCTTGTCGGACTAGAGGCTCAAGTTCTACTGTATTAACTATTAGTGACAAATGAATATACAATTATTATATTTTCAGTTATTGCTTTACTAAAATCTCTCTAAGTTCCTAATTGCATGGCTTATAAAGTTTTTTAATATTTGTGTCTTCTATTAGGGGTTTGGTTTTCGACTAATTTTTTATTCTTAAACCAAGATAATATCGACAAATATACACAAGTTAATTTATAATTTTTTTAATACGGAGTTCGTTAAAAGATGGATATCAGAGTCCTAATATTGGAGAGATCAAATCAACAAAAGAGTTTGGGACCTCGATGCAGCAGCTTAGTTAGGCAGTCTGTTCGACTATTAAACCCCTACGTGATCTGAGTTCAGACCGGCGTAAGCCAGGTTAGTTTCTATCCCCAAGACAAACTCATCCAAGACAGTACGAAAGGACCTCCTGGGGTTTTATATCAACTTGGCAGACAAATGCATTAGATTTAGGATCTATTTATGAGGATACCTTAGTTGATAGCATCAGCATAGATGATTTTTTTTATTTTTCTCCAAATAATTATGGTCTTAGTTTCAGTCGCTTTTTCAACACTACTAGAACGAAGGGTATTAGGCTACATTCAATTACGTAAGGGTCCTAATAAGGTGGGGTTCGCGGGGTTACTTCAGCCATTCTCCGATGGAATCAAACTTTTCTGTAGGGAAGTCTCACTCCCGCTAGTTTCTAACTTCATACCTTATCTCGTGGCTCCCGTCTTTAGTAGCGTCATTTCTTTATTCTTATGGACATTAATTCCATTTACATCGTACGGCGCTAAATTTAGCTTATAATTTCTGTTGGTCATTTGTGCTATAAGAGTGGGAGTTTTTAGTATTATAGTAGCCGGTTGATCTTCTAACTCCAAGTACTCTCTGCTGGGAAGAATTCGGGCAGGAGCTCAAACCATCTCTTATGAAGTAAGCTTGATCATCATCCTTCTTTCTCCGCTAATACTATCCAAAACTTTCGATCTAAGAGGGTACTTAGTTAAGTCTTCTTACTTGGGGTGATCCCTATACCTGTGTCTGCCCTTGTGAGTCTGTTGATTCATTACAATCTTGGCAGAAACTAACCGGACTCCGTTTGGTTTAGCCGACGGAGAGTCTGAGTTAGTGTCGGGGTTCAATACAGAATAGCGGGGGGGGGTGTTCGCTCTTATTATGGGATCTGACGCCGCCCGTATTCGTTTTATATATTTCTTTGTCAGTTTGGTTTTCGGGGTGATAAGCTTTTTAATGTGTTCTACCTTCGTATACTTCTATATCTGAAAACGTGGGTCTTAAACTCGCTATCGGTATGATAATTTAAGAGACCTCTGTTGAAAGATTCTCCGACAGGTCTCTTTAATATTCCTGTTCTGTTCGTGAGTACTTTGTAAATGTGTTTACGAAAACATAGCAATGTTATCATTATATTCAAATTAATTATTTAACAACTTATTAAAGCGATATATATTGTTCAATAATAAATTAGTTGTTCGTATAAAAAAAGTATAATCTTCTGAACTATTACCAATTATACCTCTATAATTTTTATTATATGACCTAAAATAATATAATGTTCTTATACATGTAGTGCTCCGATTAAGGTAATGATTAAAAAGATTGAAACCCACGATCAAAACAGGGGTTGAGCTACAGAATAAAACTCAAGGCCTCGGAACTTGGGCTTAAATGTAAAGGGTAGAGAAATAAGAATGAGAATAGAAGCGACGAGCGCAATTACCCCTCCTAATTTATTCGGAATGGATCGGAGGAGCGCATATGCAAATAGGAAATACCACTCCGGTTGAATATGGGCTGGAGTAACTAGTGGGTTGGCGGGAATAAAATTGTCTGGGTCTCCGAGTAGATAGGGGCTAATTAGGGAAAGCGCGGCTATGAGAAATACAAGAATTATAAAGCCCACGGTATCCTTAATAGTGAAGTAGGGGTGAAAAGGGAGTGTGTCCACATTGGCGTTAATCCCTAGAGGATTATTAGAGCCTCTTTGGTGAAGAAATAAAAGGTGGATCATAGTTAAGCCGGCAACTAAAAAGGGAATTAAAAAATGAAAGGTGAAGCAGCGTGTGAGAGGGGGATTGTCTACGGCAAACCCCCCCCAGAGTCATTGAACTACATCATTCCCGATGTAGGGGACCGCCGACTCTAGATTTGTAATGACAGGATCCCATCTAACTTAGATCTTGAAAATTTTTTTTAAGGCTAAAAAACCGGATTATTAATGGAATATTAAGTAGCTGTATAGAAATTTTAGTAAGTATAATATTTATTTTTATGATAAATACGAGCGTAATATAAAACGCTTACCATAAATTAATAGCCATCCCCTATAGTAGACAGTGTATATTCTCTTTATTATTATCATTAAATACTTCACTTACATTAAACTATTTTATACTAGATTGGCAGCCAGCAAAACAATATCGTTTTTATGCATCTCTATAAATTGGCCCTGGACTTATATTATTTTACTGCAGTGACACAGTCTTTATACGAAAAGTAATATCAGATAGAGATTATCCGGGACAGGCAGGTCCACTAGAGCAGACTTAACAATTTTCATTGTAGGTTGCGTCTTACGTAAAGATAACATTTTAATAGCTAAGCCCCGACGTGTCTATATCCGGGATATGATTTTAAATTTATGTAAAATTAAAAAATCTATCACAAGCCCTTTATATAAAAATATCTAAACAAATACGTCGAACTATTGAATTAGCTATTTATTTATTTGAATAACTGTTACAAAAATAGATAATGCAGTTATTGTTGCAAAGCTTTTATTTATCGAGAGATTTTCTGTAAGATAAATTAGGATTATAAAAAGTAGATATTGTTTCACTGTACATTTTACATATTAAAATAGAATTTTAAAGTTAAAAGTAGCTAACATTTAGGATAAATTAATTCATTAGTACCGGAGAAATAATATTACAATATAAAAAATACTCAACGACCTAAAGCTATGCCACTTATTACTTTTTAGGACCACTCGAATAGTCTGGGCGACTAGTGACCTCATAAATGCGAGCGGGTGGGGGAGTCTGAGCCGTAGTATAGAGACAATAACTATAAATATTATCACGTCAATATCTAGTTTAATAAAAATATTAACTTTGTAAGTTATAGATTTTCATAACTCTTTAGAATAATGAGATACTTCTATAAATTCGGTTTACAAGAACAATATTATTTTTTAATTACAAATTAATTTTTAATAATTTACCCAGCCCTTCTCGGATTTGTAGTACTATTTTATAAAATTATATCTAACCTACTTTATTAAAGAATTTTACTTTACGTAAGGCTAAGTAGCTTAGAAATAAGAAAAATTTCTAATAATAATAATTTTCTAATAATCTAATTTTATTAAATGATACTTCAATTATTATTAGTATAGTTATTTATGTATTTCTGATTTTAGGGATATATATAATATTTTTATGTAAAATATAAATTATAAAAATTTTCATTGAGTTTTGAATAAATTGTTTTATTATCTTATAATTTAGTATTTTGATTGGTTGGTCATTCATTTAGTTTTTGGAAATCTTATCCTGACGCTATTTTCGGGGGTGTTTTTTTTGATAGTAATCAGGCTTAATAAACAGGTTACTCTTCATTATATATGGTTTGGTGTATTAATGTTCTGTCGTCTATTGCTGACTTAACATCATAATAAATTTATTTTAGTAGACTATATTTTTTATTTCAAGTGAAGTAAAAATGATATACTATTAAAATTTTTTTTTTAAAAAAATTAAATGATAAATTAGTATTATTAATTAAGTATTTAGAATAACATACAAACTTTCAAAAGAAAATTTTTAAGAGTTAAAATAAAAATTCTTTATAAAAAATAGCGAATTAACGTTTTGTTTTATTTTATTTATATATACCTTGTATCGAGCTACCGTCTTGCTGTATTTTAAACTATAAATCTTTAGTATTAAAACATTTTTCTAAATAGGGCAAATGTGTATTAAAATTTTAAGTTGTAGAGTTATCTCTAATATAGAATAAATAAAGTATTTTTTGATGTAATTTATTTATTAAATTTTATATTTAGATTAATATTAAATCTCTTACTACTACTCATTCGGGGCTGGGTACGTAATATAGTTCTCTTTTTAATAATAATCAATTAGTTTATAAATTTAAGTTATAAGTAAGATGTATATCATCTTAAAGTATTCAGACTCTAACTTATAGATACCGTATCTAAAATTCATCTCATAAATATTTTTATTTTTTTTAAAATATGAATAGTGTCTTATTTGTTAGTTGATTATTTTTACATATAAACTCAAATTATTATACTAATTATATAATTTTTTTAAATTCTAAAAATTAATATAGGCAAAGAGTTATTTGTGTTTATTCTCTTTATTTTAAAATTTATAATATTTAAAAATCAAAATTATAAAAATTTTTCTGATAGAGAGGTAGGTAGATTATTGGGCATTGGATAGTTTTATATATGTTAAAGAGAAGTACTTTGATTATTTGGAGACAATATATCTTTAATTTACATTGAATATAGCAAAAGCCAAGTCTATAGTCTTTCTATTTATATATTTTGCTTTGATTTAGATATTTTCTATCTTCTATTTATATCCCAGGAAATTAAAGGCGTTTTACGTTTATTTTTCGACGTTGATATTTTAAATTTAAAGGATTGGTTTTATAGCAATTATTTCCGTTATTACCTTCGGTGGCGCGTTTTGAGGATTTTACAGTGTATTAATTAAGCGTGTTTTATAGAGTTTGATTTATTAAGCATAAATTTAATTAGATTTTTTTTATTTAATTTTTATAAACATAATAAAATTCTATTTAATATATTTATTATAATGTCTTTTATTAAACGAAAAATTTTTATTAATTCTGATTAAGTATAACTTATTACGTTAGTATTACTAGAATCTTAGATATTTTTGGGTGCGATTAATTTTCATACATATATAGCTCTTTTAACTTTTATACATTAGCGTTCACGATTCGAAATATTAAGTTATTATAGACTACATCTTGTTTTATGGTCGAGGTATTACTTCCTAAATCCTAAAAATATTTTAAAAAAAATATTTGTCCTCTTCTAGAGGAATAAACACAGTTTTAAGACCCCGTGTCTGATATGTATTGAGGTAATTATCATAGGGGCTAATATTTTAATCAAAAAGTTGGGATTAAGTATTTTTAATATACTTTACTAAATAAGAAATTTTTTTCTGTATAGTGTATTCCTGTTATTCTTTAGCTAAGCGTCCCGTGTCCGCCGGTGGACCTTAATAGAGTTAAGCTAATACAAAATGTTAGTATGGTTGTAACTAAAAGAAACGCGTAACCGCTTTTTTTGAATTAAGTCGAATTAGCTAAAAAGATGGTTATTTTTTTTTATGTTTAATTAGGATAGGTGCATTTTAATTGAATTATTGTTTATATTTACGTTAGTAAGTTTTATAGACTTTTTTAAATATATTACTTTACGTAAAGCCTCTTAGTCACGTATTTTGTAATAGCGTACAAAGCTTTTGGTTGCTGTCAATCGTTTTATAGTAAACTCTCTTTTATATATAAAATTAACCGTATCTAAATTTTATATGCTAATTTTTCTTGATTAAGAATTTCTGTGAAAATTCTCTTAGACTGATAGGGGGGGTTTCTCAAATAAATAACGCTCAACTTAATATCAGTTTGTTCTGTTAATTAAGATTAATATTAGTCCAAAGTTTATCGTGCTTTCTCTCTAAGTACTTTATAATTTAATATTAAGAATAATCAGTTATAATTTTTAATAGAATAATTCTACTCCTTAAAATTATAGTTAATATAGTTTATTCATCTAGAATAGCCCTAAGCTGACTGTGCTACACTCCGGAACCTCTTCCTTTAACCGCCCTGGCGGCCTAGGGGACGGCTTTCCGAACTCTATTGCGTATCTCGTGGGTGGCTTTTGGCGGGGGTTATTGCGTCCCGGTGGTGTACTGCGGGGAAATACGACATATGGGCAGGGTCTTATATCTTTAAAGCATAATCGGCGGTTTATGAGGTTTTTTACGATTTAATGGCTTAATACACAACTCAATACTTAATTTAATAAACTGTCTCTTTAGTATAAATGTGGTGAACGCATTGAAAGGATATAGGAGGTCAACTCCCGTGCTCGGTGGGGCCCTTCTCCTCTATCCTGGGGCTAATGTTGTTGTCTTATTACGAGTTAACGAAATATTTTCATAAACGATAGGTTTTTTTAAAAATAGATTTTATAAAGTTAAATCCTATCAAGCGATTTACAATATTGGATTTGATTTATTCTATGTCTTAAAAATATATGTAAAGATATTGTATATATAAAAAAAATTTATCTTTCGGTTAGGCTTCGTAATTTCCCTCTTTCAATTAACCCTTTAGTAAGAGCACTTTTAAATTAATAGACGTACCTATAATATATCAATAGTAACCTCTAATACTCCAAATACCAAGTTGAAGAGTTCGAAGACCGCTTACCACTTCCAGACTCTTAGCGGTGGGTATCCCTTGCTAAGAGGAGCCTTTGTGAGGTCATCCCACCTGCTCCTAGGAAGGTTTAAAAATTAAATTTAATTACATTAAATACATTAGAGTTTTTTTATTAGATTGTCTTTAGTATATTTAGTATATTTTACTATAATAAATAAATTAAGACTGTTTTATTATATAACACTATTCTAAACTATACAAAATAACACTTTTAAACAATTATAATTCGACTTACACATATATCATGTCCATGTTTCCTTTTAGTCCGATGATATTGCTAATTATATGTCAGTATATTATTTTTTAAGAGATAATATATTATTTTGTAATATTAATACGAATTTGTAAAAGACTGTATATTAAAAAACGCCATTTTAGTTGTGGTGCATGCGAAAAGAGTTTTAATATTTTTTAATTGTATCACAAATTTTGCTGCTCTCACTATTCAATACAACAATAGTAAAATATGTTGCAATAAACTATCAATTGAAATTTAAAATTGATTTTCTAATTAATAAAATCCTTACCACCTAATAAAAAATTAATTTATCTGAGCAAAACCAAATTTTAACGTAATCTTCTTAGTTATAAGATTCTCTATTTAAAGCACCTACTTTAAATTTAAATGAGTAAAAACGGTTAGATTTTTATCTAACCCCAGAGATCTCGTGACGGGACTAATCAAAAAGCCATCATTATAAATAAAAGTGGGGTGAGCATTCTCAATAAATGAGATAAACAAGAGGAAGTCTGATAAAATACTGAGAATAGATTAGTTATAATTTTCAACTCGTGTCAACAACTTTATTCAATAGCGTATTAGGATGAGAGATCGGTTGTGGCTGATAGAGGGAAAAGACCATAGCTATAAGAATTCATAGGAGAAGCAGGTAGACAAAAAAGATCATAATTCAAGTAAGTGGCACTATTTGAGGGATAAGAGACTAACACTGGCCTCTTAAAGTTGACAAAATTATATGGAGTATTAAACTAAATCTCTCTCTAAAGCAGTTTAAATTAAAATAAGACCGAATAATAGTATACAGATGAAACTTAAGAAACACTATTTTATTTTACCCAAACTAAATGTCATTTCCTACATTTATACATTATACTAAAGTACGAGCTGTATACAACTCGTGAAATATAATAAAAGGACATACACGGGTCATAATAATAATAATTTTCGTGTCAATATTTGTACTTATTTAGGATTAATTAAATTTAACGCCGACATGTGACGAAATAGTGACGTAAATTCAAACTAGATTCTTAACTACTAGTCTTTAAACATCATACGTAGTTATTTCGTAGATTGACCATTAATTATTTGATAATACACAATATTACTGGAGAAAACCTACTATATATATGGTTTGTTTATTATTTCGCTGTATATTATTAACTATTAAAAAAAATAGTATTAATCCTATAACTACAAGATGTGTCCTGTTACTTTCCGTGTTAGGGCGGGGTTATGAATCTCATCAATTAGGTAAAGAAGACAAATAGAGGGGAGGGCAATAGCTACTAGAATAACATCATGAAGAACATTTCACACTGTTTCGAGTTATTGTATGTCCATTAGATAACGATGAAGAAACTTATTTGAAAATAATGCGGCTTGGAAAAATCCAACAAGTGAAGTGATAAGACTTACTACCACCAGGGCCTGATCATGAAAGAAAATAAGTTGTTCTATGAGAGGTGAAGTTCAGTTTTGCAGACCCAGTTGAATCCATTGAGACATCTTTAAAGGGTTCCCCCATCTGTGGAACTTAAATCCAATGCATATACGTTTCTGCCACTTTAAAATGTAGAAATTATAGGACTCTATTCGTATGAGTTTTCAGCAGATGTGTTTTTTTTAGTCCTATAGTATATTGATAAGATTGTGATTTAAAATATTTTAAGGATTGGTTTACCAATATAGTAACTTTTTATATCTCGAAAAATACTATTTTCAAAACTATAGAGTCGTATACATCATTAATTATTAACATTCACTGTTTTCGCGTTTACCTTTGACAATTACGATATTATCTTCTTCAATTAGCTTAATAAAAAATGTTTTTTTTAATTTTTGATTATGAAACCTGAAAATATAATAAAAAATTCAAATATTTAATTTCAATAGTAAGACGTATCCCATTAATTATATTGACTAAAGTTCATTCAAAAAATCAAATCGAATCTCAATCTCATCTTTATATTTATGATTTTACTTTGGATAAAACTGAATAAGTAAATATTATTATTTTGTAACTTAGCTAAGTCGAATTGACTAAAAAATACCTAAAAAAGACATAGACGCATCCTAAACCTCTCCTTTCTACGTTGAGATAGTTGTTCAGATTAATAATTTGTAAATTACTATTCACTTAAAATATAAGATCATAAATACATTTCGGTCGTGCGAGCCTGCTAGTTGCATAAGTGACATATTATCTAGTCTAAACATATATAAATCCAGTCCATATATTTTGTGCTCAGACAACAAAACCAAGAATCACGATAGCAAGTATATCATAAATTATACATAACGTACCACCTGCTTATTTTTTACCTCTTTCTTGACTAATAATAGGAGAGACAATACCAACTCCGGGGCAGATTAGAATATATACTTCAGGGTGACCAAAGAACAAAAATAGGTGTTGATAAAGAATGTGGTCTCCACCACCTGCGGTATCAAAGACAGAAGTATTTAAAGGCAGATCATTCAACAAGCTTTGTCGATCTAATTCAATATCAGTTATTTATAGAATGTCGATTTATGAAGATTGACCTAAGGCTCATACTACTTGAGTACTAATGTAACGCTATCGTGATTGTTTTATACTAGTTTGAATATTTTTACGTACTTTGTATTACCATCCAAGATTTTATTACACGGATCAATTCATTTTGAATATCTATCACTATAAATAATTTCCGGAATGTGACCGGTCTGAGGATAGGGGTGGGTCGACTGTTAATAAGGTTCCTGCTCCTCTTTCAACCATAGATCTAGCTAAGAGGAGAGTTAGAGAAGGTGGGAGTATTCAAAATCTCAAGTTGTTTAGACGGGGAAAAGCTATGTCAGGGGCCCCTAACATAAGAGGTACGAGTCATTGACCAAATCCCACAATTAGAAGATGCAGAACTATGAAAAAGATTATAATAAATGCATGAGCCGTCACAATGACATTATAAACATGTTCATCTCCGAGTCGGGAGCCGGGTTGACCCAATTCTGCCCGACTCAGTCTGCTTAAAGAAGTTCCCACAAGTACTGCTCAATCTCCTACAATAAAGTACACATGTCCAATCTAAGTTTGATTTGTATAGTAGAATCAACTTTGCCGACTTCAGGTGGAAGTTCCGATGTTATCAAGTGTAAATTTATATAAGGAAAAGTCAAATTAATCACATTATTTCACTTGTGAGTATTTTAAAATATTTAATATTGAACATATTAATATTTTTTATCATTCTTATGAATGTTTCTGATTTTTTTTAATTCCTATTAAAAAGTAAGACATAAAAACATATATATAGGTGTTTTGTGCACACAGGATTTTGATTCTTAAAGTGAAAATTACATTTCATATATAATATACAGGGATGAGGTGCCTGATAAAAAGGGTTACGTTAATACTGTAATTATGTAGATAATACCCTCGTCTAATAGGGTATAAAGGCACTAAAGCTTAAGAATCTCTTATTTCCGGCTTTGAAGGCTGGCAGTTTAATTAACTTAAAGCTCTACAAAAATAACAGGGGGAGTAAGACATTAAATAATAGTTAGACCCCATAAATTTAGAATTTTTATATATTTTTAAGGTATTATGTACCAAAAATATATCTAACATAACAAGTGACATTAAAAGAGCCGGATATTAATTCATAAGAACACCTATAAACGCTCCTCACGGGGGGTCCTATCTTTATTTATAGAGAGATTATTGTGAAGAAACCCCCCAGGAAAGGGGGAGGCGTGCGCAAGAGAGCAGGCCGAACGAAAATTAAATATGAGAGTTGAGTATAGCTCTATCACTTAGTTTATTTATAGAAAAAAACCCCGTATTTTTTACTATTTATAATGAATTATAAATAATAATTAAGTTATTTAAATAATAAGTTTATAGTAGACATAATATTTGAGTATTAATCACAATAAAGGATACATGTCTACGAGAGGAAAAAGAGAGTAGGAGTCTGAGAGTATCGGTTTTTATCCCCTCGAGCACCCCCATACGTTCTCTTAAGAGTATAAAACATTATAGTGTTAATTGTTTTATAAATATAAAACTTATAGTTCAAAATTTTTTTCATTTTATGAATAGTTATAGGATCTTCCACGATGTAGACTTAGAAATACTCACCAGTCATATCTGACAATTTTCCTCTAATCTTGGAAGGTAGATTTAAAAGTTGATAAACCATTTAAATTTAGTATATAGTTTAATATATATTTATATATATGCTTAGAATTATTGAAAAACTTCCGATTTGATAATCGAATATTGAAGTAATTAAATTCGAATTTTTTTTCCCATCTAATTTATACTTTATCGTCTCCTAAAACAAAATACAAAAGATATTTACTATACCATACTTAGTTAGGAAAAAAATTAGACTACAAATTAAAAAAATTAAATTTATTTGTATATAAATTGGGTTTATTAGAAAATTATCTTATCTTATCGTAAAAATTAATAAAGCCGGGGAGATAAAGACCCCCCCCCCCCGAGACACCTTAATACCATAAGCGTGGGTATTTATTTTGTGGTCTCTGAGTCTAATTCAATGCGGAAAATATTTATGTATCCCAATATTACCACCCATTTAGAGAATTATTCCATTTAATAACCTGTAACGGATCGTTACCCTATTGTCAAAGCTTAATCCCACATGCAACTCTATATCAGGTTACCGGGGGTGTAGGAAGGGTGTTTCGTAAAACCTTTGATTCTTGGGGATTATTTTGTTTTCTATTTTCGAGTTATTAGCCTATTTTTATGGTATCATTATGAAGGTGAAGTATATTCCGATTTCTATATGAATTTCTATAATCAATAGACCTCCCAACAGAATATATTAAGTTTAATCAAAACGAAACTAAACTACATTGGTACTAATAATTTTTTATAGTGTTTTTGATTAGTTATATAAATGATTAATATAAAGGAGGCAGCGATTAAGAATTTTCCCTTAGCTTAAAGAGATACAACACTTTAATCTAACTTCCAGAGCCTACACGCGATAAATACAAACCTAATTTACCGACAAAAACACGATCTGGGCTTTTCGATACAGTCGGCGGATATTTATGACTATATTATATTTTATAACCTCTAAAGAGGGTTGTATTACATGAGATAAGGATTATATGGCCAATTGACAACAACCACGGAGATTGTAAATATAATCATGATCTAGTACTGCAGAGAGTCCCCCTCTACAGAGTGTTTCAATAAACGATACTATTTATATACAGTAGATACATAATGGAATGACTCCACAAATGGATCACTAGGAGCCATTAGTGGTGACGGAACGCGCCCTGAAGTTATATATAATAATACTATATATATATATATATGCAGTAGTAACTCCTTCAGACCGTCAACTCACGCAACATGTGGGCTTAACTTAACTGTGCGAGAGAGGGGGGGGGTCGTACGTGTGAGGCCGAATGCATACCCATACACATGAACAAAAACGAATACATGAACAAAACAGAATACATGAAAAAAACCGAATACATAAGAACATACCAGAATACATAAGAACATACCAGAATACATAAGAACATACCAGAATACATGATCATATATATATATTTCAATGTTAGCTGGATACTATTTCAGTACATACGAGATTAAATCTGGGCTGAACATATCATTTTAAAATTATAGTGACGTGTACGAATTTTTGGTCATGTAAATTAGGTAAATGATATTTTTGTCTTAAAGACAAACAGAAATACTTATTATAAATCCATAACTATCTTATATTTCCGATACCTCTCCAGTATTTAGTCCGTACACATCAGGTTAAGAAAATTTAGCTTTGTCCGGTACATAATCCTTTTTATATTTATGAAAAATTAAGTATGTGAAACTTAAAATACATGTCTATTAATTATTTAGAAAAAATAACTCCACATTATTATAGATTCTACTAAAAAAAGGAAATATTTCATATGTTCCATGCTAGGTAATAGTACTTTTTTGTCTCGGTAAAAATTATTAATTAACTATTGTTTGTTTTCAAAAGAATAATTAGTATATTTACTTTTGGTATGCCTAATTATTTGACTAAATAGGGTTTTTTTATGTAATTAATAATCGTTCTATACGAAGTGCCCTGGTCTAAACAACAACAACAACAAAAAAAATAATAAATTATACCCACATCGATCTTTACTATAAAAACGTCAAGCCTTCCAATCACTTTTGACTATTAAAAAGGGTACTGAACCTTTCTATTTCCAATCGAATGAGCCCTTTTTGGAACGACAACGCTTTCTATAAACACCTTGTATGCCCCCAAGGCATAAATTATAACCCTTACCCTAAGGGCTGTAAGGGTGGTTGTCATCCTCTAAGACCTAGTTTCCAGAATTTGCACCTACGTTAAACAAAATGGCTATCTCAAAATTTTGATTGGATGTGTTTGGGGAAATGGTGCGCGTGAGAGGGGCGTTAGTCGCTCTCCAATCACTTTCAACTATTAGAAATGACACTAGCCCTTTCAATTTCCAATCAAATGAGCCCTTTTGAAATTTCTACGATAACAATTTCAATAAAAAAAACCTTATATGCCCCCAGGCCATAACTTACAACCATTGCCATGAGGGCTGTGGGGGGGGGGGGGTATCATTCTCAAAGACCTAATTTCCAGAACTTTCTCCTGCGTTTAACAAAATGGCTATCGGAAAATTTTGATTGGATGTTTTTGGAGGAATGGTGGGCGTGAGAGGGGGGCTAGTTACCCTCCTATCATTTTCGACTATTAAAAAGGACACTAGCCCTCTCAATTTCCAATTGAATGATCCTCTTTTGAAGTTTTACGACAACTCTATCTATAAAACCTTATATGTCCCAAGGGCATAACTTACAACCTTTGCCCCCAGGGCATAATTGATGCTACTTAATCAGTATCAATGTAAGTTATGCCTTCAGGGCATAACTTACAACCCTTGCACTGAAGGCTCTGAGGGGGTTATCATCCTAAAATACCTAATTTCCAGAACTTTTAACTACGTTGAACAAAAAGATATCTCAAAATTTTGATTGGATGTGTTTCGAAAATGGTGGGCGTGAGAGGGGCGTTAATCGCTATCCAATCACTTTCATCTATTAAAAAGGCACTAGCCTTTTCAGTTTCCAATTGAATGAGCCCTTTTGAAGTTTCTACGACAACGCTTTCAATAAAAACTTTATATGCCCCCTAGGCATAACTTACAACCCTTGCCCTGAGGGCTCTGGGGAAGGGGTTGTCATCCTTAAAGACCTAATTTCTAATACTTTCAACTACGTTGATTCAAAAGGCTATGTAAAAATTTTGATTGGATGTGTTTGGGGGAAAGGTGGGCGTGAGACGGGGATTAGTTGCCCTCAAATCACTTTCGACTATTAAAAAGGGTACTAGCCCTTTGAATTTCAAATTGAATGAGCCCTTTTTCAAGTTTGTACGAAAAAGATTACAATAAAACCTTATATGCCCCCAGGGCATATAACCCTTGCCCTGAAGACTGTGGGGGGAGTTTACTGCTCAAAGTTATAATTTCCTTAACTTTGAACGTCGTGGGACAAACTGGCTATCTCAAAATTTTTATTGGATGTGTTTGGGGAAATGGTGGGCGTGGAAGGGGTGTTAGTTGCCTTCCAATCACTTTCGACTATTTTCTAGTTCAAAGGACATGTCAAGGTTCAATTAACACAAACAGCACATACTTCGTGAATCCTGGCTATCCAAATTCGTTTGGTTCTACAGGTCAGTGCACAGTGACTTTAAACCGAGAGAGGCCGAATATCTGTCAAATAAGGTATGAAAATCATAGTTTATTCCTTTTATTTTTTTCTTTTGTTGTTAACCGTATGAAACATATTTGTACAAGCATTCTCAAATTTAAAAAAAATACTTGTATTTCGATCATTTTATCTGCTACATTTCAGTTGTTTTTATACATTTGTTATTTTCCTTAAATACGATGCCATACTAGGGTTTGTGTTTTCACCCCACCCCAACAACCAAAAATGTACATACATTTACTCGCTTTTGGGAACATAAAAGCTAAAAAAAAGACATAAAAGATGTTTTCCATAAATGAACTCACTTCTTAAATGGTTTGACCCCACCTTCCACGAATCAAAACCTAGACTTCACCTTTAGATCCAACTCTTAATTACAAAATTTGGAACCCTAAAGTATCATACAAAATTCATGTGAAACGCTTATTTTGATGATACCATCCTTTTTATCTTTTTTTTTTTTTTTTTTAGTTATTATTTTGTCGTAAATATGTTGCATTACAATTTCCTGTGGGGTAACCCACACGTTCATCTTTCAAATTTCGAAACTTCCAGGAAATTTTGACGTAGTGTAACTTGAATGCTGTTCTTTGAATCTTTGGTTTTGTTCTTTGAATAGAGATTTCAACTTTTTGCTAGATTAACAATATTTCAAACAACCAGTCCAAGTTTGAAGCAATATTTTGAAAAGTCACTCAAATTTTCCAAAATTTAGATCGATTCTTGTTGATGTATAATGCTGGGGCTTTAGTGATGCTTTGCTTGCAGTGATGCATGTAGCTAAGGTAAATTTTACATCCAGACGAATAAAAAAATATTTGATTAAAATTCGTATAGCCCTTTTCGCTTTTGTTTCAATAGTAACTTTATTAGCATCGTTCATGGCTCAAAAAGAAGACACTTCCACTGTGCTTAAAATAAAAAGAAGAAAAAAGAGAACACATCAGTGTCACTCATGCAAAAAAGAGGTTTTCCTTATGTAAAAAGAGGGCTGCAAGTTTCCTGCATCAAGTTTTCGGCAATGGCGATTCTAATGGTGTACTTTTTGTTTCGATTTGACGCCATTTTTGAGGCTTTTCTGTCTATTTCCAGATTCACCTTTATTTTTTTTTTTTCAAAATAACATTTTAGTGTTAACACTAGTCGAATAATAGTTACTATTCCTGAATCAGCTATCAATGGCATTTGTTTCCTATAGACAGATTGTTTTAAACACGTTTTCAAATTTTTGGGTTACTATAGGCCGTGTTTCGTGTTTTACTAGGCTGCATCTATCGCTGCAACCATGATGGCCCTAGCGGCACTGTTTGTCCAAAATTTACACCCAACAGTGGCTTATCTGGGTTTCGAGACCTTCCATGAGTTACCTGAAACAATTTATCATCCTAGATAATAGATCTTGGATTTTTTTTATTAACAATATTTCAAATAAATATTTCAAATTTGAGGAAAAAAAGATTACTTTCTAGTCAATCGACTAGAAATTAAAAATTTAAGTGCCCTTTTTAAGAGTCAAAAGTGATCGGAGGGCAACCAGTCCCCCTTCTATGTACTTTTTATCTGACCTCCCCTAGAACGCATCCCGTCAATAATCTTGGAACAGCCATTGTTGTTCGAAATAATCTAAGGGTCAAATAACTATGCCCTCAGGGATGGCATGACCCCCCCCCCCCAAACAGCTCCTGGTGTATCGGCTTTAAGTTTTGATAGTTCCCTGCTAGGCCTACTGTTTAAATATAGGGTTAATTTTTTTGGAAAGGTGGGGCATGCTGTCTCCTAAGTATCTAAAAAGGCCCCCTTCCATGTACTTTTTAGCTGACCTCCCCTCAAACGCACCCCGCTAATAATCTTGTAACAGCCATTTTTGTTCTAAATAATCTAAGGGTCGAATAAACATGCCCTCAGGGATGGCATGACCCCCCACCCCCAACAGCCCCTGGTGCAACGGCTATAAGTTTTGCTAGTTCCCCACTAGTCCTACTGTTTAAGTATAGGATTTGTTTTTTGGAAAGGGGGGGGGGCATGCTGTCTCTTAAGTCTCTGAAAAGGCTTAGGGTCTTAATGTGAAATTTTCAGGAAACGTTGAAGGCGATGTTAAACAAAATAAAAAAATATTAAGCACTTGCTGGTTATCAAAAGGGTATATCAGCAATATCTCTGGAGTGACTGAGGGTATTAAGTTGAAACTTTCAGGGCATGTTAAGGGGGATGTTGAAAAGTGATTGGAGGACAGCCAACCCCCCTCACCTTTTTAGATCCACCCTCCTCCACACTGGTCAAAATTTTGAGATATCTATTTTTCAGAATAGTCAAGAGGTCCACTAAATGCGACTCCGGGGATGACACGACCCCGAGCCCTTGGAACAAGCGTTGTAAATTGTTCAATTTTTCATTAGTTTACAAATGGGACTTACTATTGAGATAGAATGGAATGTTTGATTCAGGCTGGGTCCAAAAACGTCAAGGGCATTAAGGTGAAACTTCAGGGAATGCTGAGAGGGATGTAGAGCTAAATCAAAAGATGCTATATGCGTCTGGGTTACCAAAAGGACGTATCTGCAAAATATCAAGAAAAGCTGAGAGTATTAAATTGAAACTGTCAGCCCATTTTAATAAGTCTTTTAACAAGTGGTTAGAGTGCAACAGCCCTCCCTCTTATTTTAGCTGTCATTTCCTCAAACATATCCAATCAAAATTTTAAAATGGATATTTTGTTCAAAATAGTCCAGAGGTCAAATGTCTATACCTCCGAGAATGGCATGAGTCTCCACAGGCACTGATTCAAGGGTTGTCAGCTATACAAGTTGCCCATTGTTTACATATAGGATTGTTTCTTTTTAGAAAAGGGTGGCATGTTTGAACCTGGATCTCCAAAAATGCTTAGGATATTAAGGTGAAACTTTCAGAAAATTTTGAGGAGGACCGTGAACAAAATCAAAACACACTAAGTGCATGCTGGTTGTCAAAAGGGTTTGTCAATTATATCTCATGAACGGCAGAAGATACTGAATTGAGACTTGCTGGATATGTCAAGGGGATGTTGAAAATTAATAGGAGGCCAGCAAGTCCCTCTCTTCACCCTTTTTAGATCCCAGTCTCCTCAGGACTGATCAAAAATTTGAGATAGTCATTTTTCAGAATAGTCAAAAGGTACAATAAATCTTCCTCCAAGGATGATATAACCCCCACAGCCCTCGGGGTGAGTGTTCTAAATTAACAAAATTTGCCCCTTGTTTACCTATAGGATTTATTATTGCGAAAGGGGGGATGTTTAATCCTGGGTGGGTCCGTAAATGCTAAGGGTATTATGATAAAACTTCAGAGAATGTGAAGGGGGATGTTGAACCAAATCAAAAGATTCTATGCAATTCTGGGTAATCAAAACGGTGTTTCTGCAAAATCTCAGGAACGGCTGAAGGCATTATTTTCAAACTTTGAGCTTGTTTAGGAAGATTCTGAAAAGTGATCTGAAGGCAATCAGCTTCTGTCCCCACACCGTTTTAGGATACCCCTACCCTCAATACTGAAAAAATGTTGATATGGTCCTTTTGTTAAGAATTGTTTGGAAATGAAGTAATGTTGGATCTTGGGTGGGTCCCAAAAAGCTAAAGGTATTCAGGTTGTAACTTCAGGGAGTTCTGAGCCAAATCAAAAGACCATATGGGCATCGAGATTATCAAAAAGGTGTATCTGCAATATCATAGGAACAGCTTAGGGTATTAACTTGAAACTTTCAGGGATATTATTACTACTACTACTACTACTACTACTACTACTACTACTACTACTACTACTGCTACCACTACTACTACTACTACAACCACTACTACTATTGCGACTTTGACTGTGGCTACGACTACTTGCGACTGTAACTACTTGCAGCTGAGATTATTTGTAAATATGACTATTTTGACTGGGACTGCAAGGGTGACTGCGACAGTTGAGACTGTGGCAGCAACTACTTGCGACTATGACTACTACTACTACTACTAGTACAACTTCAATTGTGACTTACTACTAATACTGTGACTGCATATGTGACGTTTGCTGTGACTAGGACTACTTGCGAATGTGACTACTTTCAACTGCGACTGCTTGCCACTACGACTACTTGCGACTGTGAATATTGGAGCTGGGACTATGACTGCGATGATTTTTGACTGCAACAGCAACTGATTATGACTAAAACTACTATTACTACTACTACTCCAATATTGACTGTGACTATTACACCCACTACTGCTACTACTACTAATCTAATTTTTACTTTGACTGTTACTACTATAACTGCTACTCCTACTGCTATTGAAGTTAACCAAAAGTTCTAAAATGCATTGAGGTTGTCAAAAAGACTTATTTGCAATATCTCAGGAATTGCCAAGATTATTAAATTGAATATTTCATGGAATATCAAGAGGGATGTTGGCCTAAATCAAAAGACTCTATCTGCATCTGGGTGCTAAAACCGGCGTATCTGTGATATCTCAGGAACTGCTAAGAATATTAAGTTGAAAATTTCAGAGGATATTGAGGGGGAGATGTGTTGGCCTAAATCAAAAGACACTATTTTATCAGGGTTGTCAAAAGGGGGAATCTGGGCATATCTACATTAATCTCAGGAACGACTTCGGGTATTAAGTTGAAACTTTCATGGACAACTATTGGGAATGTTAAACTAAATGAAAAGACACTATATGCATCCATGGCTGTGAAAACAGCATATCTTCAAAATCTCAAAAAACCTAAGGGTCATTAAGTTGAAAATTACAGAGAATGTTGTAGAGGGTGTTAAACGTTAAAAACCATGACCATCCCGTTTGTCAAAAGGGCGTATCTGCAATAGCTCAAGAAAGATTGAGATTATAAAATTGAAACTTCCAGGAAATCTCGATGAGTATGTTGTGTAAAATCAAAAGACACCATCTGCATCCAGGTTGTCAAAATACCGTGGGGGAGGGTAAACTTAATTAAAAGTAACTAAGTACATCCCAATTGTCAAAAGAGCCAGTGTGCAATATCTCAGGAGCGGCTAATGGTAGCATACTTAGTTAAAACTTTCGAAGACTATTGATGGTGGTGATGAACTTGATCGAAAGATATTGTCCGCACCCAGGCTGTCAGAAGGGTGTATATTAAATATTCCAAGAACCGTTCAGGTATTAAGTTTAGAATTGCAGGAAATTTTGAGAGGGATCTTGAACTCAATCAAAAGATATTATGTGGGTCCAGGTTGTGAGAGTCATATTCTTTCCGCACCACATCTAACAAACGCTCATGTAAAAAAAAAAAAAAAAAAAAAAAAAAAAAAAACAGATAAAAGAGTTTAAAGAGCCATAAATAAAGAGAGCAGAGTAATTTCTTTGTTATATATCTGTTCTTCCATTTCTTTTTTATTCAAATATAATCTTTTGAGCGCTCTCCCAGGTGGAGTCTTTCGAGCATATTATCTCTAAATAACTTCTGAATTAAAAGTTTAGTTCAAGGAATTGAAACTGTTTTTAGGTCACCTTATGCAATTTAAGAATTTAAATAAGAATCCGATATTCTAATTCTTGATCCAGTTACCTGAAAAACAGGAGAAACATTCGATATATTAACCAATAATTAAACTTTGGCAATGACAAATAAACATAAATTAATTTTTGAAAATTCCAAAGAGAGTCTTTTGAAAGAAATGTAAAAATTTATATTAGAACTTAAGACGAGCAGAAATAAAGTTAGATAATTATTCAAAATTAAAATGACCAGAAATTATCGTCAAAGAATATTTGAAGCCGAAAATGAACAAAAATTAAAGTAAATAATCACTTTGAAATAACAGGTCCTGAAAGAGGTTAATAATTAAATCTTAAAACGAGTAAAAATTAAAATGCATACTCAAGTTTAACTCAAAATAAAAACTGCTACAAACAGGAGTTGTACTGCTACCCCCCCCCCCCCCCCGCTTAACCGTAAACCTTCTAAAGTCTATTTTGTCATTTGCAGTTTACGAAAATCAATATACTTTTTAAACATGATTTTTATAATTATAACATCTGAAAAATAAAAAAGTTACTATTAAATAAAATCTTAAATCTTAAATTGCTGAGATTTCCAGGATTTCAAATCATTATATGTTAAGCCATCAGTTCGTTTTCATTAGTTCTTTGCAGTCATCTTGATTATGGCAATGATTAATTTTTATTTTTCGTCGAAGTTTTGAAAAACTATAGCACAGTGTTAAAAACAATTTTCAATCAAACACAATCGAAACAATAGGTTTGGAAGATTTTAGGTTAGGGAGGGGAGGAGGGTAGTTGTCAATCTCCTGTTTGCTGTTAGTCTTAACTGTGACTTGAGTATTCATGTTAAGTTTTACGATTTAATTAGTCATATGTATATATATATATATATATATATATATATATATATATATATATATATATATATATATATATATATATATATATATATATATATATATATATATATATATATATATATATATATATATATATATATATATATATATATATATATATATATATATATATATATATATATATATATATATATATATATATATATATATATATATATATATATATATATATATATATATATAGCAAGCCAATCTGTTAATATTCCCTCTGTGCTTGTTATGGATTAAATAAAAAAACAAGTTTTTTCAACTGAAAGCAAGGAGCGACATTGAAACTTAAAACGAACAGATATTATTCCGTATATGAAAAGGGCTGTCCCCTCCTCAACGGCTCGCTCTTTACGTTAAAGTTTTTTACTGTTTTAAAAAACAGAGTTGTTAGAAAAAGTCAAACTTTAGCGTAAATAGCGGGGCGTTGAAGAGGGGGCAGCCCCTTTTATATATGGAATAATTTATGTTTGTTTTGAGTTTGAATGTCGCTCCTTACTTTCAGTTCAAATAAAACTTGTTTCTTTTTATTTAATTTTTGTTCGTTTTTTAGTTAATTCAGCTTTTATTTGCATAAAAATTTTACTTTTCTTTTGCTAAATGGATGTCTTTACAAATTAACTTACGTAACTAACTTCTATATTCGTATATTTTTCTTCTGGCAAAAAATACAAAGTTGCAGATTTTTCCAGATATGAGCTTGAAACCTATGTAATAGGGTTTTCTGATACGCTGAATCTGATGGTATGATTTTCATTAAAATTCTTTCACTTGCAGGGGATGTTTCCCCCTTCTTTAAAAAATCGAGTAAATTTTCTCAGGCTCGTAGCCTTTGATGAGTAATACTAAACTTAATAAAATTTATATATTTAGGATCAGCATTATAAACACAATCTTTTGATACATTTATTGACATCAAAATTCCGTTTTTAAAAGTTTCGATTACTATTGAGCCGTATCGCTTGTTTTTTTATTGTTTTTTTTATTACGTATATGTTATTACGTATATGAAGGGGTTCTCCCCTTACTCAATACCACGCTCTTTACGTTAAAAGTTAAAAAAAAATTTTATTCACAAACCCCTGAATCACAAAGGCCGTTTAATTAGAATAGATAGCTCTTTTGAAAGCGCTAAAAAAAACTGTAGCATAAAGAACGAGGTATTGACTTGGGGGAGAACCCCCTCACATATGTTATAATTTCTGTTCGTTTTAAGTTCTAATATTCCTTCTTACATTTCAGTTGAAAAAAACTTGTTTTTTTTATTTAATTTCTGATCGTTTCTTAAATAATGCTTGGAAATCCGGCGCCCCCTTCATGGAAAAGTCCCTTCCCCCAACGAAACATCCTACACGGACATATTCTCCATAGTAACTCCCTCCTCAAGCCCCCCCCCCTCTAAAAAAAATCCTTCCTGAAAATGGTTGTATACTTCCCAATAACCAATAAATAATGCTGGCAAGTCCGGCCCCCCTTTCTTGGCAATTTACCTTCCCACAGGAAAACTTCCTTCATGAACACATCCTCCAACATACCCCCCGACCCCCCCTTACGACCCACAACCACAAAAAAAACCTCCTGAAAACTTCTGTATACTTCCCAATAACCAATACCATATGTTAACATTGGGTAAAGTTCATAGCTTTTAGCCCTCCCTCTGAGAACTTCGGGGGATTAAGTCAACATAAAAGACATATTTATCATATTATCGACCATGCTGACCAAAATGGCTATCTCAAAATTTTGATCGGGTGAATTTGGGAAAAAAATAAGCGTGGGAGGGGGCCTAGTTGCCCTCCATTTTTTTTGGTCAATTAAAAAGTGAACTAGAACTTTTAACTTGCGCTCGAATGAGCCCTCCTACGATGTTTTAGGATCATTGGGTCGATACGATCACCCCTGGGAAAAAAAAAACAAAAAAAGACAAAAAACAGATAAACACGCATCCGTGATCTTTCTTCTGGCAAAAAATGTAAAAGTCCACACTTTTGCAGATAGGAGCTTGAAACCTCTACAGTAGGGTTATCTGATACGCTGAATATGATGGTGTGATTTTCATTAAGGTTCTATAACTTTTAGGGGGTATTTCCCCCTTTTTTGAAAATCAGCCAAATTTTCTCAGGCGCGTAACTTTTGATGATTAGCACTAAAATTAATGAAAGTTATATATTTGAAATCAGCATTGAGATTTAATTCTTTTGATATATCTATTTGTATCAAAAACCCGTTTTCTACAGTTTCGGTTACCATTGAGCCGGGTCGCTCCTTACTTACAGTTCGTTACCACGAACTGTTTGATAATAACTTTACGTCTGACCATCTCCCACTCAAGTTCAGAGCATATTTCCCGTGGGCTCAGTTACCACAAGATATGGACAGCGCCGAGTTGAGTAAAAGGTGGATTAGGTTACCGAATTGGTCTAGGGTTAATGTTCAAAAATTCGTCGTGTGATGTAAAATAAAGTCGTGTGGTGTAATCTTAGACAAAATCCGTGTGCCCTATGATCTACTTTGTAAGTCTGCTCGTGCAGATTTAGTTGATAGGCGAGTGAAGCTAAATGTATACTGTGCCGAATTGATTAATTCTTTGCGTGTTGCCGAACTTGCGGCTGTTCCTATTAAGTGTCTTAAAAGTGAGACGGAAATTATCGGGTGGTCAAAGAACCCAACTCTTTGTGAAGCATAGGGCAAATTTTGGTTGAAAATTTGGAGAGACTGGGGCTCTCCTAGGTCTGGTAGTATAAATCAGATAAGATTGCATACTAAGAAACGGTTCGCAAATGAGCTTTCCAAGCATAGGAGCTCAATTCTGTCAGTTTATTATTAAAAAGTTCATAGTAATCCAAATAAGCTTTGAAAAATGTGTGCTAAAACCACAGAGTAATTGCCTTAATAATTTATCAGATTATGACATCCCTGAATCAACTTGGGTTGAATATTATGAGAACGTGTTCTCTGCCCCTGAAAAAAAGCCTTGCGGATTATTTTAAGTGACAGTTAGATTCTTTCTTAGCTAGTTCATCTGATTCTGATGTTGTGGTTTCTCTAGAGTGTGTAATGAAGGCTATTAATCGCCTTAAGGAAAAGAAATCCAGGGGTTCAGATAACATTTCCGCGTTCCATGTCAAAATATGTAGTCAATTATTCCTTCACCATATTACTCTGTTATTTCAAATGATTTTCGTCACCGGAATAGTTCCGTCATCTTTTTGTATTGGGGCTTTAACTCCGATCCCTAGGAAAGGTAAACCTCATCGGGAGTGTTCGTCTTTTCGGCCAATTACGGGTTCGACAACTTTTTGTAAAATATTTGAGCTTTTGATAATTAATGAGGTCCGAAATAAGTGTTATAGCCCGGACTCACAGTTTGGATTCCAGCCGCGTCTGGGTTGTTGTCATGCGTTGTCTGCCGTAGCATCTATTCTCGTTGATGCCGAGAAAACTGGAGAGTTTGGCTCTCGTGGCGTACGATGTTCAATGTGCCTTTGACTCTTTTATTCATGATGCGTTGATATTGGATATGGGAAAGCGCGGTGTAAAACTGGAGAAAACTGGAGAAAGTTTGGCTCTCGTGGCGTACGATGTTCAATGTGCCTTTGACTCTTTGATTCATGATGCGTTGATATTGGATATGGGAAAGCGCGGTGTAAAAAAAAAAGGAACCCTTCTTCCTTTAAAAGATATGTATGCAAATCTGAAAGCCGAACTTAAGTTCTCGCATCAGCATCCGGATCATAAAGTAAAAATAATCCTTTTGTCTCGGTTAAAAATGGAGCTCGACAAGGGGCAATAACTTCACCTACTGCTTTTAATAATACAATAATCCGAGGGAAAGAGAGATGTAAAACAATTTGTATCCTGCGATGTATCGATGTTTCGTTAATACCATGCGCGGATGATATATTTAATTCGAGTCGCACTGTTTCGGGTATAGAGGAAAACTTTTACATACGTTTACGGGTATAGAGGAAAACAAGCAGCTCGGAATAGAGTTTAACGCAGAAAAGTCGGAAATCCTGCTTTTTAATTGGAAATCAGTCACCGATGGTTTTACGATTGCTCTTGGAAATACAAATGTTAAGCCAGTCCAGTTCATTACATACCTTGGCCTTCCTATCGGTGCAACTCTAAAAACAACCCTTCAAGGGCTTATCGACCATCTACAGAAGCGAACCGGTTTTGTATATAGTAAAATTATTTCAAATAAGTTGAGGTTCAACAGAAAAGTTTTAGCTTATCTTTATAATACAATGGCCCTTTCTCCCATTTTTTGTATTTGATCTCTTTTTGCAGAATTTTTCCCGAGTGCAATAAATGTAAACTTCAATCTATTTTCTTAAAGTGTGCTAAGTTTCAACTTCGTCTCCCGCTTTGGTCCCGAAATTCTTTTCTTATTAGGAATTATAATACAGCAGATTCAGCTTCAGCAATAATTAAGCGGGGATCCCACGGCGTCAATAGAGTTAATAAAGTTTGTCATTAAAGTGCAAACCATAAAGTTTGTCCCGCTCACACAAGGATTTCATCTTTTTGACTTAACAACAGTTTTTCATAGAAAAGTAACTGAAATACTCAGACATGGAGCTGAGAAAGCCATCTTTTTAAGCATTTTTTCCTTTTAATACTGAATAAAAATAGTTTTTGTTTCTTTTACCAGGCTAAATATTTAAACAAGTACACACGATTATATTTGTAGAAACTTATTTGTATGTTGTTTATTTGAAATTTTCCACACGTCTTCTGCTATTGGCTGAACTTTGCGGACTTTCTTGAAAAAGTTAAATAAATTTCAAATTTTTTCCGGCAGCAATAAAGTCAATAAAGTTTTGCAAGGAAGACAGTTAATTAACTTTGTAGAGAACCTTATTGACGCCGTGGGAGCCCCGCTTTAATCAGACATCAAAGTTCAATAATAATGTTAAAAGCCATCCGTGGTTTGAAATCCTCCGCCAAAAAACTTACTTCGTTTTTGTTTTGTCTGTAGTTTAACCAGTCTTTTCTTACTAGTAAGTATTACATTGAGTCTAACACTTCGATGTTTATGTGTTTTGTTTTTGTCGTGTATATTTGTTTTTCTTGTTTGTCTTTTTCTTGTATTTTTATGTACTCCGACTCTTTTGTTTGATTTTGACGGGCAATAAAATATTATTGTTATTATTATTATTATTTATATATATATATATATATATATATATATATATATATATATATATATATATATATATATATATATATATTTATATACCTGTCCTGTTATCTTTGTGTTTGATGTAGTTATTCGTTTTAATTTCTGCTTTTTCTGGGTTTTCTTATTATTCTTTGACAGTAGTTTCAGGTCGTTTTAGGTTTGAATTATTATAGGACTTTATTTCTGCTCGTCTTAAGTTTCAATATGGCTCTTCGCTTTTCTTAGTGAATCCAAGAAAAGTGAACTCCAATTGTGTCATGACCACCCGATGACACTTATCTATTTATCGTAATATTGTAACTGTTTAATTTACTAGATTTGGTGTCTTTTTAGTCTAAAAGTTATACAACAAGTAATCAAGTTTTTGGTTTAAAGTGCTTTCATTTTTCAACTTTTTACACTACGAAATATCATCAGAACATAAGCAGACGTATTCTAGTACCCATAGTTTTTGTGTAATAGTCTTTCGAATTGTTTGAATGAAAACCAATTTTTTATTGATTTTTAATTTGAAATTATTAATTTTAAAGAATTTATTAGATTGACATTACCTATATCTTTCCCACATTTGAAGCAAGGAACAACACTAATTACTTATCAACTTCACAGATTGGATTTTGAAGTGTTTTCATTAGCACAGCCAGATGTCTCTGAACATCGCTGCGTATTTGACAGATTTGAAGTTTCTGGAACAGTTAATCAGATCCCAGCAATATGTGGAGATAACCCTGGGCAGCATAGTAAGTCATTTAGTAATGTGTTGTTTTTTTTTTGCAAAACCCAAACTGAATAATCATGAACAAGGTTTATTCTCGTTGACAGATAAGAACAGAATCATACTCGGCTGCAACCAAAGGATTGTTTATTACAAAACGAAAATATTTCCTTTTGATTCTATTGTGGTGAACTTTCATTTTATGTTCTGTTATAATTACTTTAAAAAAGATTTCTTTGAGTACATATAATACCATTGGATGGCATGTAACAAATCTACTGATGCTATAGTTTCATGTTTTTTTGTCCCTTGCACTCGTCATAGAATTTAACCGGTTTCTCAAAAACTTACCGCAATATTATTAATTAATTAATTACGACATTACATGTATAGAGCTATTATAAGTAGCAACTTTATACGGCGCAACGGATTTTTTGAAGCATTGCAAATCTGAAAAAAAAATTATTTTGATAAAAAAAAATTTTTAAGTTTTTTACTCGCTGAATGATCTGGAAGTGCTTCCGTGCAGCGCAATTTCCATTTAGAGAGAAAAGGGGTTTTTATTAAAAAGAAATAAAACACATTAACAACAAAACCCGAAGTTTATTAAACTTGTATGGGCAGACACATTTGACTTCTACTGTATGTCAGGTTTAGCCTAGCTGTAATTCCTTCTCTCTTTCTTTCTCTCCTTTTATTTTACCAGCCCTTTTTCAATGGTTGGTCTGTTCTAGTTCTCTTTAGCCTACTCATATACCATTATATTAATTGTCCGTTAAAGTAAATCAATCATTTTTTGTCAAATTCAAAGATTAATTTAATATTTGTAACATATATGCGTGTAAATTTTTATGTCAAAGTTTTCATTTTAATTTTGGTGTATTTTTGTCAAGATAACGAAAATCTTAACGAAGGAATCTTTGTTTTTACTAATCTAAATTAGACATTAAAAAATTCCCAAATTCCATAATCTGTCACAATTCTATGTTTGTCAGTTTTAAAATAATTATATTATTTTAGTGTACCTTCACATTGGTTTTGGTGAAAAACCGGCTCAAATTAACATTCTGACCTCTCAACCTCTTGGACTCACATTCCCACCTTCCAGAAATTGGAGAATTTTTACGACTCAAATACCATGTGATTATACAAATGCAGGTCTACTAACGGATAAAGGAGCTCAACTTCAAGGTATGTTCACTGAAATTGGCAAGACAATTTATTTATCATTATTTTGTTTTTCTTTACGCTTACGGTAAACTTCGCCTAATTGGATTTCGAACTTTCCTGCTTACAGCTTAGACACAGGTAAGGATAGCTAGGGCTCTATTCCGGGAGAGATATATTAATAGCCATGAAGGTAGGGGTACCTATTGGAGGGGGGGACAGGTCAAGTGGGGCAATTACCCCACCCCCCTATAGATCCTCTTTCTTATATATAAGACTATAACTAAGACTCTAGACTGAAAATACATTTTTTTGGAATTTTCATTGATTTCTCTTCGGGAGGTGGGGGGAGGGTCATTTTAATCGGAAAAAATTGCCTTCCCCCGCCCTAGATTTTGGAAAATTCATACCCCTTTATATTTTTTTAAAATTAACATCACTGTGTGAAGGGGCCTTTTTAGCCCCTACTCCACCAAAAGAGCATATTATTGCATATTAGTTTTAATTAATTTGGGGGGGGGGGGGATAACGGTAAAATAATAATAATAATAATAATGCATTGAAGTTTTTTAACCCTTTACTATAGGCAACACCGGAGCGTTACTTACTGATCTGGTTTGTTTCGTTCGCATTTTTGTCCAGAAAATGTGATGAGCTGTTTCGTTCCATTGATTTTTTTTTTTCAATTTTGTTACTAAAAAGGCTTCTTAAATCTTATTAAAAAAACAGAGGTCTAGTCATTTTGTTATCTCTTAGGACATCTGATCGACATTTCAAGGTACCCATTTTGTAGTTTCTCTGCGGCTGCTCAATTTTGCACATGGGAGAATTTTCCATGAAGTTGGGGTGGGGAGGAATTTTCTGGGAAATTTTTTCGTGGCGGGAAGGAACGCTGGCCCAACCTGCAACTATGCACTTGGAGCTGAGCTTGAATAGTGTTACTTTATTGCTGACATTTTATTCATTCTAGCACCACCTGGCTGTCTTCAGTACTATACTGGATTTTCAGGAAGGATCAAATCATTCAACTTCAATTTTGACACGCTATCCCCCACTTCATCAAGGCAATTGTCCAACCAACAATACACCATCTGTGTCAGACAGGAGTCAGTAAGTATTATTTTCTTCTTAGGAAACAGATTGCTTATTACTTGTTTTGCTTATGTCTCCAGTTTTTCAAGTTTATAGTTTTATTTTCTGGTCATATTCCAAAAAGAAAAAAAAAGGTCAACTGCGTTATTCTTAAACGACGGTGTCATCAAGTATTACTAGCGCACTTCTTCTCTGGATCAGAGAAACACACCAAAACATAAATTTACAAAAGAAATATTGTTCTACTTTTGATTGTTGGGAATCTTTTTGTGTAAATGGAGTGCATAGAAGATGATGTTTAAATTACGTTGGATCTCCTCTACGGAAGAAATCACAACTTTTTCCCCATGCTCATACCCAGATTTTTAGTGTGGGGATGAGGGTCTATTGCCTTGGAAACATAAACATTGCATTCTTGAAAATATTTTCTTGAGACAACTAAATGCATATTTTATTTTTTAATTATTTATTTATTATTACCACAACGCAGAAAGCTTTTGATTGTCTTGCATTTAACGAGCATTTATCTTTGGTTCAGATGCATCTTTGATGTCTAGGTTTCAAATTATTTCGATTACAAGTATCGAGGTAATTTTCATTAAAATAGAAAAAAACAAAATTATTTTCAATGAATGTAAAGAGCACTGTTAAACTTTAAGAGAAAAAAGAATTGTCCTAGCCATAAAGAGGAGGATTCCTCCATCTCATCAAATGACTGCCTTTTAAGCTGAAGTTTAGATTATCATCACAATGTTTCATCAATAAAAGGTTCTCTTAGATAAATTTGCTTAAAAAAATAGTATGTTCAGCTAAAATGTTTCCCGAGGCTACTGGTAAAATCTACCACCATCAGCTGGTATATTTGTTGGATTCTGAAGGGCGTTCAGAAAAGTGAAAATAAGAAGTCACAGTGCTTAATAAGAGGAAACTGGCAGTCCCAGTCCTATTTAGGAAACTCCGTTCATTTAAGTTTTAACGTTGCCCTTCACTTTCATTATTTATAGTTATTATTTAGATCAAGGTCATTTTTAATCCAATTTATGTTAGCCATTCATAAGATACGTAAGTTTCCACCACAGATGAAATAGCCATTGCCCCTCTCCCACAAACCTTCCCCACGCCCTGTATTTTAAGTTTCTTTTTTAAGCACAGTATTTCAGTTCTGTATATACTGATTTTTATTTGTTTTACCCTACACTGTAAATTATTAAGACTAAAAACCACAACTGGAAAGTTGTATATAAACAGACCTCTTACCATCCTCTTGTTGATGGACTCTCTCCTAATTTTTTTTATGATTATATTTTGCTCCTCTTTGAGCCAAGGAAATTTCCTTTGGTGGAAAATGCCGCTTTGTTGTGGTGCAATCTTGTTATTATAAAAAAAAAGACAATAGAATTTTAGGTTTTTGTTTGAATAAGAACTATCCCGATATTGTGTGACCACAGGTTCGGTACGATTACCCCTGTGTTCAGGTTAGCGTTTGGGCTAAAATTATACGTTTTATTAGTATGTTTTGTTTTACTTTCAGTTCTTGCAGACAAGAGCCATTGTTCACTTATCATACATTTCCATGAACAGTCTGTCTTTTTTTATTTCAAATACTATAATGTAAACTAAACTTCTATCGTGCCTTAATGGTTAAATTTATTTGGTTACGATCTTTCTACCTTTATTTATAACCCCCATTTCTAAAGTTGTAACTCCTATTTGCAGGGGTACTGTGGAATCAGGTATCGAGTTTGTCAAGATCCAGTAAATGCACCCCCTGGACTTGGATTTTCTCTAGGACCGAATACGGTTCCAGCGGTATCAGGTTGGTTATAGTCAAATCTTTAAAGCCAGGTTTTCTTTAAGTCTTTGCTTTGTTTCTCTCCCTCTCTCTCTCTCTCTCTCTCTCTTTCTCTCTCTCTATCTCTCTCCCTCTCTCTCTCTCCTTTTTACTTTTTACAAATTTTCTTCTTTCGACTTCTTACTAGTAACGCAAACTATTATGACATTTGTCTCGTTCAATATTTTATAGATGGCACATGTTGTAGATTTTTTGTAAACATCGTTTTATTTGTAAACACTATTTAACATCCAAATTTTTTAGCCACTGATGGAGGATGTGTATCTGACTACATCACAATCCCGTGTGCAAGTGATACTTATGGATCTCCAATAAACCTGAACAACGGTGGTAATCCAAGTGTTTGTGCCCAAAGACTCTGTGGACAGATATTCAGCTCTGTGGCGGGAAGAGCGATACCTTCTGATGTTTATAGTAAGTTCAGATTTTTTTAAGACGAAATATTATTTTTTTTTGTTTTTGTTTGACCCAAAATACAGACAAACAAAATATTCAAATAGAGCCAACAGAAAGCAAAGCTTTATCAAAATATCTATCATCAAAATAAATTTTGTGATCCATTAAAAGACACAATAAAACAAAACAAAGAAGAATGGGGAAAAAATAAATAAATAAAATGACAACCTAGAGCTGGAGAGAGACAAGGGAGACTACCCTGGCGCAGAAAATTCACAATATATAATGCAAATAACAATTATAGAGTAGGAAATACCTGTCATCAAGAGTAAATAATATATTCTGTTAATTTTTTCTTTAAAAGGTCGGCTATTCAGATTCTTAAATCTATTATTTAATTTAAACCTATTTGCTGATGATGGGATTTAAAATTCTATTGAAAATCTAGCTCTTTCATAATTTACTGATGGGAGCCTATATGTCTCGAGACGAGCCGGAATAGGAGCGAGCGATCGAGAGGGGATGGCAAGAATATGTGGATCATAAAAGTAATTTGCTGGAGGCTGAATATCATAATGCCAAAGTGATAACTACAGATCTTTAAGTTGACTAAGGTTTCAAATATTAAGATATAAGAAGAGAGTTTCTGGTTCTGAAGGATTTTGAAGTCTTGTGGGGCGAATTATTACAGCTTTATTTTGTATGTAAAATGAACTGGGAATGAATTTAAATAAATAATTGGATAATATCTTAGGTATTATTCTCGATGTAAACTCGATGTAAAGAACCTAAATTATGGGCTAGTTTTATAGGCAGATGATCAAAATGACTACAGAAAGATAATAACTCATCAATTTTGATTCCCAAATATCTATATGTCTTAATCCTTTTTATCTTACTTCCAGAAATAGCTCATCAATTTCAGTTTTAACAATTCCTTGATTAGATCTCCCAAAAACCATAAATTTTGTCTTAGACAGATTCGGGACTAAATTATTACGAGAAAACCATTGGATAACTGAATTCATTTCTCTCATTAAATTTTCAATCAACAATGAAAGGGTTTTAGGCTCAACGGATACCACTGTGTCATCCGTAAATATAAACGCTAGGCTATTCGTATTGGATAAAAAATTAGGGAGAAATCTTTTTAACTGTCCTAATATAGATCCCTGGGGTACACCAATGTCACCCTAGAGAATTAGGCAGAGAAAGATGGTCTTGAATTTCTACTTTGATTTCACGATTTCGTAAGCGTGATTTAATTAAATCAATTGTTTTTCCGCGAATTCCTTATTATTTTTTTTTTTTTTTCAAACAAAATAGAATGATTTAGAGTATCGAACTCGTCTTTTACATGAAAAATATGCATGATACATGATTAACATTATCCAGTGAATCATTAATTTTAAGCAAAAGGGTTGCAATTACTTGTTCCAATTTTATTATTGTTATTACTATAATTGAAACAAAATATATTAAGAATGGATAATTTTTTTGATAAGACAGTAAAAATAAAATTCAAAAACTTTTCAATACAAAATTGATTATAAGAGTTCGAATGTTTGGGCTTCACATCCGGAAATTTTTATAAACGAAAGAAAAAAGGCCCTAAATGTTCGAACTTTTATCATTATTTTTGTGCTAATAAGTTTTAATTTTCGTTTTCCCTGTCTTATCAAAAAATTCGCCCGTTTTGAACATACTTTTGCTTCAATTATAAATAGAAATGTAGTGGGATCTAAGATACTACTTTTTGCTATTACTACTATTATCCAAGATTTGTGGTACCATAATTTTGATTTTGGTAATTATACTTCCTGTGGTTGAAACATAATTGGTTCAAAATTGTATATTCTTTTTTATCTTCTGCTAAATTTTTTGACGCGTAATTTGAAAGCTTCCTTTGAATCCGATGCAGAAAATCAACACATATCGTCTGATGTATAAAGACATACCATTCAGGTATGTCCGTTGAGGTTCAATGTACCATTTCGGTTTAATTACACATTTTGCTGGTCAATAGATTTGCGAGATTGTTGATATGCTTAGAATTTATTCCGGCATTCAATTTAGTATGTTCTCTTGCTATACTTTTGTAAGGCTCAGCAAATTATTGATCATGATGATATAAATGGAAGACAAGAAGTACCAGGTAAACAAAAAGAAGGATCACACTTTCTTCCGGGGTAATATTCATGACAGCAGTGGAAATGATTTTCCAGAGAAGTGTCGATCATGAAATAGTCCATTTGAAACTGTTTTGAAGCTCCGATTACTTTTTTTCATTAATAAATGTTTAAATTATTTTCAAATGTGGTAATGAAACATGACAAGCAGAAAAAAAATTAGAAAAAATTTTCTTTTTCCGCTACAAAAAAGTTACAATTTTTAAGGCTAACTGTGAGATCTTCGGGTAGTCATGACGTATATTACAACTATTTAAGGATAGCTTTCTATAATGTGATGACTTTTTATGGCTGTTTCTGTGGCACTTCCTAGGATGATTCTCTATGGCCCTTCGCTTTCACTTGAACCGTTAGAAATTTTTAATTCCCCATGCAGTAAGAAAAAAAATCATTTGAAACTTCTTAGTGAATTTGAATACACAAATTTTATTACTGGTTTTTTACCGTAATTTAATTATCATCTGCCTTATTCTACTGTTTGAAAGGGCAATTATCCATTATGTTGTATAAGTTAAAATCAATAATGTATTAAAAGTAGTACCAGAAATGTAATTAATACTTTTCCTTTTTTCTGTGACTTGGGACAACTCTCCTTGGTGTATATTTTTCTTATATACTGCAAAAAAATAATGATAGTTCTACCGTTTTCATCTTTTCAAAAGTGTTATTTTTGTCGTTTGTTCTTATTATTATATTTTCTTTTAAGGCACTTCCTCTCCATTTGAGATCAGGTACTACACTGACAATGTTGAAGCCTCCGCGGGTGAGCAAGGAAATCTTGGCTTTTGCTTAAACTACAAGCAACAGATATGTAGTTCTACATCGAATCAAATCCCATAGACATGTCATTGTCTTTATCATCGTATTTTTTGTTTTTTAAGATATTATTTAATTTATTTGAATAATAAACAGTATTTATTTTTATTTCATGGTTATATTCAGTCAGCTTTCACCGGTGTATTAAATACCATTTCTTACTACTTCCTAGAGGGAGAATGCTACCATATAAATTATTGGCTCTATTCCTACTTGTTTATGAGTACTCGGGTAAGATCAGGGTTTTACTGGTAAGAATAGATATTAGGGCAATTCTAGTTTGGGCAAAATTAGTTTTAAATTTATGGCGAAGAAGCTGATCAAGAACCGAATTGATCACCAACGACAACGACTTTTTTTTCCGTTTGTAATTTGAATTGTAACTCCCAACCAAAAGAAATCAAGAAATAAAAGAAAAGTTCATATAATTCAACCACAAGAGCAACCTTATAAGAAAATTAAAATATATTTTCTTGTGAATTATTATCGCTTCTAATCAGCAGTTGTACCAAACCAATCCTGCTCAACTCATCCTCAGGGCTATACTCTGGTGTTTCTATTCCCCATAGTATAGTGCAGACGGTTTGATATAATTCTATTTTCCCTTCTTGTTTTAGTTTTTTTTTTTTTTTTTTTTTAAATATTTTTACAATAGGAAATGTTTAGAATTCCTCCAAAAAAAAAATTACCACCAGATCCCAAAACAAATTCCAGTGAAAGTGCCACAGTAAAAGATACCCATCTTGGCTGGTCAAGCACACTATCTCAAAGTTCAAATGATAGCTCCCTGCCCAAGATCCTCCCTCCAAAAACTTAGGAATTTACCTTAAAATTACTCCTACTACCCCCTTTGAAATAAAAATGATCACTGCAATAAGAGTTGCAATTTTTAAATTACTAAAATCAACGTTCTCTCTTAATATTAACCGTGATGGATCTCTGCTAATAGCTGTAGAAGATCAGAAATCAGCAGATACAATAATTAACCTAAAATCCCTTCTGAGTACCCAAATTATTGCATCTCATTGGAACCCAAAACAATCACCAACAAAAATAGTAGTTTATAATTTTCCCCCAGAGATATCCACTCAGGAGTTAAAAGAAGGCCTATCAGATAGAGCTGGAAACACAATCCCAGTTGAGGATATTACCCAACTTGGAAAACATAACTCTAATGGCCTAAAAACTAGTAAATCCTTCTTCTCCACACTGAAAGAAAAAATTATTATCCCAGAAAAATTATTCCCATTTGGGCAAATCAAACCACACAAGGAAAACAATCCTAAGCCTATCCATTGTCAAAAGTGTCACAAACTGGGACACACGCCAAGCAAATGCAATGAAATTCTCCGAGAGTGTAGTAATTGTAAAGCTTTCCATCCTAAAGAGCTGACAACTTGCAACAACACTCAGCCTACATGCATGAATTGCAAAGGCCCGCATGAATCTACAAATAAATCATTATGCCCTGCATACAAGAAAAGAGCTCTAACACTCCAAATATCATCAGAGAAGGCCATCCCATACCCCTTTGCAGCAACGGAAGCAAATGCTGCCCAAAAATACCAAAAAAAGCCTGTGATGAAACCAACCAAAACCCCCAAGTCACACGCCCCAATGCAACAAACACCCCCTATAAAACACCATCGTCTAAGCCCCCGAGCACAAATCCCTATCAGAAGAAATCACCAAGCCAACAAGCCTCCTTGCCTGGTGAGATGAGGTCAGCCTGGCCCCCCTCCCAAGAAGAAACAAACCAGAAACACTACCAGGAATCAATCCCCTAACCGAAAAACAGGATGCACAACCAAAAATACAATCCCCAAATATATGCATATTCATTCCAAACAGTAATGAAGTTCAGGCCATGAGCATGCATCAACTACAAAAAACAAAAATCATTGCAGAATTGGCAAACATCTACATCCCTGGTAATATGCTCATTCAAGCAAAAAAAGATCTTGCTTTACTTTTAACAAAGCGGAACATTGATACACAGTCATATGAAGAATAAATCAACAACACAACATATATCAATACTCCAATGGAATGTAAGATCACTCACAGAAAATAAGCTAAATGAACTAATATCTTTTATGAATAATAACTCCATTAATATTGCTTACCTCCAGGAAACTCATTTAACCCAAAATCAACAAATTAAGTCTCTGGGATATACTATCCTCAGAAAGGATAGGTCTTCAGAGAGAAAAGGAGGTGGGGTAGCTTTATTAGTTAAAAATAATATAAAATTTTGTGGCATCAATTTTCCAGACTTTGCAAATGATGTTGATGTAATTGGTATCAGTGTTTGGCTGAATAATTTAAAAACCTACATAATAAGCTTTTATAACCCTAATGGCAAAACTACAGATGCCATGGATTTCTTTAATTAAATAAATAATCCTAATATGTTAAAAAATATCATTATTTGTGGAGATTTCAAAACCCACAGCCTTTTGTGGGGGAATAAACCAGCAAATAAAGCTGGTAAATTCACTGAACATATGACTTCAAATAATAATGAATTAGCTGTTGCTACCCCTCAAAACTTGAATACATATTTCAACCCCAAAAGTGGCAGATTCTCCACAATTGACCTACAAATTGTGTCATTAAATTTTTGAACAAAATTTACGTAAATAAAATTGATAGTCGATGTACAGACCACTTTGCTATAGTGTTCTCCCTAAATGAACTTGCTGAAACGCTATCTCATGCCACTAAATATATCAACACTAAAGCAAATTGGTCTATGTTCCAAAATAAGCTAAATGATGAAATTACAAGTTTCACCCAAAGTTCATGCATTTCTAACACAACAGTTGACACACCTGTTGAAGCCTTGACATCTTTACTAATAAATACAGCTAATCATGCTATCCCCGGACAACACCTAAGAAAACATTCCCTAAACAAATTCCTAAAGCATGGTGGACAAATGAGTGACTAAATAAATGTAGGATAAAAAAGGCAGCTAGGACAGAATTCATAAGAAAACCAACACGTAATACATATTTAAAAAAAATTACAAGCAGAATATAATCTAAAAAGGACTATAATAGATACTAAATATAACTACTGGAATAATTTCGTAAATAATCTCTCCAGAGAAACACATGAGCCAATTATACATTAAGTCATAAGCTACATCTGTGTGAAAAAAAAACTTCCCCCAACCCACTCGTGTATGAACTTATACATAATAACACCCATTATGACAATGATAATGAAAAAGCTAATGCCACTCTTTTTGTTAATAAGCTAACATCAAATAATCAAAGCAAACTGTCCCCAATTCCTATGAACCCAAGTTACCAACCACGCCCAGGATCCGAGTACATAACTAATCCATTTTCAATGCAGGAATTGAATTATGCAATACATCATATTAGGACCAAAACTAGCGGTAGCTATGACAATATACACCCTACATGGATAAAGAATCTCACACCTTCATACAAACAAGAACTGCTAAATTGTTATAATCACGCTTGGGCATCTTCTAGGTTCCCCAATATATGGAAATGTTCATCCCTCCTACCAATCCTAAAGAAAAATAAACCAAAAGATAACCCTGAGTCTTATAGGCCCATAATGATTACTCCTGTGATTGGGAAAATAATGGAGAAAATGATCTATCACAAACTCCTCTGGTTTGTTGAAAAGAATAATATGATCCCTCACACTCAAACTGGATTCAGGAAACAACACTCCTCAACAGATGCTTTCATTTTGCTAACAAATGGAATAAATGAATCTTTCTCAAAAAATAATGTACTAGTTGCAGCTTTCCTAGATTTTGAAGGGGCATATGACAATGTGAACCACCAGATCCTTTTTAAACAAACTTGCAAACCTTGGAGTATCCCCTAAGATAGTATCTTTTATTAAATCATTCATAGAAATGCGAAGTTTCATCGTTTGTATTGGTTCAGCCTCTTCACCCCAAAAGACAATAAGCAAAGGCCTACCTCAGGGAGCAGTCCTCAGTTGCCTCCTATTTGCCCTATATCTCTGGGACATGAACCTACCCCACACGAATCTACAATATGCTGATGATCTGGTGCTATGGTCATCTGGCAACACCTTTCAGATAGCACAGTCAAATCTACAAAAGTCACTTTTCCAGTTTGAAAAATTCTCTCAACATTCAGATTTACCCATTGCACCCATCAAGTCAAAAATAATCCAATTTCACCGGAAGCGAAACCATGTTAATGCAAAACTAACTCTAAATAAAACAACTATTCCAGAAGATAATCATATTAATTACCTAGGTCTCATGCTTGACCAAAAACTTAATTTCCACCTCCACATTTCAAACACAATAAAAAAACGCTATAGAAAAACAAATATACTAAAAAGACTTCTTTCCACACCCTGGGGCTGTAAGGAGAAAAACTTACTCCAGTTTTATAAATCACATATAAGACCCCATATTGACTATGGGCGCATCGTCTATGGTGCATGTGCAAAGACTCAGATGCAAAAAATTGAAACAACACAAAATGATATAATACGTCTCATATTTGGTCTTAGAAAACCCAGAAGCACCAAGTTTCTGCTTATGGAGAGTGGATTAACAACTATAAGGGAGAGACGTAGGTTTCTCTTGACAAAACATCTTACAAAAATTGAATCAAATAGCTCACACACATTACATAATTGGTTAAGAAATCCAGCCATGTATAGAGGCATTGCAGATGAGTATGCCAATATTCAGAAGAAGTTCCCCATACCAGCAAAGTCTATTGCACCCAATTTCCCCCGATCCCCCCCATGGAATTGGTCAAGTCCCATAATAAATAATGAATTCTCAAAGTGGACTAAAGATTTAACCCCCATTGCTTTTGTCCAGAAAAAATTTGCAGAACTTAATACAATTACCTATAAAAATCACTTCCAAATATTTGTTGATGGGTCAAAAATCAATGAGAAGGTTGCAAGTGGTGTTTTCCTTCCTCACCTGAAAATTGCAATGGGCGAGAGATTATATAATAATTTATTTATAATGTCTGCTGAGTTTAATGCCATAATCATGGCATTAGAACGCCTTAACGAAAACCAACCTTTGATTGCAAATTCAAATAATATTATCATATATTCCGACTCTCTATCAAGCCTTGAGTTGCTGGCCTCAGCTCCTCAATATAAGTTGAATATTGACACTTATCATTGTCTCAGTATTATTGATAATCTTGCTTCAAGTGGCATAAAAACTTATTTTCAGTACATTCCTAGCCACTCTGGCATAAGTGGTGATCATCAGGTTGATGAAATACCAAAAAATGCTATAAATATTGACCAGCCAAGTGGGAGACCAATCCCGATTAGAGATATTTATCGATGGAACCTATCAGATGTTAATTTTAATAAGATTAATACTATCCTTTCCCCCTTTCCCAATCAGTATCTTTCTAAAATCTATCATAGAATTTGATCTGGAAAAAATGAACTAAATTTTCTTGCATTCTCGCATAAGTTTTCTAATTCAAGTGGTTTAATTCACCTGTCCCCTCTTTGCAGGCAGTGTACTATGAATAATGAAATAATTGACCATTGCCTATTTGAAAGCAATATGCTGACGTCTGCACAACATACCTTGCTTTGTAAACTGTTAAAATGCTTCAACCACCACAAAATCTCACTATCAGCCAAGAGCCTAGCCAACTATACCTGCACACAGAGCACAGAAATCGATATCTATCATCTTATATTTGAACTCCTTGAGTCAAAAGATCTACTGAAAGATATCTGAGAATATCTAATAAATAAGAGACAGCCAAGACAGTAGCTCTGTAGCCCACAGAGTGAAGCAAAAAGAAGAGGGCTAAATAGTACCAACTGAATAGCCCGCCTGCTGTGAATTAGAAGAAGAAGAAGACGACTGGGAGGATTTAGTTGAGACTTTCAGGATATGTATGGAGTGGGTAAAGGACTTCAAGTATTATGTTTTTAGGAAAGGGAAAGATTACCGAAATTTTGTGTCTCCTAATATTGGTTCGTCCCCCTCCAAAAAAAACTGATAATATTTTCTTAAGGCTTGAGACTTAGGTCAATAAGCTATTTGGTCAGGTCAAGGGGAATCTTATACACAGAAGAACTCAGATTTTTTTGCTCGGAAATTGGACCCATTTTTGTATAATCAGCTAGGATTCCTAATTATTTCGCTAGTCCCAGTTACTTGACTTTTGTTTTTGGTTTTTCTGATCATTCCAGGACAGAAGAACAAAAATATTCGGAACGTACAAAAGTAAACCTAAAATCTTTTCTCTCTATTTGGGTTAAAAATGACGCTCATAAGTTTCTTGATCAGGTTCTTGGCCATATATTTGATACTAACTTTGACTGTATCGGTTCGTGACGTTTAATGAGGGTCTGAACTTCTTTCACGTTTGATTGACTTATGACTTACAGGGCATAGAGACAGGGTCAGGTCAACCTCAATGAAAATAAAAATATTTTAAGATTTTTTGTATCGGTGTGTATCCAAATAGTAGAATTTATTGTAAAAAATGTTAGCCAGATCTAATGCAAACCCCATTTAGTCCTTCTCCATGGTCTGCTTCTTTAGTTTGTTCCAGTAATCTTGATTATTATGGTGATTTTTTTATACCGTAAAGGTGTAGGAAGTGATTGCTTTCCTCCTCTTTGCGGTCATTTCTGTTTTTGTTTTTTTAACTTTGACCATAATATTCACTTTAGTTTCCTTTCGTTTTTGGAATAGTTCATGCATTTATAGCAGTGTTTTTTTTTCCGTATGTTTTCTTAAATTTCTGTTCGTTCTGGGTTTTATTTATTCATTGATTGCAAATCTTTATTTCCTTTGAATTGTTTTATGACTTAATTTTTATTCTCTTAGGTTTAATATGACTTTTTATCGTTATTTATATTATTTTTTTTTTCAAATTAATTCTTAAAACTAAAACTATGTGCGGTTTTTTACACCTTGCTCCTTTTCCTTTTTTATAAGCCATATTACCATAATTGTCCTTGAACTTGAGGAAAACAACTTCAATACTATTTTAACCTTGTTATAAGGTTTCTTATCAACCCGAGAAAATAAAAACTGTAACTTTTTTCTGTTTCCTGTAAAGCTTAGATTTTTATATTTGCCCCCTTTATCGCGCAGATGGAGTGATACTACAATTTTTGACTTTAATGGGATTTCCTAGCATTTGTATTGGATTCACATCGCCATACCATAACATAAACTAAAAAGCGTAAGAATTTAGATCGGGTTTGATTACTACTATTTCTATTAACAACTAGTTTCAACACCAATTAGCCCTGAGATGAATACAGTATAAAGTCGTTTTGGTTTGTTTAAACTGCATACTTTAATGGCAGTGCTTCCACTATATCTAAATTTCAGGGGTTTGTTGGAGTTTTTCCCGAAAGAAAATTAGGTTCTACCAAATCTCACCTAAAATTAACGTTCCTAAATACACAAACGCTATCAAAAATTGTAAATCGTTAATTTTCCGTGAGATTCTTGTAGTATATATATTATAAAATAATTTTAACAAATGTTCCACAATGTATTCACAATAATTTTCACAACTGTTCCACAAATTATTCACAATAATTTTCACAAATATTCCACAAAGTATTCACGATAATTTTCTCAAAATTTTTTTCACAAACGTTCCAACACCCCTTTTCCTTTTAAGATATCCCAGCTCCTTGACACCCCTGATGGGGAAAACTTCTTGTCCCCTCCCCCAAATACAAATTCTGGAGCTATACTCATGGGTGCTGGGGCAGACTGACTTCATTAGAAAAGTATGTTCATATACGACATGTTTGCTGACATACGCTTGGATGTTTGAAAAAATTGATTTCTTTGACAGGAAACTCTTTTTCTTTGGAACATCAACCCAGGCCACATACTTAATTTGTACAGAGGAGATTTCTTTTCAGTCCCATAGCTATATGAATGGCCGAGATTTAAGAGTGTTTGTAAAGATTCAAGAATCTTAAAAGCAGATGGGGGACAATGGGATAAAAATTTGATCTCGTATTTAAATTTTTGTTTGGATAATGAGTTTGCAGAAACTCAATATGAGTATTGGGTAGCACTCCCATTGACTTCCGGCTAGTCTTTTTAAAACAGGATGTCTCAGAACGACACTAGATTTCATATAATTAATTTGCTCCTCCCACTCGGGAATTACTCGGAATTCTGAAACATATAAATAAAAACACGGGGGCTCAAGATAGCTCCTTGAGGAGGACCCCTGGTAATAAGAATAGTATCCCCTTTTGTCCTGTTTAGTTGAACGTTAACCTTCAAGCATTTAGAATGGACTTCATAAAATTAATGAAAGAGTGAGGAAAATCTAGGCTATTAGAATCCTCAGAAGTTTATTGTGTGTTACATCGCCATAGGCATCTGATCGATGAAACAGGGCAGTCGTTGTGGAATGCCTACTTTTAAGAGAGTTACTAGCATCAATTTCCAGGCCGGTAGTGTTCTTAATGGGGCTATGGCCTTTCCTGAAGCCCGTTTACTCTTTTGGAATGACATTATTAATTTTAATAAAACATTCAACACTTGATAGAAAGTGCCTTTCAGGAATTTCACTGGGGGCAGGTAGAACACAGATAGGTTGGCAAGATTTAGAGTCATTAGGTAGATTAGAGAGTTTCAAGACCGGAAATAAAAGGGCAGTCTCCCAAGCATCTTTAAGTTTTTTCAAATAGCACTATAAGAAACTGAAAAGAGGATTATGTATAACATCTTGGGACTCAAACATCCACTTAGTATAAGAACCATTATGTCCTGAGAAAGACTTAATATTAAGGGCTACATTGAATTCATCTTACGAAAAGGGTTTCAAGCAAGCACTTTTATGCAAAGAATCATGTGCCAAACCACAAAATGGATTCAACTTCAGAATTATCAATGATTCTTCTTGAAACCTAAGGTCAAAAAGAGATCGTGTGGAACGTTGGGGCTGAATATGCGCAGTACAGTGACATAAACGGGCACTAAAAGCCTGTTTTATTTAAAAACTGTCATTCCAATTCATTCCTCTCTTTCTAAGTTTAATTAAGGAATGATGTTGGTTTCTATTATTTTATTAAGATTATTATTTTATTTATTTTATTAACATTGTATTGCTGTATTAATGAATGAGTCCTTCCCCGTTCAATCATGTTAAGGAACAATAGAAACTTGTTTAAGTAGAAGTAGCACGTTCTTAAGGTCCTTATCATTTCCTTAACTTGGCTGGACAGGGAAGGAATTATTTGCTGTAATTCCTAAATAAAACGCCATTAAATGTGCTTATGCGTCTGTAGGGCCGAATCGCGGACGCTACGCCAAGAAATCTCCTGCCTCGATTTATTTTTCAGTGTGGTTACCGCACACAACCTACCTTGCCGGTGCATCCCACATGCTGTCAGTGAGTGACACTGAAAACGTCAAAAAGTGCTACTATAAATTTGCAAAAGTTTTACTGGACATACCCAAGCGTTATAAGAATTCCCGCCTTGAAAAATAGTGTTTTAAAGAGCCATCCAAACAATGGTCTAGCATTCGAAATAATTCAGTGCTAAAAGTTAAATTAGACAGACAACGTTTCTTACCTGCATGTATCTGAGTGTCGTGAATTACAATGAGTATTGTATCTTTATCTTTTTGAAGCTGGTTTCTTTTTATTTTCTTTTTGTAGTGCTCCACTATAATCTATTTTTGTAGATGGTGGGTGAATAAACTTTATTATTATTATTATTATTAAAGCAATAAAAAAAAATATTCTACTTTCGATAAATAAAGTTAATAACATTCCTTCATAAAATTTAAAATGTAGAGAGTGAAATTTATGGTTGATTGACGCTTTCTTAATATATTAATTAAAGAAAAAACAAGTTTTTTTTTCAACTGAAAGTAAGGAGCAACATTAAAACTTAAAAAAAAAAATTAATCCGTATATTAAGAGGTTGCCCCCCTTCTCAATATTATTTTACGCTAAATATTTTTGCACTTTAAAAAAGCTTTCTATTCTAGTTAAACGGTCCTGGTGTTTTAGAAGTCGTTCTTAAAGAATTGGAACAAACAGTAAAACCTCAGCGTAAAGTGCAAGGTATTGAAGAGAGGGTAACCTTTTCATATACAGAATACTTTATATTTGTATTGAGTTTTAATGTTGCTCGTTAATTTCAGTCGACTAAACTTGTTTTTTTTTTATTATTTAATTTCTGATCGTTTTTAAATAGTGCAGGTAAATCTGGCTCGCTCTTTATAAAAAATTCCCTCTCCTCACGGGAAACTCCTCCGCAGAAAATTCCTTCTACGTAAAATATACCCCACCCCCTAGATTTCCTCTGGGAAATTCTATTCTCGCTGAAAATCCCCCCTTAAAATATGTTGCGAACGATTCAGCCTAAAAAATTCTTCTTAGCATACTATCATTTAAAAAAGACTTTAATTTCTAATCATTGTTCCGACCACTCCGAAATCCCCCCCCCCCCTTCCTTAAATTTGTTTTCCTGGAAATCTGAACCCACTAAGAATTTCCTCCGGATGATTCCTCGGAGCATCTCCGCATGCAAAATTGAGTTGGTAAAGAGAAAGTATGACAAATAAAAAGAGTTTCGAATAGAAATTTTGCCAAATCCCCCCAGTAAAAAATTCTCCTGGAAAGTCTACCAACTTTACAGGAGAAATTTGGATAATCTTGATACGCTAAATCTGATAGTGTAATTTTCAAAGATGGTTTAATTTTCAAAGATTCTTTGACTTTTAGGGTTTTTTTCCCCCCTTTTTATAAAATCAGACAAATTCTCTTAGGCTCGTAACCTTTGATGGGTAACACTAAACTTGATAAGTCTTATATGTTTGCAATCAATATAATAAGTCGATTCTTTTGGTATATTTATTGATATCAAAATTCCGCTTTTTAGAGTATCAGTTACCATTGAGCCGCGTCGCTCCTCACTAACAGTTCATTACTGTTTGAAAACAGGGCTTAAACCAGCGATAAGACTGAGACATCTGTATGAACAAAGAATTTTAAAACTCAAATATTTTGTTGAAGAAATAAAAGGAAAAAACAATTATGCTACTGCATGTGTTTATTGTTTGACTGAGATTTTAACGGGTTCTATACTTTCTGTTCAGAAAAGAATAATAGGCTGTTGAAGGTTACCTTTTTTAGAGTTGAATAGTTATTATTTCACATAGGCTAGCCAACTGCTTTTTGACCATTATTTAGCATATTTGATTTTTCATAGCCTAGGCTAATCACTGAATAGTCTAGGTCTGTTCAACTAAAAAGGGTGAAATTATAGTTTAGCTACTTAATAAAGTGAATATATCACTCAAGGCCTTTTTTATGCTCTTTCCAAGTATAATAGCCTAATCATTTTTGTTGGAAATGAATTTTACCCCCACCCCTACATACCAATTCAGGGTATATATTTGCACATTAGGGGGCTGGGTAACCTCCCATTTACATCAGAAATAAAATTTGCCACCCCCCCCTCCTAATGTACAAATATATACCCTGAATTGGTATACATAAGGGTGGGGGTAAAATTCATTTCCAATCAAAATGATTATTATATTTGGTAAGAGCATAAAAAAAGGCATGGGATAGGTAAAGTTCTACGAAATCATATTATTGAGTTAGGACAAAAGTGAATACACCATTTGATGCCTTTTTTTATGCTGATTACAAATATAATAAGCATTTCTATCAGAAATGAGTTTCAGCCCCCCCCCCCCTATATAGGCCAATTCAGGGTTAGGTTAGGTAGGCTATAGCCTATATAGGGGGGGGGGCTGAAATTCATTTCCGATAGAAATGCTTATTATATTCATAATCAGCATAAAAAGGCATCGAATGGTGCATTCACTTAATTCCTAACTCAATAATATGATTTCATAGAACTTTACCATGGTATATTCACTTTACTTGCAGACTAAGTCAATAATATGATTTGGTAAAAATTTACCTTTTACTAGGCTATCTTGGAAAGGGGTTAGGTTAGGAAAATAAAACCTATTGAAATTTTGACAAAACAACTTTTTACCTTAATTTTCAGTTATCAGTTTCTTTTTGGTAAAATTCTACTTTAGTTACTTTTGGCTATCTTGGAAAGGAGTTAGGTTAGGAAAATGAAACTTTCAGGGATGGGTCTACAGGCTGAAATATGTTCCAGGAAGGTATTTTGAAGTACCTACAACCACTCCTCCCTGTAGAGGGTCCTGAAACGTGCCTACATGAAAGGGTCGATACCTATTGAAATTTTGACAAAACAACATTTTACCTTAATTTTCAGTTACCAGTTTCTGTGTCCAGTTTTTTTGGTTCTGAAAATGCAATTCCTGTTATTTGGTAGAACTTTAAGCCATATCAATGTTTTTTTTTAATTTTGGAAATGTATTTGTAAATCTTTAAAACCTTATAATTAGGGATTGAGCAAAGTTGTGAATCTGAAAACAATTTTGCTGTACTTCATTTAAGCAGAAGATCCTTTTTGCAAGATTTCATTTTTATAACACACAGATTTTTAAAGGTCATCAAAGGTCAGGACCCTCTGGAGGGAGAAGGAGTGGAGGTGAGTACTTCAAAATACCTTCCCAGGACATAATTCAGCCTGTAAACCAATCTCTGAAAGTTTAATTTTTGTAACCTAACCCCTTTCCAAGACATTCAAAAGTAGCTAAAGTAGAATTTTACCTTCTTTTTCTCTGGTTTTAGTTGTGGAAATGCAGTTCCTGTTATTTGAGTAGAATTTTTCAGCCATATCAATGGTTTTTTGTCAAAATTTAGAAATGTATTTGCAGATATATGGAACCTCATAAAATGGGTAATTTTTTGTGGTTCATATTATTCATCTAAAAATAAAGTGAACATACCACTCAATGCCTTTTTTATGATCTTTACAAATATAATAATCACTTTTACTGCAAATGAATTTTACCCCCACCCCTATATATAGACTACCAATTCAGGTTATATATTTTCACATTAGGGGAGTGGGGGTAAAATTTATTTGATGCAAATGAGAGGTAAGTTTAAACTTCACCCTCACCTCCCCCTAATATGCAAATATATACCCTGAATTGGTGGTAAATTTTTTGCAGTTCATATTATTGACTTGCAAATGAAGTATACATACCACTTGATGCCTTTTTTTATGCTCTTTCCAAATGTAATAATCATTTTTGTCAGAAATGAATTCTACCCCCACCCCTATTATACCAATTCAGGGTATATATTTTCACATTAGGGGGGGGGGGGGTAAATTTTAAAATTACCTCTTATTTACATCAGTAATAAAAATTACCCCCCCCCCCCGAATGTGCAAATATATACCCTGAACTGGTGTATATAGGGGTGGGGGTAAAATTCATTTCCAACAGAAATGATTATTATATTTGAAAAGAGCATAAAAAGGCATTAAGTGGTATGTTTACTTCATTTGTAAGTCCATAATCTGAACTGCAAAAAAAAAATCCCTAAAATGGGATTAAGCAAAGTTGTGAAGCTGAAAACAGGTTTTTTGTACTTCACTTAGCAGAAGATCTATTTTGCTAGGTTTCACTTTTATAACACAAAGATTTAAAAGTCACTGCCCTCTAGAGAGAGAAGGAGTGGAGGTAGTTGCTTCAAAATACCTTCCTGAGAAATACTTTAGTTTGTAGACCCATCACTAAAAAATTTATTTTCCTAACCTAACCCTTTTCCAAGATAGAGAAAAGTAGCTAAACTAGAATTTTACTGACTAGATAAATATAGCTTTCAGGTATAGGATCTATGCTATTGCTAAATTGGGTAGAACAGCAGTGTTGGGTACAACAAGACATTATGATTATGTTTTTTGATAAATTTATCAAATGTTTGATAAATTTATGGCACCACTTTAGTGGTTGGCAACTTCTAAAGGAAATTTGTTAAATCAATCAAAGTAGTAGCATAGCCTATCATTAGATTACTTATTTCATGTTATTTCCAAATATCATAATTGTTTTTTTGAAAATATACCCCCCACCCCACAATGGTCCCAGATATAGCTCTAAAACATAGTAAACTAAAATAAAACACTAAATAATGATTTTTTTTTTATTTTAATATGCAGAACATTTCTATAAAATCCAATAGGCTATTACAATAATCACTAAGACTAAATAGTAAATTTGCAATTTTTGTAAATATGGAGTAGTCCATATTTCTGACCAACAAATAAAGTGAATATACCACACAATGCTTTTTTATGCTCTTTCTGAATATAATAATTGCTTTTGTTGCAAATTTAATTTCAAGCTTTTTACAGACCCTCAAAGATGATATCCTTATCTCTTATTTTATATATGGCTTGTATCAGTTTACCTGTAAATTAAAATGACAGTGATAAAATTGAGAATCAATAAATGCATGAGAAATACATAATAGCCTATTGGATATATATTGGGATAAATTTATAAAGGTTGGGTTAAAATTGAATTTGCAACAGAAACAGTTATTGTATTCAGAAAGAGCACAAAAAGGGCACAAAGTGGTATGTTCACATTATAGGTAGGTCAGAAATATGGACTGCTCAATATTTACTGCAGTTTTCAACATAATTTAGCTAGAATAGGTAAATTTGCAGTTTACAACATAATTTAGGATGAAAGTGAATATATCACTTGGTGCATTCTTTATGCCCTTTCATAATTCTTGCTTCTGGGGTAAATTACATTGTGACCCCTTAAAGGGCTCAAACCAGCCCATAATAGCTAAAAGTTTAAAAACATGTTTCTAAAAAAAATCAGGAAAAAAAATTGTTATTTTCCTTAATAGTAAAATGTTATTCTAAAAACGAAAACATATTTTTAAACTTTTGGTTACTATAGACTGTTATACCTTTTGGGGCTTAAACAAATTTGCAGGTATTTTTTGAAAAAGCTAGATACCCTTCAAAAATGACATCAGTTTTGCTCTGGTGTCATTTTCAAGGGGTTCTGGGCTCTTTTAAAAAATTCCCACAAAATTGTTTTCAAAATAACATTTTACTATTAACATTAACGAAAATAATAATTACTATTCCTAAATCAGCTACAAGTTGCTATTTTCAGCAATTTTTTCTCAATATGCACTTTTTTTAGAAACATGTTTTTAAACTTTTGGTTATTGTAGACTTTTTTACCTTTTGGGTCCCCATTTAGAGCTCAAAATGTGATTTTCCCCAGAAGGAAAATCACATTAAAGAGCAATCTCTGGGAAAATTCTTATTTGAAAATTTGACCAAAGATATTTTTTTTTTTCAGTTTATTGGGCTGGAAAGAAATTTGTTTTATGGAAAAAAAATTTTAATAATTGATTTATTTGTTTGTTTTTTTGGAAATAAATTTTTAATAACTGAATAAGAGCATAAACTAGGCTTCATGTAATGTATTTCCTTTCATCCTAGCTAAATTATGTTGAAAATTAACATCACCCTAGGATGAAAGTGAATACATCACATGATGTTTTTCCTGATGCTCTTTTGTAGTTCAATAATGGTTTTTGAGGAAAATTCCATCTCAAGCCTTTAATTGGGTCCCAAAAGGTAAAACAGTCCATAGTAACCAAAAGTTTACAAACATGTTTAAAAAAACTGATTAGTAAGAAGAAATTGTCATTCATAGCTGATTCAGGAATGGTAATTATTATTTCCATTAGTTTAATAGTAAATGTTATTTTGAAAACAAATTTGGAGGAATTTTTAAAAAGAACCTGACACCCCTTGAAAATGCCACCACAGCAAAACTGATGTCATTTTTGAAGGGTGTCTAGCTCTTTTTAAGAATTCCTGCAAGTTCATTTTCATAATTACATTTTATTATTAAGACTAAGGTAAATAATAATTACCATTCTTGAATCAGCCACAAATTGCATTTTTCTTTTCTCACTAGCCACTTTTTTAGAATCATGTTTTTTAACTTTTGTTTACTATATGCTGTTTTAAGCCTTTTAAGGGCTCAAAATGTAGTTTCCCCCAGAAGTAATTGCTTAATTATGAAAGGGCATAAAATAGGCATCAAGTGATACATTCTGTTGCATCCTAGCTAAATTTTGTTGTAAACTGCAAATTTACTGATTAACTTAATAAGATAGCTAAGAAATAGACATACATTTAGAATAAGAATTTCATCCTGAACCCAATAACCCCATTTCATCCTGAAAACTCATTTCTGTTGTAACTGAACTTTATCCCCATCCCCTAACATTCAAATGTAGCCTACCCTGAGTTGTATATATGCACTGAATTCTCCATAAGTCACCACATCTGGGTAATTAAGGTATAAAAGATGTCCTTCTGGAGAAAGGTGTGTTGGAACATATGTGAAAAATACAAGCCTAAATGTGTTTTCAAGATATGTAAACATTAATTTTGGTAAATTATTTTATAATTGACACTGAAAACTCAATGGAAAAAAGTAAAGGTGGCAAGTGCCTGCTCTAAGTCTTCAATAGCTCATTTTCCTTCAAGTGGTAGTGAAGAAAAGTTACTATTCAGCAAAGATGCTACTCAGTTAATATCAAACATTACACAATACATAATAACCAATACACAATGATAAAAAAAAAAATTAAATTTAGTGTTGATGCATGGCTTTTGCTAAAATTGTCAGTGATGAGTTGCTACAGACAACAGTAGTGTAGTGCAAGCAAGCTTTTGGGTGGGTGATGCTGAATTTCATCCAACATTGGCTTTTTTTTACTAGCTTCACTGCTAATATTACATTGCCTATTCCCCTTCTACCTCCCTCATCTCCTGCACCCAGCACAGGAGACTAACTCTTGCAGTTAAACTACATGTTATTTTATGCGTACTATTTAAAGCATACCATATATTATATACGTAACCTAAACTAACCTAGGTACCTTTTCCCCCTTAAACCCCAAAAACAATCGTTTAAATATTGTAACTCATTGAGAAACCACGGCTTTGCAGTCATTTGTGTACAGTGGTCTCTTGAGAATAGCCTGTTTGACAGGTTTTTTGTGACTGGTTTCCTTATACAATATATAGCAGTGTCCACATAACGCACCAATACGAAAAAAGCTTAAGAAATGGAAATATGAATTCATTTAGCTAAATGGATCTTACTTTGTCAAACAATCTGTTTATCTTGATTGTTTTTTCTCTCATATCTTAGCCTGGTGTAAAAAATAATCTCAACAGGGTTATTGTGGCCCCATCAACCCCCAACTCTTTACACTGTAAGTTTCATTCTTTTATTTCCAATTCTTCCCTAATGAATGGTATTAGCAGAAGAAGAACTTAACAAAAAGTTTGATTTTTTTCAGTGCTCATTCGATTGGAAATCAAAAGTACAGTGCACTTTTTAAGAGTTACAAGTGATCGAAGGGCTTCCAACCCACCCTCTTTTTTCCCCAAATACATCCGATCGATAATTTTGAGATGACCAAGTTATTTCAAACAGTTCAAAGGTTAAATAAATATGCCTCCATGTTAGCCCCTGGTGCAAGGGCTGTAAAATGCAAGTTGCCTATTGTTAACAAATAAGGTGTTTTTTTTATCAAGAAAAGAGGGCATGTTTGATCCTATAAATAAAAAAAAGCATGGAGCAGCTAGTCCCCCTCCCACGCTCATTTTTCACCAAAGTCACCCAATCAAAACTGAGATAACCATTTTGTTCAGCATAGTCTAAAAATCTAATAACTATGTCTTTGAGGATGACTTAACCCCCCACAGGCCTTGGGGGAAGGGCTGCAAGTTACAAGCTTTCCCCATTGTTTACATATAGTATTGGTTATTGGGAAGTATACAGACGTTTTCAGAGCAATTTTTCTGGTAGGATGGGGTCAGGGCAGTCACATGAGGGATATTTCTATGGGGGAAGGGAATCTTCCATGGAGCATTCCCCAGCATTATTTAAAAAACGATCAGAAATTAAATAAAAACTACTTCTTTAACTGAAAGTAAAGAGCTGTAGTGATGAGTTGCTACGGACAACAGTAGTGTAGTGCAAGCAAGCTTTTGGGTGGGTGATGCTGAATTTCATCCAACATTGGCTTTTTTTTTACTAGCTTCACTGCTAATATTACATTGCCTATTCCCCTTCTACCTCCCTCATCTCCTGCACCCAGCACAGGAGACTAACTCTTGCAGTTAAACTACATGCTATTTTATGCATCATGTCATTCAGTTATGCTTGATTTGGAATTGGTGTCATAGGAAACCAAAAATACACCCTTTGAATTCCCATTAGTGAAACCTAATACAGGACCCCTCCTTGAACAAGAAGAAAAATTACTTTTATGTATAGGCAGCACTGACATGGCCTCTTTTTTTATGCTGTTTTTTTTTCTTTGTCCCTGTCAGGGCACTGAAACATCATAGAGAACTGTTTAAGGGACATTTAAAGCTAATCTTATCATTTTATAAATTTGACTTGCTAAAGCCATCATAAAGTGTCATATGGTACTCTAAAAGTGCAACTTAGGTGTCATTTCTGGAGAGGAAAGGCTAGGCCAGACACATAGACATCATAGACAGTTAATTATGGGCTCATTTATAAACAATTTTTTATATTTAATGACTTTTGTAAATCAACTTGAAAAGACAAATGTAAAGTGCCATATGGCACCCAAGAATTGTAGTTTGTGTTGTTTTTCATTTTTTTTAAATGAAAATAACAAAAAGGAGTTTTGTCCAATGAAAAATTCCACAGAGAAATCTCCATGGAAGATTTCCCCTACTCTGTGGCAAATTTTCTCTGCATATAAAGTAATGATCATATTTTTAATTTAAAAGCATTTGAAAAATAAAGTTAGAATTATTAACTTACCTATCAGGCATTGTTTGATAAAGAGTATCCAGAAAATGTGAATAATTTTTTGGCAGCATTACAGCAGATACCTTGGATTATTTAAAACTTGTCAGGGATACCAATTGGAGAGGAAAAATTGACACCAATAGTTTGAAAATTTCCTTCCCCTTGTATCTTGGCTTAGAAAAAAAAAACTAAATCTAGAAAAACTATGCAAAAGTTTTTCTTGTGTGAATCAGCACACAGGGAGTATACATTTTTTGGGGGGGGGGTACACTTAACATTGTTTTATGTCTAAGATTTCCTTCACAAGCAAAGCTTGGTTCCCTAGTACTGCATGTTAAAACTGATAACAATAGAAAAAGATTATATATTGATGCTGCTTACATGTGTACAAAATTTTTAAATGTGAGAAAAATATGCATATATTGTTCAGATTTGCTATATCCATTTTATGCAGCATGTTGATACAGAGGTAAATATCCCATAAGTAGTGCTGGCATTGCCTGAAATGTGACTAATTTCAGTAATAATCCTTAATACATTGATGTCAATTCTTTTTTTTGGAGCTGGTTAGAAGAAATATATAGAATAATGAAAATTACAAGAAGTCAGCATGGCATTATAAATAGAAGAAATTCTACATTTTATTTGTTAGTATATGAATCCAAAACATAAAAATAGGATGTTATTAGCACTTTTTAAGCATTTCAATAATAAATAAAAGAATTTGGAGAACTATTTGAGTTTTTATTAAATATTGAAATAAAAATTGAAACAATTAAAGGGTTCTTGGAGCAGACCCCCCCCCCCCCTCTCGTAATCCTTACCAACTTTCATGATCAAACTACAACCAATTTGACCTATCTAGCTATAGTACAAATATTATTTAAAAAGCAGTAAGTTTCATCTTCTTTTTTAATGATTTTTTTTTTTTCATTCAAAAAATTATATTCACCATATATCTTCCTTCTTATTTTTCAGTGATTCCATTTCTGTTCTATTTGCATATATAGAGGGTGTATTCATACCCACTTCCAAAAGTTTTAAAACAAGAGAATCTATAGGGAGTATAAAAACCTTCAATATCAGGGGAAAAATTTGACCTGAGAAAATTTTGCAAAAGAGGGAGTATAGAATATTTTTTATAATTTGGCCATTAACTAGGCTCACCTATTTTCTTTATGATAAGGTCCCAGGGTCTACAGTATAGAATCAGTGTTCCATATCTATGGATTTTTCTGTAGTTCTGTGGGATTTGATGTCTGTCTATGGATAAAAGAATACAGTTGCAGAATCTACGGAATACCTATGGAAAAACTGGAATCCTATTGAAAATGTCTGGCTCATTTATTTTCAATCATATATATATATATATATATATATATATATATATATATATATATATATATATATATATATATATATATATATATATATATATATATATATATATACTAAATATACAAATATCTTGCAGAGAGACATGTTTTTTTTGCACAGATAAAACTACTAAAGAAATAAATAATAAAATAAATATATAATCAATCAATGAAAGACATGACGAAGACAAAAGAGAAAAAAATAGGAATCCTATTGATATATATATATATATATATATATATATATATATATATATATATATATATATATATATACAAATATCTTGCAGAGAGACATGTTTTTTTTTTCACAGATAAAACTACTAAAGAAATAAATAATAAAATAAATAGATAATCAATCAATGAAAGACATGACAAAGACAAAAGAGAAAAAAATAGACATAATAAAGAGTCACATTCACTATTTCCTTATAATTATCCCAAAATCACCAGAGAATTCTGCTTCAAAGTCTGATTTTGATTTGATGTTAATATATTAACATACCCAAATTTTGATGCAGTCTGGTCTGCAGTTTTTTTTTGTCTGTGGTATTTGGCATTGACACATTTTGCTATGAGGGCTTTGGATAAAGCCTTTACAAAAAAGACAAGTTTAGAGAAACTTACTAGCCAGCAAAAGAGAAAAAAGTTTCAAATCTGGCCAAAATTCCAATCTTGTAATTGTGAACAATTAGGACAAAAGAAGCTGCCAGGTTTTTGTGGTCATGTACTTGGAACATGAGACTATTGTGGTAACTAGTGGCTTATGAAAAATTATATTGAATCCAAAGTACCATCCATGGATTCTCTATGGACAGTTTTCAACATTTACCAGATTACAAAAAGGAGCTAGTTGAAACACTGCAAAATTGGAATTCTCAAAGGCAGTATATTTGCCCAAATGTTAATGTGGAACATATTGCAAAGTGTAATGGATCTCTGTTTTTTTTTTCAGGTTTTTTTATATTGAAAACAAGCATGGGTTGATTAGATGAAAACAGTAAAGAGCAAAATTGAAACTTAAAACTTACAGCAGTTTTAAAGTTACTTCATAAATTGTAGGGTAAAGGCATCATTGATTTGACAGTTTGTGTAAAAAAAAAAACAGTTTTTCTACTCTTGGAGGCTTAATTTAAATACTTTTGGTTTGAAAAGGGTTTCAGTATGTAGGAAAATGTCTAGGAAAATAACTGTTTAATTAGAAGTTCGAAGTTATACCAGAAAAGGGTACAAAACTCTAACTTTCTGGAATTGGAGCATTTTCACCTACAAATTCAACAGAACAGAAAATTGCCCATTTTCAAAGTAAGTTGGAACCCAATTCAACACATGTTGAAATACTTGGAGAATACTTGTGGGCAGATCCTGGTGCATTCAACATGCCTATTAATTTTACTTTATTTCTTTGTTTCTCTTCCACTTTGTTTTATATGTTAGCATGTAGAAAGCAATTCAGAAAATGAAAGCAAAAAAGTGAAAAAACCGTCTCCAGTATAGAAACAAAATTGGATAATCATATGGAGTGTAATTGTGTGACCTAGGTCACATTAGTCTCTTCTTCTTTTCAATGTTGCATATATGCCACAAGAATAGCATGTCCAAATGCTATGTGGAATGGTCCACTTCCCCTCAGCTTTATCAGTCCAGCAAAGATTTCTTTGTGGAAACGTTGTCAACATTTGGCCATTTCAAAATTAATCTGCCATTTTTGTCCACCTCAAATATTTTAGTTTTGAATATCCTTTGTCTGTAATGTCTAGAGTCCTTGAAATATATATGTTCTACTTAATACCATCAGAAATTTGTGACACCAAGGAATTTAACATGTTTCACTAGCATTTTAGATGGGATAGGGTGTAAGAAAATGGGAGTGGATTTCATGAATTTTAAGAAGTTTATTGTCATTATATTTGGGTTAGTGGAATTTACTTTCATATGCAAATTTTTAGTTTCATCAGAGCATGGGTAGGATTTTGAGGGGGTCACTTTTGATGTTTCTATGACATACTTCAAGGATCAGCAGGTCATATACATTAACACCTTTGAGGGAATCTCTTACTAATTTCATTAATCAATTCTAGATATAAGAGTGGTCCTAACAAGGTTTCTTGAGGAATTCTATGCTAAGTAGAGAGGGGTTTGGGGAGAATATTTTTGTATTTTACAATTTGGGATCTATTTGAAAGAGAACATATACAAAATTTATTAAGAGAGGGTCTACTTCAGTGTTATTCAGTGATAAATGAATTAGAATGTTGTGATCAACCAAGTCAAATGCTGAAAAATATGAACATAAAATTAGGCCAAGCAGCAGTTTCTCAGATGATGGAAAAATCTAGCATTAAATCAGTAAAATTACAATTAAAAAAAAAAAAACTGTTTTTTTAATGTTTTTCCATGTGAAACATTAGGCCTGTTTTTCACTCATCAATCTTACATCTTTTGTCAGAAAACGCTTAAAAGTGAAATCATTGAACAAAGATCTTACATCTTTGGTCGTTTTTGTGCAAACATCTTTCCTCATTCTGATCTAATAAGCGGTCTGAGAACAATGATGACTAGATCATCAATCTCCTCTGGTCATTGTTTTGTAAATCAAAACAATGGCCTTCTTCACACTTTTGCTAACATTTATGAGTTTTAAGATCTCATAACAGAGGTGAGTTAAAAAACAATCGTCTTTACAAAATGATCTAAGATCTTTGTGCTAAAAAAACGGGCCTATTATTAGAAATAATTATCATCAAAATCTCTCATTGTTGAGAAATTACCCATAAATTCAACAATTATGTTTTTGTCATAGGACCCTTGAATTTTGACACTCAATTGTTTTTCATCTGTTTAAAAAAAAAAAAAACTAAATAACTAACTAAAACTAAATATAGTCGATCAGCTGGGTACCCAGAACAATCTTTAGGCAATTTCTCTAGAAAACATCTAGCAAATTCTCATCCGCTTTTCAGAGCACCCATGCTTCAGAGCCATGTTTGACCACTGTCATCACTATAGCTTCCAATATTCTAATCTTGGTTTGCAGACTTATCTTTGTATTCTTCAAAACTTTTTTTTAACTGTGAAGTAACACCCTGAGCCTTGGCTATTCTACTTTTAAGGTCTTCACTGCTCCCGCCGTCTTTACTAATAATACTACCAAGTTAAGTGAAGCTGCCCTGATCAATCTTTTCGTTACCCAACGTCACCTTTTCATCTTAACTTATTCCTAGCCTTAGTGACTTAGTCTTCTTGGCATTAAATTTCAAACCTATTCTAGCACCCTGAACTTGCAAAACCTCTAATAGTTCATTCATTTTGCCCGCACTTTCATCTAGGATGCTTAAATCATCAGCATAATCAAGGTCCAGGAGAGATTTTCCTCTTCATTTGATTCTGTGGTCTCCCATTGCCTTTCCTGTGCTCGTTAAGACATCAAAATGATGCTTATAAAGGGGGATAGAACACAACCCTGCTTAACTTTGTAATAGATTGGGGAATAACTCTGGAATAGATAGATGGAGGAGGAGCATGCATAGCTGTGTTGGCCTCAGATAGCTTGGTGCTGCAGTGAGTTGTTACTAGTAGTAGTTTACATGTTCAGTGAATTTTCAACAGAGTCACCTATATTTTGACAAGGCCTGTTGCTGTCTGTAAAAAATTTCGACAAGGTTACTATAAGATATTCTCAAAAGAAATAAATCTCATGACAGAAGCCAATATCTTCGTTTGAATTTGGCTGAAGGAACATTTTTAGTTGGCCTGGTGTTCCACTACATTAGACAAGAATTTTCGACACTTGGAACATAGTTTTGTCAATATAATATTAGCTGCCATTTTAATTTAATTTTATCAAGAAAAAACCAACGTGGCTACATTTTACAGAAGATCAGATGCATCTTGACGCATTGGAGCTAATCCCAACTTTGTTTGTGCATAAAAATAACCAAGTAATGACAGTTTCAACATTACATAGCTAAAAATTGTTGGAGCTCATTTTGTGTTGAAAACAGGAAACTGATTGAATTGAACATTCTTTTCTTATATGGGTGTATTGGATATAGTGTCCACATTTTGCATTGTCAAAATATAATGATGGCTTCAAGAGATGGTGTTCCAAGTTACAACTAAGCAGAATTATCCTGTCATATGACCAGCCAGTCAGAAAAATTGCCCCCCTCCCCCCAAAAAAATGGCTAGTGATGCCTCTGTATATAGTACTTCCTATTTTAAATGCACTGATTGCCTCAACTTGCACTTCAGAGAAAAACTAAGGTCCATATTAGATCTATTGGGCTCTGTGCCAATGATGAAACAATTTAGGTGGGGTTAACATCAGTAGATGGTTGATTAGAACAAACTTTTCCACTCATATTTCCATGACTTGTTATTCTTTTCTTGTCTTCATGTCTGGACTTGAAGGTTGCAATTGTGGGTGAAGTCACCATTTCAGCTTGGAGGCCATTCTTATCATTGGCAACATGCTCAGAGAAGAAATGTTACTATGCTCATGAGTCAACAGAACATTTGACCAGCTTTTGTGAGTTGCCTCTTGTATGGTGCTGACTTGAATTTTTGGTAATGAGGGTGTTATTTTGTTGTGCATTATACTTGTAGGTTAACTTTATGTCTCCATGGCAGCTGCAAGCGTTCCTTTATCTTGTTGTATAGAAGATCTTGTAGGCCATTTATACACTTTGTGGCATACCTCTGAACTCCTACAATTAAGCTTGTATTCTTCTCAAAGAAGGCGAGGTAAGACAAGTTCCAAAGTTAAAAATATGTCTGACTATAGCCTTACAGAGCCATAAAAAGACTGTGCAAGAGCAGCTCGTTATTGTCCATTTGAGGGAACTTAGGCTTGAATTTGATATTGCTTATTGCCTGTGGATGTATAACTAGTTGTTCGTCAATCATTACTCCTAGATCTCTTTCTTCAAGACCTGCCTTAAGTACCGAGTTTGAAAGTGAGTTAGGATTGAACCTGGCATATTGGTGAAAGGAATTGTTGCTACTAAAGTGAAGGATGCTGCACTTTAATATGTTAAATTTAAGCTGTCTATCCTGTGCCCATGTTTGGATCTCATGAAGGACACTCAGCAGACTTCGCCAGCGGTTGTAGTAGACTAATTGCAAATACAAATTTTAGCTTGATGGTTTGGACTGGGGTAGTTAGGGTTGGCTAACTAGTATTTAGGGAATCTTTTTTTGTGGTGTAAATAAAACAATCACTACAATATATCCTCTTATTACAAAATATATTCATAATGATTATTGTCAGATAAAAGACTTAAAATTATTTACAAATCAAGGCCAAATTTTTATCTTAGATTATTGATCAGCAGCTTCGATTTTATTTTGATTTGTTTTGGTATCAAGCAGATGTCAGTGGTTTTTGGTCTTTATATGAATTTTCTATTTTAAAATTGTTGTTGGCCATTTTTTATGCAAACAGATTTTTGGTGTGCTAGAAATAAAAATTATCCTATTGCAAATGCGAAAAAAAATGATAAATTTCTAATTCCTCAAGGCATGAACTTTATTCCTTGAAGGTGTATTTTTCTTGAGTTATGTGACTGTGAGTCAAACTACCTTTGTTTAAAGTTTTTTTTTACCATTTAGTAACTGGTACACTTCTTAAGTGATGCATGTCTAGTAGTAGAACAAATAAAAAAACATACCCTTCAATTTGAAAGTCATTGCTGAAATCTGATAGTCATCTATTGCAAATGAACGTATTGGTATGCTTAAGTATGGTAAAAATCTGTTAAAATTCTCTTGTAATACAAAAATTAGATAACAAAAAAAGAGATAATTATCATCCAATATTTTTTTTTTTTTTTGTTTAATGTAATAACCACTGCTATTGCATTTGAGAGTATGTTGAATAGGGAATCAAACAGTATATTTCTTGTTTTGTTGAATGAAAAAAAATTAAATTGGGTTTATTCATGCTTTTGTATAGTTTGATTCTCGTTTGATCCTAAACCTAGTGCTAATTAACCTTAAAGCTCTAAGAACTTTTTGTACTTAATTTGTGGTATTACTTTTAAAAAATACTTTTTTCACAAAATAAGTTTTTCAAAGAAAAGTAAAGAGCTCCACTAAACCAAAAATGTGCAGAAATAAAGCCAAATTATCTTCCAAGTGTAAAACTACCACAAATTACCATCAATAAATAATCAAACTCAAAACGAGCAGATATTAACATGAGTAGGGCTGACAACAACCATGCCTTCTCAAGACCTGAACATAATTTGCACTTTACTGAAAGCAACATACATTTTAAATGTTTTCTCTTTTCTGACTTTAATAAATAAAAAATTATGAAGACTTAGCGCAATAAATATCAGCATATGTATATTAAACTGGCAAGCCATGTTCATTTTTTTTTTTTTTCAGTAAAGTGCAAATCATGTTCTGGTCATGGGACATGGGAGTTATCAGCCCCACTCATGTTAATTGCTCGTTTTGAGTTTGACATGGTTATTTATTTTAATTTATGTTTGTTATGGGTTTGATTTATTTATGCCCTCTGATCACTTTTGAATCTTAAAAAGGGGACTAGAACTTCTAATTTCCAATCGAATGAGCCCCCCCCCCCTCCAAAGTTTATACAACCAACACTTCCATAAAAACCTTATATGTTAATGATGGGCCACTAGTATAACTTTTAGCCCTTGCCCTGAGCACTATGTAGGGTTGTTGTATTAGTAGTAGTAGTAGTAGCAGTATTAATAGCAGTAGTAGCAGGTACATGTTGCCTCTTGGTCAGTTGAACAACTCACTCATGTTGCCCCGGAAGTTTCATCATGATGCAGCAAGTCATTCCGAAAATATTACTGAAACGCCTGTATCAGCAATCATTATACACAGAGTATGTTTTGATTTAGTTCAACTTTACCCTCAATATTTCCTCAGGTGTTCATTTCAATATCCTCAGCTTTGGCAGTACTCGCTACAAAAGCAATAGTTTTAGTGTTAGTAATAGCAGTAGTTGTGGTGGTAGTTGTAGTAGTTGCATGAAAATATTGCCTTTCTGGTCAATTGATTATCTGCCTTATCATATCCTGAGTTATGTCCTTTTGACAACCTGTATACACATAACATGGTTGAATTTAGTATAAAACTCCCTCAACAATCTCTGAAAGGCTCACCTGAATTCTCTTTGTCTTCGTGGAAAGTAAAAATCAAACATCCATACCTTTCTCATAAACATATTCTATATGTAAACAATGAACGAATTGCCTAACTTACGGCCCCTGAGGGCTGTGTGAGTTGACATCCCTGAAGGCATAACTATTAGATCTTTCAATAATGTTGAAGAAAATAGATTACTCAAAATATTGATTGAATGTTTCATTTGGGAAATGATAGGCGTGGCGGGGGCTGGTTCCCCTCCAATCACTTTTAACTCTTAGAAACGGTGCTATAACTTCCAATTTCCAATCAATAGAGCTCCATCCAAAGTTCATACAACCATCTATTCCACAAAAAACTTTTATGCCCCCAGGACATAACTTACAACCCTTTCGCTGGGGCTCTGGGGTATCTTTTTCTACCCTGGAACTATTTTAAACAAAATGGCTATATCACAATTTCAATCAGATGTGTTTGGGTAGAAAAGGGCGTCGGGGGGGGGGGATTGCTCTCCATCACTTTTGGCTCTTAAAAAAGCAACTAGATCTCTCAATTACCAGTCAAATGAGCCCCATCCAAAGTTTATATGACCATCCATTCCATAAAAACCTTATGTGCCCCCAGGGCATAACTTACAACCCTTGCCCCCAGGCTCTGGGGGGTTGTTTCAACCCCAAAGGCCGTGTTATATAATTTTATGGAATATATTAAACAAAATTGCTGTCTCAAAATTTCTATCAGATACATTTTGGGAAAAGAGGACGTGGGGGGGGGGGGGCTAGTTGCCATCCAATTACTTTTTACTCTTAAAAAGGACACTATAACCTCTTATTTCCAATCGTATGAACCACCTCCGAAGTTTATACAACCACCCTTTCCATAGAAACCTTGATGATGGGCAACCTGTATAACTTATAACCCTTGCCCTGAGGGCTATGGGGCACTGTCATCCCCAAAGACATATTTACAGGACAGAGGGGGCTAGTTACCCTCCTATCACTTTTTGACTCTTAAAGGGAACAAGAATTTTCAATTTCCAATGAAATGAGTCTCCTATAAAGTTTATATAACCACCCCATTCATAAAAACCTTATATGCCCACAGGGTATAGCTTACAACCCTTGCCCCCAGACTCCGGGGAGTTGTTTTGACCCCAAAGGCCTTGTTGTATGATCTTCGGAATTTTTTTTTAATAAAATAGCTGTCTCCAAATTTTTATTTAGTGTATTTAGGGAAAAGAGGACGGGGGGGGGCTGTTGCTCTCCAATCACTTCGACTCTTAAAAAGGGCTCTAAAACTACTGATTTCCAATCAAACGAGCTCCCCTCCGAAATTTATATGGTCACCCCTTCCATAAAACCTTATATGCCCCTGGGTTGCCCTGAGGGCTGTGGGAGGGGGGGTCATCCCCAAAGACAAAATTACAGGATCTTTCAACTATGCTGAGAAAATGGCTATCTCAAAATTTTTATTGTATGTGTTTGGGGAAATGATGGCGCTGGGCAGGGGGGCTGGTTGCATTCCAATTAATTTTTACTCTTAAAAAGAGCTCTAGAACTTTGAATTTCCAATCAAATGGGCCCTTTTCGAGGTTTCTATGACAACTCCTTCTATACAAAATGCCTTGGTCTGAAAAAAAAATAAGAATACTTTGTGCCCACATCAATGTTTACTTAGGCAGCACTATTGCACTGCCTATAATTAGTGATACTTATGTTCTAAAAGACAAAATTTTCAGGTTAATTTATGGTTTAAGACTTATATTAGATAGAAAAAAATTTACTGTTTGATTTCCCATACAATGCTTTTTTGGAATGTAATAACCACTAATGTTGGAATTGCATCCCAGTCCCAACAGGGATGGATATAGCCCTAGGATGCATACAAAACTTTGCTGATTATGTTTAGCTCTTTTTTTAGACTGGCTTTATTTGGTATTATGAACCAGTTGTTGATGAAAAAAGATTACAAAAATAATACAAAAACCAAAAAAGTCAGTATTTTTTTTCTGTATAGCTAAGGGCTATGTCCAGCCACATTAAGGAGGTGGGGATGTGATCGTAACAGGGATTATTACTCCATATCTCCACTTTGTCCTTAGCCCTTCTTGTTAGGTTTTAAGATTCTAGAAAAATTGGTCCTATTTTTGGAAAAAAATTCACTTTGGTCCATAATCTAGGTCAAATAATAGGAGCTACTTTGTCAAGGCTAATAATATAAGAAATACAAACTCTTAAGCCAAAATTGATTTTTTTTTTTTTTTTTTTTTTTTTTTTTTTCAAAGTTGTATACGAGCATAGAATTTACCAGCTACCAATGGGTAAAAACATAATTTAGCTTTAAATAAAGATAGTTTGAGTTGCTCTGTTCTAAAATTTAAGATTTATATTCAACTGTTAAAAGCAAAGACTGGATATTTAGAAGATTTTAACCTCCATTTAAATAATATCATCACGTAATATTTTATTGCCCCAAAATTGCCCTATTCAACTGTAAAAAGCTAAAACTGGAGATTTAGAAGATTTTAACCTCCATTTAAAGAATATCATCAACTAAGCTTTTATTGTCCCAATCTTTGTGATAAGTTGTTCATCTACCAGCACCTCCAAAAAAACCTGCTTTTCTTGCATATGTTTATGACCCAATAAAGGGTTGCTACACTATTACTATAATTAAGCGCAGTTATCATCTATTGATAGAAATCTAGGAATATATTATATCTTCGAGTGTACGAGTATCAAATACTTAAATTGATTCAGTTGTAATTTAAAAGAAAGGTAAAATTGTAGAATTGGTGCTTTTTGCTAACTTAGAAGGTTAATGAATCATTCAGCTTGAAAGACTAGATTAGTAGCAGATGTGGTTCCTGAATTATCCTGGGGTGTTTGCCCACAATTAAAAGTAACAAAACTAATCATTCATAGCATTAACTCAGTTAAATGCTTGTTTAATTTACTGGTAAGTTCAATGTATGTCACTCTCAGAATAACAGCCACTTTTTTTGGAAAGGAATCAAAAAGTCATGTAGATCAGTCTGTCAAAAACCAATTTTTCTCAGAGGACAAAGAATATCATTGGTTGAGTTGATCATAATATTTTGCCCAGTATATTTAGTAATGCTCATACTTGGGGACAATTTTTCCAGTATGAGTTTACGCGTATCTTTGCAATCAGGGCTTTCATAAAAAAAAATCTAAGCTGTAGTTTTGGATGTGTTATCATCACATGTCAAACTCTCCTGAAACAAGTTCAAAACTGGATAAAAACAAAGTGCACCAGCTTCTCTTCTGCCATATCCTTCAAATAAGCTACCAAGAGTTTGTAAACAAAGCAAAAAAAAAGTCAACATGTTTACCAAAACTGTATCCCTCAGCTAGTAACAAAGCAAGTTATCATATTCTATAAAAACTGCTTCTGATGCTCAAAGGTCATAGCCTAGTCAATGGTAATGACACCAACTTAACACTTTTGCCTTTTTAGAGCTGTTAAATTGCTCTAAAAGGCTGTTAAATTCCTATTTATTTGTATTAGGTAATGCTTTTGTGTAAAAAGCAGTTGCTTGGATATCTTGCCTTTAGTTTACACTTTTTCTTTTTATAGGAGTTTGGCATCAGATGGAAAAAACACTGTTGGATTTAAATCATGCATCTTTAGAAGAGCTTGCAAAATTATCTGATATTGGAGAGAAGAGAGCTGAAGCAATCATAGAATACCGGAAAGTATGTACATCATATGGCTATAGGGCTGTAAGATATTAAAGGCAGTTTGGGTCTCTACAAAAAGGAAAACTATAATTATTGAAAGATCTTTTTCAGCATTGAAGTTTTGCTAGATAGTCCTGTAGAAATTCCCACTAAAATGCTTTATGGGGTTAATAATGGTGCATTGCTATAATATTTCGCATTGTGTACTATATATTGGCGTATATATATATATATATATATATATATATATATATATATATATATATATATATATATATATATATATATATATATGTATATATATATATATATGTGTGTGTGTGTGTATTTAAAAGTCAGTGGCCATAGAAACAAATAAAATCAACAAATCGAAGAAAAAAATGCAAAATTGAAAAAGTTGAACAATAATACTCAACACATTCAAATTATATCTTCCGTGCCTCTAAAACTTTCTCTATGAAACTTTCTACCGCAATGATTAGGTCCCTGGAAGAAGTCTCAAAAATACCTGGAAACAGTGGTGCATCTGCACGAAAAAAAACAACTATTTCTCAAATTCTTCAAACTTTGGCAGTTACTCATAAAATGTTCCAGATCATCCCCATACTCCCCACAAAGAGGCCAAGCACACTTACCTCCCGACCCATCTTCGTCATGTGAATCCCAGTGTCTTCGACGCAGCAGCACACAATTTGCTGACACCTGCAACCAACAATTAAGCGCCCCGTATAATAGGTTAAATCTCAAGTAAAACTCCTCTTCATACATAACTTTAATCTGTTTATAAAAGCTTGGGATACATAACTCCTCAACACCAGTAAGCTGATCCTGAATCACCTGGTCCCGAAGGCGCGATTCCAATATATCAAGGAAGTCATCAGGTTTACAATGGGGACCCTGACCCTCATTTCATGCCCACGAAAAGCCAGCATTATCCCGCAGGGCTTTACCTGTTTTGGCCATATTAATTTTTGAGAAGAATTCAACATCTCATTTTAAGCCGCCTTTGATAGACAGTTATCGGGCAAACGTGATATCTGTAACCAAAATTTAATCATCTGTATATGGCCCTCTTATGGCGCAGATTCGGTAATTCAAGGTCACCTTTAAGAACGAAACTACTAAAATTAGTTTGTAGGCCTACTACTTTTTAAATACATAAACTGCAGAGACTCCAATTGTCTCACCTTAGCAGCCCCTCAAAACTCACAACCATGGTTGTGAGGATGGGCAACTGGTAAGACTGTAGTCATGAAAAGGTACTTATGCATCTTCATGCTCCCAATTCCCATTGTCTGTTTTTGTCGGAGTAGAGCACATGCGGCTACCTTTCCACAATAAATTATTAATTTAATGTGTTGGGTCCACTCCCATTTGCTGCAAGCACGAATCCCAAGTACTTATATCTGGGGGCTAATATTATTGACTCAACTTTATAACTAAATGAGAAACTATGATGTCCTTTGGGCTTCCTACTATGGGTGATGACAATCTCTGTCTTGGATGCGTTTAGCTCCAATTTCTTCAATTCAAAGTAAATTTTGGCTAAATTCGGGGGAGTTTGAATCTTCTCGGCTGTTTTGGCCACTAAAGCTGCATCATCAACGAACCATAAACAAGATAACAGGGTATTTGCTAGTGTGAAACTGGAGCCCATCTCTGTTCAAGGTACCCTGTCAATTCATTAACATACAAAGTGAAAAGCTTCGATGACAGCATACTTCCTTGGCGGATTCCTCTGAAGGTTCTGAATGGCCTATATATACCTTGTTTGGCAATGATAACTACAGATAATGTAATCTCATACATACTAATTAATTATTTAATAAAAGGCCTAGGTATCCCAATCTTAACAAGGTAACAAAATAAAATAGGCCTAGCAATGCAATCGAATGCTTTTTCGATCTCCAGGAAGGTGACATAAAAATACCCTTTACCCTGCAATATTTTCCTATGAGAGCTAGGAGTGTAAAAGCACGATCTGTTGTTGGATAGGTTTTCTGACATCCATCTTGTGTTTCACTGTTAGTGTTACCCTTATCCAGCCAGCACCCTAATCTAACGTCTAAAACGTTTTCCAAGAATTTGCTAATATTTGACACTAGGCTAATTGGGGAATAATTACTATGCATCAGGTGGACACCCTTTTTAGATAACGACTTTAAAACTGACGTATTCCACGCTGCTGGCCATCTGCATGAAACCAAGACCGCATTAAACAAGCTTAAGAGAATTGGCCATATGGGCCCAATTAATTTCTTATAAATAGTAGAGGGGATTCCATCAGTACCCAGAGAAGATCCTCCATGGTGACTCCTGATACTTTACTTCAACTCTTTCTCTGATATCTCTTGTATGAACTGGTAAGAACGGTCTGTGAGGGGGAATTCACTAACCACTGAATCAATTGGCTCGCTATACATTTGCGGGTAAATGGAAGGGGCAGCTAATTCCCTATCACCCCCCAGATTTTCGAAATTGTCGATCAGGAATTAGCGTCTGGGGTCACCCTTGACATGGCGCGTGCAAAGACTTCCAGAATTCTTTCGTACTGGATTTGCAGGCTTGAAAATAATTGTTTTTGTTCTTTAATTTGATATAGAAGTTTCTTCCTTTTTACTAAAGCCTTTTGTTGCTTTCTAGCTAATCTAAATGCCAATAGGGCTTCCTGTTGTTGCTTTGACCCAATAGCATTTTTTACCTTCTTTAATAAACTAAATAGGCCCACCTTGCTGAGTTTACACTTGTCATCAAAAGGGCCCATTTTCAACTGTATTGGTTTCAGAACCCGCCCAACCTCTTCATGGACACATTGTGCCAGGGATACAGTAACTATATTGGGTCCCAAAGAAGTTCAACGTAAATCTTTTAACTTGTCTGAAATCTCTTCCAAGCAAAATTGATCTTTTAGCGTTTTCATTTCTTCCTCAATTCAATCATGACATAACCTTGTTGCCACTAGGGCTTGGTTTTTGCGGCTGGCATGGAGGAGAGAAATAAATTTGATACCCTACTATTTTGGAGAGAAATTTTTATCGGAAAATGGTCTAAACCCATCACGTGGAGAACCTCAAAATCCAAGACGCAAGAACCGAATACTACATCTACCAAAGTATAATCAATGACACTAGGGTCGGCCCCGAGAAACAAGTGCGCTCACATCTACCTCTATCCTTGCCAAATCTTCCATTACAAATTGCTAGGTGATTTTCTTCGCCATATGCTAATCAAATGTCCCCCCTGGTATTTATTCTCCTAGACAGGTCGTCTCTATTCCTTGGTATTGTGAAGAATTCTGGTAGGATTTCTGCATTCTCATCTGAAAAAAATACAGGATTAAATAAATTGGAAGTATACATGGTAAAATCACCTGCTACAACCAGCCGGCCCACCAGATATTTATGTTGTATAAAACGTGTTTCTATTGTAGCATAATCCACGTATCTTCAGAAGAGTAAGAACTATTTTATGGCGCAAGATATACAGAACCAACAATAAAAAAGAAATATTCACACTTAAATCTACCCCACACTAAACTCTGATTGGCTGGCAAATCTTACTGCAGAATAAAATGACATCTGGCTAAAAAAAAATAATCCGGTCGTTCTTAGAGATTTTTATATTCTCTGCAAAAAAGGAAACATTATTTAAGCAGGGGCAGTGCAGGTCATCCTCGAAACTATGCCAAGACTCAACCGCACAAACTATATCTAACTCCTTAAATGTTGCCACTAGTGTGTTTTTTGTTTTTTTTTTCAATTTAAAACCTTTAATATTCTAGCACCCAATTTTAAGCACATGGTTGATGGAAAGGGGTATATGACCACACGGATTCTAGTCCTTACCACTCGGATTCTCAGAGGAGTCTTCGCCCTACCAATTGAAAATAAATTCGAACCACTTAATTGGTCAGCTTGTGTAGTTTCAATCAAGGCTCTCAGTAGTGCTGTTCTTGCGGACGTTGCGAATTCCGGTTTTATGAGCATCTTCGGGACTAATGATCGTTTCTTATCTTCTCTTTGATTTCCAACGGGTGACCATTTTGCGCATTTGATCAGGGCAAGCCCTGTCTTTGCTAGTGCTAACTCCAAAGTTCGTATTTGGAGAACTTTAAATTCCCTATGTTTTGGGATTAACTTGATGGGTGTATGAACCGGGTATAGTATAGTACTAGGTTTAGCAGCCTTCAATTTTTTTTTTTTTCAAAAAGGACAAGAAAAAAGGCCTACTTCATTGGATCTTTGTTGCTTCCATCTGCTGATTTCAGTTGATACTGTTTACATTTTGAGCCTGGCCATTGCCATAAACTGAAATTCTTAAGCAGTTTCCAGGTTTGTTTTTTGTTTATACAGCCAGTGTCATTAATGGTTTTAAAAGAGTTTTGGCAATATTTGCGTTTCACAATGTTTGCAATGGCCTTACAATTACACTATGTTTGCAATGACATATCATGGAAAATTTTGTGTTGGGTGTTAAACTAAATGGTAAGTTTCGAAAATGGTAATTTGCGCTTGTTGCTCAATGCTTTGTTCACCACTGAATTTTCAAACAATAGAATGAAATTTCGTCCTAACGATTTTTTTTTTCGTTTTCCTTTAAAGAAGATGATTTTTTAAACCACATTGGCCTGTCATAATATAAAGAAGAAACGATCAAAAATTGTGTTTTTAAGGCCAAACGAAAATACAAAAACACAGAAAGCGAATATTTCGGAAGGACAACCACCTCTCTTCTTCAAAATATTTAAGGAAAATGCCAAGAAATAGACAAAGAAAAAACCCCAAAAAACAAACGCGGAGAGTCAATGCGAAAAAGCAAACCAATGTAAAAACTAAAATTAAAAATGAATAAAATTCAATAAAAGCCAAAAGTAGAAGAATTAAAACCAAATACTTAACAACCATAAAGCAAGTCATTCACCAATATCCACGATTTGCACAAAATCCAAAAACTCCTGAAGTGCCATCGAAGAATACTAGCAAACGACAGGCTAGGCTAGGATACTAGCTTTATGGTTGTTAGGTATTTGGTTTTAATTCTTCTAATTTTGGTTTTTATTGGTTTGTTTTTTTTGGAATTAACCTTCGTGTTTTTTTTTGTCTGTTTCTTGGCATTTTTCTTAAATATTTTTTTTGTTTGCGCTGAAGAAGAGAGATGGTTGTCCTTTCGAAATATTCGCTTTATGTGTTTTTCCCAATATTTTTGTTTGGCCTTAAAAAAAACACATTTTTGATCGTTTCTTTTTTATATCATTTTTCTATAGCCAAAATTTTGCCCACTAATTATTAAAGGGTTATAAAAAAAAGTTATAAATGTATCTACGTAAGATAAGCGTCTTTGATTGCCATTTTTCTTTTTTAAACAGGGTAGACTAAAAGAAACAAAAACTGAAGAGAATCAGGGCTGTGTTATACGAATTGAAATCTACTAGCATCACATCACAGACATAGCTGAATTAAATAGTTGTCCTACAATTTTGCGCAATAACCTTCGAAATTTTTACGTGGAATTTATGGTATTGAACAAATAATAAATCTTCATATTTATAAATTGCATGATAGAAAAAACATCTGATTATATATTTTAATTTGGAATAAAGAGTTGCATCCAAATTTTTTAAGAGAATCATACTTTTCAAACCATCCCCATTTCTCAAATTTTACAAACCTTTAAATAGAATTATCTATTAATCATAGCACTATGACCTGATGTTTTCTAGTTCTTTTTGTTTACGACTATAGTATCAACCAACTTTTTTGTATGTTGGAGTGAATTAGAATCATCTTCAAAACCTTTGAAAACGCCTAATTTTAGAACCACAATTGACCATTGTTATTACCATAGCCTCTGATACTCTCATCTTAGGTCGCAGACTTGTGTCACAATTCTTTCAAACTTCTTTCGACTGTGAAAAAAGCGCCTGGACCTTGGTTATTCTACTTTTTATATTTTCACTGCATCCATCATCTTTAATAATAATACTACCCAGGCAAGTGAAGCTCTTTACTTGATCGATATGCTCGTTACACAACATTTTCTCTTTACCTTCGTTTATTTTTTTGTCTAAGCGACTTAGTCTTCTTAAAATTAAATTTCATACCTATTCTTGCACCCTTAACTCTCAATACCTATTTATATTCATTCGTTATGCTATTATTTTTATATAAGACACTCAAATCATCTATATAATCTAAGCCTGGGAGAGTTTTGCCTTCCCGTTTTTGTCCATGCTCCCCCATAACCTTCGACGTGTTCCTTAGAACAAAGTCCATCAAAATAATCCTTATAAACAGGGATAGCCCATGACCCTGTTTAACTTCCGAATCAAAACAAGCTACAAACATCGCTTCTTACCTTAACTGCAGCAATATTGTTTTCTACTTAGCACTAATCACTTTAATTTACTGATCTGATATACCATACTAGGATAGGACCTTCACTAAAGCTCGTCTGTCGGCTGGGTCAAATGCAAGTTCAGAATCTATAAAACTGAAGACCAATAAGGTGTCGTGATTCAGACATTTCTCAATGATTGACTAAGAGTGAAAATTTGGTCGCCACACCTTCTCCAATTCTTAAAGCACTATTTAAATTATGATTAATTTCCAGATCATCAGCTGGCATTTTCCCTTCCTTTAACTTATTCAGTGTACTCCAGTTCGTAGTTGATGCGCCCACACAGCATCAATTCCAAATTCAAATATGATATATAAATTGACAACATAAACACCAAGGGAAAATGGACACTAGATAACAATAATGAGGATTTTCGAAAGTTTAAAAGATATCCACTGTTTAATATATTGAAATAAAAACGACTTGTGGCGAGAGTTTGTTGGTACCGCAGAATTGTCTTGCTCCTTTAAAAGAGGCATTAGGACTGTATCAGACAGTTTCAGATGATCAATAATTGTTTTGTTTTTTGTTTTTATTTTATTGGAGATCAACCAGAGTTTTCACTCTTACCAGTATCTTAAACTCTTTGGCAGGAAGCGGAACTCCTCTAATCAAACATTAGGCCTAAAATTGTATCTTTTCATTACCTTAATCCCCCCCCCCCCTCCTCTCCTTTTTTCGTCTCCTTTTATCGTCCTTTTTTCTTTTCTTTTTTTTATCACTGTCTTTGTTTTGCAGTCCTCTGGTGGGTTTACATGTGTTGATGACTTGAAAAAAATCCGTGGATTTAGTTCAAGACTTTATGATCTGAACAGAACCAAGCTGTTTGTCACACCCTTGGTGCCTAAGCGGGGGAAACTTCGGCAAAGGTGAGTCTTCTGATTTTTTCTTCTTTTGTTCGAAAATAGTAGCCAGTGTTCAACAATAACAATTAAACATGGATTGTTTTGGCGATGTCCTTGAAGTCCTAGACTAAAATATTTTGTTTGGTATTCGGCAGTTGTCTTTTTTCTTTAATTTCTTTTATCTTTTCTTCTTCTCTTTTCACTAATAATTAGGTAGGATGCATGTATCCATCTGTTTTTTGTTTCGTATTTTATAGGCTACCCTTATGCACACCAGACAAATATGTATAATATGTAACATAGTATATAATGTATATGAATATTTAAAACTAAGTGCTTTTTCCGTAATATATAAAGACATTATGTTTCTAGGGCAACGGGACTGGGAGATGGAGGGGGTTGTTGCAGGGGCTGTGAACCCTCTTTGATCCTTCAACCGTATGCGTCAAAAATTATAAAAAACACTTTGCGTCTCCAATTGCATTTATTGGAAGATCCTTGCACGATTCCGCTTCATAATATGTCACATTCCCTACCCCGAAATGCATCATAGATATTACAATTTACAACAAGCCAGCCTTTCTGCACAAAGGAAAAAATCTGATGATGTTGGTCGCTAGAGGCTGTCGCGTCATATTACGGATGGACTGGTTTCTTGATATTTCAGTTGCGATTTGTTTTCCCCCTGAGGTACCCTTAAATTTGTGGGTTGCAGGTCCACTGCCCAATCTTTCTCCTTTTTCAGGCCTGGGACTGGCTGCATAACACTTTAAGCACTTCAATAGCGGAAATAGAAGACGTTCATAAACAAATTGCTAAAATAATACTGGGACCGCGTTGTAGCAACCATGAAAGTGCCCTTGAGTTCTTAAACTTGCCCACTTTGTTTAATCCAAGACTTGATCTAATAACAAAACTCGGAAAAGTCAAATTAGTAAACGAGAAACACCAATCTATTCTGCCACCTTCCGCACTAATCGGAATACCTACCAAGCATCAGAATAAACTACAAGCTGTCAAATTCCGTACGAACAGATTTGAAACCTCCTTCGTGCTCTCTTTAGTTCATTTATTTTACAAGTGTTTCTTTTTTTTTTTTAGGTTTTTGTTTTTTTTTTTGTTTTTTTTTTGTAAATGTAAGATTAGTATAATTTAGCGTTCATTTTTTTGATGCTACAATAGCTATTTAAATAATATAAACGAATACGAATATTTATCAGAAATTACCTCCTTTTTGCATCGCGTCAGTTAGCTCTTTTGTTAATATATGCCATACTAAACAAAGATAAACATGTGGGTGTTGTGACCCTATGCGAATTTGATTGTGACCTTTTATAAGTCACAACTCGTATTGAGTGACCTTGTCATAAGGAGCAGAGCAATGGATATAGGAGAACACGGCATAAAGTGGTAAAGTAAATGGGACATATCTATCTTATCTGATAACGAAGTATGCTTTAAGGCTCTTGAGGGTATTAAGAGCAGAGAGCTATGTTATGAGAGCTATAAGGCTTTTAAACAGAGTAGCATGCAAAGGTAACCTTATTGCACATATATAGGCTCTAGGACATTATGGGATCACAGGTAGAATTCGCATATGGAGCAGCTAATTCTGGGCATCAACAACTCGTCATGGGCCGACACTTTTCATTCCCATTTCTATGAGTTTCTGAGGTGTAGCTAAGGTGACGGGCCCTCGAGAGGATGGGACAAAATCGGCATGGAAAGCAGGGACGTAAAGAAACAAAAGCCATCACAGTAATTCGGAATTTTCAGAATCATCAGTGTAAGCCTAGAATTGGGGTTGTTGAGAAGGAAACATGGTAAGAAAACAATTCTTAATACGCAGAATAACTGTAGTTAACACATTTTGACTGCGATTCCACTATACTATACCCCCTCCCCCCGTCCCTCTAATTTGTAAACGTATAGCCCAAATTAAATATTTTCCATGGATTTTGTCATGCTCTTGTTTCAATCCATCTATCCATAAATTGAATCAATGCTGATGAAATCAAGAAACGGAAAGTTGCCCCTGTGTGGAAAATTTTCCCCACATGTAAAATTTAGCAGCCAAAGGAAAATTAAGACAAATAAACAGAGGGAAGAAAAGAAGGAATTCTGGAATATGCTACTTATATTCCAAAATACATGAAGGACACAATAGTATGCAGAGCAATAGATTAGTTGTAAAAGATGTACACTAATATACCAATTGCCCCCTTATAGAAAAAGTTACGTGTTTGTCTTTTATATCAATTCGAATCTAAAAAGAGATCTAAAACCAGTACAATCTGTACATCCCTGAACTATCCTGAGCTGCAAAGTCAATTGTTGAAAAATAGTGCAATTTTAGTTGTCTAAAAACCGAAATTAATCATTTTCAAAGTTCTATGTAATTTGTTGTATACTTTAATGTCTCTTGAATTGCCACATCTACTCACTGTGTTGTCATAATTGATACTGAAACTACCACAGAAAATTCACAGATTCTTCAAAAATGATTTATTGAAAGCAAATTGTTAGTCTGTAGTTCCTTATACTTCAATCGCTCACCTCTAGAATTTTTAGTATGAGATGGTGATTCATAAGCTTCGGCACATTCACACAACAAATGACAATAAGGATATTTAGTATTGAATTTCTTCCTGCAATTGTAAGTTGCTGGCAATTTTGTAAAGACAAGAGGCTAGTTTTGTTGGGAGCCTATCAACGGAACGTTTGGAACTGGATGTAGGTCCGAGTGACTTCCAGAGGCTCAGGAATCGCAATTGAAGACTCAAAAGCATGCTTTAAGATGTTATATTAGAAAGGGGTCCTTTTGAAATGGTATTTAAAGCTCTTTTCAGGTGGGATAAACTCCTGAGGCTCTCCTTTTCACGGAATAAATGAGCATGTAGGACATTTGATCCTCTGATAACTTCAGGACTCTTAACATACACTGTTGAAAATATTTAAAAGAAAAAAAATAATCTCATCTTCATAATAAAAAGCGACATATGTGTTAACTTTATCTAGTTCAACCTTTTCGATAACTTACCACTGAGTTCTGTGAAACATATTTGTTTAGCTTTTCATTGAGGGATTGCTTTTTTCCAGTTTTAAAGACAAAATGGATGTATCACATCTACTAAAGCTGAGTCACTTCAAGGTTATTTTTTCTATCATTTTACGAAGAAATGGAGTGATCGTGATATGCCTGTAAATCTAATTTCTTAGTTTTTCGTTGATTTCGCCCATGAATAAATGACGTGACTGTAAAATTATACTAACGTGCGATTTAAATTTCACTTATCTTCGGGATTTTTAAGCAAGAAAAAGACGGTCGATTTTACCTCGAATTTCAAGGTCAAGAACCCCAAGGATACCTGTAGTCCCAAGGCAGAATATGTCAAAAGTACCAGATTAAGCATTCAGAGTCTTTAAAAAATCTTTTCTTTTTTTTTCATCGTAGAAATAGCATATTTTGAAGCCTCAACCCCCACACTACAGTGAAACCGCCAAATAATTCCCTAAAATAAAAGGAGAAAACTCGACTTGGAAACACGTAATAATTACGCCATGCGAGGACTGAAGATATGAACGGCCGAAAGTTGTGAACAGAGGGAGCAAGCCAATCAAATTGCCCTTAAAAGACTGAAGGCTGATTTCCCTTAGAATACTGCCGATTTGCTATTCTACTAAATAACCAGATCTGATTTAACTCTTACTTCTGATTGAAAGATACTCACGTGGGACTAACTTGCTAGGTCCTAATCTACGGAATTGGAAATTCAGTCTGCAAAGAGTGCAATATTAATTTGATCGCAAACAATTTTTAGCAACAAGGATATAGGATATATTAGGTTTTCAAATTATAGATATTTTATTTCTAATTTTTCTCGCTATCATGTTTCTTATGCCATTTTGTCCTTTATTTAGGGAAAAGTCGAGGCAGAGTTCAAGGATTCAAGTATCTCAGATCACTCCAGACGGTACTCCTGTCCCAAGACAAAGAAGATTGCTTCCACGAGCAAAAACGAAATCAAATAGTGAAGAGGAAAGTGATTCAAGCACAACACTCGAAGGGAGTACCAGCATAGATCTTAGTTGTCGCGGGGTAAGAAACGATGAATTTGCATCTATAATTAACTTTCTGAATAGAATTTAAAAAAACGTTAATATTTTATACAAGGTATGACAATTCTGAGGACATATCCTACCCACTTAAACTGCTCATATATAATAACGTACTGATTGGGAGTGATCTTCTTCAGTTTTAAAGAGTGGCTTCAACAAGCTACTTTGTTTTGTCTCGGATAGGATTAAAAATAGCCCAATTGAATCACTACTCAAGCCTTTTTATAATTGTCTCTTAAATCTTGTTGACATTAGAATATATGCAAATAAGTTGTATTGACCATCTTTTAAATTTAGTTTTTTCCTAAGGAGGTGCAAGCATTTTCACCATTTCACCTTTATCAATTACCATGATAAAGTGAAGAGAAATTTAAAGATTATCGGGGAGCAAAAGTCCTTGAACCATTGCTAGAAACATATTTCCTATGTTTTGTATAAGCAACAAAAGTAGTTATTCAAGGAAAAATTATATTCGGAAGTAAGCTATTTTTTGTCACGTACCATAAGGGACTTTGCGAAATTTGTATTCCGTTACAATATTGATGTTTGGATAATTGTTTGATATACCCAAATATCTTTTAAATTCTTATCTGGTCATTCTGCTAATCCTATCTGTCTCCTTGATCTATGTATGTTTCATAGGCAATTTTACATAGAGTATGAATCTTCTAGTTTTTTCTTATAGTACAAATCTTTTGTCAAACGTCACCAATGTATATCCGTCAAAATCCGTTGATTTTGAATTGAATTTATCAAGTATTTTGGGCAATCGGTTGCATCAAGACTGGGCTGGGTAATTGTAGACAGAGAAAAGCCAAGACAGATAGTCCAAGTAATTGAGAGGCAAATGTTTAAATGGCTGGGGCACGGGTAAATGGCAGGAGTATTAGAGAGAGGCAAGTGATTAACTCTTAGTTCAATAGTATATATTTGTACTCCACCTAGAATAAAAAACAGTATTCTCCTCATCTCTCCTATGCTAATTTTGTTTTCACTATTTAAGACAAAACGAAGGATAGAATATGGGTGTCAATCAGCATTATGTGAGAAAAAGCTCTGCTCAACTGCCAAAAAATCAGCGAGCTCTAGAAAGGAGATTCACGATCATTTAGGTAGAATTCAACCCCCGCCTTCTGCTCACGCTTTGCATGACAGGATTCCTACAAAAAAGCACCCACCACCAGAGCTCGATGGGTGGCTCACCGTCTTCCAAGTAAGTACCACTCTTATTGCTTACTAGTAAGTTCATAGTCAAAATTAAATTTGTTTGTGAATATCTCGAAAATTAAGTTGTAGATTTAACGTCATCCCTCGCTGAATTAAGTCAAAACAAGTTTTTTCTAAATGAAAGTAAAGAGCGGCATTAAAACTCGTATCGAATAGATATTACTCTGTTTACGCTAAAATTTAATAGCGCTTTACTGGACGCTTTATCACTTCAAATGTTTTTCACGAACGTGCTTTAACCGTTATGAAATTAAAACGCTTTACTGAAGTCATTTATGAGTGCAATAAATGTAGTTAATTGATAATTGTAAGTGCTTTAGGTACTTTTCAATTAGCTGGTACCCACGCGAGAACTCAAGTTTGGTTAATGCTAATGAAATAAAACAAAATAAGATGAAAATGTAATGGTTTAGAAACAAATTTGGTCTATATATTTGAACATTAGGGGGGTAGGGGGTAAAGCATAGCATTTGTAAATATTGTAAACGCAATGACAAACCACGGTTTGCGATCCAATTCTTTATTGACAGATACTCGTTTGACTAGTTTCTTTTAGCATCTTCCCTATACAATATATCGCGTGGGTACTAGCTAATTGAAAAGTACCGTACTTTATTTACCATTTGCCATTTGAAACATTTGAAGTGAAAGTTTTATTGTTTAAAGCAAGTGCACATTAATAAATTCTTCCATTCCCGAGGGTTCGTAAAAAAAAAAAAAAAAAAAAAAAAAAAAAAAAAAAAAAAAATTACATTCTAGTAGCCCTTGTGTTTGAACAATTTGACTTTTTCAACCAAGAAAAAGTCAAACTTTAAAGTAAAGAGAGGGGTGTAAAGGAGGAATAACATCGCTCATATACGGAATCATTTCGTTGGAAGTTTTAATGTTGCTCCTCGCTTTCATTTAAAAAAAAAAATTCGATATAACTTTTGTTTCTTTGTAATGCGATATTCAAGGTTGACCTAAAATGAGGAAGATTGTTTCCGCTTCGCCACTGTTAAAATCAGAGTTTAACTTTTGAAGAACAATTCTTCGTGAAAAAGAGCTCATTTGGTGTCTTTGCTTTTCTGAAATAAAGTATAATTTTCCAAAATAAACTGTTATCTTCACAATGAGAGGGGAGCTTCCGCACTGTCATCATGCATAGTGGACGCTGCATCCTAGATTCATCCATATATACTTACACACACACATATACTGTATATATATATATATATATATATATATATATATATATATATATATATATATATATATATATCCTTATATAGCAAAGGGAGTCGAGTGTTCAGTCACCTTGGATATTCGATGCAATATTCAATCGAATATTCATTCAATTCTTCTGAAACCCTTCTCATAGAAAGTTTGAAAACAGGGGCCTAAAAGGCTTTTTTGATGCTTAGGTTTCTCTTCCCATAAGAGAATATGTTATCCAACATCCTAATACATGTTGTCGATACTCTATTGGCTAAAAGATCTGCATTAACGGTTCATTTTTGATTCCTGTGTATATAGGGAAAAATTCTATACCGCATCCCAGTATGGCTCCTGAGACTAATTACATTAAAAATCCATTTTTATCAACTGAAAGTAAGGAGCAACATTAAAACTTAAAACGAATAGAAATTATTGCGTATATGAGGGGAGTAGCCCCCTCCTCAATACCTGGCTCTTCGCGCTAAAGCTTTTAGTATTTGAAAAAGCTTCTTATTGTTGTAATTTTGACCGTTTGTTTAAGTTTTAATGTTGCTCATTACTTTCAGTCGAAAAAAAACTCTTTTTTTAATTCAGTTACTGAATCTGGCTCCCCCTCAATAGACAATTCCCGCCCCCCGCTTGGAAAATTCCATTCTCGTTGAAAATTTCTTGCGGTCGGTTCCGCCTGAGAAATTTTTTTAGTACACTTTCATCTGAAAAAACTTTAATTTTTATAATTTTTCAAATCGCGCCGGAAATACCCCCTAAGAGTAAAAGTTTTCCCACGACCCCCTCATCCCTCCTCCCCACAAGTGGAAAGTTGCTCCCACGGAAAATACCCCAATTGAGTATATATCGTGTAAAAATCCACGGAAAGATCCTCTAGACAATTCCAACCCGGTGAAAATTTCCAAAGGACAATTCCCCTTAATATCCACATGTAAAATTGAGTCGGCAAAGAGAAAGTAAGACAAATAAAAAGAATTTCATTTAGGAATTCTGAATAATTCCCTCGGTTTAAGATTTCCTCTGGAAACCTCCCTCCCATGACCTTTTTTCCCCAAAGTCGTCCGATCAAAATTTTGAGACAGTTGAAAGGTCCAGCTACTATGCCTTTGGGGATAACATGACCCCCCAGAGCCCATGGGGAAAGGTCTGTAAGTTATAAAATTTGGGCAATGTTTACGTATAGTATTTGTTATTGGGAAGTATACAAACATTTTTGAAGGAAGTGAGGATTTTCCACTGGGAGGGATTTTCCGCGGAGAGAACTTTCTGCAGGAGGAGGAGGTGTTTCTGGGAGAGGGAAGTTTCCAGAGGAAATCTTAAAGTATCAAAATCCCGTTTTTTAGAGTTTCGGTTACTATTGAGCTCGGTCGCTGCTTACTTACAGTTCGTTACCACGAACTGTTTGATAAATACATTAGATGTCTATTCATTGTTTGTACAGATACACTTTTAAAATAAGCGGGATACGACGTGATTATGACGCTCTCGTCAAACAGTTCGTGATAACAAACTGTAAGTAAAGAACGACTCGTGCTAATAGTAACCAAAACTCTTAAAAAAAGGAGTTTTGATAACAATGTCTATATCAAAGAAACTGTTTTTTATGGCGATTTTAAATACGAAAACTCATCAAGTTTGAATTACCCGCCAAAAGCTTTGATCAAACAGTTTGTAGTAAAAACATAACAGGAAAAGGGTAACCCTTGTCAATATTAACCGAAACTTTAGAAAAAGAAGTTTTGATTATAGTAAAAGCAACAGCAAAATGCATTAATTATGCTGGTCTTGAATATGCAAAATATATTAATTTTCCAGTTGATTCTCAGAAGCCTTTAGTAAATTAAATTTTGCATAGCTTAAGAAAGAGGGGTTGACCCCCTTCCCCCCCCAAAAAAGGGCAGTGATCTTGATGAAAGTTCAACATGTATGAAAACTCATAATACAGTATCTCCAAAATATAAAATTTCTTAATTTTTCTAAGAATGGCAGTGGTACATTTTTGAAAGAGTGTTCTTACGAATCAAACAGTTCGTGATAACAATCTGTAAGTAAAAAGCCGAAACTGTAAAAAATGGAACTTTGATATCGATAGATACATCAATAGATTTGGCTTATTATGATGATTCCAAATACGAAAGATTAATCAAGTTTCGTGTTACCCATCAAAAGCTACGAGCCTGAGAATATTTGCATGATTTTAGAAAAAAAGGGCAAACATCCCCGAAAAGTCAAGAAATCTTAATGAAAACCACACCATCAGATTCAGTATATCAGAGTACCCTATTGCAGATTTCAAGCTCTATCTATTAGTATGTGGATTTTTTTTCCCAGAAGAAAGATCATGGATGTGTGTTTATTTGTTTTTCCCAGGGGTGATCCTGTAGAACCAATGGTCCTAAAATATCGTGAGAGGGCTCGTGCCCTCACGTGCCCAGTTCTAGTGCCCATTTTAAGTGATCAAAAAGATTGGGAGGGCAAATAGCCTCCCTCCCACGACCTTTTTTCCCCAAAGTCGTCCGATCAAAATTTTATAATTTTTCAAATCGCGCCGGAAATACCCCCTAAGAGTAAAAGTTTTCCCACGACCCCCTCATCCCCCCCCCACTAGTGGAAAGTTGCTCCCACGGAAAATACCCCAATTGAGTATATATCGTGTAAAAATCCACGGAAAGATCCTCTAGACAATTCCAACCCGGTGAAAATTTCCAAAGGAAAATTCCCCTTAATATCCACATGTAAAATTGAGTCGGCAAAGAGAAAGTAAGACAAATAAAAAGAATTTCGTTTAGGAATTCTGAATAATTCCCTCGGTTTAAGATTTCCTCTGGAAACTTCCCTCTCCCAGAAACACCTCCTCCTCCTGCAGAAAATTCTCCCCGCGGAAAATCCCTCCCAGTGGAAAATCCTCACTTCCTTCAAAAATGTTTGTATACTTCCCAATAACAAATACTAGCCTATACGTAAACAATGTGCAAATTTTATGACTTACAGACCTTTCCCCAGGGGCTGTGAGGGGTCAAGTTATCCCCAAAGGCATAGTAGCTGGACCTTTCAACTGTCTCAAAATTTTGATCGGACGACTTTGGGGGAAAAAGTCGTGGGAGGAAGGCTATTTGCCCTCCCAATCTTTTTGATCACTTAAAATGGGCACTAGAACTGGGCACGTGAGGGCACGAGCCCTCTCACGATATTTTAGGACCATTGGTTCTACAGGATCACCCCTGGGAAAAACAAATAAACACACATCCATGATCTTTCTTCTGGGAAAAAAAATCCACATACTAAGAGATAGAGCTTGAAATCTGCAATAGGGCACTCTGATATACTGAATCTGATGGTGTGGTTTTCATTAAGATTTCTTGACTTTTCGGGGATGTTTGCTCTTTTTTTCTAAAATCATGCAAATATTCTCAGGCTCGTAGCTTTTGATGGGTAACACGAAACTTGATTAATCTTGCGTATTTGGAATCATCATAATAAGCCAAATCTATTGATGTATCTATCGATATCAAAGTTCCATTTTTTACAGTTTCGGCTTTTTACTTACAGATTGTTATCACGAACTGTTTGATTCGTAAGAACACTCTTTCAAAAATGTACCACTGCCATTCTTAGAAAAAGTAAGAAATTTTATATTTTGGAGATACTGTATTATGAGTTTTCATACATGTTGAACTTTCATCAATATCACTGCCCTTTTTGGGGGGGAAGGGGGTCAACCCCTCTTTCTTAAGCTACGCAAAATTTAATTTACTAAAGGCTTCTGAGAATCAACTGGAAAATTAATATATTTTGCATATTCAAGACCAGCATAATTAATGCATTTTGCTGTTGCTTTTACTATAATCAAAAATTCTTTTTCTAAAGTTTCGGTTAATATTGACAAGGGTTACCCTTTTCCTGTTATGTTTTTACTACAAACTGTTTGATCAAAGCTTTTGGCGGGTAATTCAAACTTGATGAGTTTTCGTATTTAAAATCGCCATAAAAAAACGGTTTCTTTAATATAGACATTGTTATCAAAACTCCTTTTTTTAAGAGTTTTGGTTACTATTAGCACGAGTCGTTCTTTACTTACAGTTTGTTATCACGAACTGTTTGACGAGAGCGTCATAATCACGTCGTATCCCGCTTATTTTAAAAGTGTATCTGTACAAACAATGAATAGACATCTAATGTATTTATCAAACAGTTCGTGGTAACGAACTGTAAGTAAGGAGCGACCGGGCTCAATAGTAACCGAAACTCTAAAAAATGGGATTTTGATACCAATGGATATATCAAAAGAATCAGATTTTAATGCTGATATCAAATATTTTAGTTTCAAGTTTAGTCCTTCCCATCAAAAGTTACGCGCCTGAGAAAATTTGGCTGATTTTCGAAAAAGGGGGAAAGGCCCCCTAAAAGACATAGAACCTTAATGAAAATCACATCATCAGATTCAGCATCTCTGATAACCCTATTTTTCAAATTTCAAGCTCCCATCTGCAACAATGTGGATTTTTTTTTTTTTTTTTTTTTTTTTTTTTTTTTTTCCAGAATAAAGATCACGGATGCGGTTTTTTTTTTTTTTTTTTTTTTTTTTTTTTTTTTTTTAGGGGTAATTGTATCGACCCAATATCATGGGAAGGCTCTTTGAAACGGAAATTAAAAGTTCTAGTGCCCTTTTTAAGTGACCAAAAAAAATGGATGGCACCTAGGCCCCCTTCCTCGCTCAGTTTTTCCCAAAGTCACCCGATCAAAATTTTGAGATAGCCATTTTGTTTAGCATGGTCGAAAATATGATAACTATGTCTTTTAGGATTACTTAATCCCCCAGAGTCCCGGGGGGAGGGCTGAAAGTTATGAACTTTACCCAATGTTAACATATAGTATTGGTTATTGGGAAGTATACAGTCTTCAGGGGGGGGGTTCTGGTAGTGGGGGGGATGGGTCGGGGGTTATGTGGGTGTATATTTACATGGAGGAAGTTTCCATGTGGGAATGGGCATTGCTATGAAGGGGGGCGCCGGATTTCCCAGCATTATTTAAAAAGAGATCAGGAATTTAATTTTTTTTTTTTTTTACAATTTTTTTAACTGAAATTAAGGAGCAACATTAAAACTTAAAACGAACAAAAACTATTACGTATATGATTGGGTTAACCCCCTAGTCAATACCTCGCTTTTTAAGCCAAAGATTGTTTAGTAATTTCATAAGAGCTATTTATTCTAATTAACGGCCTTTGTGATTAAGGGGTCATTTTTAAGGAATTGAAACAAAATTCGAACTTTAGCGTAAAGAGCGAGGTATTGACTATGGGGCGAACCCCCTAATATACGTGTTAAACATATATGAATATAGAAATTCGTTATGTAATTTAATTCATAAGTTACGTGTATTTATTACTAATAAAAAAGTTCGTAAATAAAATTAATATGCAAATTTGGTGTTGATTATTCATGTACGGTAAGCCAAAATCAAAACTTGCATTAATTCAAAAACGTTCAAAAATTAAATAAAAAAACAAGTTTTTTTAACTGAAAGTAAGGAGCGACGTTAAAACTTAAAACGAACAGACATTACTCCGTGTATGAAAAGGACTGTCCCTTCCTCAACGCCTCGCTCTTTACGCTAAAGTTTGACTTTCCCACAACTCTATTTTTTAAACAATAAAAAGAGGACAGCCCCTTTTATATACGGAATAATTTCTGTTCGTTTTAAGTTTTAACATCGCTCCTGACTTTCAGTTAAAAAAACTTGTTTTTTATATATATAATCTGGCAAAGAACTAGCGCTTGCTATTCCTTTTTAATGATTAGTCACAGCGGAACGGGAAATACTGTTTGCGGTATCTTAATCGTTTCTGTTCTGAAATATCTGGAAGTGTTTCGTCTTCTCTTAGTTATAAGTAGCCTTCCTTTTTTTTTCTCAACATAGCAAAGACTTGTTATTGTTAAAAATTATTCCTTTTTTATATACTGTACTGTCCTCTTAAAAATCCACCTTAAACTTTTTTCTTTTTTTTCAGAGATGGACCAATGCTGAAAGGCTAATGGCCCTTGATCGACTGATCGATGGCTGTGAGGCGACCCAGGTCCGTCATTTAATGTCTGTGATAGAACCCCAATTTCAGAGGGACTTCATTTCGCTGTTGCCAAAGGAATTGGCCTTGTATGTCCTCAGCTTTCTTGAACCCAGAGATCTTAGCCGAGCAGCACAAACATGTCGTTATTGGAGAATCTTGGCAGAGGTATATAAACAATACTTTCCGTTTAGTGTATTTTTGTCTTTGTTTTTTATATACTCCAGTTAGGCCAAATGGTCTTTTCCACAGGCTTCTTATTCTATGAACTTCTTATCTTGACAGGCTGTTGGTTCATTTTAAGTCTTTGCTTAGGCCTTTGACACTTACCGAACTAACTTTATCATTCATTGCTCAATTTTGCCGTAATTTGGGACAAAAAAAAGGAACCGTGCATTTTGCAGGAACAGTGACTGTGTGTCTTTTTTTTCTCCATTTTGGTTTTTACACAAGGTCTTTGTTTTGGTAGTTGGGGCTTCCTTGCTACTACTATGGCTACTAACAACTCACTGCAGCCCCAACCCACCTTAGGCCAACTCAGTTGAGCGTACTCCCCCTCCATCCAATCTATTTAAAAACTCACTATTCACCGCCTCACGTAAAGTTCTGATTTCTTTCAAATCCTCCCTTACGACCTTTTCCCATCCCATTCGGGGACAATTGCTTTTCGTTTGGCTCCAAATCGACGACCAAAAAGCAGAATTCTTCATCCTTCATCTGTAGAACGTGTCCTAGCCATCTCAAGCTTTCTTTCATTATAGCCCAAGAATGTGAGATCGAGCCACATTCTCCACACAGTTTGTTGTTTGACATACGGTCAGTCAGACATGTACCTAAGACGATTCCTCTGGAAAAAATTTAACAGATTTTCCTCTGTCTTTCGAAGTGCCCACGTTTCGGAACCAGACTAGATCTCTGTCATTAACGTGGGTTCCAATATTCTAGTCTTGGTTCGTAGACTTATCTTCCTATGCTTTTCAACGTCTCCAACATATTTACTAGTAATGCTTCCCAGGTAAGTGATGCTATCTTCTTGATCGATATTCCCGTTACCTGACATCACTTCATTTATTCCTAGTCTAACTGACTTAGTCTTATTAATATTAATAATAATGCTCTTAGCTCAGTTTTAATTCAAACATGGACTTCTGTTAACTTTGTCTGTGGGGTACAGTGTAGGACAATGGGTGCAATCTTTTTTTGTCTGGGATTTTAGAACTGATTTTTACCGTGTTCGTATTGCTGAATCTAAATGTGAAATAATTTTTTCTTCTATTTGTTCCGTGTTTTTCGACAAATTCACTTATCATCCAATTTTATGTATCAGTCTTTTTTTGCAGCAATTGAATTGAAGTAATAGCACTTATGAAATAAATAATTATTTTGTTGTATTTCGATATCATACTGAATCTAAATTCTTTCCAACTAAAGATACTGTACGTCTGTTCCTTTGATTTTGTAAATTCGATGAAGGAGGTTGAGGGAAAAGCTTGAAATTCATTTGTTTTAGTTTTCCATTATTTTCTGGGTAAATGCAAAATTGAAAACTACGTTGGACTAGTGAACGAGAAGCTTGATAGTTATGATTCCTTGGGTGTAATTTGAGTATTAAGGTCAACTATTTATACAGCCTTTTAGACTGTTTTCCTGATAGTTTTGAAGACACTGGTGAAGAAGATGAAAGATTTCACCAGGATATTAAAAGCATGGAGGACTCCTATTAAGAATGATGGGATGCCTACATGATTTCAGATTATTACTGGAATTCAAAACGGAATTGTTCCAAAATACATTCAACAATGCCAAGCAAGACAAGTTCCCGGATGTGTTCATTGTGTCGTTGATGTAATTTATGACTTCTCTGTTTCTTTGTATATAGCAGATGTTTGTTGTAAAATGTAATAAAAATCCCATGTTTAATTTTCTAATTTCATCCATGGTTTCATTTAAAGTAATATAGTTCATTAAAATCTTACATTTTAAAAATTCGAGCCTTTAGACAAAACTTAGTGACAAATATGAACTTGGGGCATGAAGTTCACACGAAATCACCCTCAAAAAACCTGTCACCAAAACGATTGTTGGCCTGGTTATAAACTAAAACCAAAATACTATAATCATAAGTTATGAATGGAAGAATGAATATTGTTAGTAAGAGTTTGATTCGCTATTTACTATCCGCAGCAAGACTTTCCTTCGGAGGAGTTTCAAGGGCTTAAACCTAGCCTTGACATTTACATTGGAAGGTTTTTTTTTGCCAAAATTGTCACTTTTAATGATATTACCCGAAATTCTTTCTTTGTACTCGACTTGTTTTTTAGGAATTTCCGAATTTTACATCTTTTCAGGAATATTGTAAGTGCTGCTAGTGAACGTTTTGTTTGATCTTTCAGATTATCTTTGGGAAATTACAGTATAAATTAACAAAAAAAGAACGAATTGCAAACAATATTATTTAACAATAAGGTAAGCTCCTTTTTTATCTTTTTTTACTCTTGTTTATTGACCTTTTTATGGGTATTAAAACAGGCTTTTAAATGGAATATGTTTTTCTTCCTCTTTTTTCACTAGTTTCAATAGTCCCCATTTCCGACTTCTTGTTAATTTAGTAATTTAATACTCAATATTGTTAACTAAAATTGGCTTTGGAATGCATCCTTTATATCAATATATTCCTGAAGATCCTGGTAAAAAAAATGATATACCCCTTTATCAAAGGGGAAAGGGGTTAGATGTTCTTTTTAAGCTATGTAATCTGTTTTGAGCTGCCTTATCAGTATAGCTGGGATTTTGAGCTGACAAGTATCTTAAAGTTTAAATTATTCAAATAACTTTCAGAAATGATAATTCAAAAACTAAGATTTTTATTTTTACTCTCATTTTAATTACTTTTTTTCCTTACTCGTAGGATAATCTATTATGGCGGGAAAAATGTAAGGAAGTTGGTATAGAAGATTTGCATGAAATGCAATCTAGGCGGAGGAAGCTACGCACTGGATCAACTCTCACGACAACTCGCCCTCTTCATGATTCCGGATCGCCAAGACCTCCCAGTCCATCGCCATGGAAGGTTAGTTGTAAATTCCTAGAATAGAAATTCATTAGAATATCTAAGAATATACAGTCAATTTGTTCTTGAAAATCAATACAACAAATATAAAACTGACTCAATGATCTTGCCTTATTGGCATAATTTGGTGTTTATTATATATCACCGCTGCAAAATAAATGTATGTAAACTAGCTAACAATGATTGAAAAAAAAGATAATAGTTTTAATAAACAAAAGCAAACACAATAGAATGCATAATAAACAAAGCCTTAGTGCTTAATAAAAAAGAATTAAAAAAAAAACACTGAAAAAAAATGGAACTGAATAGTATTACTTATGTATTATTTCATTAATATATATCTGAAAATTTTTAAATTGGAATTTTCTTTAATACCATTGAAAGTTTATTTCATACCTTTGTAACCGTGTGTTTTACATTGACTGTATTCTGAAACTGTGAAATTCAAGCATTTCCACAATTCGTATTATAAATATAAAATTAGAAAATATAAATAAACAGATTAGAAAAATGACTTGGTGACGCCCCATACAAAGATTGAAATCAAAACCTAGCAATTGCAAAGACACTGATTTGTGTCATGTTTGAAGTACAGCTTTGTGTATTTGGTGTGTCTCAAATATATTCTTCTTTTCATTTCTTCAGTCTTTAACTCAGATGTGTTGTAACGTAACATACTCTTTAAACACACTTAAAAATGTGCTTATAAAAACTCATTTAATTGTGTGTGGATAAAACTCGTCTAAAAATGTGTTTTAAACTTAACATAGTCTTGTTTGATTTAAGTCAGAATTCCAAGTAACCCGTTAATTTGCAATCTCGGTTTTAGATACTTTCAGTAATTAGACAGGCCAAATAGCCCTATCCGTGTGATGAAATATGAATTGTAATAGATAGCTGAAAAAAGGTCTAATGTCATTTTTTGATGATGCCAAAAAACCATCTAAGAAGTTAAAAACAATTATGATTATAGCCTTTCTCTCGTGATTTTTTATCTGGGTTGCAGCGGTAGCTAGCAACCTAGTAAGAGACGTTACGGTAAAGATCCATAACATATAAAATTGATACCATGGGAAGTGGTTGGAGAGAAGAAGGAAGGTGCTAACAACTTGTTGTATGGTACTACATTTCTAATTACCACAATAGAATGACAATGGGACTCTCTTCCACAGTAAAGGATATATGTTCATGTCTTGCCGTGGCAATGACATATAGATACTATTCCCCTAGAGATACTATTCTAGAGATTGTATCTCCAGTAAATTGAAAAAATATGCACAAAGGACCATACAGATCACCAGTCAATTAAGCATTAAGATCAGACCAGAAAATGTGTATAACACATTACCTATTCGCCCAGATAGGGCAGTATGTTGAACAATTTTTTAATGTTTTTGGTTTTTTTATAGCTTGCATATCTGTATCAACAAAACATTGAACTGAATTGGCGTTCTCGGCCACTGCCTAATCCACGCGTCCTCAAAGGCCATGATGATCATGTAATTACCTGCTTACAGTTTAACGGGTCACGGATTGTTTCGGGCTCAGATGACAACACGCTGAAAATTTGGAGTGCCATTGATGGAAAGGTAAGGGAAATTTAATTTAGCCGTGAATCAACTCTGCTACTTTACTTGCCTTTCTTCTTTTTTTCCTAAAAAGTTTTTGTAGTGGTGCTCATCTTGTCGTACTTGTCACCCTTTTCCTTGTTTTTTTATGATGATGTCGTGATCCTCGTTTTTAAAACTCGAGTCGTGAAACTTAGGAAAACATAAAATATATGCGGAAATGAGGAATGTGGAAATGCGGTGATTTTCAAGGGTGGGAGGGGATAGAAAATAAGTGTGTGGTATGCTTGCACACTCTTGTGAGAATTCTCATTTTTTTTTCTTCGTTCGTGTTTGTTTTTACTCGCAAGATTCGTAACGCCATCGAGCACTTGACGACATGCCTCTAGTTTTGCCTATCATATAAGTGCTAGTTGTATGTAAGACTAGAAACCATAGAATAAAATATTTTTTTGGCGATGTTGTTGCTTTATAAGGTAAGTAACAGCCAGGGTTCTCGTGTTTACCATCAGTAAGGGGATGATAATCCTTGGAAGACTGGTACCTTGTTCTGGCAAGGGCATCAGTGGTATCTCTGAAGTATTTAGAATGCTCAATTTCTTTCGATAGTGTTGCCAAACCTTGTGTAGCTGACCGGAGCTGACCGCGGCAGTATCAGAAAGTAATAAATATTTTGCGTGATTGAAGAACTTATAATAAGCTTGTGCAACTCGAAGATTTTGTCGAAAGGTAAGAATAAAACCAGCCCTCTTGCTCAGGAAAATAGAAATTTTTTAAGCGAGAGCTTTTTTTAACAGTAAATACTTGAAACTGCTTTAGCGACAGCCTTTTATGACAAATCCTATGTAACAGAAATTGACGTTCGATTTGAGCCATGTATTGCCCAGCTAGTCCCTACTGTTGACCTTAGACAATATACCGTTGGAATTCATAAAATGAAACAACCGTTTGAAAAATAGCTCTTTGCAATGAGTACCAGATTATTTTACATAAATATGCTCTAAGGTAAACTATTCTCTGATAAATGTCCAACTGTAACTGAACACCCCTTGGCGCATGAACAGAAAGGCCTTACAGTTCTAAACCGGTATTGAATTATCTTTCGATTGGCTACATTTTTGTATCATAGCCGGTTTGACAAAACTAATGTTTTACAATGTATAAGATACTACAAAAGTAAGGTAAATTTAAGATTGTATATAGGAACATCTTAAAAGAACTTTGCCCTTTGGATTAAGAATAATGTTTTGTTCATGTCATTTACTACGGTACCTATATTATTTCAATTGTCAATTGTTAACCATGTTCGTTAGTCTTACTGGGTGCTTCATTGAATGATCAGGAATGTCATTTTTTTTCCTTTCCTTTCTCTTTCTTCTTTCTCTTTGTGCTTTTCTTTCATGCAATTTGTTCTTTTTTCCTTCTTTGTTGTCACTTAAAAAAGTTGGCCCTTGCTTTTACAGATCAACTATGCCGTTATAGAATATTCATGTCTTATAATCTTTTAGTGCCTGAAAACCTTGACTGGTCACACAGGAGGTGTTTGGTCCTCGCAAATGTCTGATACAGTTGTTGTCAGTGGAAGCACGGATAGAACTCTCAAAGTGTGGAATATTAACACAGGACACTGTATACACACTTTGTATGGTCATACTTCTACTGTCAGGTGTCTCCACATGCACGGTAACAAGTAAGGAAGCTTTTCTATTGAATTAGTGCTGCTAAGTCATTGCTTTACTAATAAACTATTAGCCAGCAGAACAATTAGAATTCAGGTGCAAAAGCTGTTTTAGAAACCACATGCTATAAAACATTTATCAGAGGTATAATATTAGCCTTTGTGGCTAGCCTTGCTTTGTTTTGTAAATGACAGTACAGTATAGTAAAACTTATTTTTCATTTAAAATAGTAATCTTTAAGAATATTCTCGTTAATGGCTTCTCTAAAATAATATCGAAAACAAGATGCAGTACAGACTAATAGACTATTCCCAACTATGTAGTGTTTTAGACATTTGCCAAAAAAAATGGATGACCTGTCTCGTGGGTTTGCTGATTTATGTTATAAAATTGTAAATAAACCTTTGTTTGTCCTCTTTTATGTGATTAATTTTTGATGAATTGGTTGAGTCGATGATATAAATGCTTATGCTGTTTAAAATGCAACTTTATTTTTCCTTTTTGCCGTGTCTTTCTCTTTGTTTCATTTTTTTTCCTCTTCTCCACTGTGTATGTCTTTGTGTGTATGGAGGGCCACAAATAAATTATTTATATTATAAAAAAAAGTGAAACAGTAATGGCAAGATAAAGAATACACTGAAAAAAGATAAATGTTAGTGCTTGTTAACTTCATTGAAAACTAAACAAAACATGAGTCTTTATAATCTTATTTCTATTTTCACTCTTATTTAAACTGCTTGGATCATTCAAGTATTGTCAAAATCATGTTTATTTTATTTTGTTTTGTTTTTATTTATATATATATATATATATATATATATATATATATATATATATATATATATATATATATATATATATATATATATATATATATACATATCTTCTTTTCTTTTTTCTTCCACGAAATGAACTCAAAACTAAAAACATTTGATATAATCTTTTTGTGATTTTAAAGCCACTTTTTTTGCTTTTTCAAATTTTAGCTTGCTATGTATTATTGTAAGTAAACTTCATATATATATATATATATATATATATATATATATATATATATATATATATATATATATATATATATATATATATATATATATATATATATATATATATATATATATATATATATATATATATATATATATATATATATATATATATATATATATTGTCGTATTGTCGTATTGTCCCCCTGAATATCTTTAGTAAAAACCAACATATTAAAACCGCTCCAAAACCAATTTTCTAAAATATAATCGTTTTCATTAAATCTTTTGGATTGAAACACATCGAATTCTTATATTCAGTTTAGATTAGTTGTCAGTTTTAATCTGTTTTGGATCTAATATGGCTCTTTTATATGTACATGCCTGTTTTTGACAACAACTATAATATCTATTACTTTTATAGGGTTGTGAGTGGATCACGTGATGCAATGCTTCGGGTTTGGGACGTGACAACGGGTGAGTGCCTTCATGTGTTAGTTGGGCATGTTGCTGCCGTTAGATGTGTGCAATATGACGGTCGATTAGTCGTATCAGGGGCATATGATTTCACTGTCAAAGTTTGGGACCCTGAGAGAGAAGAGTGCCTCCACACGCTTTCAGGGCACACGAATCGGGTCTACTCATTACAGGTATTACTTTTGTTGACATATACTTAAGTGTATTTGAAACTTAGGTGTATTTCAAACAGTAAGCTCAACGAAAAATGGGATTCTATCCCGCTTTCTAGCGCTATAATAAAAGGTTATGATGGCTCGGACACGTTCTGTGGATGAATTATGACAGATTGCCAAAGATCGTCCTTTTGGGCTAACCATCTAGGGCCAAACGAAAAGCAGGTTTTTCGTGTGCTTTCTTTATGTATGTATAAGAATTTTTATGTATGTATAAGTTATATGAGGATTTGTAGGATTAGTAATATCTGGAATTAACGGGAACTATATTTTCTAATGAATTTCGCCTTAAAATTTATGACTCAAAAACTTGTAGATAGAAAATTGTACATATTGGTATGACTGTCTCCAAACATGTAACGGTAACTGTCATGATGCGTCTCCTATATATTTTTTTTCCAGACCTCATCATACAGAACGAATGATCGTGGAAAATGAGAATAGGCTGACAGTAAATGGTCAAGATAATTAATCATGTTGACAAGTCTCCTGCCTCATTCTAATTTATTGTGTTTTTCGTTTAAAACCCGTCGCTGACTTAGAGCAACGGTTGTTTCAGTTATCTCAGCTAAAAATTTACATTGTACAGTTTCTACTTCAAAATATTTAGACTTTCAAGAAATATTTAGGATTTCAAAGTGTTTCATAGATTGTGTTAAAAAACCGCAAACAATGGCCTCAGATAATTTTGAAGTTGTTTATTATTATTTTAGTTTGATGGAATGCATATTGTCAGTGGAAGTTTAGATACCTCAATAAGAGTTTGGGATGCGGAGACTGGACAAGCCAAACATACTCTCATGGGCCACCAAAGTTTGACATCTGGTATGGAGCTGCGTCAGAATATTCTTGTGTCTGGTAATGCGGATTCAACTGTCAAAATATGGGATATTAGTACGGGAAAATGTCTGCAGACACTTTCTGGTTAGAGTTATTTCATTATTTTCTTCTTAGTTTTGGTTGCTCTTTTTGCTCTCTCGCCGCCTCTTGTTTCTCTCCTTCCCTTTCTCTCCCTCCCTTTCTCTTACTCCCCCTCCGCCTCTCTTCATCCGCCTCTCCTTTCTTCTCTCTCTCTCTCTCTCTCTCTCTCTCTCTCTCTCTCTCTCTCTCTCTCTCTCTCTCTCTCTCTCTCTCTCTCTCTCTCTCTCTCTCTCCCTCTCTCCTTTCATGATAAATAATTACAAGAATAGAACTTTGAATGGAAGGTTAAATGGTATATATATATCTTATTTTCATATCTGATTTCTTTCTTTTTTTTACAAGATAAATTTATCGCTCCCTTCATCATATTGAGTGACCAGTTAATAAATATGGTAACCATATTCGAGGACTCTCAGGAGTGCAACAACTTAATTTGAGAAAAACTCCCAAACTTAAGGGGTTTGGGTTTGGGGAAGATGGTATATCGTTGGTAATTGTTTTCATGTTGGAATATTTTCGGAAGGTGCATTAAAAAGTGACGGATGCAAAATATGAAAAAGAGTAAAAGAAAAAGTAAAAATATTTTTCATTTTAGGTCCAAACAAACATCAGTCAGCCGTCACTTGTCTTCAATTTAATAGGAAATTTGTCGTTACTTCGTCCGATGATGGAACAGTTAAGCTATGGGATCTCAAAACAGGTAACCCATTTTACTTGTCAATGAAAATTAAGCAGTTTTACCGACTTGTCGCTGGAGAATTCAGTATTCAGTACAAGATTGTTTTCATTGGGCAATTCGAAAAGGAAAAAATTGTACGACAATTATTGTGTCCCAAAGACTTTTCAGTTTCTGATCAAAGAAATTTTTAAGAAACATATTCAAGTCATAAAAATAAGAGTTTTGGTTGTGTACATCTTTAATGTTTATCTAAATTGACTTGCTGGCTCATGAAAAAGCTTATACATGTCAGAAAAAAATCTGAAAATGTACTACTCTTTTATATTCAGCCTGTAATATTTTAAACTTTTAACCGAAGAAGCTTTTTGTCTTATTCATATTTTAGTAGTCTCCTTTTACGTGGAAGTTTTCCCTTCTGTGGTAAATGAATTTATAAGCAGATGACACAACAAATAAACAATAAACCTGTTTGGGGACTGTTGGGACTCCACCCCTGTTTCCTTTCTTTTCAGGTAGAAGGCCGGTTTCCCTTTCTGTATACATTTTTGCCTAAAAAATAAAGTTAAGTTGTATGTTAATTCTCGTCACCAAAACGATAAGTTTACAAGAGAGCGTAAATTGCTTGCATTATAATCCAGCATGAGTCATCGCATGGGCTTGCTAAAAATTCAAGTCATTGATTCTGAAAATATGTGTAGGTCGAATTCAGTTGAGGGACCTGATACATTTGATTGGCCCGCGTCACACTGAGCCACACCCCAAGTGCCAAGGTTCTTGAAGTACCATATATTATTTAGTTAGTCATTGAGAGTCTACATTGAGACCCCTTTTGGGGGAGTCTGTTCTTTTCAGAGTTGATATATCTGTGTTTTGTCAAGTGACCTTTTGGAAGATTACAAGTAAGCTATTTCCTACAACTGTGTAGACTATTTTTCCAGGAACCCAGACAGGGTAGAAAACGAGTTGTGAGATACCTTCAATTATTATATCGACGGGGGGGTCCGTTTACCTTCAAAGGAGATAGTTAGAGATTTTAGTGGTGACCCGGGTCGGGTGCACCCTTGGCCTTAGAGTTTGGCAATTTGGCCGGTCGATCACGTTATCATACCCTGGGGCAGGGTATATTGTAAATTGGTTATTAACATACCCTATATTTACAGAACCGTGGTGGTAAGCGCGGGTATCCCATTATAATATTTGGTGCCAGCGGGGCTTTCCCCTCCAGTAAGTGGTGTAGCACCATTTTGGTACTAATAAGTGGTGACACCCGTACCTTACCACTCGAATACTGGTGGCAGCCGTGGCTACCAGTATAATACTGGTGGCAGCAAGAAAGGTCCTATCGGTAAACCTGATACAGCCTACAGAGTATCCTATTGTGATTATATATAAAAAAAATCGCGAAGAAAAAAAAAAAAACAGAATTACGAAGATATTAGTGGGCTCTGCCAAGTTAGACAATAATAAAAAAAATATGAATCAAAATATTGACCAGCTAATTAGTATGCAAAAATAACAGGCTAATTGAGATGCAGTGCAGGAGAAAGGGTATAACTCCCTTTCATCACCTTCTTTCATTAAGGTTTGGGCTGAGCCTAAACCGAAATTAGAGAAAATTAGAGAAGACTACAAAAAACGACCGTTTTTCGCGGGATAGTTAGACAATAATAAAAAGAAATAACGTGTAATTAATCGAGTTTTTAATTTACAGTGGGGGAATCTATCCGTATTAGAAAGTAGTACAGGGTTTAGGAACGGATAAGAAAAAGGTGAAAGCCGGGTTATTATTTGAGTGAATTGGTGGACTTAAATATAATCTTCAGTGACGAAGGTTATAAGATTATTGAAGACGACAAATTAAGAGAATTTGTCAGTTTTGTGCGCACATTGGATAAGGACACGTGAGAGGCACCTGTTTTATTGAGTAATCGGCCTAAGAGGAGATTACATTTGTAGAACGAGTATCCAGGGAGAATATGTGATTTGTTTTACAGGGTAGTTCCCCTGTTTGAGTTTTAGTCCAGCCAATTCACTAGTGGAATTATTCGCGCGGTTTTTCAGTTTACTTTCTTGTCAAACTCCTTTTAATTCGCTTTTCGGAGATATATTTTACTTGCGTAAAACTGCTTGATGTGAAAGAAGTCGTTATTCGCTAATGAAGTCTATAGATATTCCGGTTATTTGAAAATTTGTTGAATATTGTTACACGGAGCTGATAATTGACAACAGTAATTGCGTACCATAATTTTTGCGTGTGGCAGTTTTTGAGCTTACCACGATTGACTAATTAATTAAGAGGCAACTTAATCGAGAAGGAGTATACGCGGTAAAATGAGGGGGTACGAAATAAACAAGGAAGATATAAAATATGAAAAAACAAGACGAACTCACCCCTCAGATGCTGTGCAAAATGAAGGGGAGTTGCGGGTTAGAGATAATACAGATATAGAACGAACAGACTCATCAAACGAATTAAGAACACATAAAGACAGAGAGAATGAGAGTAGGCCGAGTAGCAGGAGTAGTAGAAGCTCAATTTCCAGCAGGGGCTCGCGAAAAAGCAGTCTTGTAGATATGACACAATATTTATTAAATTACATGAAAGAAAGAAAAGAAGAGAGAATAGCCAGAGAACGAAAAGGGGAGGAAGATAGAAAACAAAGAGAGCAAAAAGAAGAGGCTGATAGAATAACCAGAGAAAATAAAGGGGAGGTTGATAGAATAGCTAGAGAAAGGAAAGAGGAGGCTGATAGAATAGCTAGAGAAAAGACAGAGGAGGCTGATAGAATAGCCAGGGAAAAAAGGAGGAGGCATATAGAAAAGCCAGAAAACGAAAAAAGGAGAATGACAAAATAGCTAGAGAGAAGAAAGAGAGTGATCACCAAGAGTTTAAAAGAACCATGATAGGCCTAATGAAAGTCCGCTGAGGCATTCCAGAAAGTGAGATTTTATCCCAACTAACGTCTAGGCTATCGGAGAGCCATAACGATTTGTCTAAGAATCAATAGCGAGAAAAAGAAAATTACCAGACATTAAATGCTAAAACGGAAAAATATGCAACTTCGTTAACAAGGCGAGGAGGTGGACTGGCACAGAAAACAAATTGGGAGGCTGCGCCACCCTGTCGAAAAAAACTAAATGCTTGATACACTAGTTCGAAATGTTGATAATCCACAAAAATAGGATGCAGAAGTGACTGAGCCACATTATATTGAAAATAAGACGCGCGAAAGTGATTTTTCGGGAAAATTTTCAGAAAATAGAAAACTTGAGAACACTTTTAATGAAAAGTCCAATTCAGATTTCATGACGATTTATTTAATGCTACTACAAAAGAAAAGAAATATTAAACGGAGCTGCAATAAAGAAAGGCAGTCAAAGATGATGGACAGGGAGTCCAATTCAGATTTAATGATGATTTAATGTGCGCGATTGGAAAATTTGAGAAAAGTAGAGATGAAAAGAGAAATGCAAAACAGAGACAGAATTTGGGGATTCAGCCTGCAATGGTGAGAAATAAAAAATTGGATGGGCTGTGCCTAGCTAACATAAATAAAATAAATTTTAGGGGGGACAGAGAGGTCCAAGACCCATCGGGAATGAAATAAAACGATTTAAGAGTAAAAGGTAATTTTTGATGTAAGTGCTGTATTTTAAAAAGTATAGCTGAGGCAGAAGAACTGGTTTTATATCTTGATTCAGAATCCCAAAAATAGCATGAATCAGTTTAAAAAAAAAAATTCGCGCCAAATAATGACATGTAAACACAAAATGGCTTAGGCTACTTGAAAGATATTAGAGTTCGATGTGAAGTGTTTACAAGAAAACATTTTATATATATATATATATATATATATATATATATATATATATATATATATATATATATATATATATATATATATATATATATATATATATATATATATATATATATATAATTTGAACGCAAGACTCTAAAAAACAGAATTTAGTGCAGCCTACTTAAGCATCCTTAGCCTGTTACATAAGTATTCTTAGGATATGAGTATTTAGATGGTCGATCAGGGGGTGTTCAAATTGTATAATGGATGAATTTTGGGTTAAAAAAAAAAAAAAAAAAAAAGTATGTCAATGTAAATAACCCTTCACCCTTTCGAAACTATATTTCCATTCGATTCCATATCATTATTCATGGTAAAGACATTTTTTTTTAATTGTATTATTTTTTTTCAGGAGAGTTTGTTCGTAATTTGGTCACACTGGAATCAGGCGGAAGTGGGGGTGTCGTTTGGCGCATCAAAACGTCGGATATAAAACTTGTTTGCGCTGTGGGTAGCCGAAATGGCACTGAAGAGACCAAACTCATGGTACTTGATTTTGATGCCGAGAAATGAGAGTGCACGTTTCGCTTCATCGTGATATTTATTTTGTATTTTAGTGTTTGGCGCAAGAAGGGAAATTTTGAAACGGTTTGTCATCATATTCGTCTTGTGTAATAAAATAATTCTAAAAAGGACTCTGGTTTATTTTTCCCTTGTTTTTAGAGATTTATTTTTAAAAAGAAAACGTTTGTTGTGGGAAACCGTTTCAATTTAATTGAGAGATACAAAGGAAACATTTAAACATGGTTGAAATGCATCTTTAAAAAAAAATCCAGACCAATAGATAACAAGTGTTTAAATTGAAGTACATTATTCCATCTAAAACTATCCTTTATTTGAAAATTAAACCTTAAAGTGCACAAAAATAGCCAGAAATGTGGAGGAAGGCTGCTATCCCCAAATTAATCGCCTCCTGCTGTCTAAGACCGTTTTGTTCAGCTCTACGCCATGGCAGTTGCCATTTCTAAAATTTCTCCATTTACCTTATTTCCCTTCGAATAGGCCTCTTTTTCCTGGTACTGATGGAAGCTTTACACCAAATGGATTAAATTAAGATTGAACTAGTCTTCTAGCTAAACTTAATGATTATGATTACTAATCGGTAATCTTGATAATTAAAATTAAGTTGAGATTAAACTAAATCAAGAGACTATATATATCTCCTTGTAGTATCCGTCAGTAGCGTCATTTATTTGCTTGTTTAGTTGTTCATGTGACATACCCAGTCTGTAAAATTCAATTTCAAATACCTCTTTGCTCGGGATGACTCTCTTGAATTTGAAATGTCATTGTGGTTGACGTGAGAAACATAGATCAATGATAAATTTTTTTCAATGAGATTGAATCCAGGCTAACAAGTTTTTTTAGATTGCTTGCCAGATATTTGCATATTATTATTTTTAAAATAGACTTGATAATGTAACAATTTGATATGTAAAACGAGGTAAAAAAAAAAAAATTCGAAGTTTTACCAGAAGAATATTCCTAAGATGTACAAGCCTAGCATAAGTTTCTGGTAAAAGTAGGGTTCGGATGTATATTTAGAAACTTGAAGCGTAAAAAACACGCAGTTTAACTTTTCCGTAATAGTTTAAATTTATTCGGACATTTGTTTAGCTATGAATGTGGATGTTGTGACGCCTGCTCCGTTGATTCTAATTAAAGCAGGCATGTTGCCTATTCAGCTGGTTGAAAGCTCAACTTTTATGAATGTCTGCATTTATTTGCGGTTAAGAGCTAGATAACTCCTGTATGATATTCCTCTCCAGGCTGTGTAGCACTATTTGGAAAAACTAATAAAATCCTAAATTCGTAAAGATGACCGAAATTAGATGGAGAGGGGGCAGGTGATATGAGACGGGTAGGTCCATGAGAGGTTATAATCCAGGGGTGCTCGGCAGGGTTTGGGGCGTGGTCTTGTTTATTATTGTTTTTTTTTTTTTTTTTTTTTTTTTTGCATATTAACTGTTAAAATTTTATAAAGCTCAATTTATGAACAAGAAAAATGAACGAGGTGGGAAGTAAGTTACGGCTGCAATTTTGCCGTAATGAAACTTAAGGGTGGTGGCTCCTGGTAAAGGTTAAATCTCCAAAACTGTTTTATTTACAGGGTGTTGAACGCATCTATGTGTACTTAAAAATTGCGTTGTGTACTTCAAGGATGTCAGAAATTTATCATTCTTATACCATTGGTTGCAATGATTGCAACCAGAATTTCAGTGGGGATGGAGGGGGTAAAAACAAAGTTTTGTTCATAGAGGGAAGTCTGTCTTCTACCTGCATTTAGTTTCTACTTACCCTTTATAAATTTGTCGAGTCGACATGGAAAAGGCCAAGTCTCCTTTTCAATATCAACCTACTAAGGAACTCCAGTACCCTCGAAAGGTCATAAGAAGCACTCAAATGCAGCCTATTGCATTTAGAAATTTAGGTCTTTTCTTCACTGAAAACATGTACAAGTGACATGGGTCATTCTGAACCTTTACCAAGTCGGGTTTTTATCACACAAAAGTAGCTCTCCTAAGCCAACAAAGGCATTTCAATAAACTGCAGGTTTCGACATTTGATACTGTTTTCAATAGACCGTTGACACCAACCACGTAAGATACGTTTACTTTAGTTGTTATTTTGTCTTTCACTTGTAAACCAGGTGTGCCTTTTTTTTTAAAGATTTAAGTAATTGAAAATCTTGCCGAGATATAAATAAGTCCCTGACGGGTTGTAAGATGAAAAAGCAAAAAAAAACTGAAATGTATTCTTTTGAACCAAGGAGAACAGTATTGCCCTATAGAGGGCTTTAAAGGATTTTCTCAATTACATAATCTGTTGCAACTTCTGTGTTTTAAAGAGCTTATACTATTTTGACAGTTTTTAATTGTAACTGAACAAATTCAGTAGCAATATCCTGTTGATATTGCTGCGTAAAATGGGAGAATAAACAGATTACCTCAACACCATATCTGCAACAAAAATATTTTGTAAATTTCAGCGGGTATGTTTTAATTCTTTGGCCATACTATTTGCTAAATGTTAAATTAATTAATAAATCATTGTCTGATTTGGTAACAATCGTATTTGGTTGCCAATTACCTGTTGCTCTTTTTCGCTATAAATATCGATGTATCTGTCTAATTGTTTCAATCCAAAAATTCAAGCTGAAGTTTTTCTTCGTCTTTTTTTCTGATTCAAGTGAAGACATTTGACCATTAATAAAATGTTTTGAATGTTTCCATTGTAGTTTTAAGAAATATTTTCAGTTTTTATTTTGTATTTTACTGCTTTGCGAATCCTTTTGCGATGGACTGTTCTTTTTTTCTTTTCTTTTTTTCAAGATTAGCCTCTGTTTTTCGAGTACTTTTTACGGCATTAAGTTTGGACTGTCTTTACCACGATATTTGTAAACAGTATCGCCTTAATGTTTTGATTAATTTAGTAACAGAAAATTTTCTCAGCGGGATCATATCTAGTATTGTTGTGCGCCTGTTCTTGTTGGTTATATTCAATTGATTTGTATCTTCAATTGAGTTACAAGTTGTTATTTTAAATTAATAATAATATATTGCTATTTTATAGTATCTTTTGGTATTTCTAACTACTGTTAACTTGAATTTTATTAATTTTGTGGCTGCTTTCTTAAGTGCTTTATCCAGGGTTTTTGAAAGTTTGCGAAGAACGTAATGTACTGCACAATTTTTTTACCATTTATTCTTATATAAAAACGTTCTTTTTATCTTTATTTACCCCTCTCACAGTATTCTAAAAAAAAATATTGCCTGTTAGTGATTTGCTGAATTTTGAAATAAAAAAAACAGTTTTTAAAAATTGTGTCAACTTTTTAATTATGTGTGGACAAAAATGTGCTCTTAAGCTAGTCTAGGCATATACAGCGCATTCTAAACTCTTACTATTGTCTATTATTTGTCACTGCAATCAGCGCGCGACTGGCCTTGGTACTTAGACACCATAAGACCTGGGTAAAAGAGTAAGGCCAAAATACAGCATTTATCATTAAAACATGCAATACACCATCCTGTTTGTGTTTTCTCGTATGATGTAAGTATAGTTTCACTAAATATAACTAAAAAGTACGCCAATTATAAAAGGTGAGACAAGGGCCTGGTTAGGACATTCTGGAGTCCCTCTATATAGTCGGACCAGAAATGACGTTAATCATGAAGATACTGCTTTGTCTTGCCAGATCTGCTAGGCCTAGCTCTCAACTGTGCCGTAGGGAACTAAGACCAATAAGCCATAGTTGGGTCTTTTTTTTTTTTTTTTTTTTTTTTTTTTTTTTTTTTTTTTTTTTTGTCTTAGACCAGGGCACTTCTTATCGAAGGAGTTGTCGTAGAAACTTCAAAAAGGGCTCATTCGATTGGAAATTGGAAGCACTAGTGCCCTTTTTAATAGTCGAAAGTGATTGGAGGCCAACTAACTCCCCTCCCGTGGCCACCATTTCCCCAAACATCCAATCAAAAGTTTGGGATAGAGATTTTGCTCAACATAGTCGAAAGGTCCGGAAATTATCTCTTTGAGGATGGCAACCCTCCAAAGCCCTCAGGGCAAAGGTTGTGGGTTATGCCATGGGGGCATATAAGGTTTTTATAGAAAGTGTTGTCGTAGAAACTTCAAAAAAGGCTCATTCGTTTGGAAATCAAAAGGGCTAATGCCCTTTTTAATAGTCGAAAGTGATCGGAGGGTGAATGCCCATGCCCATCATTTCTCCAAACACTTCCGAGAAAAATTTTGATATAACCATTTTGTTCAACGTAGTTGAAAGGTCGGGAAATTATGTCTTTGAAGCTGACACCCCCGCCCCCCCCCCACACAGCTCTCAGGACATGGATCGTAAGTTATGCCCTCGGGGCATACAAGGTTTTTATAGAGAGCGTTGTCGTAGAAAACTTCAAAAAGGGCTCATTCGATTGGAAATTGAGAGGGTTAGTGCCTTTTTTATTAGTCGAAATTGATCTGAGGGCAAATGCTCCTCCCAAGGCCATCATCTCCCCAAACACTTCCAATTAAAATTTTTAGATTACCATTTTGTTCAACGTAGTTGAAAGGTCCGAAAATTATATCTTTGAGGATGACAAATCCCCTCTAGCCCTCAGGGGAATGGTTGTAAGTTATGCCCCGGGGATATGTAAGGTTTTTATAGAAAGCGTGGTCATTTAAACTTCGGAGGGGGCTAGTTGGATTTGTAATCAGAAGCTCTAGTGTCCTTTTTAAGAGTCAAAGTAATCGGAGGGTAGCTAGCCCCCCCCCTCCACACATGCACACACTTTTAGTTCTCTTTTAAGAGTCGAAAGTGATGGAGGGCAGTCAACCCTCCCCCCTGTGGCAACTTTTACCACAGCAACCAATAATTAGAACCCAAGTCCTAAAATTGGTTTCAATCAGGAGCCCTTATGGCTGTCTAAATTCACAAAGTGCAAAGATTTTCAAATAGAGGTCTTTATTCTACAAAGTTCAGGAAAGGTCTGACCATTTCATACGAACAAAAATTCATTCAAAACGAAACTAGCTAATATCTCGGCTCTCCGCCAAAACAGGTAATTAGCCTTTTTCGATTCTCACACGATTACAAACTACAATCTCAGAAAATAAATATCACAATGTAAAAATAAGAAAAGAAAAATGATAAACCATCACATCCCTCCCCCCTTAGGCACGGTTTCATGTGTTCTTCCTTCGAGGCCTCATTTATGACTAGAAAAGAGGGAAGGCCATTTTAAGCACTATTTACAAGAGAGGCGCCACTTTGGCTTAACCCTATGACCCACGTTCTTCGTGGAAACTGACCATGATCCGTTACGGTGGCTTCATGTGATGTCGAATCAGAACGAGCAATTAGCTCTGTGGATTCTCGTCCTACAAGCATATGATTTCACCATTAGTAGCCGTCCAGGGGTTGCGAACGCAAATGCTGACGCCCTGTCAAGATATCAGGAATAGGCGACCCCTCCTCGTTTTGTAAATACTGTACATAAGTTTTTCGTTGCAGGATCCAGAACGAATCGTCGTCGCGAAGAATATAGATCAGCCGGAGCACCTGTATGGATTCACCTACGGCTAGGTAAGCCGGTTGCAAGTAGCAGACCGCGCACTACAGTATTACGTAGAACTGGCGGCGTTTGAAATCACGGATTCAAGTGACGTGAAATACGCATGGGATGAGCAGGGAATCTTGAGAAGGTTCTTCAACGATCAACTTCCCCAAATCGTCGTGCCCTTGGGATTTTTCCGTAAGTGCCTAATTCATGGAGTGGCACATCAGACAAGATGGTTTTCACAGGTCCGAAAAAGAGGTGGCTGATCGTATTTTGCCGGAATACTTTTGGCCTGGGTTATTTACAGATATCAAAAATTACAGAAAGAACTGTAACCATTGTCAGGCAGTCCAGTTGAGACGGGGTCAGCCTGTAGCCACACGTGGGTCATAGGGTTAAGCCAAAGTGGCGCCTCTCTTGTAAATAGTGCTTAAAGTGGCCCTTCCTCTTTTCTCGTCATAAATGAGGCCTCGAAGGGAGAACTCATGAAACCGTGCCTAAGGGGGAAGGGATGTGATGGTTTATCATTTTTCTTTTCTTATTTTCACATTGAGATTGACCCTTTTCTTATTTCCTGATTGAGACCAACTTTAGGACTTGGGTTCTAATTACTGGTTGCTGTGGCAAAAGTTGCCACATTTGGTGTCTGGTGGCGGGATAAAATCCCTGAATTTAGAGAGGTATTGAACGGTGGATCTGGAATTTGGACAAAGTGTCTACTATCCCGCAAGTGATCCCGTTTGAAGAGCTCCTGAGTTAATGGTAACTAATTTAATCACGCTTGCGACATTTTGTTGTTTTGCATAATTTTAGTTTTCCGTTTAGGCTTTTGAGAAAAGTCTAAGCCCTATTAAGTAATTCACGTTACGAAAATTTTGCTGTTTTTATAGCATTTCAGTTCTCCTATTAGACTTTTGAGAAAAGTCAATATTTTCCAGCTGATTATATCGCGAAACCCGCCTTACAAATTTTCCTGTTTTCCTAATTGTCGAAAAATTGGAGTGACACTTTGCCGGCAATTGAGGCGGTAAAGAAAGACAATATTTACGTAAACCTTATAGAGATTATATATATAATTTCATTTTAGTATAAAAGAAAAAGAAAAAAAAACATTTTTGTAACCTAAGGTGGGTGAAGTCGTATGCCCAAGAATCCCACCGAATCTGTGAGACAGACTAGGTCCAGTTCACTGGGGCGAGTTCACGTTAAATTACCCGGCACTCTAAACGACGGAGCATCAGCGATTCCTAAGACTAAAGTAGACCCTCCTGAATAAGCATGGGCACTGTTCTGTTTTTCTGAAGAAACAGAAAAAAAATGAACAGGGCTTGAATAAAACAGAACAGAAACAGAACAGGTCAACAAAAAACAGAATACCTGTTACTGTTTCTGATCTGTTTTTTTGTAAAAACAGAAAACAGCTGTTTTTGATTAAAAAAAAAACAGCTGTTTAAACAGCTGTTTTTGATAAAAAACTACACTTGCCATGGATAGTGCTTTTCTGTGGCGGTAACACTTTTGAGAAAACTTAGTACTCTTGGAGCATTTTTTCCACAAAAAAGAGCAGTTTTTCTAATATAGGGGCGAAAAATTGTCTGCGCACATAAATATTGCTTTCATTTTTTTTCTTTATGGTTATTTTTCTTCCATTTTCCTATTCCAAAAATATACTTTTATGTTTATAATACATGCTAGTTATTCGAGATATTTGGAAAAAAAAAATTTCAGCATGAAATTACGCAGTCAGCTCAAAGTCATTAGTATTTAAGCAGAGCATATAGTTGATTTGGGAGGAGAAAATTTTCCCCTCCAGACCATGCTTCCCCCCCCTCTCTATCCTGATGTGTGGAAGTCATCTTCAACAAAAGTAAGAAAGAAGAAAAATGCGCGGGAAAATGACAATTCTTACTGTCAATTAAAAATTTTCTTGTTACCTTGCAGCTTAAAGCAGCCTTTTAAGATTAATTATTTCCAAGCCAATTTGTAGGGAAATTTTTCAAATAACACCCCTCAAAAAACTAACTATGCCATTCAAAGACCAGGACGAACTGTACATTGTTTTGAGGAAATATGAATGTGTGAACTTTTTCAGCTTTAATAAATACGATAATATCAACATTTTGATTACAGAACAACAGTATATGTATATTGAAATGATCATGCGCTGTCATTTGTATTTTTTCAATTAAATGCAAATTATGTTTTTGCCCTGGGCAGGCATAGGGGTTTTGAGCCCAACTTATGTTAATTTCTGCTCGTTTTGAGTTTGACTCGGTTATTTATTGTAATTTCTGTTCGTTTTGGTGTTTCATTTATTTATCGATGCTGATTTGTGGTAGTTTCACGCTTGGTAGATTCTTTGATTTTATTTTTGCTAATTTTTTATTTAATGGAGTTCTTCACTTTTTTTGAAAAACTTATTTGGTGGAAAAAGCTTTTTAATTAATTTCTGTTCGTTTTACGAGATTCGTTTAATTTAATTCGTAATTCGTTTAATTTCTGCTCGTATATTGACATAGTCTTTTCAGGGAAAAAGAAAATAATACTTTAAATCTTTTCGTTTTTTAAGACTCTATAGTTTGGCCTGCTATTTGTATGCTGGAGAAAAATTTTCAGCAATTTTTAACAACCCACAAACTTTTAAAAATCTGGACACAAATAGTACTATTTGATTTCATACCTCCTCTAGTTGACCTGAAATGGAAAACTTGATACCATTTGCAAAAAAAATCTGTTTACTTTCTTTGATAGCTTGGTTAGACTTGCGCTATTTTGATTTATTTAAATCTTAAGAGCAGATGCAGCCCGAAATTTTGAACATTATTCCCTCAGTTGTTCTTGGGATACTGCTCAGATGCCTTATTTGGAATTAGCATTATCACAGTGCATTTTGATTTTATCTAAAGGCAACATTTAGTTTTTAAACATAATGGGCAAATGGGAGGGTGGGCGGGGAGGGTGGAAGTGGAAGGAGGATTAGTTGCCCTCCAATCACTTCCGACTATTAAAAAGGACATCAGCCTGTTCTATTTTCAATTAGATGAGCCTTTTTCGAAATTCCCAAGACTCCTTCGAAGTGCCCTAGTCCAAACAGCAACAACAACAAAAAATAATACATTATACCCACATCGATCTTTATAATAAAAATGTCAAGCCTTCCAATCACTTTCGACTATTAAAAAAGGCACTAGGCCTTCGATTTCCAATCGAATGAGCCTTTTTGGAAACGACAAAGCTTACTATAAACACCTTATATGCCCACAGGGCATAAATTACAACCCTTACCCTAAGGTCTGTTAGGGTGGTTGTCATCCTCTAACACCGAATTTCCAGAACTTTCAATTACGTTAAACAAAATGGCTATCTCAAATTTTGATTGGATGTGTTTGGGGAAATGTTGGGCGAGAGAGAGGTGGTAGTTGCTCTCCAATCACTTTCAACTATTAAAATGGCACTAGCCCTTTCAATTTCCAATCAAATGAGCCCTTTTGAAGTTTCTACGACATCGCTTTCAATAAAAACCTTATATGCCCCCAGGGAATAACTTAAAACCCTTGCCCTGAGGCTGGGGGGGAGGAGGTGTCATTCTCAAAGATCTAATTTCCAGAACTTTCTACTACGTTGAACAAAATGGCTATCTGAAAATGTTGACTGGATGTGTTTGGAGGACTGGTGGGCGTAAGAGGGGGGTTAGTTACCCTCCAATCACTTTCGACTATTAAAAACGGCACTAGCCCTCTCAATGTCCAATTGAATGAGCTCCATTTGAAGTTTTACAACAACTCTATCTATAAAAACCGTATATGCCACCAGGGCCAAACTTACCACCTTCATCCGTGGGGTTCTCGGGGGTTCGTCATCCTTAAATACATAATTTCCAGAATTTTAAAATACGTTGAACAAAATGGCTATCTCTAAACTTTGATTTAATGTTTTGTGGGAAATGTTGGGCGTTAGAGTTTACTCTACTCACTTTCAACTATTAAAAAGGCAATTTCAATTTCCAATCAAATGAGCCCTTTTTGAAGTTTCTACGACAACGCGTTATATAAAAACCTTATATGCCCCCTGGGTATAATTTACAACCCTTGCCCAAAGGGCTGTGGGGAAGGGGGGTGTCATTCTCAAAGACATAATTTCCAGAACTTTCTACTACGTTGAACAAAATGACTATCTAAAAATTTTGATTGGATGCGTTTGGGGGAATGGTGGGCGTGAGAGGGTGGTTAGTTACCCTCCAATCACTTTCGACTATTAAAAATGGCACTAGCACTCTCAGTTTCGAATTGAACGAGCCCCTTTTGAAGCTTTTACGACAACATTATCTATAAAAAGCTTATGTACCCCCCGGGCATAACTTCAAACCTTTGCCGTGAGGGCTCTGGGGGGTTGCTGATCCTAAAATACAAGATTTTCAGAGCTTTCAATTACGTTGAACAAAATGGCTATCTCTTAACTTCGATTGAATATTTTTGGGAAAATGGTGGGCATTAGAGTTTACTCTACTCACTTTCAACTATTAAAAAGGCAATTTCAATTTACAATCAAATGAGCCCTTTTTGAAGTTTCTACGACAACGCGTTATATAAAAACCTTATATGCCCCCTGGGCATAATTTACAACCCTTGCCCAAAGGGCTGTGGGGAGGGGGGTTGTCATCCTCAAAGACCTAATTTCCAGAACTTAAAACTACGTTAAACAAAATGGCTATCTCAAAATTTTGATTAGATGTGTTTGGGGAAAAGGTGGGCGTGATAGGCGGGTTAGTTGCCCTCTAATCACTTTCAACTACTAAAAACGGCACTAGTCCTTTGAATTTGCAATCGAATGAGCCTTTTTTGAAGTTTCTACGACAACGCCTTCTATAAAAACCTTATATGCCCCCAGGGCATAACTAAAAACCCTTACCCTAAGGGCTTTGGGGGACTGTCCTCCTCAAAAAAATAATTTCTACCTGGAAATCTACGACGCTGAACAAAATGGCTATCTCAAAATTTTGATTGGATGTGTTTCGGGAAATGGTGGGCGTGGAAGGGGTGTCAGTCTCCTTTCAATCACTATCGACTATTAAAAAGGGTACAAGCCACTCCAATTTCCAATTGAATGATCTCTTTTCGAAGTTTCTACGACAACTTCTTCGATACGAAGTGGCCTGCTCTAAAGGAAGCATTTATTAAATAATACATTGTGCCAACGTCATTCTTATATGCCCCCTGGGCATAACTTAAAACCCTTGCCCTGAGGGTTATGGGGGAGTGGTCCTCCTCTTTACTTAGTCCCCGTCTCTTGTCTCGTTCTCGAGTGTCCCCGTTCTTTACTTAGGCAGCGCGATTGCGCTGCCTATGATTTATAGAACAACTTTCTATATAAACTTTATATGCCCCAGGGAATAACTTACAACCCTTGCACTGAGGGCTGTGATGGGGCTATCATCTTAAAAGACCTAATTTCCAGAACGTTCAACTACGTTGAACAAAATGGATATCTCAAAATTTTGATTGGATGTGTTTTGGAAAATGGTGGGCGTGAGAGGGGCGTTAGTCACTATCCAATCACTTTCAACAATTAAAAAAGGCACTAGCCCTTTTCAATTCCCAATTGAATGAGCCCTTTTCAAGTTTCTACGACAACGCTGTCAATAAAACTTTATATGCCCCCAGGGCATAACTTAAAACCCCTGCACTGAGGCCTCTGAGGGGGTTATCATAAAAGACCTAGTTTTCGGAACCTTCAACTACTTTGAACAAAATGGATATCTCAAAATTTTGATTGGATGTGTTTGGGAAAATGGTGGGCGTGAGAGGGGCGTCAGTCGCTATCCAATCACTTTCAACTATTAAAAAAGGCACTAGTCCTTTCAGTTCCCAATTGAAAACGCTTTCAATAGAAACTTTATATGCCCCCAGGGAATAACTTACAACCCTTGCCCTGAGGGCAGTGGGGGGAGGGGTTGTCATCTTTAAAGAGCTAATGTCCAAAACTTACATCTACGTTGAAAAAAATGGCTATCTATAAATTTTGATTGTATGTGTTTGGGGAAAAGGTAGGCGTGAGAGGAGGGATAGTTACCCTCAAATCCCTTTCGACTATTAAAAAGAGTACTAGCTCTTTGAATTTTCAATCAAAAGAAGTCTTTTTCAAGTTTCTACAAAAAAGATTTCAATAAAAAACCTTATATGCCCCAAGGCATAACTTTGTCCCTTGCCCTGAAGGTTATGGGAGAGTGTCCTCCTCAAAAACATATTTTCTATCTAGAAATCAACTCCGCTGAACAAAATGGCTATCTCAAATTTTTGATGGGATGTTTTGGGGGTAACGAGGGGCGGGGGGGGGGGGCTAGTTTCCCTCCAATCACTTTCGACTATTAAAAAGGGCACTCAAATTTTGAGATAGCCATTTCGTTCAGCGTAGTTGATTTCTAGATAGAAAATATATTTTGAGGAGGACACTCTCCCATAATACTTTATTTCCAATAGAATGAGCCTGTTTTGCAGTTTCTACGACAACGCCTTCTATAAAAAACTTTATCTGCCCCCAGGGCATAACTTAAAACCCTTGCCCTGAGGGTTGTGGGGGAGTGTCCTCCTCAAAAACACATTTTCTATATCTGGAAATCAACTACGCTGAACAAAATGGCTATCTCAAAATTTTTATTGGATGTCTGGGGGGTCGATGGGTGTGGGGGGGGCTAGTTGCCCTCAAATCACTTTCGACTATTAAAAAGGGCACTAGAACTCACGATTTCCAATTGAATGAGCTCCTTTTGAAGTTTCTACGACGACCCTTTTCATATGAAGTGCCCTGCTCTAAAGGGAAAAAATAATAAATGATCATCGTGCCAACATCGTTCTTATGTGTCCCCAGGGCATAACTTAAAACCCTCGCCCCGAGGGTTGTAATACGAATTTTTGAAAAAAAAACATTGTGCCCACATCGTTCTTTACTTAGGCAGCGCTATCGCGCAGCCAATGATTATAAATAAGGAATGGTCGTATGTCTACTCTTCTTATTCTATATTTCACTAATTCATTATCCTCTGTGTCACTTGCTTTGCTATTGGGAGCTTTCTTTAGGGCAGCAGCCGGACTTGATATATATATTTTTTGAGTTGGTTTGGGTTTGTTATTTACTGCACCAGCCGCCTACTTTATTTTTGTGCACATCAATTATATCCTTCCTTTTAAGATGGTATATAAATGTCGTGGTAGAGACTCCCTTAGCCTTTAGAGACACTTTGCAGAAATTGCACCTGATACTTTCTGTGATTCCTTTTTCAAATGGGATATCCAGAGAGATAGCTTAAAAGTTTTAGTTAGAACACCCAAGTTGTCATCAGAAGATGACATCATGCTTTTCTTAGCACAAAGGTTGATTTTAGGATTTTTCAAAAAATTAGAAGCACCTTCCAGTAGCCTACTATTTTAAAAATTGCACCTCCACCCAAATATCTGACCTTTTTCACCTCACTGGCATAACTAGGGGGAAAGGGACCAATTGCCTCCTGAGCTGTTTTGTTGGCACAATAAGCCAAAGAATATGTCTGCTTATAAAAGCAAAATGACATATCCCAACTACGGTTTCATAACAACTTAGACCATTTGAAGCACAATATTAATTTTTACGGGAATTAGCTTGTCTATAATTGGTATTTATGAGACTGATAAATCAAATAATTCACCGCTTAGTGTTAATTTTTGAATTTCTTTTGCTGTATGGTAAAAAATACTGTGTTCACCAGAAGATTGGTATCCTACTGAATGAGAAAAGTATATCAGCATTTTATAAGAATTTGTCCCTTCCAGAAAATCAGCTAGTTTCAACTCTAGACTTTTCCTTGAAAGGATTTCTATTGATTTTAGAGAGGATTTTAGTAACATGAGAAAAAGTATTTTTGGCTATCTTGTTATGTTGATGTAATAAAGATTTGCTAGCAAAAACTTATATTTCTACTGGACAAGACTTCAATACATTTACATTGTTCTCTGACTAAGCATTTAAGAGAATTTTACAAATTAATAATCAGTATTTATCATGTATAGGTCAGAACGGTAATCGTAGCAGGTCTATGTTATTTAGCAGCATAAATTCCATAAAAACAGTTAGATTAAAGTTCTCGCGGCTAAAGGTGCAAATTAAGCAATATGTCGTTTTAGTGGAAATAAACTGCACCTTTACAGTCTTAACATTCAGAGGCTGATCTAAAGTAAAATCTCTGGTGAGGCCTAATGTGACAAGGCTACCAATGAGCAAAATCTTGGGGGGACCCAATGTGACAAACGTACCAATAATTGACGAAATTGACAAATTTATTCTAAACAAAGGAGTGAAAAAAAAGTAAGGAATGAGGGTGCAGGAAAAAATCTTGGAGGGGGGAGCCGGGTCCTCCCTGGATTCACCGCTGCTAACACTTACGCAACTACCTATAATTATCTGACTCCTAGTCCCTAATTCTGCCTAGCTGAAACAATCAAGCAGCACTATTTGATACGCTTGACAGACTGAGTTCCATCATTTTACTTACGTTCCAATTCTAGAAATCGTATGAGAGGTAACCACGCTTCTACACAATTTCAAATTATGTTTTAAAAATCATTTTGTAAGTTCAAAATTCTCAAATATTTCATTCTCGTATCACTTAAATAAAATCAGAAACAGAAGAAAAACCGGTAGTAAAAAAACAGAAACAGGACGAAATAGCTATTATAAAAACAGAAACATACCAGAACAGGTAAATAAAAAACAGGTCATCTGTTTTTCTTCTGTTTCTGTTTTTTGCATGAACAGAGCAGAAACAGGTACTTTAAAAATAGAACAGAAAACAGAAACAGTGCCCATGTTTAATCCTGAAGAGTTTAACTCTAAGACGGAATAGGTATTTCAGTCACATATTACTACAGAGGTTGTAGGTGGGGCTGAGAGCCCGGCTGAGGAGATCAGTTGTCCTTTCAAGAAGGGAGAACAACAGAGTGTGAAGGTCTTGCCCAAGGCTCTTTCTGAAAAAGAAGATGGTAAGACAAGGACAGAGAAAGCGTAAAGAAAGGTAGGGCTGGAAGTATTGCCAGAAGTCTCAGCAAGTTTTCAGATCCTTGTTATTAAAAATTCGATTCCAATGGATACAGCACAGTTTAATCAGCTTTTGACAGAACTAAACTCCCTAACAACTAGCTTGGCGGGTCAACCTGTGACAAATCAGCAGCAGTCTACAGCAGCACAAGCCACAATTAGGCCCAAGCTAATGAAGCTGACAGATAGTGACGATATACTCGTTTTTAAGCATGTTTGAGAGCACTGCGACGGCTAGTGGCTGGCCTAGGGACCAGTGGGCTACGTAGCTGTATCCAGTTCTATCCGGTCCCGCACTGGAAACGATGTCAGGTTTATCGGTGGATACATTTGTTGATTATGATGCGGTTAAGACGCCAATACTTGAGATATATTCTGTCACAAATAGATCACATCGCATACGATTCTGAGGTGGAAGAAAAGGGATCCAAGCGAGAACTTGCTAGGATGCTTGCAACCAACTTCCATCAATGGCTTAGTCTAACATCGCTGAGAGAGCAGGCAAAGAACCTGGCGGCAACAAGCACCTGGTCAGCCAGAGTGGTTGTGTCATTGAAGGATGTAGAAGAAATTGTTGAGCTTTTACAGGTGGAACAGTTTACGGAGGCCGTACCGTACCACCTGCAGGTAGCCCTTCGGTAGAGGCAGTTTAAAACTCTTAAGGAAGCTGTTTCTTTTGTGGAAGCTAGCGCCCTAGCTCGTAAAACAACGAAAGATTGTTTGAAGACGGGTGGCGATAACCGAGACCGGCAGCCATAAAGGAGGGGTGAGCAGTCATCAAGCGAGAGCTGATTCCAAGGAAGGAAGCTCGCACGTTAGTCACCGAGCAGGAAACAGGAGAGCCTGCTTTGTGCGTGACGACACGTCACACTTTGCAAAGAACTGTCCGAGGAAAAAGCAGCGGCCAGAAAATACGCGACAGGGTTTCCTGGCTGAGAGCCCGGAAAGGCCCGATCACCAGTAGTCGGCAGGGGCAGCGGTAGTGCTTCATGGCAAAGTAGACGGAAGGAATGTTGAAATGCTGGTGGACAGTGGAGCGGACATAACAGTGCTGGGAGGAGCCTAGAAGCTTGAGATGTGTACAGGGCGACACAAATGAATACTATACGGCGGTAGTGGACGTACGGGTGAAACAAGCAGATGGTTTGCTTGTTGAACTTCCAGTGAAGGTTGCAGTCTCGGATCGGATCCCAAGAAGTTCCTGGTAGGGAAAAATTTTCCACAATTCTCAAGGCTGGTAGATTCGGAAATTGATGTGTTTATGACAACGAGGGCCAGAGCAAGCAAGCTGGGTGAGTTACAAACAGATATTTCGGAGGCAAGACAGTTTGACTTCGACGACTCAATGTTTTCTTTAGGAGGAAAAGCACGGAAGAGTTGGGGGCAGAAGCGTAGAGAAAGGAAGGCCGCTTCTCAGGGCAAGTCAGACGGAAAGGATGCTCCCGTGAAACCTGGACAGAAAGGGAAAAGTTTTGCTGAGTTACAGAGGATGGATGAGACCTTGCAAGAATTCTGGGTGCGGGCTAAGGCCGAACCTACAGAGGTAAAATATTTCATTGTAAGGGATGAGAATCCTTTACCGATTAGTCAATGATGGAGATCGGGACGAGCAGAAGTGGCAACTAGTGGTTTCTTCAGTCTACAGAACAGACGTGCCAAATTTCTCCTACAGAGTCTGTGAGACAGACTAGGTCCAGTTCACTGGGTCGAGTTCACGTGAAATTACCAGACACTCTAAACGACGGAGCATCAGCGATTCCTAAGAGGAGGACTAAAGTAGACCCTCTTAAAGAGTTTAACTCTGAGACGGAACAGGTATTTCAGTCACATATTACAGAGGTTGTTGGTCGGGCTGAGAGTCCGGCGGGTGAGATCAGTTGTCCTTACAACAAGGAAGAACAACAGAGCGTGAGAGGTTTTGCCTGAGGCTATTTCTGAAACAGAAGATAGTAAGGCAAGGACAGAGAAAGCGGAAAGAAAGATAGGGATAGAAGTATTGTCAGAAGTTTCAGCAAGTATTCAGATCCTTGTTAATAAAAATCCGATTCCAATGGATGCAGAACAGTTTAATCAGCTTATGACAACTAAACGCCCTAACAACTAGCTTGGCGGGTCAACCTGTGACAAATCAGCAGCAGCACAAGCCATCCAAGCCATGAGATGCATCCAAGTCCTTTTATTATCCTTTATAGTCCTCCTTTTATAGTCTTTTTATTCAAAATAGTCCAAAGATCATTAAACAAGGCTTTTGAGGTTGATACAAACCACCAGAGCCTGAGGGCGAGGGTTGTAAGTTAGTAATTAAGTTTCTTATGGAAGGGATGGTTGTATAAAGTTTTGAGGTGACTCATTTGGTTGAAATTTGAAGTTCTAGTTCCCTTTTAAGAGCCAATAGTTATGGAGGTCAACTAGCCCCGCCCCCTCCAACTACCCTTCTTTTCACCAAATGTATCTGATTGAAATTGTGCGATGGCAATTCTGTTTAAAATAGTCCAAAGAACATATAACGATGCCCCCGGGGTTGGCACAACTCCCCAGAGCTCTGGGGGCAAGGGCTTTAAGTTATGCCCTGGGGGCATATAAGGCTTTTATGGAATGGGTGGTCGTATTAAATTCAGATGGGTTTCATTTGATTTTAAATTGGAAGTTATAGTGGCCTTTTTAAGAGTTAAAGTGATTTGAGAGAACCCCCCCCCCACGCCCATCATTTTCCATAACAAGCATCCAAATAAAGTTTTGAGACATCTATTTTTTTCAGCATTGTTGAAAGATTAAGTAATTATGCGTTTGGGAATGTCACCCCCCCCCCGCCCCCCGAGGCCTCAGGGCAAGGGCTGCGAGCTATGCAATTTATTCATTGTTTACATATAGCATATGTTATTGACAAAAGGTATGCATGTTTGACTTCCACTTTCCCAAAATACTAAGTGCATTAAGATGAGTCTTTCTGAGAAATTTGAGAAGAGTGTTGAACTAAATCATAACATGTTGTGGGTATATGGGTTGTCAAAAGGATGTAACTCAGGAATGACTGAGTATATTAATTTGAAATCTTCAGGAAATGATAAGGGATATGATTAATTGACCAAAAAGGCAATATGTGTACGCTACTACTGCTATAACTACTGCTGCTTCTACTCCTACTACAAGTACTATTACTACTATCACTACTATCAATAAAGTTACAACTTCTTAAGGCTGAGGAAATGTTGAGGGGAAACGGCCTTTGGAACGGCTTATCACATCAGGAGGAAACTTCCCTGGCATCATGAGTGGGATGATCAGTTGACCAAAAGGCAAAATGTACCTGTTACTACTGCTATTAATACTGCTGCTACTAATGTTACTACTTATAATTATACTCTATTACTGCTACTACTTTTCCCACTACTACTATGATACGTTCAAAACACTATGCAAACGCAGATTGTCGAAAGGGCGTATATCAAGAATTGATTTGGCTATTAAGTTAAAACTTTCGGAGAATACTTAAAGGGGAAGATCAATTGACAAGAAGGTCATATATGCATGTCACTAAGAACACTAATACCACTGCTACTTTTCCTTATGTTACTACTGCTACTAAACTACTACTTCAATTGCAAAAACTTGTAAGGCTTAGAGTATTAAGGTGAAAAGGGCATCAAAAGCGCACATCGACAATATTTTTGGAACGGCTTAACGTCTCAAGGTGAAACTTCTGTTGCATCATGAAAGCGATGTTCAACTGACCAAAAGGCAATATGCACATGCTACTACCGCTATTAATACTGCTGCTACTACTACTACTAAAACAACACTAACACTGCAACTGCTTTTACTACCACTGAAACTAATGTGATAATAGTACTGTTAAGGCTAAGTCTATGAAGGCAAAATTTGAGACAATATCGATGGCAAATCCGAACTAACAAAAGACACTATGTGCATTTAGTTTGTCAAAATAGCATATCTTAAGAATTGGTTTGTATATTAAGCTGGAATTCTCAGAGAATACTTAAAAGGGAAGATTAATTGACCAAAAGGCAATATGTGCATACTAATACTACTGCTACTGCAACATTTACTAGTTCTACTATTACTATTGCTCCAATTACTACTTATATGAATATACAGGTAATCAAAAGAGCAAATTGACAATATCATAGCAAGGGCTTATCGTATTAAGTTGAGTAGTTATACTACTGCTGTGACTACTCTTACAACTGTACCTAAGGGTAAGAAGGTGAAATTTTCAGAGAATATTTCTGAAAATTTCCAATTTACGGATAACATCCTGCCATCTGTATGACAGTTGTCAAAAGGGCGTATCAGCAATATCTTAGGAACAGTTTTGTGTGTGAAATTGAAACTTACGACGCTTGTTGTGGGGGATGTTAAACTAACCAAAAGACATTATTTGGATCATAATACTACTGCTCTACTCCTACAACTACTGCCAGTATTATTATTACTGCTACTACTACTACTGCTACTAAAGTTACGACTATTGCTATTAACTCTACTCCTCCTGCTGCTACTATAACTACTGGTGCTACTACTACTAATAAACCTAAGGGTATTAAGGTGAAAGTTTTGGGCAATATTGTAACTGTATTGAAATAAATTGAAACACACTATGCCCACATAGGTTGCTAAGAGGACTTATCAGCAATGCTTCAGGACCGGTTGATGGTGTTAAGTTAAAAATTTCATCGTGTGTTGAAGGGGAAGTTTAAAAAAAGGTGATATGTGCATACTGCTACTGCTACTACAACTATTGTTATTACACAAGCTAAGGGTATTAAAGAATATTTATGCGGATGCTGAACTAAATCAAAACGAACTATAATCATGTATATTGTCAATAGGGTAACAAAGCAATTTAACAATAACTGCTTACATTATTAAGTTAGACCTTTCAGAGTAAGTTGTGACAGATTTTGAACTAGCCCAAAGACACTATGTGTATACTTTTGATACTACTTCCACGGTTGCTGTAACCTGGGGCGTCGTATGGGAGGGGCAAGGGGGTTGGGGGCAGTTGCCCCTCCAATAATGTGGAGAAAAAATTGTTATACAGCCCATGCTCCTTGAATAGCCGTATATAGACCCTTCTTGTCCCCCCGTCCCAATGAAAATGCTGTAGATTCGTCCCTGGCTGTAACTAATGAAACAAAGGGCATTAAGTTGAAACGTTTAGGGGGAGTTTCAATTAAACGAAAAAGAAACCTGTTATCTCTCTTCTTCGAAGAAAAGGGTATTTGTCAGTTACGTATTTAGACGATTCTCTCCTTCTGGGAAGGCCATATTTAGAGTGTCAAAATAATGTCTATGAAACAGCGAAATTACTGTCAGAACTGGGGTTTGTGATCCACCCGAGAAAGTCAGTTCTCATTCCAAGCCAACAAATAGAATTTCTGGGCTTTTTGTTAGATTCGCGATCAATGCGTATTTTCCTGCCGGAAAGAAAAATTAAAAAAGTTATACATCTGGTTTCAAAAATTCTTAGTCAAAAATTGACTACGATTCAAGAATTGGCTGAAACTCTTGGCGTTCTTGTTTCAACATTTCCAGCAGTAGAATTAGGGCCTTTATATTACCGAAAAGCGGAATCGTTGAAAACTCAAGCATTAAGGTACGCGAAGGGTAATTTTGCGGCAAGGATAATTTAAACATCCGATGTAAATTCGGAACTACAATGGTGGTTGGATATTGCCAATCATGCTTCTAAAGCAATTGAGTCTAGATCAATTGACAAATATTTGTGTAGTGATGCGTTGAAACTAGGTTGGGCACTCGTGGATGAATATTCCATGAAAACGGCCACAGGTGAATGGTCCTCAGAAGAGAAGAGATTTGATATCAATGTCTTAGAAACGAAGGCCGTTTATCTGGGATTAAAATGTTTTGCCCATGATATTAAAGGCATGCATGTTCGGCTGCGTTCTGACAATATAACCACAGTAGCTTATATAAATAAAATGGGAGGATCAAAATCTAAATTTCTTAATTATTTCGCAAATAAGGTCTGGCAGGTAGTACTGCAGGGCAAAGGATGGATATCTGCAGAACATGTGCCTGGGGTTGCTAATATTGAGGATAAGGCATCACGAAAATTTGATAATGAAAAGGAATGGAAATTGGATTCTGAAAGATTTAATATTTTGAATTTTTTGGTATGTCAGTCAGTAGATATTGATTTGTTTGCGACTAGATTAAATTTTCAGATTAAACCATTTGTTTCTTGGAAACCAGATCCAGAATGTTTATTCGTAGATGAGTTTGCAATGAATTGGAACCATTATTTCTTTTATGCATTCCCCCCATTCAGTTTACTTCTGAGGACCCTTCAGAAGGTGGAAACAGATCAGGCCACTGGTATTTTGATCTTTCCGAACTGGACCACACAAGTATGGTATCCCTTACTATTAAAGCTTTTAATAGGAAGTCCAATATTTCTACCAAATGATAATTTTACTTTGTCTCTCCCACAGAAACCGACCTTTCACCATCCATTGTCCAAGACGTTACACCTAGCGGCTTGCGTCGTCTCCGGCAAGGGCTTCACCACCAAGGATATTCTCCCTCCACAGTCGATATTATCATGGATGGGTGGCGGGATTCAACTAAGCGCCAGTACAAAGTTTACATTGAAAAATGGATCGACTTTTGTGGAAGAAACACAATCCAGGCCTTGGAGGCAACTCTACCGGAGACTTTGACATTTCTTACGGAACTTTTTCACTCATGTGTTGGATACAGTGCTATTAATACTGCGAGGAGTGCTTTATCGGCAATTCTGCCAAGCCTTCAGTTAGGCAGTAATCACATCACCAAGAAGTTTATGAGAGGTGTCTTTAATAGAAGGCCTAGTCTACCCAAGATTTCAAGTATTTGGGATGTGAAGTGTGTATTCGATCTCTTTAGACTGCCAGCTTGGGATATCGAAAATCTTCAATTAAAGACACTAACACAAAAATTAGCAGTTTTATTGATTTTATCAACTTGTGAAAGAGTTCAGTTTTTGGCCAGTTTATCACTTAGTAATATGGTATATAATGACGATGGAAGTTTTGATTTTCAAATCAATGTATTGTTAAAACCATCGAAACCGGGCAACCACAAATCAGTAGTTAAATTTCGACCTTTTCAAGAGTCGTCCCTGGGTCCGGCAACGCACCTAACTTGGTATATTAGAAGGACACAATAGCCGGATAGACACGGCGCAATTTTTCTTACACATCGTAAGCCTTATACTGCTGCGTCCAAGTCATCTATTTCTAGATGGATAAAAGAAGTTTTATTCCTTGCAGTTATAGATATCAGTGTTTATGGTGCTCATAGCACAAGTTCTGCCTAAACGTCCCACCTTATAGCAAGAGGAATTGATGTAGATAAAATCATAAAATATGTAGGCTGGAAAAATACCAAAATGTTTTCAAGGTTTTATAATACACCAATTTAAAGTGGTCAGCAGTTATCTGTCTTTTGAATTTATTAACTGTAATTTTCTACATTTTAAATATCTTTCTATAAACGAATTTTTGTATAACAGCTCGTTTTAATGTATAGGGCTATTATTGATAATTAGTGTTTGTATAGCTCATGCTGAACTTTAAAATGTCAGTTGAACTCGAAGGCGGAGCTAAGGCGCTCCTTTTGGAGTAGAATTGATAAATTAAACGAAAACTTACCAAGTTTGAAGTTTGATTATAATTCTACTCCAAAGAAGGAACACCAGCGTAGCTGAGAATTCAACTGCCCTCCCAATTTCCCTTCCCGTTGAACTCTGAGCGTTTCATCATGAGCTTAACCACCGCATATTACAATGACTTTAAAATACTGCTGTTGTTTTGGTCAATCAATGCGATTGCAAAGGTCTATCTCAGTTGAACTGTCAGCTACGCTGGCGCTCCTTCTTTGGAGTAGAATTACAATCAAACTTCAAACTTGGTAAGTTTTTGTTTAATTTATCAATTAAACACTACTGTGTGCCCAGATTTTTAAAAGGGCATATGTTGTAATAATTTGTTGAAAAATTATCTCCAGCATACAAACAGCAGGCCAAACTATAAATTCTCAAATAAAAACCGAAAAGATTTAAACTATTATTATCTTTTTCTCTGAAAAGACTATGTCGATATAAAACGAACAGAAATTAATTAAAAAAAACTTTTTCCACAAAATATTTTTTTCAAAAAAAGTAAAGAACTCGATGAAACCAAAAATGAGCAAAAATCAAATCAAATAATCTACCAAGCGTAAGACTACCACAAATCAGCATTGATAAAGAAATGAAACCCAAAACAAACAGAAATTACAATAAATAACCGAGTCAAACTCAAAACGAGCAGAAATTAACATTAGTAGGTCTTAAAACTCCTATGGCTTCCCAAGGCCAGAAATTAATTTGTATTTTCCTGAAACTCAAATAAATTTTAAATGTTTTCACTTTTATAACTTTAATAAATCAAATATTATTAGTATTTTAAGGAATAAATATCAGCATATGTGTATTAAACTGACAATGCACATTCATTTGCATTTTTGTTTATACAAATGCTCCAGATGGAATACAAAATATTCTGAGTCAGACTTTGAAAATTAAAAGAAAAATACGAAAACATGTGAGCAGAAAAAAATACTTTCTCTAAATTAGTGGTCGGAATGCTAGTGCAGAAGAAGAAGAAATCTGTGTTCAAATATACTTTGTCATAGAAAGTGCTCCAGCTTTGTTTAAAAATCTCTTATGGAACGTTTATACTATGTTGTAGCTGAGAAACCGTGTAGTGAAGAAAAATGTCATTATTGTTTTTGAAATTTTAATCAAGCTGTACCTTGGTGGCGGGTTCAGGAAAAAGGAAGAAATCGTATCCTAAATACTTGTAGACGAATTATTTTCACCGTTCAAGCTTTTTGAAATTTCTCTGACGTTTCTGTTACAATAGAGGAACCGATCATTCAGCTAACTGCCAAAGCCGAGCTTACCCAATATGCTCTGTCTTAACTTTCTAGTTCTATATGTAACAAGCTTCTAAGTGCCTTTCTTTTCTAACTTATTGTTTCGGGTCCCAGATTGTTTTATTGTTTCGAAGTCTCTCTGGTTTCTTTTGTAATTCTTTTTTTCTTTTTTTTTTGCTATTTTGACATCCTCGCCTCCTCCATCCTCGCCTACGCTCTACTAGACTTCCATATTCATGCATAGCGTTATCTAGTGCAGATTTCAGCAAAAATTCTTAAGACATAGCCTCCCATATGTGATACTGGAAAGAATGATTTCTCTTTATTTTGAGATTTTCTCTATGTTTAAAAAAAAAGTCGATGGAATACGATAAAATGAGAGTTCACGTTTTCTATTGAGCTACTCAAGTACAATTGTAGTTTTGCTGGTATTTCAGCGAAGAATGCAATCACTTGGATATAAAACAAAATATTGCAGTATAACTTACAAAACGGTTGATGTGTCATTTTTTACCAAGATGAATTTACCATAATTTTCTATATTTTGTAAATCTAATTAGACCATCATTTTTGTCTTCCTGTTGAAACTCAACGTCAATATTAGTTGTATGAATTTTTATAAGCCCAGAGATTGAAAAAAAACAAAAAAAAACAGCTGGAGCTTACATTAGATTTCGAAATTATGGTTTTCTTAGATTTTCGCGAATTAAAACCAAGAATTAGACGATTCAGTTGTTTTCGACCAATTTCGCTCTCACACTCTTCCGTAGATTTGAAATTGTGATTCAAATTAATGCTATCCTTCAAAAAGAAGCAGAAAATTATGTGAAAATTAGTCTTAGGCGGCGCTGGAGGGAAACCAGCCACCTTCCCCCTCCCCCTTACCCCCAAAGACACCCAATTAAACTTTGAGATAGCTGTTTTGTTTAAAAGTGTCGCAAGATCCACTAAAAATACCTCCGGGGATGACGTGACTACCTTAGTCCGTGGGGCAAGGACTGTAAACTGTACAAGTTGCCCGTGGTTTACAGATATATTTTAAAATAGAGAAGAAGAAATGCTTGACCCTGGGCATCCGAAAAGGTTAAGAGTACTAAATTGAAAAATTTCAGGGAATGTTAAGGAGGATGTTGGATTAAATCAGAAGGCCATTCATATGAAATTTTCAGGGGATGTTGAACTAAGTCAAAGACACTATGCGCATCCAGGTTGTCAAAAAGGCGTATCTTCAACATCTCAGGAACAGATAAGGGGATTAAGTTGAAACTTTGAGGGAATGTTGAGGGGAATATTAAATTAAACATTAAGACACTGCATGCATCCAGGTTGTTAAAATAACGTATGTGCAATATCTCAGAAACGCCTAGTGGTCTTAAGTTGAAACTTTCAACGAATGTTAAGCTAAATCAGACACTGTGTGTGTCTAAGCTATTTAATGACGTCTCTGTAATACCTTAGGAACCGCTAAGTGTCGTAAGTTGAAAATTTCAGGGAATGTGGAGGGGGATTTTGAACTAAATCAAAAGACAATATGTACATACAAGTGGTTGAAGTGGCGTGTCTGTAATATCTCAGTAACGGCTAACGGTATTAGCATTAAACTTTTAGGGGGCATTGTGGGAAATGTTGAATTAAATCAAAAGACATTATGTGCACCTAAGTTGTCAAAATAGCACATTTGCTAGGGTAAGCAAAGGGTATTGAGCTGAAACTTTCAGGGAATCTTGGGGAGAATTTTGAACTCAACCAAAAGACATGTGAATCTAGGTTGTCAAATCCTGCATGTGTTGCTCAAGAATGGCTATGGGCATTAATTTAAAACTTTAGTGTATATAAAAGAAACTAAACGTAAACGGGAAATTATCTTTTCTCAGATTTGAAAGTGATCAGAGGGCAATGAGACTTTTTTCCTGTGCTCTTTTTTCTTACCCGCCCCCATAACCCCAAAGCTGTATTCACAATTTTGGATGACAGGTTCATAACGTACGTCTTCAGGAATGACAAGGGTCGTAAAGTATGCAACTTGCCCATTGTTCACACATATATTTTATGTCTGAAAAGGTCATCTCTGATCCTTGGTGTCCGTTTAGGTCGAATCTTTCGGAAATCATTCTTTGGGTTAATAAAATCATACGTGTTGGTGGGAGTAGGAGAGGGGGTGGCTAAAATAGGTCAAAACACTTTTTGTTACTGAATAGCTGTATTTTGAGTGAGTGTATTTTTCACTAGGCTAAGAGTAGGGGAAAAGCTGTCATTCCCTGGGGGATTTTTTAGTTCCATGGTTTCCCGCTAGGAGTGTTAGTATCACGATTCTTTTGAGGCATTTCCTAGGGCCCTATGCGTCATTTTCAGTGTTTTCCCGCTACTTGGCGTACATATTAATGTCCATGAATTTACCGGCGGTGTTTTTGAGCACCACGGGACATTGGAATTCCTCCAACATTATTATGTTTCTCATGTATCTACCAAACCCTAAGACAGGCTATTGTTTTTCTTTTCGAACAGCCTCTACAGAGTCAATCTACAAGTAATTTTTCCAGGCAAGTCATATTGCCAATTTTGTTTATAACTCATCGCCCTATCTAAGATTTTTACATTATTTTGAGATAGGCGAATACAGCGGCATTTTCCGGGGATTGATAATTCCCTGCTACCTGATGTAGCTATCTCGGAATTACCTAGGGGTGCTATACGGCATTTTCAGTGTCTTTATTGAGAAGAGGCACTTCTAAACGGCATTTTCAGGGGCTCCGCCCATTTGTGGCGTACCTATTAATGTCCACGCATTTTACTGGAACCCCCTTATGGGTGGCACAAGAAATCGCATTAGGACACCCTCTTTTTTAACTTTTTTTTGCATTTGTTTACTCTTTATTTATGGCAAAGGTAGGGAACGTTTTATTCTAAATGCTGGAAAAGCGCTAGATTTCTCACTTTTTCGTAATTTTAGCTTTGTTTTTCAGTTTTGAAAACATCCCCTACAGACTCAAACCGTAAATAGCATGTTCAAGAAACAACATAAATGGCTATTAGTTTCAGTTAAGACCCCAAGCGAATGTCATGTTGTTTTTGTGGCGTTAGCACAAAGTGTCACTTTGCCAATTCTTCCAGGTTATGCGCATGCGATTTGTTGCAAATTTGCCAAATTTGTTGCAAAATTCGATTCCTGGTAGTGTCTTCCTAATTTGACTTAAATACTTGTTTCAGATTCATTTAACAGCTAAGTTCATCCCCATTATTTCAAATATTCCTCTTCAAGTAAGTGCTGCGTTCTGATTGGTGTAACCAAGTATTTTCTCTGAATAACTAGATGAGAATTCCTACCATTACCGGGAAAATTTCTGGACCTTATTCTTAAGCTTCATATTTTTGAGTCGACTAACAAATAAACAAACTTTTACCATATAGAAGCACATCTTTTCTTTACAATTTGACACTCTTCGTCTAAACGCTTACGAATATAGCTTTTTAGTCAATCGTAATAAAGAATGGACGTTTTCAAACATCCTCCTTTGGGAGCCCCTATCTTGCCCCACTTTGAATTTATTTTTAATTTCTCTTTCAATCGTCCGTTAAAGTTATGAGTTCTATTTTTCACCTCCTTTAAAAACCTTTTATTTTACCACATAAGCATATTGAAAGGATGCTGAGGCTTTTGGGTAAAATTTCCCCTATTGCTCCATTTGAATCTCACAATTGAGTTCTTTTTGGCCCAGGGGGCGGAGGTTAGAAGTTTTGAGCTGATTTAGAAAAAAAAATGCTCCTTTCTGGTTCCCTCTTTTGGGAGACTATATCTCCAAATATTTTTTTTTTATTGGACTGCACTCAGGCATTTAGGTTTTCGAGATTCCTTAACTTAAGCATGTTGGTTTTTAGCACTGATTTGAATTTAAGCGTTGAAATCCGGTAAGAAGATGTAGTCATCATTGGCAAGTTTTAACTCCCTCCACAAGTGAAATGGAAGAAAATAAACTGCAAAAACTGCCAATAGATGAGTTGTTAAGTCTCAAAACACTAATACATTAATGCCAATAAATGACTTATTAACTGTCAATACTATCCCTTTTTATGATATTTATGAATAAAAATTTTACAATTTCCACCTTAATTACTTTCTCTACCTAGGCTATATCTTTATTATACAACAGATTTGTATTTCTAACAAATTAGAGATTTTAGTTTTTAAATTTAAATTCGGTACTTTGCCGCACTTTTCTTTAAGACTAATTTCATCCCACCCCTATGAACCCTTCAATTCATAAGTTTAACAAATTCACATTTTTCGTTTAAGCCTAATTTTCAAGGGGGATTTAGCCAGATTTTGTTTCTATCCCATCGCCCTTACAGACCCCACATGCGGTGTCTGATACCAATTTTTTCTCAGAAAATTTCCATTTCCAAGCCACTGCAAGCTTTAATTCTAACAGATTGACGAGCCAAATTTTAACATCATCGTACGGAGCCCAAGATGTAACCAAGTATTTTCTCTGAATAGACTAGATGAGATTTTCTACCATTACCGGGAAAATTTTCGGGGTAATGCATCGGAGCCCGATTCTTTGGGTGAAATTTCTCTCATTACATCATTTAAGTATCAGAAGTCGCAAGTGTTCTTATCGGCTAAAGGGTCTGAGGCCAGAAGTTTTGGGTCAATCATAAGAAAATTGTGACCCTTTTGGAAAGGCGAGCATTTTGAAGACTCTGGAAAGGCGAGCATTTTTTTAGAAAAACATTTATGAATTTATCAATCAAATCTTCCACTTTAATACACAAGATCTAACTTAGCAAAAACGAAGTACCATCCGTGAATTTCTTCCGCAGTTTAATTACACTTTCACTAATATAGTCATTTAGCACAAATATACTTGTAAATATATTTAAAATATGGCTGATTTTTAATCATTTAAACTGCCTGTTTAGCTTGTATTTCAGAATAACCGAACCTTAGTCTGCATCTTTCTAAGCCTAATCTGGAGCTTTGATTCTTAAAGAATAGCATAGCCTCCTACAATTCTGCAAGTTTCTACCCATAGCAATTTTTTTTTTATATCTTTTATTTTTCGGAGCTTTAGGCTAATGGTAAAGAACGCAGAACTGGACATTTCAGTTCTTACCCTTGGTACTGGTCTCCATTTCATGGGGATTTGGGGGCCACCCATCATCCTTGCCTATTTCCAATTGACGGCATTTTTTAATTTCTTAAGAAAAAGACAGATTTCTAATTGCTCAAACTAGGTTTTCATCTCGTATTACTAGGATATTGTGTTATTAGCATGGCTTTTAAAGCTATTTTCTCGATTTTCAGGTTTTTATCTTGTGTTTCTAGGATATCGTGACATTTGCGCATACATTTTTTTGTTATAGCATAATTTTTATGGGTGATTTAGCCTGATTTTTTTTTAAAATCCTTTCGCCCCTACAACCCCATATTTGATGTTCAAATTTTCTCGGAAATTTTTTTCAATTGCAACTCACTCCAAGATTTAATTTTGACAGGTTGATGTGTCTAATTTATATATACCCAGCCTAGCATATCAATTTCGTGCGTTAACATAATCTAAATTACCTAATTAAAGCTAAAGTAATGTGAGCAATCTTTAATTAACCTAACCCAATTTATTCATGTAAATTAGTTTCTTACAGATTTGTTTAAGTAAATTGCCAAGACATCGTGCAGCTGTAGGGGCCCATAGTGGTATCGTGCAGCGACAGGGCCGCTGTTTCGTTCAGCACCAATGGGTTCTCCATTGCTTCCTGACGCTGCCATGACGCTGGAAATGTGTTTTAGGTTTCGCAAGTTCGTGTATCACACATTTCTCGAATTCAAGATATTAAGAACCCTCTTTGATTGTTCGCTGTTTTTTTTTGTTTTTTTTTACATTTATTCCTTTCGTGTGTGTTTGATAATTCTGTGAGACACAATTCCTGCAAGTAAAATTGTCTCGAACGATATGTCTTTAAGAAAAAAAAGGTCAAAATGACTTTTAAAAGTTAGTCTGTGGGATATTCGCTAATCTAAAAATGAGCAGAAGGAATGTTCCTTGAAATTTGACGGTAAGAAAAATTAAAATCGCTAAAGATAAATGATGCAGAAAGTCACTACTTGCGAAAAGAGTGAAAGGGGAAGGTAAAAGAATGTACGCAAATCTGAACTAGATTAGTTTAGGAGTGAAATAAAGAAAAAAAACTCCAAATTCAATCCTGGAATTCTTTAATTTTCCTCTCTGGTTGTTCAGGCAGTAAGTTTTATATATATATATATATATATATATATATATATATATATATATATATATATATATATATATATATATATATATATATATATATATTTATATATATATATATATTATTCCGTATATGAAAGAGGCTGTGCCCTCCTCAACGCCTCGCTCTTTACGCTAAAGTTTTTATTGTTTAAAAAAAGAGTTGTGAGAAAGTCAAACTTTAGCGTAAAGAGCGAGGCGTTGAGGAGGGCACGGCCCCTTTCATATACGGAATAATTTCTGTTCGTTTTAAGATTTAATGTCGCTCCTTACTTTCAGTTTAAAAAACTTTTTTTTAAGGCTGCGAAAGCGGGGGGTTTGGGGGGCGGCAGCCCCAGCTTTGCCTCCTAATCCCTGTACGTTTTAAGATTCGACCTTGTAACTCAGCCTCTTTAACTCTTTAGAAAACGTAGTTTTTTTCAAATAATTTAAAGATAAGTCTAGGTCTGTTAAACAAATATTGACGTATAAAACATCATAATTTCTTTTATATAAATCATAGCATAAAAACAATAAAGTCTTTTATACGTATTTGTTTTTTGTTGTTTTTTTTGGATTAGACACCATAGTTTTTCTGAATAAGAAATTGTTCGAGTTCCGTGTTCAGGGTGCTAGAATTGGTTTGAAAATTAATGTTAGGAAGACTAAGTCACTAAGGCTAGGAATAAGTGAAGATGAAAAGGTAACGTTGGGTAATGAAAAGATTGATCAGGTGTGCAGCTTCGCTTACCTTCGTAGCATTATTAGTAAAGATGTTTTCACAGTTAAAAAAAGTTTGGAAGAATAGGAAGATAAGTCTGCAAACCAAGCTTAGAATATTATAAGCTACAGTGATGACAGTGGTCAAATATGACTCTGAAGCATCGACGCTCCGAAAAGCGGATGAAGATTTGCTAGATGTTTTCCAGATGAATTGCTTAAGGATTGTTCTGGGTACCCAGCTGACTGGCCGTATTTCAAACAATAGGCTATACAAAAAATGTGGTTCAATACCGCTCTCTAAGGCTTTAATTAAAGAAAGGTTGAAGTGGCTAGGGCACATTGTGCGGATGAAGGATGACAGATTGCCAAAGATTGTTCTTTTCGGCCAACAGTCTAGGGCTAAACAGAAAGAAGGTCGTCCCCGTCTGGAGTGGGAGGACGTCATAAAGAAAGATTTAAAGGAAATGGGAAATTCGTGGGTGGGTGTAAAAAGGGAGGCTTTGAATAGAATGGGGTGAAGAAGGAGCGTGCGTAGCTGTGTTGGCCTCAGGCGGCTTGGTGCTGCGGTGAGTTGTTAGTAGTAGTAGTAGTTACGCTATACTTTTGGATATTTGGATTTGGATATTTTGGATTCTGAAAAGAAATGATGAATCCCGCCTTGTCTTTTTGAAGAAAGAAAAGAAGACTGAGTTCGAATATACAATTTGCCTGCTGTGAATTAGAAGAAGAATTTAAATTCGCTAAAATGGCTGACATCAGTAGCTCTGATATAAAGAAAGAAATTGCAGGTAAAGAGCTGTAGTTACTGATGGTTCTTAAAGCTCAATATTTTGATAAAAATAATTTTAGCCAAAATAAGGAACTTGCCACCACAACCAAGTGAAAATCATCAACTTTTCACCAAGAGAATCACAAGCATTTTACCAAAAAAAATGGTGGTCAATAATGAAGGCTTTACACCAAAAAGATGCATTTGGCACCTTGAGGTAGGCTAGGATAAGACATTATGTTTTTCAAATGCCTACTACTGCTTCAAGAAGGAAAAGAATTTATACCAAAAAATGGAATTCCAACCAAAAACTGAAACTGTGGTCTAAAATCCTGTTTGTGAACATTAAAAAGAGCCTTTTGGTAAAATTCTACTTTAGCTACTTTTGGCAGTCTTGGAAAGGGGTTAGGTTAGGAAAATTAAACGGTAAATTTTTGCCAAATCATATTAGGCTATTGACTTACAAATAAAGTGAATATACCACTTGATGCTTTTTTTATGCTCTTTACAAATATAATAATCATTTTTGTTGGAAATGTATTTTAGCCCCCATCCCTATATATAGGCCTACCAATTCAGGGTAGGCTATATGTTTGCACATTAGGGGGGTGAGGGGAAATTTTAATATTACCTCTCATTTAAATCAGAAATAAAATTTACCCCCACCCCCCCTAATGTGCAAATATAGGCTATACCCCAAATTGGTATAAATAGGGGTGGGGGTAAAATTCATTTGCAACTAAAATGATTATTATATTTGGAAAGAGCATAAAAATGGCATGAACTGGTATGTTTCCTTTATTTGTAAGTTAATAAATATGATTTGGTAAAAATTTACCAATTAAACTCTCAGGGTTTGGTCTACAGGCTAAAGTATATCCCAGGAAGGTAGGCTATTTGAAGTACCTACCTCCACTCCTTCTTCCTCTAGGGGGTCCTGACCTTAGATGACCTTTAAAAATCTGTATGTTATAAAAGCAAAACCTTGCAAAATAGATCTTCTGTTTAAATGAAGTACAACAAAATTGTTTTCAGCTTCACAACTTTGCTAAATCCCTATCTATAAGGTTTTAAATAAACACAAATATAGGCAATTTCCTAAATTTTGAAAACAAAGCATTGACATGGCTTAAAATTCTGCTCAAAGAGCAGGAATTGCATTTTCAGAACTAAAGCCAGAGAAACAGAAACTGAAAATTAAGGTAAAATTTTGTTTTGTCAAAATTTCAATAGGTAGGCTATAGACCTGTCATGTAGGCAAATTTCAGGACCCTCTGGAGAAGAAGGAGTGGAGGTAGAAACTTCAAATCACCTTCCTAGGACATACTTTAGCCTTTAGACCCATTCCTGACAGTTTCATTTTCCTAACCTAACCCCTTTCCAAGATAGCCAAAGGTATCTAAAGTAGAATTTTACCAGCCTGTTTATTCATTTAACTACTATTTTACCTTTTTTTGTCTTTACTTTTCAAAACCATATGTTTTGCTTTTTCCTTGGTTTCCAGGGACTCCACCCTATGACTATTAGAAAAAAAATTACTTTATAAGCTTATATAGAATGTTACTATCCAATCTCCTTATAATTAAAAATATTTTTGTCATTTAGTTGGAAAATTTGGCCCATCCCTATAGGAAATATCTATATTTGCCAACTAATTGACAGGAAAGGTTGCCCCAGCAAAACATAAATTTTCCAACTAGTTGACTAACAACTTTTCCCCTGCAACACTTAATTTTGCCAATAGCTGGAAATAAAAATTGCCCCAGAAAGCAATTCATTTTTCAACTAGTTGACTAGTAACTTTGGTAAATTTGCAGGTGGCACTATATTTAAGCTAGGATGAAAGTGAAAACATCATTTGATGCCTTTTTTATGCTCTTTCAGAATTTAATAATTGCTTCTGTTGCAAATTGCATCTTGAGCCCTTAAAAGGGTCCTAAAGGTATTTCATTTTTGTAAATACACAAACAAGTTATCAACACTAGTTAAGTTACTGAAATGTTGTTAAAAACATATCACTAGTGTATAAACAAGTTTTCAAGAGTAATATATTCCAAAAATAGTTATTTATAACATTTCAAACCTCATTTATTGGGCAACTCAAATATAAACTGTTTTCCTATGTAAAAAGTTATAATATAACATAATAGTTATAAATATAAAATGTTTCAAGTTTTTCAAATGCTGTTGACAAAAATAGCACTGAATTTTGTGATTTGAAGCTGCCACCTGCAATTATGGGTATATTCCAATTCAGGGTATATATTTGCACATTAGGGGGGTGGGGGTTGGTAAATGTCATGGCAATTTTGCAGTGGGCCATATAATTTAGCTAGAATCAAAGTGAAAACATCATTTAATGCTTTTTTTTATGCTCTTTCATAATTCATATAAAATACTTTTAGGGCCCCTATAAGGGCTAAAGATGCAATTTGCAACAGAAGCAATTATTGAATTATGAAAGGCATCAAATGATGTTTTCACTTTTATCCTAGCTAAATTATAGTGCCATCTGCAAATTTACCATAACTTCTCCCTAACAAAACTTTCATTTTCCAACTAGTTGGCTAGTAATTTCTCTCCAGCAAAACTTTTGATTTTCCAACTAGTTGACTAATAACTTCTCCCCAGCAATACTGAATTTTTCCAACTAGTTGACTAATAACTTTTCCTCAGCAACACTTAATTTTGCCAACTTGCTAGAAACAAACATTGGACCAGAAAACAATTCATTTTCCAACTAGTTGACTAGTAATTTCTCTCCAGCAAAACTTTCATTTTCCAACTAGTTGACTAGTAATTTATCTCCAGCAAAACTTTCATTTTCCAACTAGTTGACTAATAACTTCTCCCAAGCAATACTTAATTTTGCCAACTAGCTAGAAACAAACATTGCCTCAGAAAACAATTCATTTTTCAACTAGTTGACTAGTAACTTCTCCCTAACAAAACTTTATTTTTCCAACTAGTTGACTAATAACTTTCCCCTGGCAACACTTAATTTTGTCAACTTGCTAGAAACAAACATTGCCCCAGAAAACAATTCATTTTTCAACTAATTGACTAGTAACTTCTCCTTAACAAAACTTTATTTTTCCAACTAGTTGACTAATAACTTCTCCCCAGCAACACTTAATTTTGCCAACTAGCTAGAAACAAACATTGCCCTAGAAGACAAATCATTTTCCAACTAGTTGACTAGTAACTTCTGCCCAGCAAGACTTTATTTTTCCAACTAGTTGACTAATAACTTTTCTCCAGCAACACTTAATTTTGCCAACTAGCTAGAAACAAACATTGCACCAGAAAACAATTCATTTTCCAACTAGTTGTCTGGTAACTTCTCCCCAGCAATACTTAATTTTGCCAACTAGCTAGAAACAAATTTTGCCCCAGAAAACAATTCATTTTCCAACCAGTTGACTAGTAATTTCTCTCCAGCAAAACTTTCATTTCCCAAGTAGTTGACTAGCAATTTCTTTCCAGCAAAACCTTCATTTTCCAACGAGTTGACTAATAACTTTTCCCCTGCAATTTTTGAAGTACAGATCACTGTTTACTACTATTCATTAGTTCTGTATCAAGCAAAATTTATTTTCTTTAATTAACCATCCTTTCTGCTACAATTTTGCCAAAACCTTATATTGATCATGTACTACTCCTAAATGGCAGTAAAATTATACACAAGGAAATCAAATCTATCAATATTCAAATAATATCAAATCCTGTGATTCAAGTCTTACAGGTTGGTTTACTTTATTACTCAAATTCTTACACCAAATGAAACTATACACGTTTCATGAAACTCCCAAGAAACTATATAAAGTCTGGCCAGCCGAAACACTGATATGGAAAGGAATTTTTCTATCACATCTAATTGTAAAAAGTCAAAATACACAGGACTAGCGATTTGATTTTGTATTTTCCCCTGTTTTTCTTTGTTTTTTCTTTGTCTATCTAAAGAAGTCTTGACTAGGTAAATACCAAGATCACAACTTATTTTGCTAATTACATTTTGATAAAGAGAATGGAGCTAGAGGGACATAATCACTTATCGTCTGTTGTACCCAATAGCTGGCAAACATTTATGTATCTATGTAAGCTTTTTTTTTGCTTTCATTAGATATCAAGCAATTGGAGTAAAAACAGTAAATTCTCATCTTAATCAACCTAGTTACCTCAAGTTATATAATCAGTGCCAACACTTTAAAATTTTTATGAAAAGTTATTACTGACATGAAACAGTAAATCTTGCAATTATTGTGCAAAATTAACTTGATATATTTCCTTTCCCTTTTGGAGGCATAACAAGGTAAGTCTACTAATATTGTAAGGTGGTTTTCTGTTTAACCTTAAATAAAAACAAAAAAACTATCAGACAACCAATCAAAATAAAATGAGGGTAGCACAAAATAGTAATACAGTATAACTGGGACAAAACAACAGTGAAAAAGGGTTTGAAAGAAAGGAATAAAGCATATTTCCTCTCTGTCTCAAGATTATCTGCCTACTGTAGGAATAGTAAAACAGGACACCCATACTGAAATTAGTTCAGCCCAAAGTCCAGCAAGCACAGGGAATGTGGATGAGTTGAATCTAATGCATAATACAAATATAATAGGCCAGAGCAGGAATGTCAGACTTAAATTTAATGTAGTATCAACTATGAAACATTTCTAATTAGGCTTATCCCATGTCAACATTCTGCACTTAAGAAAATCAGATGAAAAATTTTGCTAATAAATTTCTCCCTCACATTTACTTAATGCTAAAGATTAATTTCTGAAGAAACTCCAACCAGAAAGGCTAAGCCTAATCTCAGCCCTGGTAAGGTTGAACTGTGCAGGTTTTTGTATGTGTCAAAGGGAAGTAGGTTTGAAAAAAGCCTAAAGAACCAAAATCAATTCTCATAATTTCTCTGTTTAGCATGTTCAAGACACCAAAAACAAATATATGTTGTGTTCAAAACCTAATATCTTTTCTTCCTTTTCCCTGAGACTGTTCAGTCCCTTGAAAAAAAAACCTAGCCTAGGCTGCTGAATCTATATTTGTGTGGGACTATGCTTACTTATCTGAGAATTTTTTTTTATCATTTCTGAGGCTCAATCCATTGCTAGCACACATGGGACATGTTATTTTTTTAATTTGTTTTTACAAAAAATTGAAACATTTGTTTTTACATGTTCACTATTTCAAATTTGTAACTATAGGGAACCCAATTGCCAAAAGGACACAGACAAGTCCAAAATAACACCATTCTTTAGTAATAACAAGTAAAAACAGAAATAAAATATGAAAGTCACTGATTATTTCACCTCAGTAAAAATTTTGAATAATTTATTTATAAACCAATGGAATGTTTTTAACCACTTCAAACCTTTTACTAGATTTCTCCTGTAAAAACCTTTCAATAGGGCCTAATGGTCTTTCCTGTGACAGTTGCCCAAGGATATGTGCAAAACTTTGCTGGTTCTGTTGGCTTAGGAAATCAAATGGTATTTACCTTAGACTTTAGGTTCTCCTGTGCCTGCATTGGCACCTAGGACATCCAAGAAGAGCCACCAATCTTTCCTAAGATGTGCTAAAGCCCACACATCTTCCCACTCAGATTGCAGAGAGGTTTGACATTTTGAAGGTTGTTGATATAGCCATGTATGAGGGATTTTTGTGTATGATGGGTATGAGCACCTCCATTTGTGGAGGAGCTTTGGTCATTATATAGATTAAAAGGCCTTTGCTAATTCTGCTTGAAATAAAGTGTTGGGTGCCTACCTTTATGTAAAAATATTAGCAGGGAAAAGCTCAGTTTTTGCCTCTAAACTTATATATTGAGAATCAATTTATTTTTCAGAATTTAATTTAGGTACTACCAACCTGACTTACTTTTCTGTTGAAAGCTGGTAGTCAGAGAGGGCATAGAATAGATTGGTTTAAGTTTGTTGTTTTGCTGAGTAAAGATTTAGGTAGTTTATTATTATTGCTATTATTATCAAATCAAGACTGTACACCACAACAATGAAGTGGCTGGCCTAGTGTGCAAGATTTAATGGTAAGTTTCGAAACTTATTCTTACCAAATAAGTTACCAGTGACTTTGGTAAGTTACCATGTAAGTGGTAAGTTTCAAATTCTCATGAATTTAAAAGAAAATATTCTCTCTTCTCTTGACAGATTGATAAGAAAAAACATTATTGTTGCATTTTGTTTATTTCCTACTTTGTTTACACAGGGGAAAAAATTATAAAAAATTGCACTTTAGGCTTCAGATAAATTCTTTATAAGAGTTAAGCTAGAGCTGCTGCTGCTCCTCCTCATCTGTTGCATCTTCAAATGCTATGTCTGGCAGATCATCTTCCACCAGACCATGTCCACTATCACGTGGCAGTAAACTATTGATAGAAAGACATGATGGCAGCATGACCATCGATTCCAGCCTTTCAAGTTGATTTCCAGGCATTTTTGAAGCTGCACAGTGATGCTATTTTTTTTTTTGCTACTGAGTGACTGATTTACCATAAGAATTTTGTTTGCTGTTTCATGCTTGATGTGGTTTCTACACTGGGTCTGTACAAGTCCATAACCTGACCAGTGTCTGTTGCAGGAGGCTACAATAACGCAAATTGTTGAAATTTTTGAAGCCACTCCTGTTAACACCAACTTTGCAAAAAAAAATAAAAAAACAGCCCACCAACAAGCTGCCAATTTGACAGATTTTGCCGTCTCAAAGGAGAATGATTTAGAAAACTGGTCACTTTTGGAGATGTAGCTACAGAGTTTTGTGTTCAAGACCCTGAGAAAGTCAGATTCAGATTTTTTGTTAAATGAATCACCATCCTTCCAAAATTGGTAGGAAAATTTAGCAAGCTCATTGATTTGACTTGCTACATCCATAAACTCATCCTGTGTCAGTGAGTTTGCACCAGAAGAGTATCTGCAGCCAGGGCAGTATCAGATGCAAATATCCTCCTATTTTCTAGGTACTTGTGGATTTTCCTGTCCTTAGCTTTTGAGACTGGCAAAAACGGTAGTCTCCTGGAAATGCTGCTGTAGCAAATTGAAGTACAGGATGACACACACAGCAAGAGCTTCCTCTCCATAAAAGAAGTCGAAGCCAAATGAGATTGGCTTCAAGGATTTCAGACAGGCTGTTAATTGATCCAATTTCACATCATCAAAAAGCACGTTTCTGATATCCTGAATGTCCTCATTTATATCACACCTTCTATCAATTGACATAGGCTGTAAAGGCTCTCAAGTTTTGCACATTGCTAGACTTTTTTCTGGTTTTAATCCATGTGCTAAACTGTACAATTTATTCAAAACCGCATGGTTTTATGCATTATGTAATCTTACCTTTAAGAAAAGCTGCAATGATTTTACATTCATAAAATTTCCAATGCTGCAGTAAAACCATTGCAACGCTAGATTAGAAGAGAATGGACGGGAATACGTTTTATTAATAGGCCTTTTATTTGCTCTATAGTTAAAGATAGTCAGTCAAAAAATTCGTGTGAAAAGTCAAAAACTCATCAAATTAATTTGACCTCTAATATGAACGTCTTATTTATTCAGACTGACTGACTCATTGCGTATCCCCTTTTTTCTTTTTTTTAAACTCAGAAAGGAGATGACAAAGAGGTAGTTTGACAGAGCAATATCAGTATAAGCTCAAAGCGGTATGACTTATGCATTGAATTCAATGAATGAAATTTTTTTTACAATAGGTTTTAGTGAAGTGACAGCTCTCTTATGGATGGATTTGTTTCAATTTAGAACATATTTGTTCATCAAATACTCAAACTTACCACTTATGAAACTTACCAGTAAGTTTGACCTAAAACTTACCATTACCAGGTAAGTTACTGAGCGGTAACTTACGTCTTGCACACTAGGTTGGCCCCTTCAAATTTTTGTTTTTTGTTGTTTGATGAACAAGTTTTTGAACGTAAAACTGTTGTTGTATGCTCTGATTAGCTTATCAGTTTCTATTGATCAGCAGCGTGAAAATAAGTCTAGGTAGCACATTTGATACCATTCCTCTGCCTCAGTCCCAAGCACAGAAAATGAAGTGTATGCTGAAATGTCAAACAGTCAATGGTAGCACATTTGGAGCAATGAGAAAATACAATTTTTTATTCTAAAAATATATTTGGTGATAGGTCCATCATACATCTTAAGCACTTTTGTTTTTGTTAATTTTATGATAAACATACTGCTTGAAATACATATTGTTTTTGGTAGGAAGTGCAAATTACAGTCTAGTCTTTTGAAGGTTTGAGTAGAGGAAAGAACTCCTCTTGCCTGCTAGAGGGGGGACATACCACAGTTCAGAGGATTCCCTTAGAAACTTCAAAAGGTTGTGTCTACTATTGGACTTCTGGATTTTTACATGTCTATTTTATTAAAAATGTCTGGCTAGCCCCCTTCCAACAGCCAGACTTTTTACTTGTGATTTTGGAGTATTATCCTAGTACCCAATAAAGTGGTCAACAGCACCCAACATTACCTTTTATTGCTCAAGCAGCAGAATAACAGCTGATACCTTAACAAATTTTGAAATCTCTGGAGCTTGTCCTGTCAAACAGACATGATCATTATGTTTAAATACAGCTAAATCAATTAATAATTCTCATTAGAGGATGTGTTATCCAAAATACATAGACCTTTGTGCAGGTACATAAACTTGTTTGCTCTATCTAGTTATGAGTTTGTCTCTTTACTTTAACCTCGTGAACTTTTTCACATACTCTCACAGGATGGAGGGCATGGAAACATAGCCCCAGGATTAGTCTAAAAATTCCCCTGTGAAGTGATGGCACAAAAAGTTGTTTTTGCCCCCCCCCCCCCTCCTATCTTCTCTTTTTTCACAAAACTGTACAGTTTTTGTGGGTTTAATGAACACAAAAGAACAGTATTTGTTGACAGTGCAGAAACAAGCTTCAGCACCCTTATTAAACATGCATGAAAAATGTGATGCTTTGGGTAGAATGAAGGTGCCTGTTCAATTGATAAGCCCTATATGTCTGGTTTAAGAAAAGTTTACAATTTACAAATATGGTGCAACTAACTATGATATTACATGCTAGATATTTTTTATAACTTGTTGTTAGATGAGTTTCCCAGGGATTTTTTAAGTTGATTGTCAAGCAGGACCAGCTAGAAAGATGTATTCAAATTCGTACTTTTGTTTCTTTTTCAGCAATACTTAAAGATGCAGATTTAGACAAAACTTCATCAAAAAAAGTTAGACAGCAACTAGAAGAAAAGCTGGAATGTGACCTTTCTAGTCGGTGAGTTGTTTTTCATAGCCTTATAGTCTAAGGCTACTTGCAATATAACAAGCTTGTCACATCTTCATAACAAATGCTTATCACTTATTTTATATTTTGGTAATAACAATGCGGTTTTGAATGCCTTCTGCTCAGCATTACACTTTTACATTTTTTTCCATTTTATTTTATTTTCATTTCGTAAAATATGGATGCTCTATGAGTTTATACAGGTTTTCTTTAGTGTTGGGAGGATTGCGTACATATAATTTTTCACAAGGTGCATTTTTAGGCCTGTATATTTCTAATGAGTAATCATGGATTAATTCTAGGGGACAACTTTCTCTCCTGTTGTATCCCTGGAGTTTGTTAAAGCTTGTTTGTTTAATCTTAGAGGAAAGGAAATAGGTTTGACCACACTTGCACTGAGACATTTTGTTCATATATGTACAAAATATTTCTTTGGTATAACAACGGTCAAAAATTGCAGCTCAGCATAAAACTTAAATGAAGTTGGATCAACCACATTCCTAATGAAAAAAAAGTCTGGATGATTTTTGGTCTACTATATGGGTAAAGCAGTGCTGGATCTAATACTGTTGCCACTCTTTTTTCGTAACTTAATGGAAAAAGAAATGTATCCTTATTGTATTGTTTGATTAAAAGAATGTTTTCATATCCTTTTTTTTGTTGTAACTATTATTGTTTTTCTAGGTCGTACATAGAACTTGTGTTTTGGTGTAAAAGACAATCTTTTGAGGAAAATCATTTCTTTTTTTAAATGGTTTCTTTATTAAAAAAAAATCTTTTGAAGATCTTGACAGTGAAAATCGTTTTTGCTGAAAATACAACATGTGATTTTTTTTATAAAAAGAAAATTGAATTCTTAGCCCTATCTTCAAGCATTTGATTCATGACGAGAACATAATCAATAAACGGCTTTGTTTCTTTTAAGAGGAAAGGGGGTCTAGAAGGTTCACAGGCCTGTTTATGTCTCCAATTGTGCAGTTATATCTTAAAGAGACCCAATTACAAAGACAGACAGACTGTCAAAGGATAGTTTTGTGCAGAGGTGCAAGGCAGTAAAGGTGTAATGCTAACAGGTGGTAGAATATAACGTCATCCATGGGCATTGAGTCTTGTTGAAGAGGGGGGGGGGCAAGGGTGTAACTACTTTATTTCTTTTTTTTTGTGTGTGAAATAAATTGATTGGTTGAGACAAAGAGTTTTGACTCTTGCCTGCTGTCTTAATTTTTTACAGGGGAAGTCCACAAAACTGTATGTATATCCTCAACGAACTTCAAGTAGACTTGGGGGTACTTTTGTATGGAAGGTAGGCGGGCCTCTGAAAGTGGGGTACACTTCTCAAATCTATCCCTTCTATCACCTTTCCCCGAGGCTCCTGCTTCAATGCTTGCTGAGCATGTAAGCTAGATGTTTGCTTTCCCTCCTTGAACTTTTCAAAAAATTATCCCCACTATTACTAACACCTGCCAGGGCTTTGCACACCATTGTTCAACCTCACTTAATGTATGCATGGCCAGCCTGGTACTACACACTGGTCAAAGCACAAACAAAAAAAATAGAGAGATGTATGAAAATGTTTCTGGAATATTATACAGTCAGGTCAAGCTCTCCAACCACTTTCGCCAGCAAGTATTTGAACAGATCCCTCTGGTGGGGAGGTGGAATGCTTTGTATAAAAGGTGTCGGCTTTAGGGTCTTTCTGGTATTAAATAAAAAACTATTTCCACAAAATAAGTTTTTCAAAGAAAGTAAAGAACTCCATTAAACAAAAATGAGCAAAAATAAAATCAAATAATCTACCAAGCGTGAAACTACCACAAATCAGCAACAACAAATAAATGAAACCCAAAACGAACAGAAATTACAATAAATAACCGAGTCAAACTCAAAACAAGCAGAAATCAACATAAGTTGGGCTCAAAACCCCTATGCCTTCCCAAGGCCAGAACATAATTTGCACTTTACTGAATAAAGTATAAATGTTTTTACTATTATAACTTTAATAAATCAAATAATATTAACATTTTGATTACTAAATATCAGTATATGCATATTAAACTGACAATGCATATGCATTTGTATTTTTTCAGTAAAGTGCAAATTTTGATCTGGCCTTGGGAAGGCATAGGGGTTTTGAGCCCAACTTATGTTAATTTCTGCTCGTTTTGAGTTTGACTCGGTTATTTCTTGTAATATCTGTTCGTTTTGGGTTTCATTTATTTATGGATGCTGATTTGTGGTAGTTTCACGCTTGATAGATTATTTGATTTTATTTTTGGTCATTTTTTGTTTAATGGAGTTCTTTACTTTTCTTTGAAAAACTTATTTTGTGGAAAAAGTTTTTTTTATTAATTTCTGTTTGTTTTACATTGACATAGTCTTTTCAGGGAAAAAAGAAAATAATACTTTAAATCTTTTCGTTTTTTAAAGACTTTATAGTTTGGCCTGCTATTTGTATGTTGGAGAAAAATTTTCAGAAATTTTTAACAACACACCCTTTTAAAAATCTGGACACAAATAGTAGTGTTTAATTTAGTTTCATACCTCTTCTAGTTGACCTGAAATGGAAAACTTGATACGATTCGCAAAAAATCTGTTTACTTTCTTTGATAGCTTAGATACACTTAAGCTGTTTTGATTTGGTTAAATTTTAAGAGCAGAAGTAGCTCCGAAAGTTTGAATATAATGCCCTCAGTCGTTCTTGGGATACTGATGAGATGCCTTATTGGGAATTAGCATTAACGCAGTGCATTTTGATTTAATCTTAAGGCAACATTTAATTTTTAAACATAATGGGCAAATGGGAGGGTGGGCATGGGAGGGGGATTAGTTGCCCTCCAATCACTTTCGACTATTAAAAAGGACATCAGCCCTTTCTATTTTCAATCAAATGAGCCCTTTTCCAAGTTCCCACGACAACTCCTTCGATACGAAGTGCCCTGGTCTAAACAACAACTACAAAAAAAAATAATACATTGTACCCACATCGATCTTTACTATAAAAATGTCAAGCCTTCCAATCACTTTCGACTATTAAAAAGGGCACTAGGTCTTTCGTTTCCAATCGAATGAGCCCTTTTTGAAACGACAACACTTTCTATAAACACCTTGTGTGCCCACAGGGCATAAATTATAACCCTTAACCTAACGGCTGTTAGGGTGGTTGTCATCCTATAAGACCTAATTTCCAGTAGTTTCAACTACGTTAAACAAAATGGCTATCTCAAAATTTTGATTAAACGTGTTTGGGGAAATGGTGGGCGTGAGAGGGACGTTAGTCGCTCTCCAATCACTTTCAACTATTAAAGTTGGAACTAGCCCTTTCAATTTCCGATCAAATGAGCCCTTTTGAAGATTCTACGACAACACTTTAAATAAAAACCTTATATGCCCCCAGGGCAGAACTTACAACCCTTGCCCTGAGGGCTGGGGGGGGGGGGTGCTGTCATTCTCAAAGACCTAATATCCAGAACTTTCTACTACGTTGAACACAGTGCCTATCTGAAAATTTTGATTGGATGTGTTTGGAGGAATGGTGGGCGTGAGAGGGGGATAGTTACCCTCCAATCGCTTTCGACTATTAAAAAGAGAACTAGCCCTCTCAATATCCAATTGAATGAGCCGCTTTTGAAGCTACGACACACTATCTATAAAAACCTTAAATGCCCCAAGGGCATAACTTACAACCTATGCCCTGGGAGCTCTAGGGGGTTTGTCATCCTTAAAAATATAATTTCCAGAACTTTCAACTACGTTGAACAAAATGGCTATCTCTAAAATTTGATTGAATGTGTTTGGGAAAATAGTGGGCGTGAGAGGGGGGGGGGGTTTATTACTCTCCACTCACTTTCGACTTTTAAAAAGGGCAATTTCAATTTCCAATCAGAGGACTTTTGAAATTCCTACAACAACTTTCTATATAAACCTTCAATGCCCCCAGGTTATAACTTACAAACCTTTCCCTAGAGCTCTGAGCGGTTTATCATTCTCAAAGACCTAATTTTCAGAACTTTCAACTTCGTTGAAAAAAATAGATATCTCAAAATTATAATTGGATGTGTTTGGGGAAATGTTGGGTGTGAGAGGGGCGTTAATCGCTCTTCAGTTTCCAATTGAATGAGCCCTTTTGAAGTTTCTACGACAAAAATTTCAGTAAAAACCTTATATGCCCTCAGGGCATAATTTACAACCCTTGCCCCGAGGGCTGTGGGGGAGGGGCTGTCATTCTTAAAGACCTACTTTCCAAAACTTTCAACTACGTTGAATAAAATGGCTATCTAAAAATTTTGATTTGATGTGTTTGGGGAAAAGGGGGGCGTGAGAGGGGGATTAGTTGCCCTCACATCACTTTCGACTATTAAAAAGGGCACTAGCCGTTTGAATTTTTAGATAGCCATTTTATTCAACGTAGTTGAAAGTTTTGGAAAGTAGGTCTTTAAGAATGACAGCCCCTCCCCCACAGCCCTTTTGAAGTTTCTACGACAAAAATTTCAGTAAAAACCTTATATGCCCTCAGGGCATAATTTACAACCCTTGCCCCGAGGGCTGTGGGGGAGGGGCTGTCATTCTTAAAGACCTACTTTCCAAAACTTTCAACTACGTTGAATAAAATGGCTATCTAAAAATTTTGATTTGATGTGTTTGGGGAAAAGGGGGGCGTGAGAGGGGGATTAGTTGCCCTCACATCACTTTCGACTATTAAAAAGGGCACTAGCCGTTTGAATTTCCAATCGAATGAGCCCTTTTTCAAGTTTCTACAAGAGAGATTTCAATAAAAACATTATATGCCCCCAGGGCTTAACTTATAACCCTTGCTCTGAAGACTGTGGGGGGAGAATCCTGTTCAAAGGTATAATTTCCTGAACTTTGAACTGCTTGGAACAAAATGGCTATCTCAAAATTTTGATTGGATGTGTTTGGGGAAATGGTGGGCGTGGAAGGGGTGTTAGTTGCCTTCCAATCACTTTCAACTATTAAAAAGGGCACTAGCCATTTCAATTTCCAATCGAATGAGCCCTTTTTGAAGTTTGTACGGCAAGGCTTTCTATAAAACCTTATATGCCCCCAGGGCATAAATTACAACCCTTGCCCTGAGGGCTGTGGGTGGGGGCTGTCATCCTCAAAGACCTAATTTCCAGAACTTAAAAACTACGTTGAATAAAATGGCTATCTCAAAATTTTGATAGGATGTGTTTGGGAAAAAGGTGGGCGTGTAGGGGGGTTAGTTGTCCTCCAATCACTTTCGACTATTAAAAAGGGCACTAGCCCTTTGAATTTCCAATCGAATGATCCTTTTTTGCAGTTTCTATGAAAACACCTTCTATAAAATCCTTATATGCCCCCAGGGCATAACTTACAACCCTTGCCCTGAGGGCTGTGGGGCAGTGTCCTCCTCAAAAAGATAATTTCTATCTGGAAATCAACCACGCTGAACAAAATGCCTGTCTCAAAATTTTGTTTGGATGTGTTTGCGGAAATGGTGGGCGTGGAAGGGGTGTTAGTCGCCTTCCAATCACTTTCGACTATTAAAAAGGGCACTAGCCACTCCAATTTCCAATCGAATGAGCCCTTTTCGAAGTTTCTACGACAACTCCTTCGATAGGAAGTGCCCTGGTATGGAAGAAAAAAAAGAAAAAATAATACATTGTGCCAACATCGTTCTTTACTTTGGCAGCGCGATTGCGTTGCCTATGATTTTTCCTTGTTACACATTCCTGCCTGTTGCCAAAATTGTATTAAATGCATGAAGAAAATTCCTATTCTTTGCCATGTAGCACTGTATATATAATTAGAAAATTCCTAATTATATATACAGTGCCATGTAGTGACTATCCATGCCAGGTAGGCCTATGGGAAAACTTTGCAGACCTCGTTTGTCAAGAGGTATAGCACAAGCACGCAGTGGGAAATGACCTGTTTCACTTCTTATTCGGTGGTGGAGAACAATTTCAGAGAGTGTCGCTGATGGGGCGATCTCAATATGGCTGGATACGAGTTTGAATTTTATGATAGAACCATTTGTTAAAGGCTATTTAAGACGCAATATAAAATATATAGTAGGCCATAGTCCTCTATTCCACTTCAGTGTTGCTTTAATATCTGCAATGGAGAGAGCCAATAAAACATCTTACTCCTTGTGCAACTTCCAAGCTAGTGATTAAGGCATACAGATTATGATATCCTCAAATTCTATGGGCTCTGCGCGAATACCTGTGGTAAAATTTTTATACGCCAGGCTCAAAGCAGTTAAAGGGAGTATGATCAAGTACTATTTTCTGTGCGAAAGCTGTACCTAGGATAATTGGGGAGAATAGACTTTAGACTTTGACATTGTGTTTCTATTTAAGAGAATTTCAGTTTGGTAGAGAAAAGCTCTTATAATGGGACCTTTTAACTGAAAGTTCTGTCAGGAGCCCCCATCCATTTTGGTTCGGTGTACAGGAGATGTTGATTTAAATACACATTCTTTGTACACAAAGAATTGATTTAAATATAAGACATAGAGTTTTATCCAGAATAATCATGCAATTCATGGTATCTCTGGTAGTAGTTGTTACGGTACACAAAATTTTAATTATGTGTTAGGTTAATGGCACCATGGCCGTGATCTATGGGGGACCCTCCCTCCAGTATTTTCAGCCACTCGGTAAAAAAATAGTCGGTAAAATCGTGGCGCGAACCGCCACGATTTACCGACGCCGCCAAAGTTTTTTGTTCTGTTAAACAAAACCAGGAAAATACTGACATGTGATCTACGGAAATCTCGAACTTGGTCGGTAAACGCAGCAGTATTACCGACCCCTGCAGTAATTTTACGGTTGGTACCACAGTTTTCCATTCGGTTAAAGAACATTAAAATACGGAAATGACATATAATGAAATCTCAATCTAGATTGGTAAATGTAGCGGTTTAACGGACTTATGTCGTGAATTTACAGATGGAGCCAAAATTTTTCGTTCGGTTAAATAAAGAACATGAAAAACATGATATGATGTGTACCAAAATTTCAATCTCGGTCGGTAAATCTAGCGGTTATACCAACTCGTGCAATGATTTTACGGCCGGTGCCACTATTCTCTGTTTGGTTAAATAAAGAACATGAAAATAATGACATGACGTCTACCAAAATCTCAATCTTGGTCGGTTAATGCAACGGTTTTACCAACAAATGTTCTGATTTTACGGATGGCGCCACGATTTTTCATTCGTTTAAATGAAGAACATGGAACATAGTAAAGCTGATAGTGTACAATCTGTTCATAGATAGCGTTGCTCTTTCAGCCAAAATATAACATAAGTCCAAAGTCTTGCTCAAATAATTTAATCAAAGATCAAGGATTCCAATTCCAAATTCTTCGCTGTATCTTAGTGCTGAAACAAATTAACCAGCAAGGCAGGAAATTTGGTTCAATAGCCAATGACTATTTCTAACTTAAACATCGTCCTGGACGTCCTCCTGCTCGTTATTCAGAGGCATTTGCTAATTATGGAGCCAACCCGCTGGATGACTGGAAATCGTTCTATGCTAAGGAGCTCTGCGGTGTCCTAAGAGCCCTAGTGACCGGCTTGGATGTCGCAATCTACGACAACTCATCTTTTCTGGCGCCGGCATATCAAAGTTCACTGGGCAAAATTGATGACAGCTATGAAAGCCTTTCCGAACTCATGAAGATTTTTCCTGGAAAAGGCTTAGATCCCGTGGAACAAATATTAGAGCTAAAGGCTTTCAAACACTTCTTGGCCAGGACTGAGGTTGAAAGCAACAAAGTCATAAATCGCAACATCTTTGAGGGACTATTCCGTGAAATTAACGCTGTCAAATCGATATTCCCAACTCTCTGGTCAGTTCACCAATGGTTTGCAACAGCACCAACAACTGTGGTTACGCACATTTACGCACATGACACGTTTACGCACAACAATGGACAATGACCGTTTGGATCACCATGATGTGTTGCAAGACTGACATTACAGACGAGCTGAAACTCGACGAATTACTGAAGGTCTGGATATCCTCCAAGCCAAGATTTTTGAATTTTTAACTGAAGGTATATAGTTGTATTTTCTTCTTTTTTTGTTGAATCTGTATATTTTAATTTAAATTTGTCAATTTTTCACTTCTAAGATCTTTTAAGATCTTTAAATCATGTTATCACTTTTCTCCTAATATATTGCTCGATTCTTCACTAGGTCACCATGTCGTTGTTCATACGCTTCTTATGGGAAAAAGAACTTAGCAGCTATTCTTCCTCAGATTATATGATTCTTTGGGCTGAATTACGATCCCAAGTTTCGTATTAGAAATGGGCATTATGTTAATTAGTGGTGAAAACAGTCGCTATAAATGATCAGCCAGTTGGTAAAATCAATCACTCCCTCCCCCTCCCCCCCCAAACATTTTGGCTAAAAGCCCCTGAATGGCACTGAAAGTAAAGCCCCTGAACGGCACTGATGATGACTTGATGCAGAAACAAGTGAAACTGTGAAGTACTCAGTTCAAAATTTACCTTGTTTAGAATATAATATTGTAAAATATTGAATATTTTAAAGAAAGTACTTGTCCAAAGCGAACATGACTTCCAGTAATCAGGTCAAATATCAGTTCCTTAAAATCTCTGAAAGTAATTGAGTCTGATAAATGAAACTTTCAGAGATTTTAAGGAACTGATATTTGACCTGATTACTAAAAGTGAAATCTCAAAAGGTTTTTTCAAAAGAGAAGCCAATTCTTTAGTCATCCCTGAAGTAAATGTCGAATCTCCTTCGCACTCACATGGTGAAACATACCATCAACCAATCAGGTCTCAAAGGGTTTGTGCAAGGATTTCAATTATTAAATCAGAAATGAAATGACTTGGTTCTCCAAGTTTTTTAATTGCTGGTTCGTTTGTTTGAGTGAATGCATTTTTTTTTTTTTAATTGGCCAATCGTTCGCTAGTATCCCCTGATGGCAGTTCAAGAGTTTTTGGATTTTGTACAAATCATGTATATTGGTGAATGATTTGCTTTTTTGGTTGTTAGGTATCTGGTTTTAATTCTTCTAATTTTGGCTTTTATTGAATTTCGCTCATCTTTTAATTTTGGTTTTTCAGTGGTTTTTATTGGTTTGTTTTTTGCACATTTACTCTCCGCGTTTGTTTTTGTTTTTTTTTTCTTTTTCTTTGCCCCTTTTTGGCATTTTGCTTATATATTTTTTTTTCGCGCTGAAGAAGAGAGGCGGTTGTCCTTTCGAAATATTCGTTTTGTGTTTTAACAGCATTTTCGTTTGGCCTTAAAACCCCCATTTTTCATAATTTCTTCTTTATATTATGGCAGGCCAATGTGGTTTAAGAAATTATCTCCATGCCGCAACGTATTAAACACATTCTCGATGCTTGGATGTTATGATTGGTAACAGTATAATCAAAGTGAGGAGCGCATGATCATGATCACTGTTCTTAATTGTTTCCATTTTTTATTTAATATTGCTTTGATAACTGAGTCAATCAATCACAGGTTAAATAAGCTATCGCTCTCTGGACAAATTTTCTTTGATACTTCAAAAATAAATAGCTGAGTTTTGTCAACGAAACCGTCAGGATTTATTATTTGAGTGAACTGAAATTTTTTTTTTTCACCTGATTTGACTATCTTTAAAATATTAAAAAATAAATTTATCTGGAAAGCAATTGTTTATTCTATATGGAATATGAGGTGGAACTGCATTTTCTCTTGTTTTTGCAATGAAGCTCACTTTAATTTGGAAACTTAAATATAAATGTGCTTTTAGGAAAAAAGAGATTGATGACTTAGTAATGGAATACGTCGAATCTCAACAAGACGAGGAAGAAGAAAAAGAAGAGACCGATGAATCAGAAGAAGAAAAGAAACCCAAGGCCAAACCAACTAAAGGGAAAGAGAAAGAATCCAGTGAAGAGGTATGGATTATGCTATATTCTGATTTCAGGACTCTTAAACGCAATAATTGTTCCATGAACTATGAAAAGAAGAGGGTAAGAGATGGAATTAATATTAAATTAGAAATGAAAATCTGAGAAAAAAGGCAGTTATAGAGTGTCGTCCTGTTACTGCCACCATGTATTCATTTTTATTAAACGCATAAGAATGATATAAATCGCTTTGAAGAACGACGTAGGCAATTCTTTCTTCATTGTTTTTTCGAATTTCTTGTAATGTCTTGAAAAATTTTAATACTTGATTAAACACAATCAATTCTCGGCCTTTCACACAGGATGACGAATCTTTATCTTTATCATGGATCTAATTTAATCAAAACTAGGAAGATATTCCTTCTCAATTGTTTTCCCCTTTTCTATTCTGGAGTTATGACAGTTTAACAATTGAACACCTCGTTTACAGATCGCCCTAAAAAAAATTTTTTGCATGTCTAATTGCTTATCTTGAACCATAAGCTCTGCAATAAGTAAACGTTTAAAATAAACAATTTGAATGTCAGTCCACTGTCAGTCGTAGATTTTAACGTTCTTTTTTTTTGCGAGAATTTTAATAAAGTTGACAATATGTGGTTTGCAGGTCGAGAATTTCTTTTATTTATAAGCAAACATATCCTTTCTTCGTCAAAGGGAAATTTTTAGTTGTATACGGCAGACTTAGCCGTAAACATGGAAGCTAAAGTTGAAAATCACTTAATATTCAAATAGCTTTAACTTTTTTAACAAGTTTTTAACTTCGGTCACCTTCGGAGTTCGTGCTGATTTTTATTTTAGACGTTTTTTGGTAGTTTTGGCTGAGTAGTCCCCTTCTAAACTAGCTACAATTAAATTTGGATCTTATTATGTTATCTTAAGTCGTTTTAACGTTGCTGAGAATGTGCTTTGACTTTGCTTAGTGGATTGAAATAGGCTTCAAAGCTCGCTTCTTATTTTTGCATTTTTAACATTCCTAGATTTTAAAACATTCACGGCGAAAAAGTTCTCGTGGGCGTTGTAAAAAGAGTGGTGGACTATGTGAAAGGAATGAACGGAGAATGTCTAAAATACTGTAGAATTTAGCAAAACAAAAGTATTGAAGCTTGGATTAAATTAAAGACGCATGTGCAGGAACACGTAATGAAGTTATACTAATAATGAAGTAAACAAATTGCTGTCGATGATATGACAGGAAACAGCTAGTTTAGACAGGAAATGTCCCGCCAAGACTACCTGTTTTCCTTTGTTTGCTTGCATGGCTTTGCTTTGAATTCGTCCACTTTATTTGGTAGCGGCTAACTTGCTAAGATTTTCAGGCTGTTTTGTTCCTTTTTATATATACTGTTAAGTGCATGTATAAATCTGAACCTTTTGCCACCTGTCTCAATATTTATTGTTATTTTATCACGTTCTTTTGGTAGTGTTTATTATGGATGGTTGACCTAATGCTAAGTTTGAAGATTGAATAAAATTGTCCATCAATTAACATTGCTGTTATGTTTAAGAAATGGTAAGGATTTCTAGGAGGGTTTAAAATATAGGGAGATAGGCATGTGTTGAAAGACGCTCGCGAGAACGGATCTTAGTGAACCTCTGAGGAAACATGGCTGTCTTACAAAAAATAAGATATATTGCATTTGTCGTTTCTTTACAGGAGATCAAAGTGACGAAAACCAGTTTCTACAAATATGACTTCCAAATTTTTGTATTTGTCTGTATAACTGTAAGGGTTGGTCAATTTTAATTGTACCAAATTGATTCAACTTACCAAGTTTGATGAAGTTGGTACAAATTTATTTTTGTGCTGAAAATGGCGCGCATCTGCTTTTTATTACCGCAGCTCGCATTTTTGTTTATCTTCTTGCGGGGCTGTTTTCAATAGCAACTTAGTTCGCCGCAGGAAACAGTTTTTACGCTAACTGTGGGCTTCTCTGTATTGGAATGTCAAAGAATACTACTACAGGTAAAAGCTAGCTCCTGCTGCTGCATTGTGTGTACATTCTTATGTAAATCAGTGATACACTCAATTCTCTGTTTTATTGTATTTCCCTGCAACGACACTTCCGGCCTGCACAAGTCGTTGAGCTGGACAAGTTTCTGGTCCAAGATAAAATTCGATTGGGTGAAATATTTTCGTAGGAGATAGCCACTGAAGGTTGAGGGCCAGGTTTCATTGAATAACAATGAATGATGATATAAAGTACTAAAGAGTAGCCTACCTTTAGTTGTATTTTTAATATCGACATACTTTTTGTCTGGTTTAATTCGTCAGTACGAAAATTTAAAACAGGACCGTTAATACTTGTTGTCTTCTTATGAAACCAAAATACCTTCTTACGAAAGTGACTGTCATAGCTGCTTTTCAGGATGGAAAGGATTGTATCTGACAAATAGCAGCTTGATTGTGTAACTATTGGGAATAACAGTCTGCTAAAATTGAGAATCCTCTCTCCATGTGTTTAGCATTGACTGGGGTTCAATTCTTGTTTGTGGCACTTCACCTGCAAACACCGTTTCAAAACAGATACTGGACAAATCACTTTTACCAATTTCAGGGGAAGGAAACTATTATCGGCATTGACGTGGCAACTTAATTGTGGCAATCTGTAAATCTGGATTACGCCTGAACTATCTTACTTATTCTGAAAGGTCTTTCGATTCCTACACACGCCACAGTTCCACGCAATTCGATATCCACAAAACTCAATCATCAAATAGATCAAAGCCAGATACAACAACAGTAGACGTTATTTGTTGCTACACACAGACGGTGAACGGAAGTTTTATACTGCAGTCTGCAGACCCTGCAATCTGATTGTAAATGTCCAGACCTTATTGTGCTTGCGAGAGAGAAATAAATCACGCCCTATTGTAATGAAGTAAATATCGTTGGATCCAACGATAGTAGTGTCAAAGTTGTACTGTTTCCAACAGAATCCTGGGACATTCTGACCATTATTGCGGATCCTGGCACCCTGAGAAACGTCAAGATACCTTGGAAAAAGCGTATCAGCGTATCAAAACAGCGAAAGAGAAAAAATGTTTTGGTTTCCGAGCGCACAGCACAATCCCTTGTATAAACAACGGCTTCTCAGATAAACTTTCTTCTTTATTTTAACGAAAAAAGTAGAGCCAGGTGAAAGAACATTCTGGAACTAGCTCAAATATTAACTGAAAATCCTTGGATTTCATTCACCTAGCCAAATTGCTTTCTTTAAAATAAATAATAAAAAAAAAAATTCCGGGAAGAGATTTGTTTACCCTAGGCACCCACACAAGGATTTCATTTTAACAAGCACTGTTTTATTCATTTTATCAGACTACAATTTTTTCAGACTTACCTACCGACATTTGCGACAGAAATGATTGTTATGTCTAGATAGAGCATCGAATGGCAAATCCAACGGACTTTTTTTTTGCTATTTCTACATTAACCTTTACCATCCTATATCCCCCCCCCCCTCCTAGGAGGTTCACATGTATACATATGATAATACTTAAATAACGAGAACTCACGAAACTCGAAAACATAAAAAAAACGATGTTTGTCCTATTTATTTACTTATTTGGAACCCGTCATACAATACAAAAAAAAAAAAAAAATAAACGGAGACGGAGTACATAGAGAAAACGACAAAAAAAGGAATAAGAGAAAGAAAAAAAGAGATATCACAACATTTATCAGAACAATTAATAAAGAACATCTATAAAACACTGAACAACTTTTAAATATATACAGCTTTAAATATCACTGCATAAGAAAGGCACACCATGGATGAAAACTGATTTTGCAATTGTGTTTCGAATTACGTTCTGATAGAACTGTTGCTGGGTCGGCTATTTTATAATTGCAGATTAATGTTGAATTTTGGGCTCACGGGGGTAAATGCAGTAAATATTTTGCAAATTTGAAATCTACTGATTGGAGTTTACGTTTACATGTTTGTGACAAAATCTTCCAAAATGGTGCTGTGTATAGAAAATGCGGTAGTGGTGTAAGATTATATAGTTTAGCGAGGATTGTTCGGTTGGAATGTCTTTTATTTCGGACAACTGAAGCATAAGACGCACCACATTTTTTTTCAAGGTCGGAAATCAGCAGCAAACGGGTTTGCTTTAGGGATGGCCCAATTGATAGACCAAGATAAACACGTTTTTCAACTGGCTTTCCTAAAGAACGTCCCAGTTGAACTGACGGTGTGCGACCCGAGTTACCCCAACTAAATAGAGAACCTCAGATTTCTCAGAGTGAAATTCCAGCTCCAATTTAGATTATTCACTCTCTAGTGTGCTGAAGTTTTCCTCGGTACGTTGTAATGACCTGCTAAGATTAAGGATATCATCCGCAAAACCGACAAGTGTCACGTTTGTTGCTGCCTCAATGAATGTTCACCGAAGTTCAGTGCCCTTTGAGGGGGGAGGGGTGGAGGTAGATACTTCAGGAAACTTAAGTGTTGCCTGGATCACGCATAGGATGAGAGATTACAGGGAAAAATCTCAAAACAAGCCTGAGATTTCGGGAGGGCGGGCGTTGAGCATAAGGGCAGATTTTGCATATAGCTTTTATACAGAAGCATCTTGTCGATTGACTATCTCAGAATTTTAAACTACTGGCATTGTGGTTCTATTTGGCGAAAACGGTTGTTTGTGGCAGAAAATTGTTTTGTTTCGGCACGATCTCTTTCGTAATTTGTAAAGGGCGCCAGCGATATTGTCCCTTTCAAGCGAGTTCCTCATTACGACCTTTAAGTCAGCATGATTACCTCTGAAAATTAAAAATAAAAAAAAGCTTTGGGAATTAAAAATAAAAAAAAGCTTTGGAAAAAACTGCCTAGTCAAAAAATGTTATCATCCAAATTCAAAGTTTATTCAGGAATCATGATAAATACCATTCATGTTTATCCTAGGAGTGAAAGTAAATTACTGAATCATGGTTTTGTGACTTTCGAAGAAGAACTTAAAACCCTGATTATTTTTTTTTGTCTCCAGCGCTAAAGCGAGTTTTTGCAATTAGAGTTTTACTTCCTCGCCCCTTCAGGAAGTGCATGAATTGTTCACGGGTTTTGACACACCGGCCTGTCATACGGGGACATATGAGGATACAACTGAAATTTCTGCAAATCATATTAATTATACACTTAAAATTCTTTTAATGTCCGTCAGTTTTCTAAAATCTATATATTTCATTTAACACAATATTTTGAAAATGTGTTTTTTTTTTATTTTCAACTCCTCAAAGATTTATACTCCTCATTTTTATTTATTTTTATTTTCAACTTCGCTCTACTTCCATCAGAAAACTTCGGTTTTTAGGTTATTGAGAAAGATAATCCTGATAGATCTTTTCCTCAATTAAGGATTAATCAGAAAAGGTTGTTGATTTACGTTACTTGGACCAACTGCCGTGTTGTTTGTCGAGCGGCGTATGTCTAAACGTTTAAAGTACGAATCATTTGGCATTGTAAGAGTCAAGAAGTGAAAATATTGTAATTGGTATTGGTGTTGGACGAACTATTTGGAAATCTAAAATGTCGGTAAGTTGAATTTTGTAAATTTAGTACGCTTTTGACTTGACATATAACGTCAATAGCACTATAAATTGGGATTGAGCAAAGATGTGAAACTGAAAACTATTTTGGGTAAAATTCTACGGTACTTGGGCAATATATGGGCCTTTACAAGGAAACCAAGGCCGTATCCAGGGGGGGGGGTTACCTGGTTTGAACCCCCCCCCCCCGAAATTTTGACCGAGTCGAAAATAAGTAGAAAATTAGTAAAACCTAGGTAAAAATCAATAAAATTAGTCGAAAACTGAGTCAAAAATTAGTACCCCCCCCCCCGAAAAAAATCCTGGATCCGCCCTTGAAGGAAACCAGTCACGAAAAACCCGTTTTTGACGGGTTAAGCGCTATAGAGTAATAAATGATAGCGTGGTTTTCATTACGTATACGATATTTAAACTTGTTTTTTGGCTTTAGGGGGACGGAAGGCACCTAGGTTAGGTTACGTATTTAATATATGCTATGCTTTATCCCCCCCCCCTAATGTGTAGATATATAACCTAAATTTGTTTATAAACTATTATATATTCATTCTATTTTATTTCATTAGAATTAACCAAACTTGACTTTTTAGAAAGGCCCATATAATGCCCAAGTACCAATTCTACTTTAGCTACTATTGGCTACCTTGGAAAGGGGTTTAGGATAGGAAAATGAAACTTTCAGGATTGGGTCTACAGGTTAAAGTATGTCCCGGGAAGGTATTTTGAAGTACCTACCTCCGCTCCTTCTCCCTCTATAGGGTCCTGAAATTTGCCTACATGACAGGCCCTATACCTATTAATATTTTGACAAAACAACATTTTACCTGAATTTTCCGTTATCAGTTTCTTTTTCTCTGGCTTTATTTCAGAAAATGCAATTCCTGTTATTTGGGTAGAATTTTAAGCCATATCAATGTTGTTTTTTTTTTTTTAGTTTAAGAAATGTATTTGCATGCATATCTTTAAAACCTTATAAATTGGGGTAAAATTCTACTTTAGTTACTTTTACCTATATTGGAAAGGGCTGAGGTTAGGAAACTGAAACTTTCAGGGATGGGTCTACAGGCTAAAATATGTCCTGGGAAGGTATTTTGAAGTACTTATCTCCTCTCCTTCTCCCTCTAGAGGATCCTGAAATTTGCCTACATGACAGGTCTATAACTATTAAAATTTTGACAAAACAAAATTTTACCCTAATTTTCTGTTATAAGATTCTTTTTCTCTGGCTTTAGTTCTCAAAATGCAATTCCTGTTATTTGAGTAGTATTTTAAGCCATATCAATGTTAATTTTCAAAATTTAGGAAATGTATTTGCATATCTTTAAAACTCTATAAATCAGGATTGAGCAAAGTTTTGAAGCTGAAAACAATTTTGTTGGACTTCATTTTAAGCAGAAGATCTATTTTGCAAGGTTTAACTTTTATAAAACACATATTTTGAAAGGTCATCAAAGGTCAGGACCCTGTAGAGGGAGAAGGAGTGGAGGTAGGTACTTCAAAATACCTTCCCGGGACATAGCCTACTTTAGCCTGTAGATCTATCCCTGAAAATTTCATTTTCCTAACCAAACTCCTTTCCAAGATAGCCAGAAGTAGCTAAAGTAGAATTTTACCTAAATTAGAATTGAGCAAAGTTGTGAAGCTGAAAAAAATTTTGTTGTACTTCATTTAAGCAGAAGATTTATTTTGCAAGGTTTCACTTTTATAACACACAGATTTTTAATGGTCATCAAAGTTCAGGATCCTCTAGAGAGAGGAGTGGAGGTCGGTACTTCAAAATACCTTCACAGGACAAACTTTAGCCTGTAGACACATCCCTGAAAGTTTCATTTTCCTAACCTTACCCCTCTCCAGGATAGCCAAAAGTAGCATATATATATATATATATATATATATATATATATATATATATATATATATATATATATATATATATAATACCGGGAGTCCGGCGACTTCGTCGCAGGGCCCCGGCAATCGGCACGTGGCAGGCTTCTATATATAGATTCTTACTGTCGCTTGTATTTTAAACGCAGACAATTTGAGCCTTTTCTTGATGTCATGACGTCCAAATGGACCGTGAATTAGAAGTGGTGCCTTTGTAAAAATACATTTTTCTTTCATTGGACCTTTAGCTTTTGCCTCGGGTTGCCGAACCTTTTGTTTCTTTCAATTGTTGTGGGTTAGACAAACACTTCTTTTTGTTCCAACAATTTATCTAGTCCAGGTTTTTGATTTTCAAAAGTATGGAGGGTATTGAGACTACCTTTGTTTCTTTTAATTGTTCAGGTGGTGGGATATAAACTTCTTCTTTTGCCCTGGCTTGTCTTTTTTCATATGAAAGACCTATCACTGAACCTTTTATTTCTTTTAATTCTTCTGGTGGTGGGACAAAAACTTCTTTTTCTTCCAACGATTTATCCACTCCATATTTTTTGATTTTCAAAAATATCGTAGGTATTGATGACCTTATTCATGTCAAAGTCCAAAACACAATCATCATCGCTATCATTATCAATTTGTTTGGCTCGTTACACCTTGGCTTATCTTTCGTCATTATATACGTATCGCCGAACCTTTGTTTTAAATCAACCTGGTCAGTGAGAATCAAAAAGTGTCAAAATTGAAAATAATAGCAATGGTGGTTGAGTTCGGGATTTCGACTTGGACAAGGTCGCCAATACCTACCACACCTTTGTTTAAAAAAAAAAACAAAGGTTCGGCGATATGTATTTCATAATGACGAAAGATAAGCCGGGGTGTAACGAAGCAAACAAATTGATAATGATAGCGATGATGATTGAATTTTTTATTTCGACATGGATAAGGGCATCAATACCTACCATACCTTTGAAAGTCAAAAATATGGACTGGATAAATCGTTGGAAGAAAAAGGAAGTTTATTTCCCACCACTTGAACAATAAAAATAAACAAAAGGTTCGGCGATATGTCTTTCATAATGACAAAAGACAAGCCAAGGCAAAAGAAGAAGTTTTGTCCCACCACCTGAACAATTAAGAGAAATAAAGGTGGTCGTCAATGCCTTCCTTACCTTGTAAAATCAAAAACCTCCGGATTAAAAGAGAAGTTCCAACTCAGCTACTTTTCAAAATAGCAAGAAGCCCTTAAACTAGAATTTTGCTACCTAAACAAAATTAATTAATACTAGTTTTAAAGGCAGAGTTGTTGCAACTGAGAAGCTTTCTTCAAACGTTTCATATTTTGTCCAAGTGTTCCCACAAAGAAGGGCAAGGGGTAGCCCTCTCCCTTCAGGAAGAACAAATCTGCAAAAGTAAGTTACATCTTGGGGGAAGAACCGCTCTCATAGGCCAAAACGTTTAGTTTTTGCCCACTATGAAGAAGTTTGTGCACTTCCCTTTGCCATTGGCAGTAAACTGCTATATTTTGGAGAAACAGATCCCGAACAAGAATCTATATTTTATCTATAATTTTTCTTCAGCTTTTGCAAATTCTTTGAAAATCAAGTTAGAACATCAAAAGTTCATCGTGCAGAACAAGAAAAATAATTACGCCAAATAAATGGATTAAGATCTACTATTAATGAACTTGAACTTGGGCACCTCGTTCAAATTATTAATAAAATTAGTTTTTTCATTACCCCCCCCCCCCTCCTATTCTTGCCCGCTCCCCCCAAAAATATTCGGTACGTGCCTTTATTCAGGGGTATGCTCCTAAGGATCTCAACCCCTTAAAGCTTATGTTTCAGTTGTTTACTGCTTTGAACTTCGGCTGGCACGTATTGAGTCTCTTAGTTTATATAGGATCAAGATGATGTTGTTGTGACAGGTGAGGTTCAAGGCAAAAATCCTCGTCGCGTCGCTGCTGGGAAAAAGGCTGCTAGTCAGATGGGGCACGAAAAATTGTCTCAAATTGGAAAGAAGGGAGCTAAATCTAGGCTTAGTGGGTCTAGCAGTGCATCAGCTTCAGACGTAAGTTATTTACTTCTACTTTGACTGTAAAAGATAATTGTTTACTAAATACGTGTACACAACAAAACAAGGGAACAACGTTTTTTTCAGGGGATTGGAAGGGGTTAGCCAGCGAAGGTTTCCTCGGGAGTGGGGTGTTTTTATTAATTTTTTAGATTTTCACGTGAATATTTACCATGCCGCTTTCCATTTGGAGCTGTACATAGTTTTCGTATGGATGGTATTTTGTTTGGGGGAGGAGAGGGGGCTTTTCCAAACACCCAAGTCTTCCCTGTTGGAAAGGGTTGCATACGGCTCGCGAGCCGCTTTATTGGCTGTATGATACATAGGCCGCATTTAGGGCGTAAAATAATCTTTTGCTTTGATCGAGGAAAGCGAAGAAAGCTTCTTGATTTTTTTTTTTTTTTTTTTTTTTTTTTTTTGTTGCAGGACCAGAAACAGAGTAATCTTGAAATATATATATATATATATATATATATATATATATATATATATATATATATATATATAATTCGCATTATATGAGCCTCTTATATATTCATCCTATTTTATTTCATTAGCATTAACCAAACTTGAGTTTTTAGAAAGGCCCATATAATGCGAAAGTACCATATATACTTATATATAGTATATATTTGTGCCACAGAAGGTCAAGTTCGGCTTTATTATTTGTTGTTGTTTTTTTTTCATTAATTAAAAAAAACTTTCTACAAAATAAGTTTTTCAAAGAAAAAAAAGAACTCCATTAAACAAAAAATGAGTAAAAATAAAATCAAATAATCTACCAAGCGCGAAACTACCACAAATCAGCATCGATAAATAAGTGAACCCGAAACGAACAGAAATTACAATAAAATGGAGTCATACTCAAAGCGAGCAGGAATTAACATAAATTTGACGCAAAACCCCCATGCCTTCCCAAAGCCAGAAGAAAATTTTCACTTCACTGAAAAAATACAATTGAATATGCACTGTCAGTTTAATATGCATATACTGATATTTAGCAATCAAAATGTCAATATTATTTGATTTATTAATGTTACAAGAGTAAAAACCTATATATTTTTTTCAGTGAACTGTAAGTTATGTTCCGGCCATTGGAGGGCACAGGGTTTTTAAGCCCAATTTATGTTAATTTCTGCTCGTTTGGAGTTTGAATTGATTATTTATTTTAATTTCTGTTCGTTTGTATAAAATGCTTTGTATAAAAACCTTACATGCTCCCAGGGCATAACTTAAAACCCTTGCCCTGAGGGTTGGGGGGATGGGTTGTCATCCTTAAAGACCTAATTTCCAAAACATTCAACTGCGTTGAATAAAATCGCAATCTAAAAATTTTGATTGGATGTGTCTGGGGAAAAGGTGGGCGTGAGAGGGGGGTTAGTTGCCCTCAAATCAGTTTCGACTATTAAAAACGGTACTAGCCCTTTGAATTTCCAATCGAATGAGTCCTTTTTCAAGTTTGTACGACAAAGATTTCAATAAAAAACCTTATTTGCCCCCAGGGTATAACTTATAACCCTTGCCCTGAAGACTGTGGGGGTAATGTCCTGCTCAAACGTATAATTTCCTGAACTTTAAACTGTGTGCAACAAAATGGCTATCTATAAATTTTGATTGGATATGTTTGGGGAAATGGTGGGCGTGGAAGGAGTGTTAGTTGCCTTCCATTGACTTTCGACTATTAAAAGGGCACTAGTCATTTCAATTTCCAATCGAATGAGCCCTTTTTGAAGTTTCTACGACGGCGCGTTCTATAAAAACCTTATATAGCCCCAGGGCATAACTTACAACCATTGCCCTGAGGGTTCTGGGGGAGTTTCCTCCTCAAAAACATAATTTCTATCTGGAAATCCACAACACCGAACAAAATGGCTGTCTAAAAATTTTAATTGCATGTGTTTGGGGAAAAGGTGGGCGAGAGAGAGGGGCTAGTTGCCCTCAAATCACTTTCGACTTAAAAAGGGCAGTAGACCTTTGAATTTCCAATCGAATGAGCCCCTTTTCTAGTTTTTACGACAAAGATTTCAATAAAAACTTATATGCCCCCAAGGCATAACTAATAAACCTTGCCCAGAAGACTGTAGGTGGAGTTTTCTGCTCAAAGGTATAATTTCGTGCACTTTAAACTGCGTGGAACAAAATGGCTATCTCAAAATTTTGATTGGATGTGTTTGGGAAAATGGTGGGCGTGGAAGGGGTGTTAGTTGCCTCCCAATTACTTTCGACTATTAAAAAAGGCACTAGCCATTTCAATTTCTAATGTAATGAACCCTTTTTGAAGTTTCTATGACAACGCATTCTATAAAAACTTTATATGCCCCCAGGGCATAACTTACAACCCTTGTCCTGAGGGCTGGGATGGGGTTGTCATTCTCAAAGACCTAATTTACAGAACTTAAAACTATCTTGAATAAAATTTCTGCCTCAAAATTTTTATTGGATGTGTTTGGGAAATGGTGGGCATGAGAGGGGGGTTAGTTGCCCTTCAATCACTTTCTACTATTAAAAAAGGCACTAGTCCTTTAGATTTACAATCGAATGACCCTTTTTGAAGTTTCTACGACAAAGCCTATAAAAAACCGTATATGCCCCCAGGGCATAACTTACAACCCTTGCCCTGAAGGCTCTGGGGGAGTGTCCTTCTCCAAAAAATAATTTCTATCTGAAAATCAACCACGCTGAACAAAATGGATATCTTAAAATTTTGAGTGGATGTGTGGGGGGGAATGATTGGCGTGGGGGGGGGCTAGTTGCCCTCCAATCACTTTCGACTATTAAAAAGGGCACTAGCCCTTTGAATTTCCGATCGAATGAGGCTTTTTTTTAGTTTCTACGACAAAGTCTTCTATAAAAACCTTACATGCCCCCAGGGCATAACTTACAACTCCTGCCCTGAGGGCTGTGGGGGAGTGTCCTCCTCAAAAACATAATTTCTATCTGGAAATAAACTACGCTGAACAAAATGGATATCTCAAAATGTTGATTGGATGTGTTTTCCTGAAATGGTGGGCATGGAAAGGGTGTTAGTTGCTTTCCTATCACTTTCGACTATTAAAAAGGGCACAAGCCACTCCAATTTCCAATTGAATGAGCCATTTTCGAAGTTTCTACGACAACTTCTTCGATACGAAGTGCCCTGTTCTAAAGGAAAAAAATAATAAATGATACATTGTGCCAACATCGTTCTTATATGCCCTCAGGACATAACTTAAAACCCTTGCCCCGAGGGTTTTGGGGGAGTGTCCTCCTCAAAAACATAATTTCTATCTGGAAATCAACTACGCTGAACAAAATGGCTATCTCAAAACTGATTGGATGTGTTTGGGGGAATGATGGGCGTGGGGGGGGGGGGCTAGGTGCCCTCTAATTATTTTCGACTATTAAAAAGGGCACCAGCCCTTTGAATTTCCAATCGAATGACCCTTTTTTGAAGTTTCTACGTCAATGCCTTCTATAAAAATCTTATATGCCCCCACAGCAGTAACTACCCCCCTTTCCCTAGGTGCAGTGGGGGAGTTTCCTCCTCCGCAACATATTGTATATCTGGATTTCAATTACGCCGAACAAAATGACAATCTCAAAATGTTGTTTGGATGTGTTTGGGCGAGTGATGGGCGTGGGGGGCTAGTTACCTACTAATACCTGTTAACTTGTGAAAGGGGTACTCTCCACTCCAAACTCCAACCAATACATTTCCCTTTAAACTTTCTACGACAACTCCTTCAATACGAAGTGCCCGGGTATGGAGAAGAAAAAAGAAAAACAAATAATACATTGTGCCCACATCGTTCTTTACTTAGGCAGCTTTATCGCGCTGCCTGCGATTGAAGCAAGTACCATTAAAATCTAAAATGACAGAAATTACCAAATTTTTGAAGGGATCTGTCCATTTGCACTTTAGAAAAAAGTTTAACTTGTCGTTTGCTACAAGCACATTAAAATTGAATAAGTACATACAGTTGGTTGTTAAAAAAGTTTGATTTACTTATTTTTTAATATTCTTCTCTTCTCTGCAAAAAGAAAACAATGGAAAATGTGTTGTAGTTCTAGTAAAATACAAACTAAGCTTTACCGTGAAGAATGATGAGTTGGGAGGGTGGTTGTATCCGCCATATTAGACTATTTCTATCTATTTTTTTATTTTAACGTAGCTTTCTTTTGTTGGGTGTACAGAAATTGTTTTTAATCATCGGTATCTCCATCAATCCTAAAAATGCTATTATTTGTTTGTTTTATTAGGAGGAATCTGGTGAACTCGGAGAGTTCAAAAATGAGGAGATAAAGAATCCCCAGCGTGTTGCTGCTGGTAGGAAAGGAGCAGAAGTGAGGCGGTCCGGTAGGACAAGTCGTACAGGAACTTCTTCAGATGAAGGGGTAAGAACCTATATTTATGTCATAACGCTTGGTAGAACTTGTCTTTTCATTAATTTTTAACTGGTTGAATAAACGCAGCGTTTCTGAAAGTGAGTCAGGATTTTCATTACTACGGGCGTATTTTGTACCAAATTTCGACTTAGGTGTTTCTCTGTGTTAGCGTTCATTCTTTCGTGTCTTCCTTGGTTTTTCTTTTAGATAGTTCGACTAGGGAAACCAAAAAACAGTATTTAATTATCGCTTATGCTAATCTATGGCTGGTAAATTCGTGTCACGTTTTTTATTTTGTTCGGAAGTTCAGTTGAAATAGACTTGCATGCTAAGCTCATCTTTGAACCTGAAAAAGAAATAACCCAAAATTGCCTCAAAACAATTAGGGTACTTTTGCATTATATGGGCCGTTCTAAAAAGTCAAGTTTAGTTAATGCTAATGAAATAAAATAAAATAGGATGACTATATAATAGTTTAGAAACAAATTGGGGCTATATATTTGCACATTCGGGAAAAGGGGGGGGGCAAAGCATTGCATATATCAAATGCGTAACCTAACCTAACCTAGGTACCCTTTTCCCCATCTAAACTCCAAAAAACCACGGTTTAATATCATATACGCAATTAAAACCACGCTGGATAAAGTATTTCTCTCAGTGGTGTGTTAAATCATCTTGTAAAAACGGGTTTTTCAAAGCGTCTCTGTCGTTTGACTGTGGCATCTCTTGTTGGACTTCTTTAGAGGGGCCCATATAATGCGAAAGTACCACAATTAGTTCTAAGTCGGGATGGGTATAAGGACAATTCCATACATACTGTTAAAACAGTCTCTCAGCTTGTTGAAACGGATGTTTTGTTTGGAAAACTGCGGTTTATTTGTGCATACACCGCATACATATTTGTGCGTACATATTTTTTTATTTTTTTTTTTTACTGCAACATAAAAAATAATCTCTCAGCTTGTTGAAACGGACGTTTAGTTTGGAAAACTTTGCAGTGTATTTGTGAATACACCGCATACCTATTTCTGCGCACATATTTTTTTTCTGCAACATAAAAACAATCTGGCGAATTTGAGGGACATTAGTTAGATTTGATTTTCTGAGCCGCACCATTTATTAGATCGGTGAGGATGTACTATCTGATGCTACTCTTACTCATTTTCAAATCTCCTATTCCATTAATTCTTACAACTTGACCACATTTCTGTTTTCAATGTGCCTTACGGTGGAGAAAAACGTTGGAACTACACCATTGCAGAATGATAGCAGTTAAAAAAATAATGCCTGTCATCGAAACGGCATTTAAGTTTTGTAGCTTGTTTGTCTTGACATGTACAAATCTGCTTTTGATTGGTGTTTAAAAAAAGTAATCTCAAGTTTACTTCTCAAGGGACGTGATTCAAGTGAGGAAGGCCGTGGGAAGGATCCGAAACGTGTAGCAGCTGCCAAGAAAGCTGCCGAAACTAGGAAAAGGAAGGCTCAAGAGGTATGAATTTCAATGAAGTTGTTTAATCGTTTTTTTTTTAATGAGCAGACTTGGTAGAGTGTAGCCAGATTCTTTTATCAGGGAAGGGCTTCCTACTTTGAAGAAGCTCCTGAAGTAGCAAATTTGTATCAAAGAGTGCAGTTTTCAAATAGTATCATTGACAAGTTCAATGAATTTGTTATGGTCTGGGCGGGAGGGGGGGGGGGGCAAACGTGAAAGGAGTTGCAAAGATAAGAATAACAGTATGAAACATTCGAGATTATAGGGGAGATTTCGGGGTTTAGGGTAAACTTGGGAGTTTGTACCTGAATAGCCCCGAATACTCCCAATACATGATAACGAATTGCGCTTGTTTGAGGGTTTTCTCTTTAAAGGAAAAACAAATTGTATGCTTTTCATAACTGAGCCAAAACCAGTTTAGACAATGGAAGTCTTTCAGTTTTTAAGTCGTGAGTACTGTAAAGGTTTCCCTCGTTTTCCGGAAAATTCAGTTTCATGGAATGTTTTCTTCTTCTCAATAACAAATTTGAATGTAATGCAAGATGTAATTTAGGTTCTCTTTTTTCAGTTAGAGGTTTGACTTCGTTTAGCAAGTTTCAAAACTATAAAAAGGCTCGTGCAAACTTAAAAATTCGCTCCATGAGCCTCATTACAAGATACGAATTTTCTCTTACCGAATTATATGTTTAGATCTTTTATGGTTTCTGAAAAAGAATCTGAATTTGAAGAGTTTATTTGAAACGGGACTATTGGTCAAAATATGTCTATACAAACTATTCATGTTTTCATAAAATCTAATAGTCAAAATATACTATTTGCCAGTTGTCTTGCATAAGTTTTCCAGTTCATTTATATGAAACAAATGTTTTTTGCTTGTTTTGAGTGTCAAACTTACCAACAGTATTTAACATATACGAAAGAAAAATTGGGGGGATCGTTTTTTTTACATATGCTGTTTATTTGGCTTTGGGGTGCAGAATCAAAACATAATCCATTTGCTGCCCCGGCGGCCTCTTCACGGCACGTGTAGAGTAACTGCAGATTTAAAACTGAAGCAACCATAAACTTTTTGTTTTGGATTTTTTTTTTTTTTTTTTTTTTTTTTTTTTTTTTTTTAGAGAAGCGGTGCATTTCGTTTGAAAATCGTGTTTGAAAATCGGCTAAGTCGAAAGTTACAAGTATCGTAAAAGGACTAAAACAAGCCTGGATTGACTAGTGCTAACTAAAACTTTATGTCTAAAATTGAGCAGATAGCTAATTTTTATAGCTGATGCTATAAAAACTGAGGCTTTTATAGCTGAGGCTTGATAAAGATTAATTAAAAAAAACTTTCCGAAAAATAAGTTTTTCAAAGAAAAGTAAAGACCATTTTAAATTTAAGCTTAGGAGATACAATTACCTGTTAAAATTCAAACTCAAAACGACCAGAAATTACTATTAAAGAATAAATGAAACATAAAACGAACAGAAATTAAATAAAAAATCATGTCAAAACACATACAACGAACAACGATATAAATGAATATATATATCCTAAAGCAAGCAATGCCGAAACTGAACAAGGAAATCAACCTTAAGACTGATGAGAATATACTCTTATTGAAGCGCAAACGAAAATCAAAACAAGCAGAAATCAGATAAACAATCAACGCGAACAACCACACAATATATATTAATGTAAATAAATCAATAAATTTTAAAACGAGTGAAGCTTAAACTTAATATACAAATCAAGTTGGAATAGAATAGAAATAACTACACACATGAGTTTGGGTATCGTATCACTGCAGAAACCTAAAACTTACTGCGTCATTGGCGCTTAAGTGAAAACAATTCTTTTAAATATTTTCACTTTTGTAACTTTAAGAAATCAAAAATTAATTAAGATTTTAGGGAATAAATATCAGCATATGTATATTAAATTGACATTGCACATTTTTTTTTTAGTAAACTCATTTGATTTTTTTTTCAGTAAAGTACAAATTATATTCTGGCTTTTAGAAAGCATAGGGGTTTTGAACCCTACTCACATTAATTTATGCTCGTTTTGAGTTTGACTAATATTTATTTTAATTTTTGTTCGTTTTGGGTTTCATTTATTTATGGATACCGATTTGGGGAAGTTTTATGCTTGGTAGATTATATGATAGTCCGGACGCCAGGTGTTGAAAATGTGAACCATACCACGACGGAATGGGGCTGCTACGAGAATTATCCTACCCTCCACCCCCTAAATTGACCATGCGGATTCAAAAATACCAATGGCGCTTGCTTGCGAGTAGTGGAACACTTCGAAACTTGACATTTTATTATATTTTGGTGTTTCATGCAAGAAAATGCATGTTCCACAAAGTTTGAGGTGCAGTTTTCCGATCAAATAGAAATGCCTAGAAGCCATAGAATGTTTTCATACCAAACAAGTACGATTAGTTAGAAAAAATGGCAAAGTTAAAAAAAATGGCAAAACTACATGAGTCTTGAACAGTTTTGGAAAGTATAAACAAAATCAAATTGAATATTAGATATATAATGATATTAATTATTGACAGATCCATCAGTTCAAGATTTTTTTCCATTGTAATTTTTATTTTTATTTTCAACGCTGTAAGAACTGGAAAAGAATAAATTTGTAATATACGAGTAATTCGTTTTCAGTGAAGCACCAATGACGCAGAAGGCCTTAGGTTTTTACAGTTAAAGAAGGGGGCAGTATCCAAATTTTGCTTGTAGTGAAACTATATTTGTCTTGACCAACCTTGAAAAGAACTAATAAATTAAACTGAATATTTGATGCATAATGATATTAATTGTTAAAAGCTCATCAGTTCAAAATTTCACTGTAATTTTAATATTTATTTTCAATATTAAGTACAAACGAAAACATTTGTAATATGATTCATTTTCAGTAAAGCGCCAATGGCGCAGTAGGTTTTAGGCTTCTGCAGTGAGACGATACCCAAACTCTTGTTTGTAGTTATTTTTATTCGATTCAAACTTGATTTGGATATTCAAGTCAAATTTCGCTTGTTTTAAGATTTATTTATTCATTTACGTTAATATACGATATTGTATATCGTATTTTGTATTTTTGTTTGCATTGATTGTTTATTTAATTTCTGTTCGTTTTAAGTTTCATTTATACTTTAATAGCAAAATATTTGTTTTCGTTTTAAGCTTGATTTTCATATTCAATCTAAGCATTACTCGCTTTAAGATCTATTTATATTATTTCTTGTTGTATGTTTTTTGCTATGATTGTTTATTTAATTTCTGTTTGTTTTGGGTTTCATTTATTCTTTAATAGTATTTTCTGGTCCTTTTGAGTTTAAATTTTAACATGTATTTGTATCTGCTGAGCGTAAGTTTAAAATGGCCTTTACTTTTCTTTGAAAAACTTAATTTTTCGGAAAGTTTTTTTTTAATTAATTTTTGTTCGTTTTTGATTGCAAAAAGTTTCAAGTTTTTATAGCATGGTGGGGGGGGTGCCTACTGTCCGATTATTCTTGACTTTAAAAAACGGATCTAGAACTTTCAATTTAAATCGAATGAGGCTTTTTTCAAAGTCTATACGATTACCTCTGATAAAAACCTTATATATGAACAATAGACAGCTTGCATAACTTGTGGACAGAGATTTAAACAATGAATGGTTTGAAAAAATAGCTCCAATAAGGGGGTTTAGACCATTGCACTTGCTGACACAAAGGGATCACGGCTGTTTGGAATTGACCTTAATAGGATTTTTTGTGCCAAAGCAATTTTGCATCTATCACAGTGTATGTATTTTAACCTTATAATTGGATAATTATAATAGATTTCCTATGTGTTCTTCCCATACAAAACCCCTTCCCATAAGTTATAAACCCCCATTAATAAGTTATTCCCCAGGGCATAACTTACAACGCCTACCCCTGGGCCCTGGTGGCTGTGTCGACACCGGAGCTTTTTGTTATCAGAACTTCGAACTATTTTAACAAAATGTCTATCTCAAAATTTTTATCTGATGCATTTAGGGCGTGGAGGAGGGAGAGGGGCTAGTTGCCCTTCAATCTCTTCTGACTCTTAAAAAGTGAACAAGAACTTTCAATTTTCAATCAAATGAGCCCTCTCTAAAGTTTATACGAGCATCCCTTCCATAAGAAATAATATGAAGGATTCGGAGAATCCTTAAATTACAACCCTTGTCCTGAGGGCTTTGGGAGAGTTTTAATCCTCAAAGACCGAATTTCCAGAACTTAAAACTACATTTAATAAAATGGCTGTCTTTAACTTTTGATTGGATGTGTTTGGGGAAAAGGTGGGCTTGAGAGGGGGGTTAGTTGCCACCAAATCACTTTCGACTATTACAAAGGGCACTAGCCCTCGGAATTTCCAATCGAATGAGCCTTTTTTTTAAGTTTCTACGACACTGCCTTCTATAAAAACCTTATATGCCCCAGGGCATAACTTAAAACCCTTGCCCTGAGGGCAAGAGTTCAAAAACATATTTACTATCTGGAAATCAACTACGCTGAACAAAATGGCTATCTCAAAATTTTGATTGGATGTGTTTGGGGGAATGATGGGCGTGGGGGGGCTAGTTGCCCTCCAATCACTTTCAACTATTAAAAACGGCACTAGTCCTTTAATTTCCAATTGAATGAGCCTGTTTTGAAGTTTCTGCGACAACACCTTCTATAAAAACCTTATATGCCCCCAGGGCATAACTTCAAACCCTTACCCTGAGGGTTGTGGGGGAGTGCCCTCCTCAAAAATATATTTTCAATCTGGAAATCAACTATGCTGAACAAAATGGCTATCTCAAAATTTTGATTGGATGTGTTTCGGGGAATGATGGGCGCAGGGGGGGGGGGCTAGTTGCCCTCCAATCAGTTTTGACTATTAAAAATGGCACTATCCCTTTGAATTTCCAATCGAATGAGCCTTTTTTGAAGTTTCTATGACAACGCCTTCTATAAAAAACCTTATATGCCCCCAGGGCATAACTTAAAAACCTTGCCCTGAGGGTTGTTGGGAATTGTCCTCCTCAAAAACTTGTTTTCTATCTGAAAATCAACTATGCTGAACCAAATGGCTATCTCAAAATTTTGATTAGATGTGTTTGGGGGAATGATGGGGCGTGGGGGGGGGGGGGATAGTTGCCCTCCAATCACTATCGACTATTAAAAAGGGCACTACCCCTTTGAATGTCCAATCGAATGAGCCTGTTTTGAAGTTTCTAGGACAACGCCTTCTATAAAACCTTATCTGCCCCCAGGGCATAGCTTAAAACCCTTGCCCTATGGGTTTTGGGGGATTGTCCTTCTTAAAAATATATTTTCTATCTGGAAATCAACTCAGTGCACTCAAAGGACGCTCCCGCACTTGGGATTTGAGGGGATTGGAGGACTAATGGGAGTGGGGGGGCTAGGTACCCTCACAATATTGTTGAATATTATAAAAGGCCCTAGAACTCTCGATTTCCAATCAAATGAACCCCATTTGAAGCTTCTACGGCGACCCCTTCCATATGAAATGCCTCTGGGAAAAAAAAAATAATAACAATAAAACATTGGAGCCGCGTGGCCTTTACTATAGGCAACGCTACAGCGTTGCCTCTGATTTGGTTTATAAAAAACCTTGCGTTTCCTTAGCAGGAAGCCACTGTTCTTCAGTGTTTTCAATGTTGAAATGCTTGTTGGATCAAAATTTTATGCGAAGAATGGAGCAGATTTTGTCTGGTTTATAAAATGCTACAGTCAAAAGTTATTTGAATTTCAAATCTCAAAATAGGCTTGGCTTGACATGCCAGAACTTATTGAAGTGGCTCAATTTTCTACAGCCCATAGTCAAGAATCTGACTATTCTTTTTTATGGACATTGTTAAAAATGTGGTGACCGGTGTTTATCCTCTACCCCCTCCTTCGCGGCTGGTTGGTCGCCAATCACTTTCGACTTATAAAAAAAGGGACTAGAAATCTCAATTTCTGGTCTAATGAGCACCCTCTGAAGTTTTTGCGACCATGAGGTGGAGGTGTGGATAAGGAAGGGATAGTCTCACTCCTATACGGAATAAATTCTATTCAATTTGGGGTTTAATGTTACTGTTTACTTTCATAATTAATTAAAAAACTTTTTCCACAAAATACCTAAGTTTTTCAAAGAAAAGTAAAGAACTCCATTAAACAAAAAATGAGCAAAAATTAAATCAAATAATCTACCAAGCGTGAAAATACCACAAATCAGCATCGATAAATAAATGAAAACCCAAAACCAAATGAAATTAAAATAAATAACCGAGTCAATCTCAAAACGAGAAAAAACTAACATAAATTGGGATCAAAACCCCTATGCCTTCCCAAAGCCCGAACAAAAATTGCATTTTACTGAAAAAAATATAAATTTTTTTACTTTTATAACTTTAATAAATCAAATAATATGAACATTTTGATTGCTAAATATCAGTATATGTATATTAAACTGACAATGCGCATTCATTTGTATTTTTTCAGTAAAGCGCAAATTTTGTTCTGGCCTTGGGAAGCCATAGGGGTTTTGCGCCCAACTTATGTTAATTTCTGCTCGTTTTGAGGGCCTATGATTTATACAACAACTGTATATAAACCTTATGTGCCCCCAGGGCATAACTTAAAACCCTTGCGCTGAGGGCTCTGAGGGGGTTATCATCCTAAAAGACCTAGTTTCCAGAACGTTCAACTACATTGAACAAAATCGATATCTCAAAATTTTGATTGGATGTGTTTTGGGGGAAAGATGGGCGTGAGAGGGGCGTTAGTCGCTATCCAATCACTTTTGACTATTAAAAAAGGCACTAGCCCCTTCAATTCCCAATTGAATGAGCCTTTTTGGAAGTTTCTACGACAACGCCTTCTATAAAAACCTTACTGGGGGGTTATGGGCACTTCATCCACTTTCGACTATTAAAAGTACACTAGCCCGTTGATGGTCTAATCGAATGAGCCTTTTGAAGTTCCTACGACCAGACCTTCTATAAAAAACCTTGTACACCCCCAGGTCAGAACTTAAAGTCCTTGCCCCAAGGTTGTTGCCCTGAGGGTTGTGTCCTCCTCAAAAATATATTTTCTATCTGGAAATCAACTACGCTGAACAAAACGGCTATCTCAAAATATTGATTGAATGTGTTTGGAGAAATGATGGGCGTGGGGGGGGCTATTTGCCCCCCAATCACTTTCAACTATTAAAAAGGGCACTAGAATTCTTGATTTCCAATCAAATGAGCCCCTTTTGAAGTTTCTACGACGACTTCTTCCATATGAAGTGCCCTGCTCTGAAGAAAAAAATAAATAATAAATGATACATTGTGCCAACATCGTTCTTATATGCCCTCAGGGCATAACTTAAAACCCTTGCCTGAGGGTTGTGGGGGAGTGTCCTCAAAAAGATATTTCCTATCTGGAAATCAACTACGCTGAACAAAATGGCTATCTCAAAAGGATGGGCGTGGGGGGGGGGGCGCTATTTGCCCTCCAATCACTCGAATTTCTAATCGATTGAGCCCTTTTTGAAGTTTCTACGACAACTCCTTCGATACGAAGTGTCCGGGTATGGAGAAGAAGATAAAAGAAAAATAATACATTGTGCCCACATCGTTCTTTACTTAGTCCTGCCATACTCCTGCCATTTACCCGTGCCCCAGCCATTTAAACATTTGCCTCTCAATTACTTTGACTATCTGTCTTGGCTTTTCTCTGTCTACAATTACCCATTGTCTTGATGCAACCTATTGCAAAATACTTGATAACTTCAATTCAAAATCAACGGGTAACTTCAATTCAAAGCCATAACAGCGTAGACCAGAAATCATAAGGGAGTAGATAGCAATTTCACATTTTAATGCGAAGTTTCTTTTGTACCCCCCCCCTCTCCAAAAACAAAATCCTAGTTACGGCCCTGGGGATTATACATCATTTTCTACCTCCATTTTCCCCTCGTCTCTCCCTTAGAATTAATGATGTATTTATCTGATGAGTCAGAGAGCTGGGATGTTTAGGCATTAAAATGCACCCTTTTAGGTATCTCCCTCCCTCCCTCACTACAAAACAATCAGAGAACCCCATTGTAGTAGTTTAAGTGCCTTTTTAAGTTTTTTAATTTGTCCACTGCATCCAGATAGTACTTGTTATTGGGAAACGTACGGACATTTTTCGCGGGTGAGTTTTCTGTAGGGGGGGGGATTGTCTGGGGGAATTTTCAGTCGGGAGAAAATTTTTTGGAAAATTTTGAGAATCTAAAATGTGCACCGGAAAAGGATAATTACTAAGGTTTTAGTTACAAAACGAAGCTTTGAGAAATAGTAGATTCCCGGTAATTTTAGGACTTAAAAAGTTAGTAAATGAATTATTACTCTGGGACGGAGAACAGATGGTGTGCGACAAGGCCAAATTTTGTCTGTGGCAGTTTCTCTTTTCTTTAGGTTTCATATCATTTTTCACCTGTTCCCTTGGTTTGACATTTTGTAGTGTTTCCTATCACAGAGCCACGTATCTCCCATGTATTATTATTTTTTTTTTCTTGACCACTTTTTATAGCAGCGGAGGTCCTAGAAAATTAGACATTGGTTCAATCGATTGTAAATAGTTAGTTCTAGTGCCTTGTTAACTGTCGAAAGTGATTTGAGGGAAGCTACACTCCCAGTGTCCTTTTTTATATAAGCCCTCTACCCCCCCCCCCTTGTTACCGGATAAAAATTTTGATTTAGCGATTTTTGTTCAGAATAGTCGCGAGGTCGAATAAATATTATTTGAGGATTGTATGACGTCTGCAGCCCTTGGGACAAGGGCGATAATTTATACAAATTGCCAAATGTTTACAGATAGGTTTTGGATGTCTTGATATGCTCGAAACTTACAGGGATCCTCCTCTGGGATAAGACTAGTCACTTCTTCATTGGGATGAGAAGCTAAGGGATCCGGTAGTGAGCCCAGAAGCTTTTTATCCGTGAACATTCTGAAAATTGCAGCGTTACAGTCTCACGGACCAAGATGAATACAGTGTAGTCTGCAAAAATTGTTTGAGGCACGAAACTAAAAAGGGCCAATAACCTATTTTCTGGTCGACTCAAACATATATCTTAAGTCCTTAGGCTAAGGGGGCCCAATACAGAAGTAATATTGGAAAAAAGTGGTTTCCCCCCGAAAACTGGACCCGACAAAAACCTTTCCTTAGCGAATGAAACTTGAAAGTTTAAGTCCCTGGATTGAAACCCCCCTAATATGCAGTAACAACATTAATTTGAGGCCGTTGGCCTCCCAAAAATGGGGTTCCAAATAATTCATCCTAAACCGGGGTCCAAAACTCGCCAAACTACTTTTTTCCTGATTGGCTTGAAACTTTCAAGGATTTTTGTTGGGTTAAGTAGATCCTACTGTTTTGTTGGGACACGAAAGATGTTAGGGGGGCCAGAAATGGGCCAAAAAACCTGTTGTCCCCTGTTAGCTTAAACTAACAGCCGCAAGTGCCTGGCTCAAGTGTAACTTAATGTAAAAAAAAAAAATGAGGGCATGGTGTTTGGAAAAGAGGTTAACAGGTTTTTTTTTGAACCGCTAGAAACTCGCACCCATAAGTTCTTGGGCCAAGAAACCCTAATATAAAAATGTATTTAGATTTTGTAAATCGGCACCTTAAAAATGGGCAGCAATTTCTTTTTTTTTTATTGGCTTGAAACTTGCACCTGTAGTTTCTTTGGCCAAGGGGACCCCAATTCACAAAAAATTAAAAAAATATTTGTTAAAAATTGGGCCGAAAATAGGGCCAATAAACTATTTTATGGACGGTTGGAAATTTAAAACTTTAAAACCCTGGGCCAAGTGGACATCACTCTACAAGATAATTTAAGTATAGGTGCACGGTCTCACCTTCAAAAATGAGGCCATAAAAACGCCAAAAAGCTCTCTTTCTCAATTGGCTTGGAAATTTCAAGGACAGTTATTGGACTAAGGGAGCCACAAAGGTTTTAGGGAGGGAGACAGGGTGTTAGAAGACCGGAAAAGGGGAAAACCCTGAAAAATACAGCCCTACGTCCCTGGGCCAAGGGGAACCTCATGCAGGAAAAAAATACGCTGGGGCAAATGGGAGCCAAAGAATTTTGTGTTTCCGAACGCAGTTTTGGAAAACCGCAGATTGAAATTTGAATGTAGGTTGGGCCAAAAGAATCTTAATGAAGACGAAAACGAAAGCAAACAGTGGTTTCTTTGAGTAATGGGTTCAAATGAATTAGGGAAAATTAAAAATATTACAAAGTATACTAAATTGGCAATGAAATATTGTATGTGTGAGTTGTTTTTTGTGTTTTTTTATTTTTTTATTTTGTATATGTTGTTGAATTATTCATTTGTGTAAGCGTAGCATTTTGTTTGTTGCCATAGCCCTATGGCTTCTTTTTGCAATAAATATCCATATCACAATTTATAAAGAAACATTTGGAACTCATTTTGACTGTGTTAATTTATGCGCCCGAAAATGAGTATTAATTTGTTCTTCTCTGAAAGGCTTGAAACGGTCAGGATCTGTAGATAGGGCCGGGTAAACCCCAATGAAGACAAAAGCAGTTGAAAAACCGAACTTTTGAATGAAAGTTCAGTTTGGCTAGCCGATAATTACCTCATATGTTGGTACATCTATTAACAAAAGCTTTCTCCGGTTTTGCAATACAAAGACGGGCTCAAGACACCACAATTCCTCCGAAAAACAAACGTTTCCACAACTATCCAGTTCCTCTCCATGGCCAACTCAGACCAGTTTCTGTTTTGAACTAAATGCCTTATAATTCCTTAACTCTCTATGAGCGGGGAGGAGGGAGGGACAACGTATGAGGTAAGTATCGGCTAGCCAAACTGAACTTTCCTTCGAAATTTCGGTTTTGGCGTCGCCATTACCTTATACGTTGGTACATATATTAACAGAAGCTAAGATTCAAACCGATTTGGTGGTGGGTTCATAAATCAACTAATATAAAATATTAGTTTCAAACTCAAATATTCAAATGTATAAACTATAAAACTATCTGAACCGCAACGAAATGTAGAGCATCGGTTCGATCTTCTATTTCATGAAGATAGTGTTCTCTGGGAGTAGACTCCGAAGACCAGCCAGCAGTGCTTATTATATTAGCAAGCGGTACTGATTTTGATAGCGCCCACAATGTCGTCATAAATCTTGTGCCATGTGCTTTCCTTTTTCTACACTTTTCTTTTACTGCATCATATACCATAGTTATGGCTTGCTTTATTCAAGAATAAATGGCTCCAGCTGACACCTTTCGTGGTGCTGTTTTAGAAAAAGGAATGAAGAACCGTTTTCTCCCTTTTCTGACGGCCACGTTAGCTGTTCGCTGTGCGTAGGCCGATAGTATTCTCACTGGACACAAAGCTGGATCTACATCTAGCGCGGGAAGAAGAATAGGAGAAAGTATCTCATGGTGCTTCACGGTTTTGGGTCTAAACGAAGGGAGAAACCTGAGAGTTACTGAATTATCCGAAAATTGTGCTGTACTGAAGGACAAGGCATGAATTTCACTCCTTCAACGACCAGATGCGATGGCAGTAATGAATACCGTCTTAAGAGTAAGATCTTTCATATCAATATTCCACAAGTCAAGAAATCGTGAAGTTCTAAAATACCTTAGAACAAGGCCAATATCCCAGGCCGGAATGTCATATTGTGTCCGCGGTGACTCGTGCCAAAATTCTGTATCATTTTCGTCAAACAAGTATCTTTGCTGATATCTGTTCCTGTAGCTAGAGCTAGCGTTCCGCATATTGCTGCTTTATAAGCTTCTATCGCTGATGGTGTGAGGTTTCGACTAGTCTTTAAATATATCATGAATTCTGCAACTGAGTACTGGTTGCGAGAGGATTAATCTTCCTTTCACTACACCAACCTACGAACCCTTGCCATTTTCCATTGAGTAATTCAATGGTAGAACGTCGCTGGGCCGGGCAACCGCACGGGCTGATTCTTTAGAAAAACTTCTTTTTTCGAGTCCACGCTCGATATCTTTCAGCCGTGTAAATTTAGATTCCCTAGTGCTCGGTGGCGAAGTCCACACTGTTGGAGGAGATCTGACTAATCTCCGAGGGGTATAAGCAAGTCTACTAGCAGGTTGAGAAAATTCATGTACCAAGCTTGGCGAGGCCATCGCGGAGCAATTAGCGTTATTCGGTAGTTCACAGACTTTCGAACCTTCTCCCGAACCTTTGGGATCAGGGCAAATGGAGGGAAGGCATAGCTATGTTGTTCGAACAATCGTGGACAAGGGCATCTGTGCCGATCGCAAGAGAATCTGGAACTGGTGAGAAATATACGTCGATCTTCCGGTTCAATCGAGTTGCGAATAGATCGACTTCTGGCAGTTCATATTCTTTTGACATGACTGAAGACACTCTCGTTGAGACTCCATTCCGTGGGCAGACCTTTTCCTTCTCGTGACAGTGTGTCGGCTAATAGATTGGGCGACCCGGCGATGTGTCTTGCCCTAAAGTGAACGTTCAGGGCCATCGTAATCTCGAAGAGCTTTATGGGTTCCTCTTCTATGGACAAAGAACGGGTTCCGCCCTCTTTGCTTATATAATTGACTACAGTCGAGTTGTCCGTCGCTACCCTGACTACCACGTTTCTTAGCTTCTCCGCAAAGGCTGTGATTGTGATGGCTACGGCTCTCATCTAGAGGCAATTTATATGAAGAGATTTTTCTTCTGGAGACCAAGTCCCCGAAGTGTCTTGATGTGGGTCATCTACATAGCCACCCCGCCCGTAGGTTGAGCTGTCGGTGAATATTGTTTTGGAAACAATAGGGGGCTTGAGAGGAAGACCTTGACTCAGTCAATCTTTGTTCAGCCACGGTGAAAATGCCTCTTTCATCTCTGTCGTAATTAGGATGTTTAAATCTATGTTGTTCCAACACTTATCCCACAATCTGAGCATTAGTAACTGACATTTCCTGAGATGTAGTCTGTTGAAAGGAATTGCTCTTGAGCCCGCATTGATGAGTCCAATCAGCTTCATCAGTTGCCTTATTGAGGTATGTGATTTTTCCAGAGCTGCCTTGATTGCATGTATCAAGTTCTGAATCTTTTCCGGGGTTAGGTACGCCCTCTTTACCTCCAGGTCTACCAGAAACCCGAGAAATATGATCCGTCGCATAGGTTGAAATTCTGATTTCTCGCTCAGCATGAACCCAAATCTGTGCAGGAGAATCATCTGATTTCTCGCTCAGCATGAACCCAAGTCTGAGCTGGAGAATCATAATGGTCTTTACATCGTTCTGTACTAATGACTTTTGGTAATTGTGCAGAATCTATTTGTTCATGTAGGCATGCAATTGGATGGTTTGAAGATGGCCATAGCTCACGATGGCACTTTGAACTGATAGATTTTGTTTTTGAAAGGGAATCCTTAAAGTCGGCGGAAAACATGAAATACTTTCCAGAGATAATAATTTAGAGTACGCTCTAGAAAGAATATTTGAATGATGTTGCTGACATCTATTAACAGAATCCAATAACTTTATCAGTTTTTGGGATAGTGTCAGGAGAGACGTTCTCTGCCTTTGACATCTTTATGACAGTACCTAACGTGAGGTCACTGTATGATAGCATGCTCAGAGTCACTCGTGTGGAAGAATCTAAGGCCAAGAATGACTTTCTGTCAACTGATATGAACTTTATGTCCTCTACTTATCCAGTTGATGGTAACAAAATGAACTTTGGGTTTATTCGTGGTGCCTGTGAAGCTGAAAATGCGTCTTGACATTTGTAAGCTCTCGCTCGGTCCGGGATGCCGAAAGAGTCAAAGAAGTACTACGTTTTGAAACGATATTTTCTTCAGTATTATAAGTATATACAGTTATCCGGCTAGCATAGCATATTTGTAATTGGACGCTGGAAGTAAATTCAACTCTAATCACCAGAAAAACTTACCTCATGCCAGAACAGACCTTTAGGCCAGCGCTGTAGTCGTTACAATACTATGCAATGACGGTACGTACGTCCAAGGCGTCGTGACCTTGTATATGCGCGGTCTATACTCCCAAAGTAATATGACCGTTTTTAATGAAGGTCTACACTCCCAAGGTGTTATGACCTTATATAAAGGTTACCTGTACACCCAATGTGTTTTTATCTCATGTAATAACAGTATGTATGCCCAAGGCTTTATTACCTTATTTAATGACGGTCTGTAAACCCAATGTGATTTGACCTTATGCAATGACGGCATGTACACCCAAGGTGTTGTGACCCTATGTAATGACGGTCTGTACACCCAAGGTGTTATGAACTTGTGTAATGGTAATCTTTACACCCAATGGTGTTATGACCTTATGTAATTCCGGTATGTACGCCCAAGGCGTTATGACCTTATATAATGACGGCCTGTATACCCTTTATGTAATGAGTATTATACCATACCGTAAATATTGGGTTTAACACACCCAAATGGTTAAAATACAAATAATTACAAATAAGACACAAAAATTCACTTTTGTATTGTTTTGTTTCATGATTTTTGCGTACCACCAGGGTTGCCAGGTGCCAATATCTAAAAAGGGGTAGAAACTAAGGAAAAAGGGGAAACTTTACTCAAAGAGTGCAAGTCCGAAACAAAGAATTTCGCGCGCCTGTGCTTTCGCTTGGCCCGGTATGTCGAGAGGATCAATGAAAGTACCAGGTTCTGAGAGTGACTTATTCTTTGTTGTTGACTGCAGTTCTTCTGAGCGCTGCTTGATGAAGTTTTTCAGCATTGGGGAGAAAGGTAACGTGATAAGCTGTTCTCTTGAATGGTTCAATTGCCAAAACCAGCTCTGCCGCCGAGCGAGGCTGTTGGACGGTAATGGTAGGCCTGGGGCGAATGGTGTCACCCAGTGTCATTTCGTATACAAGGTCCAGCGACTCTGCCAAAGAGACCTTGCCATCTGTTCCGGGATTGGTGTCTACCATCGACTGCTCGTCATTGAAATCCAAAGAATCATTGTCCTCATTCTCAGAAGTGCCATCACCTGTATCGTCTCGGTCTCTCAAGGCCGTTGTTGAGGGGCCCTCATCCCTGTTAATGCTGGAGGTGTGGTCACGCTCGGAAAAAGATCTTCCATCATTTTGTAAACAAACAATCTGTGACTTCATATTTTTCATTTCATCCTGTAGTGATTATTTAAACAATTACAATATTATAAATACATAATTTTAACCAACTATAAAGTCTTTGTTATTAGATGCTGAGCCTAATTTTAGATGCAAATATCTAGACCAGCTTATACATTACCAGAAGGCCTACAACGCCGTAGGCGTTATAACCTCCTGTAATGATAGTCTATACTCCCTAGACGTTATAAACTTATGTGATCAAGACCTACACGCCCTAGGCGTTATGACCTTATGTAAAGACGGCCTGTACTCCCTAGGCGTTATGACCTTATGTTATGACGGCCTATACACCCTAGGCGTTGTTACCTTATGTAATGACGGCCTGTACGCCCTACGCGTTATGACCTTATGTGATTACGGCCTATACGCCATAGGCGTTATGACCTTATGTAATGACGGCCTGTACACCCTAGGCGTTATGACCTTATGTAATGACAGCTTATACGGCCAAGCCGTTATGACCTTATGTAATTCGTAAAATATAAACATATGAAAGGTATTATCCATACCCAAATACTGGATTTACCGCAGCTAAACCATTAAAATACAGATAATTATCTGCCTTGCTAAACACCAGGCCTAGAATAAAATTAGATATTTATATAAATATAGATAAATATGTTAAAAATGTGTATGTTTCTTATGTACGAAACATTTCTGAAGTGCATCTATGCATTTTAAAAACGCATAAGAGTCTATGTTATCAAAGTTTGGACTAACAATAGAGTTTAAAACGAAAAAGGGTGCAAGTTTTACAAAATACGGTTTTTCATCTTTTCAACATTTGATTTAACCATTTAGTGGCACAAAAATGAACAAAAGAAAGACTCGTGGAACAGTCTTTTAAGGCACTAAAATAAAATCAAAACTTGAATTTTTATATACAATACCGTAGTAGTGTCCTGGATATCTCTATTGAAGAAGGTATAATCATTAGCAAACATTGCGCTTATTCCCAAAAAGATGTTGTGGATAATTGCGCAATATGCATGCTGGGAGGGTAGGTAGCTTCCCTCTTAATACACAAGTATTTTGAGTATAAACTCATTTTCTTTTTTACTAATAAAAAATGTTTTATATGTTGAATTAAAACCAAGAAACTACCTTGGATAGTGTCTATCCGTCTAACCCCTTGTACCACAAAACAGAAACTGGTCTGAGTTGGCTATGGATAGGGACTGGATAGTTGTGGAAACTTTGTTTTTCGGAGGAATTGTGGTGTCTTGACCCCGTCTTTGTATTGCAAAACCGGAGAAAGCTTTTTTTAATAGATGTACCAACGTATGAGGTAATGGCGACGCCAAATAATTTGTTGTATTGATTCATGCCGCCCAAAGTGGGTCCAAGCTTGTTTTGTCTCTGATCGGCTTAACAGTTTGTGGTAACAAATTGTAAGTAAGAAGCGTCTCGGTTCAATGGCAACCGAAACTCTAAAAAACAGAATTTTGCTAATAATACATATAAATTTTTATTCTGATTCTATATATATATTATTTGAAAAAAACTACGTTTTCTAAAGAGTTAAAGAGGCTGAGTTACAAGGTCGAACCTTAAAACGTACAGGGATTAGGAGGCACAGTTGAGGGGCTGCCGCCCCCAAACCCCCGCTTTCGCAGCCTTTAAATAAAAAAAAAGTTTTTAAACTGAAAGTAAGGAGTGACATTAAAACTTAAAACGAACAGAATTTATTCCGTATATGAAAGAGACTGAGCCCTCCTCAACGCTTCACTCTTTACGCTAAAGTTTGACTTTCTCACAACTTTTTTTTTTAAACAATAAAAAGTTTAGCTTAAAGAGTGAGGCGTTGATGAGGGCACAGCCTCTTTCATATACGGAATAATTTCTGTTCGTTTTAAGATTTAATGTCGCTCCTTACTTTCAGTTTAAAAAACTTTTTTTTATTTAAAGGCTGGGAAAGCGGGGGTTTGGGGGCGGCAGCCCCCCAACTGTGCCTCCTAATCCCTGTACGTTTTAAGGTTCGACCTTGTAACTCAGCCTCTTTAACTCTTTAGAAAACGTAGTTTTTTTCAAATAATTTCTGCACGTTTTTGTACAGTTTTTTCCTTTTTTTTGCTTGACTACCTGTTAGCTGATCGTGTCCGGTGTTACCGTGGGGGGACTGCCCCCCCCCAACCCCCCCGCTCTTGAACATTCTTGTGTTAAGGCTTTTAATTCCTGAATACTCAAATCACGTCGTACAGTGACTCCTAATCCCTGTACGTTTTAAGGTTCGAACTTGTGACTCAGCCTCTTTAACAGCCCCCCCAACTGTGCCTCCTAATCCCTGTACGTTTTAAGGGTTGACCTTGTAACTCAGCCTCTTTAACTCTTTAGAAAACGTAGTTTTTTTTAAATAATACACGTAAACAGGTTAGACATGCTTTGTTATGAAAATTGACGCGCAGATATTTTCATAACAAAGCATGTCTAACCTGTTTATGTGTATTATTTTAAAAAAACTAAGGTTTTTCGTAAATGTAAATTCGGGGGATAATTTTTTCGGTCTGAAAATATCAAAAGACCCTAACAGGTTGAATTCTGCTTCGAATGAGTCCTCATTCAACCGGATCTGTTGCCAACTGTGGCCTGTAGGCGTGGCTAAGAAAAAAAAGAAGAAATGATGATGAAGTTTAAGTGGCTATATTTGGTTTTTTGAAAACAGTGATCGGATTTAACTGAAATTTCGAGGATAAGCTCCCGGGCCCTAGGAAAGCTTATCCTCTAAATTTCAGTACAATCAAACAACGTCAAAGGGGGGCTGTGGTGGGAGGGTTGAAACTTCCGGCCCAGTTTACTCCATGAAGATAAAGTCAGAGGAGGATGAAATTTTGCACGTTTCTTAGTTTGAGCTTGGGCTACAAAATGCAATTACCGCCGTCTCTCTGCGGCCTCTAGGACCTGAAATCGCTTAACATTGTGGTGGGTCGCCTCTTTATAGAGGCACAAGTGTGCCTCCTTGTATATATATATATATATATATATATATATATATATATATATATATATATATATATATATAGATCATTCAGTTTAGTGATACCCATCAAAAGTAACGAGCATGGGAAAATTTGCCCGGTTTTCGAAAAGGGGGGAAACACCCCCAAAAGGTCAGGTGATCTTAATGAAAATCACACTATCAGATTCAGCCTATCAGAAAACCCTGATGCAGAGCAGGGTTCTCCAAACTACGGCCCGCGGGCCAGATGCAGCGGGCGAGGCCCTCTCATCCGGCCCCTTGAGACCTCTTAATCGCCAGGAAAAGATGGCGATATATCATTTCATTGGCTTTTCAAAGTTAATAAAATGATATAGCGTCATCTAATGGAAAATTTGGTTTCCCCACATAGCATGTATAGCACAGCTTACTGGAGAGTATATCCAATGTATTGAAAAAACAAAAAACAATTGCTGATTATAACTTGGACTGGACTAACTTAAGTTGCTTGACTGTTGATGGAGGAAAGGATGAGTGGCAGAAGGCTTGGTTGGATGAGTGGAACAAATGTGTAATGAGAAACACATTCCACAACCCATGCTCCTGCACTGTATTATTCACCAGGGAACTTTGTGTGCTAAACATATGGAGTTAGGAGTGTACTGAATCCTTTGGTTGAGATGGTTAATTTAATAAGGTCACAGGGGCTCAACCATAGACAGTTCAGAGACATGTTGAAAGATACAGATACAGAATCGTGAGATTTGCAATGTTACACTAAGATGGTATACTTGTAGTTGTGAGAAAGTTCTAAGTAGTGTTTAAGTTAAAAAATGAAATACATGACTTACTAGAACGTAAAGACAAGTCACTGCCATTACTGTCTGATGAAGAGTTGGTACGGAAATTGACCTTTGCTGCAGACATTACTGGTCATTTAAAATTTCTAGACCTAACACGCCAAGGAGAGAAAAATCTAGTTTCTGATCTGTACACTCACCTAGAGGCCTTCGGATCTAAGCTTGTCTTGTTTTTGAAACAAGCGCAGGCCAACAGCTTGACGAACCCTAGCTTGCAGTGCAAGGTCTTAATGGCTGAAGCAATTTACACTCGAGATCATCATCAAAGACCTCCATATGCAGTTTTGGGAGCGGTTTTCTGACTTGGATTAAAAGGCAGAAGAATTGAGGTATTTCATGATCCGTTTGAAGGAGATGCGGCCAGTTGCTCAGATGAACAGCAGGCTGTAGGTCATTGAGTTGCATGCAAATGACGTCATTTAATCCAAGGGGCAAGTTCAAAGAAGGAGTTTCGAATTTTATCAGTTTTTGCCCAAGGAGGGTTTTCCTAATGTCGAAGCTTTTGCATCACGTACCTTCCAATCTTTAGAACAACATACTTGTGCGAACAGACATTTTTGGGGATGAAATATTTGAAGAATAATTTGAGAACAAACTTTTCTGATGATAATCTCAGGTCACTGTTGATGCTAGGGACATTAAATCTAAAACTAGAAACATTTAATATTTTGGTATCCAAGAAACAATTTTACCATTGTTACTAATACAGGTGTTTATGTGCATATATTATTAAATTATATTAAACAATATTAATGCTATAAATATAATATCAAATGTACAATTGAAAACAAAATCTATGTTTTGACTTTTTCTCATTTGGACCTCTAAGTGTGTAGTCGGCCCCCAAACTGCTGTTAGAAAGCTAATGCGGTCCTCCGGAAAAGAAGCTCCTATATACCAAATGTGGTATTTCACATTTTTTGCCAGTAGTTGCCATTGTTCACACATAGTATTTGTTATAGGGAAATAAGCGATTTTTTTTTGGGGGGGGGGCCTGTGGGAGAGAATTTCCGTGGGAATTTTACATGGGAGGGGATTGGAAGGGGATTTCCTGGCATGATTGTAAAACGGTCAGAAATTAAAAAAAAACAAGTTGTTCAACGGGAAGTATGAAGCAGCATTACAGTTTAAAACTAACAGAAACTATTTCGTATATGAGGGGGGCTGCCCCTTCCTCAACCCCCGATCTATACGCTAAGGTTTGATTTTTTGTCATAATTCTTTAAGACAGACTGCTCAAACACAAATTGAATTTGAATGAGATGTATTTAAAAAAAAAACTTTAAAAGACTTATAGCGTGAAGAGCAAGGATTGAGGACGTGCAACCTTCCCTCCCCTTTCATTTACGGAATGATTTCTGTTCGTTTTAAGTTTTAATGTTGCTTCTTATTTTCAGTTGAAAAAACTTGTTTAGGTTTTATTTAATATTAACAAAAATCCCCATCCACCCCAATTTTTATATTTAAAAAAATATTAAAAAATTTTGGTATATCTACGGCTGATAATCTGACCAAATATCCAAATTTACTCAAAAATTGCTAAAATTTTAGTTTTTAAAGAGAAATTAGAAGACTTTTTTTAAGACACAATTTTTTTTATATTAACCAATAATACAACTATGTCCATTAAAAACGAATAAAAATTATTTAAAAAATATTTTCCAAAAAAGGTTTTTCAAAGATAAGTAAAGAGCCTAAATAAAAAAATTGCTATGAATTAAGTAAAACTAAAAAAGAACAGAAATTAATATTAATAACCGCATCAAAGAAGTTGAAATGAGTAACCATTCTAACTTAAAACGAAACAAAGATTACCAGAAATAAGAATGAGGCCCCAACCCCATAAACCCCTCAAAGACCAGAGGATCATTTGTACTCTTCCGAAAACAAATTGTATTTTAAACAGTTTTTCTTTTATTATTATGATATTGAAAAATCATAAATTGCAGAGAGTGGTAGAAAGTCATCGATATATACTGAATAATCAGCCTAGTTTTATTAGTCTTGTATACAGTAAGCTTTATCTTCTATACTTTCTACCTTTTGAAGATATTTCTTTCAAATATGTAGAAAATAAAATGTTGAATTATTTATTGATTCGTCAAAATAAAAAAAAAATAAAAAATATTGCTTCAAAAATTACCAGCGTGCATTGTAAAAGAGATATAGCTATCCATTTTCTGTATTATAATAAAGTGGAATTACTGAAATTTTTTTTAAGCCACAATCATATCGTTTTTCGTAAGCCTTTTAGACTTTTTGGGTCCCCCCTTTTTTCGAAAATCAGGTTTAATCATTTTCCAATCAGGAAATCAAGTTTATTGGATCAACCTATTCCCCCCCCCCCCCTAGAAAAAACCTGGATCCGCCCCTGAATTCGGGTAGTGTTAAACTTAATGAACTTTATATATTTGGAATCGGCTGAAAAAACTAATTCTTTTGATCTATCTTTTGTTATAAACATTCCGTTTTTTAGAGTTTCGATTACTATTGGGCCGAGTCACTCCTTTGTTCGATACCATGAACTGTTTAATCAAACAAAATTTGCGATATGTGTACTTATTGTACTTCGATATAGTGCAGACATATTGCCAATCATTGTGGTTTGTGATTAACCTCTAATTTTTTTCCTATTTCCCTAAATGCTCCCTGAATGATTTTAAATCAAAAGAGGCGTAACACTTCAATTTTTTTGCTAAATCTACCAAAGCTGCCTTTTTTAACTGGATTATTTGCATAATTTGACAGCCGTGGCCCTGGATCTGAGTGGATCATTTGGGGCTGCGGAGGCGTTTAGATGTCCCTTTTCAGTTGTCATCACCTATAAAGGGTGCTAGATTCTCAGAAAACGATGGAATGAATCCTTCCTTCCTCAGCTTTCATTAATTGATATCTATAATTATATCAACTATTCATAGGTAAAACTTTCGTTTTCCTCCGCCATATCCAATAATGTGCATACGAACTTGCTTTGTCCCCGTTCCTAGCTGTCTTTTAGGCAGTTTGGTCGCATCTTTGAATCTGTAACTATTTAATAGTCACACTTTTGAAGAGCATATGCCTATCTTGCTTAAGCATTTATGTATCTAGATTCTTATAGTATGTTGTGTTGACTGTCCATTTTCGTTTATTTTCATAGATTCCACAGAATTCCTTTATATTGAGTATCTCCTAATAAAACTAAATCCCAGATCAGACATCTATAAACCGGTTAAATTACGTTTCTCTTCGTTACTCTGTCGGCAGTTAGGCAAATTCCTGGTATTTGTGACGTTGAGATTATGAATGTATTCAACGCTTCTTGATTATGGAATAGGTGGTTGTATCAATCCGAGTTTGCATCTACTATCGAGTGATATTGTATAGGATTTGCTCAAGTAATAATCTTTGCTTTTGAGCTTGTTTTAGCATTGATGAATAGATCAGATCAATTAGATGTTAATATGTGGTTATAGATAACACAATTACATATCTCCTCATGCATTTTTCTGTTTTAATTTCCGGGTATTGTGCTGAAATAAAACTGATGTGTGGCAAAATACATTAAAGGGCTCGGCACACGTATCTGATTTCGGGAACCGATTTCAGCATCAGTGGACAAACGATAGCGGTAAGAAAAATCTGTTTAAAGAAAAATTATTGCGGGAGATTTTCAAAACAAAAAATCATGGACACAAATAGTCAACTGGAGTTTATTAATAGTTGCATGATTGATCTCAGCCCAGTAGCGGGGTCTTTCACCACATATATCTCTGACTGACTATTTATTTGTATCCCTAATTTTTTTTTGTGATGATCATGATGAAAATCGGGGCCGAAAACTAGAAAATTTTTCAAGCTCAGATCGACGCCGATTTCTTTTAAAATCGACGCTGATTTGGAAATCAGTTCCCGAAATCAACTTCGTGTGCCCATCCCTTAAACGTATATAATTTGGCGGTAAAATTCTACTTTGGCTACTTTTGGCTATCAGGGAAAGGGGTTAGGTTAGGAAAATGAAACTTTCAGGGATGGGTCTACAGGCTAAAGTGTCCCGGGAAGGTATTTTGAAGTACCTGCCTCCACTCCTCCCTTGAGAGGGTCCTGAAATTTGCCTACATGACAGGTCTAAGCTATACCTATTGAAATGTTAACAAAACATTTTACCTTAATTTTCAGTCATCAGTTTCTTTTTCTCTGGCTTTAGTTCTTAAAATGCAATTGCTGTTATTTGAGTAGAATTTTAAGCCATAGGATATCAGTATTTTTTTTCAAAATTCAGGAAATGTATTTGCATATCTTTGAAACCTTATAAATTGAGATTGAGCAAAGTTGTGAAGCTCAAAATAGTTTTGTTTTACTTTATTTAAGCAGAAGATCTATTTTGCAAGGTTTCACTTTCATAACGCACAGATTTTCAAAGGTCATCAAAGGTCAGTACCCTCTAGAGAGAGGAGTGGAAGTAGGTACTCTGATATACCTTCCTGGCACATACTTTAGCCTGTAGACCCATCCCTGAGTTTCATTTTCCGATAGCCAAAAGTAGGTGAAGTAGAATTTTATCCAAAATACCTTCCCAGGACATACTTTAGCCTGAAGACCCATCCCGGAAAGTTTCATTTTCTTAACCTAAGCTCTTTCCAAGATAGCCAAAAGTAGCTGAAGTAGAATTTTACCTTTTAGGCATATTATGAAGTGTTTTTCGTTTCGTGTTTCCTTGAGGAGTGGACCTGCTAAACTGATGCCGAGATGCATTTTCTCAGTGGTTATTTTATGCCCTAATATGTACAAAATTTTCTATATTCGAGGACCGTAATTTAAATACTTTTTTCTTTGATCCCGCAGGCCAGAACGTTTTCGCACTTAGTTCCCATGGGACTTGCAATCTGTGGACAATTGAGTACCTAGGTAATTCAAAAGAGACTGTTTTGCCAGGCTATCAAAATGGCCTATCTGCAATTTTCAGGAACGCGTTTGGGGAAACAAAATTGACTTTCAGGGTTGTTCTTTTCTTTGGGGGGGGGGGGGGTGTTTGGACCTAGAATTAAGAGCAGAGAAAGGGTAACAGTTTGTCTCAAATCTCCCTAAAAGTTTAACATTTTAAGCAGCTGTGGTACTAGTTTATATTCAATGGAGTAGCTACGTAAATCGAAAGACACTAATGTACCCAGGTTCACAGAATAGGGTGTCTACAATATCTCAGAAATGACTTGGCAGAATCTAAGGCATTATGCACATCCGGGCTATCAGAATAGGGATATCTTTAACATATTGGGAACGGCTTAGAGATGCGGTTTAAACTTTCAGGCAGTGTAGGGGGGGGGGGCAAGGGGACTGTTTTCTTGGGAGCTGGCGGATAAAAATGTTGTTTCGGTATATGTTCGCTTCATATACTAAAATATGGTTCAATACCAATCTAGGGCTATAATGAAAGAAAGGTTGAGATGGCTAGGGCACGTTGTGCGGATGAAGGATGACAGATCCGAAGATTGTTCTTTTCGGCCAACCGTCTATGGCTAAACGGAAAGTAGGTCGTCCTCGTCTAGGGTGGGAGGACGTCAAAGAAAGATTTAAAGGAAATGAGAACTTCGTGGGGGGGGGGGGTGTGTAAAAAGGAAGGCTTTGAATAGATTGGGATGGAGGAGGAGCGTGCGTAGTTGTGTTGGCCTCAGGCGACTTGGTGCTGCGGTGAGTTGTAGTTAGTAGTAGTAGTAGTAGTTTTATATGCTAATGAGAGACGAAACCCGTCAGACTGGTTATTTCTCAATAGCGGTCTCTTGAAATGGGATGTAAAGAGTAGTTTTCATTGCGTTTACGATACTTAAACTGTATTTTTGGGGGGGGGATTAGGAGGGGGGAAAATGTACCAAGGTTAGCTTACGTATTTAATATATGCTATGTTTTACCCCCTACCCCCTAATCTGCAAATATGTAGCCCAAATTTGTTTCTAAACTATCATATATTCATCCTATTTCATTTTATTTTATTAGCATTAACCAAACTTGACCTTTTAGAAGTGACCATATAATGCACCAGTACCGTTGTTTCTGTTCCACCTAAATATTTTTTACTATAAAGCTTTATGAAATAGAAGGTACTTGTTAAGAACCCAGTAACACGTTAAGAACCGCATCTATAATCTGATGAAATCCTAATGAAAAACATGTTTCCGCTGCCTTGTGAGATATTGCTCACTTCGTGAAAAAGGTTTAAACTTTAGTTTTTGGGGTTGAAGGGGCAAAAAAAGGTACTTAGGTTAGATTTAGTTTACGTATTTAATATATGCTGCTTTACCCCCCCCCCCCCTAATGTGCAAATATATAGCCCAAATTTGTTTCTAAATTATTATGTTCTTATCATACTTTGTTTTATTTCATTAGCATTAACGAAACTACACTTATTGCGTGTTTACTGGCTTCTTAACAATTACCAAATAGAATCTATTAAAGTCTAAATAGCAAGGTAAATCAGAAGACACTCTCATAGCAAGGTATCAAAATAGCGTGTCCGGGAAATGCTTAGAATATCAAGTTGAAAACTTTCAGGTATAGGGGATCAAGTGGGCCCAAATTTTGACTTTGGGGTGGGGCGAAATCTTGTCCACGTATACTTTTCTGCACTATAAACCCTTGTGGGGACTATAATGCTAATTTAAGTAACGAAATAAACCAAGTGTGCTCTCGGGTGATCAAAGCGGTGTATCCACAGTATTCTGAAAGTAATTTTGTAAGTTTGGAAGAAATTTGAAATTATTATGAGTATTTCTGCTAGTTTATTTTTCTTTGGAAACGCAAAATTAACGCGAGGAAAAGCAATCAACCCTAAGTTATCCATCAAAATAACAAGGATGAATAAAGGATTAAGATCCAGAAAAATCGTTGATGGCGCATAAGGTGTCAACAGCTATCGACATTTCAGTTGTCCTGGCCTTTTAAGGACGTTTGATACCAAAAAAAGAAAAATTTCGGGTCTTAGCGTCGGCTGATAGTCTAAAAGACAAAGGGCCTATTAGCAAAGTTTATCAACACCACTGGGGGCTTCCAAAGCAGTTCTGGTATAAATTGATAGGTGTTTTTAGATGCTTCAAGAGTTCGACATGCTAGTTTAAGACAAAGGAAACATTTAGTCTCTCACTAATTGTTAAGCAAAATGCTGTTTAATCAATGTATGTACAGCATAAATAATGTGCATCCTGTGTCCGCAAAGATTTTAATCTAGGCAGCTATCACAGCACGAAACTTCAAAAAGCTGTCAAATTATTCGATGAGATGTCTTTTTTGATTTTTAATGTTTTCCAAGCAGGTATACAAGAAAATATTTTAGGATTGCCCTTTCCTGAACTCTAAAAAGAAAATTCTTCACCGTTCAATAGAGAGAAAAAAAAAACTAAATTTACGCTTTCTAATGATGTAGGCTTCATTAAATCCGAATATCTCTTTATCTCTGTCACAAAGTTTGAGAAGTTTAATGGTTTTTCTAAAATTTCCGGGAAAGTATGTGTCGGTTTGTAATTTTCTGTTGATTGTTCAGGTTTATCTAAGCCACAGTCTATATAATTAGGTTATTATTATATTATACGGTTATTATTATATTATGTATATTATATGTATACTGTATTATTTTATACTATTATATATACTGTGATCTAAGCAATGCAGCCAAATTGCTTTACCATTTTATTTTAAAAATCAGAGAAAAACGACAGTAACTACTGGCTAGACATTATGAATGAAAAATAGGTCAAAACAAAATAATTACTGTTTATAGCATTTCCAAAACTGGTGATCTTTACTGTAGATTTTATTTTTCAGGCAAAAGAGAAAGCAAGTGCTGAAGGAGGGACCGTTGAACCAGAAAATAAAAAACAAGCAGCATCCAAAATGGAAAGACAACAAGTACCCGTAATGGAAGGAGAGATGTATGATGAAAGAAGAGATCCCGTAAGTTATTTTGCTGAACATCGAACCCGTTTACCAATTGCGGTTTTTCCTGAGAAAGTTTCTACTAAACGTGTAGTTTCAACTAAACGTGTTAGTAGTCTACTTTTTGCCTTTTTTAAAATTTCTTTTATCAAATGTCTTCGTGGTTTGAAGAATGGATTAGCCCAGTTTGTTCCGTGAGTAAATGCCTAAGGATGTAGAGGTCTCTCCTGTCATGGCTTCCAACTTGGGTAAAAAAAAGCCCGCAGTAAGCCTTCAGTAGGCTCTTGTGGGGAGCGTAATCAAATTTGAACTCTAAGGACTGTCGTCGGACATACAGAAAAAGAAATAGTCCGAGAAACCAGACTTCAGTTGTTTGGCTGCTGCTTTTTGCAGGAACTGTGGCTAATTTGAACCCGAATGACTTGTCACAAACCTTTGGAGAGACAAAGAAAAAATACAGAAACCTTTGTCACAAACCTTTGGAGAGACAAAGAAAAAATACAGAAAGGGATACATATTGTCGGCTGATTAATGTTTTTTGTTATAAATTCATTGCACTTCATTTCCTTAACACATTTATTCGGAACATTAGTAAAAAGCCCGTATTTGTTGCTTATTGGAGTATCCTAGCTTGAAGAAAAAAATGGTTGAAAATAGTTCTCCAATTTAATGGATGTCAAATCTTCCTTTGGAGATTTTTGCAATTATTTTGAATGCCAGATGTATTTGGCGTTTCTCTACTAATAAGCGCAAATGTGTTTGTTCAATTTTTCTTCTCTTTTTCTATTATTTTGGGAACAGTATTTTATGACAAAATGCAAAGATTTTGAAAAAAAAATATGCCGCATAGCGTATTCGCATGTAAAAAAAGGGTAAAAATACGTTGTTTAGGGTATTAGTGCAGTTACGCCTCTGCAGGTGTGACCTGTGAGGAAACGCCCACTTCTAAAAAGTTTTCTCCCAAATGGACAAGACTGTCACGTGTCACGTAGTGGCATGGGACATTTAGTCTATTGGTTAGGTTTTCGTCGATATTGTCTTGTCGTTCAACTCAAGCTTTGCATTACTAAACAATGCATTGTCACTGAAAATTCATAAAAAATTTGCAAATAAGTTAGTCTATTTATCGAAAAGTTTGTTTCTGGACTGTTGGATTTTAAATATGGGTAATGTCGCATTTTGTTTGCTTCAGACAGACTTAATTTATTCGCATACTTGTTATCTGCGGTCGCCATGTGTGCAAGCTAATATTGATTGTGAAAATGGTATTTCCGTGATCCTTCCATACATACAAGACGAAAAAGAAACTAATAAGATTGTTGATAGTTTAAGAAAAGAAATAACACATGTAGTTTGGTCTGTTGTGTAGCTAAACCGAACAGATATTTTTCGGAAGGGGATCACGCTTGTCGCCAAATATCAAAAATTTCGAAACTGTATGAAGAACGGTGTCCGGTGTTTACCCCCCCAAAATAACCCCTCCCACCGCGAAAAAAAAACAACAAAATATTACCCGTGGAAAATATTACTCTCCCCCCCCTGTGGCTGGTTGGTCCCCAGTCACTTTCGACTTATAAGAAAAGGACCAGAACTCCGAATTTTCTGACCTAATGAGCACCCTCCGAAGTTTCTGCGACCATGCGTTGGAGGTGTGGATAATGAAGAGGCAGCCCCCCTCCTGTATGAAATAAATTCTGCTCATTTTTGGGTCTAATGTTACTCTTTACTTTCATAATAACAGCGTAGACCAGAAATATTCCCAGAAATCATAGGGGAGTAGATATCAATTTCACATTTTTGATTCGCTTTTAGTTTCTTTTTCATCCCCCTCACCAAAAAAATCCTGGTTACGACCCTGGGGATTGTTCATCAATTTCTACCTCCATTCTCCCCTCGTCTCTCCCTTAGAATAAATTCTGTATTTATCTAATGACTCAATGAAAGCTGGGATGTTTTAGCATTAAAATGAACCCTTTGAGGTATCTCCCTCCCTCCCTCATTACAAAACGGTCAGAGAACCCCATTGTAGCAGTTTAAGTGCCTTTTTAAGTCTTTTAATTTGTCCACTGCATCCAGATAGTACTTATTATTGGGAAACATACGGACATTTTTCACGGGTGAGTTTTCTGTAGAGGGGGATTGTCTGGGCGAATTTTCAGAGGGGAGAAAGTTTTTGGGAATAATGCCCTTTCAGCTGGGATGTATTTTCCACGGGATGGGGCGATATTTTCCATGGGCAGGGTTGCCACCGGTGACACTTTAGTGTTACTTTTGACACTTTTTTTTAAATGGCACTTTTTGTGACACCTGACACTATTAGGACACTTTTTAGCAAAAGTGGCACTTTTTTGCTAAGTAGCACTATTTTATAAAAAAAGAATTTTTTCAGACAAAAAACCGGAAGGAAAACTGTCAATGTAGATATGCATCAATATCCTTTTTTCTGTCAGTTAAGATTCTTATCTTAACTCTGCGCATGGCAATTATTGGATGCAAGAATCTTTCTGTGCGGTGAAAAACGTAAACGTGTTTGTCTATCTGTGTGTGAGAAATTTTTATATTCTTATTCTTATCACTGATAAGCGAAGATCACCCAGTGGTCTTTGGTACGAAATACTTGGCAATGAAGAGGACAGAGACAGACATTTAACTGCAATGTGGTGAAGCCTTCAATTGTTTTCAGTTGTTTAGTTCAACTATTTTATGTTGTTGCAATAATTTGTAGGCTCATAGACGATAAGTCAGTCAAGCAGTTTGCAAGTCTTGAGTGGGTCCTAATGCAATTTTTATGTTTTATTAGTTGAGGGTTGACTACAATTCAAAGAAGAAAAGCTAAGAGTGTATTTTTGTGCCACTATGTTAATAGCTGTTACTATGTTAACCAGTTACTGGGCCAGTGACTGCTTAACTTTACGTGTCTTGTCATCGATTTCCGTGACTGAAGCTCTTGAAGCCCAGTGACTGAAAAGCTCACTGGTGACGTCACACAGCAACTCAGCAATGCAAAAACATCCACTGAGCTCACTGGTGTCCCGCAAGAATATCTAGTGACCTCTTCAGGGCCTGGGCCAGTGACGCAAAAATGCGCTCTAGAATTTCTGTTCATATTTTTCTTTGAACTCTTGGCAATGGACAAATGAATATTCATACATAACCATCATACTAAAAGCAAAACTGATACCAAAATTCCCATTATCTTAAATCTTATGCAATCATTAGCAAAATCACAATCTAATTTCACTTTTTTTTTCTTACTTAAATTTATGTTACATCACTACATAAATTGAATTTGGACACACTTCCTCATTTTAATTATTTCATTCCCACAAATTTTTTATTGTAAATGTGCTTTCATACTGATACTTAAAATGCTAGTTGACTGTTCCTATGCCCTAGTCCCTGGAGACATCGTAAAGAAAACTTTACTGGGAGTGGCGAAAGTTCTCGTGACACTTTTTCTATGCAGGTTATGATAAATAGATTAGATGATATAGCTGTCTAATTATTTTTCCACTAATTTTTCCCAAATAAATTATTTGAGAGAGTTAGTGTCTGAACCACTATTAGTCGTGTTTATCATAGGATCATCAATAGCTACAATCTATGTTCGTGGCATTCTCTTCAGCATTTTTGGAGAAAGGAAAAGTTTCAAGCACCTGAATACACTGTTATAATCCAGATAGTTCATTTTATGGAAAAACTAGAGGAAAAACTCAATGTAGACGAGTATTGCTGTCCCTTTTTTTCTATTTTCTCAAAAGAAAAAAAACTGTAGGTTTTTCCTCTTTTCTTTTTTCGTTCCTTTTTCACGATATGAACAAAGACTGGTCAGAAAAAAAAAGAGAAGAAAGTACTTAGTGGGACGAGTTACCCTTTTATACAGTAAGCACCATTTATGTTTTAGTGGGTTTTTAGGAGGGGGGCTGGAAAATTGACAAGAGTGCAAGTGTTGCGCAAAGCCGGAAATCAGCACTGACTAAGTAAAATCAATTTTTTTTCTAATAGTTTATAGATGGCATTAGATCCGACATTTCATGTTGGAGAAGTTAAAGATGCGGGAAACCACGGGGGGTGATCCCAAGCGGATTGTCCAATATTTTCAAAAAGCTTGTTGATATGAGCGCGAGCGACGCAAAGCATTGCGAGCGGCAAATTTTTGGAAAATGACACTTTTTACACAAAATTGACACTATTTTGTCACCCAGTGGCATAAAAAAAACCGGCTGAGTGGCAGCCCTGTCCATGAGGAGAGGCAAACGCCTAGAACTTAAAATGTGTACCGCAAAAGGGTAATTACTACGGTTTTAGTTACAAAAGGGACTATGAGAAATAGTAGATTTCCGGTACTTTTACGACTCGAAAAGTTAGTAAATAAATTATTACCCTGGGACGGAGAACACAGTGTACTAGGTAGCTCTATTAAGTAGTTATAATTTAGTTTCTTGTTTTCGTCGTGTTTCGTTAAATTATTTAAGAAAAGAATCTCCGACTTGCATTCATAAAACCGTTTTGTATGAAAAGTAAGAAGCGAATTTAGACCAGTTCACCTTTATAAATGAAATTAGCGTATATAGATGTTCGTTAAACTTCAGACGAATAGAAATTACTACAAATAAGTATGGTGATCCATCTCCCCTTTGTTTTTTAACCTTCAGTGAACATAAAATACTACAAATACGTATGTTGCTGCAACCCCCTCGAATTTCTCAAAAGGTTAGTCTCCTTAGCGGTTCACCAATTGATTAAATTGAAGTCTTTCAGCCATTTGATTATTCTACCCGTTTAGAAGGAACGGATTACAAAAAAAGAAAATCGGTAAAAATTAGTTTACATTAAATAAGTAAAACTAAGTTTATTGTTACAAATATATTGACATTTGAAATAAAACTTTTGAGGTGTATTTTTATTTCTCTTAATTTTATAATCGAAAACTGAGCATCATTGACAGCATATCTTTTTGAGCAAAGCATAAGTGACACTAACCTTTTGAGAGACATGGAATGGGGCGGGGGGTGAGCTGGTGTGTGACAAGACCATATTTTGTCTGTGGTAGTTTCTCTTTTCTTTAGTTTTCATTTCATTTTTCACTTGTTCCCTTGGTTTGACATTTTGTAGTGTTACATTGGTTCATTCGATTGTAAATAGTGAGTTCTAGTGCCTTTTTAACTGTCGAAAGTGATTTGAGGGAAGCTACCCCCCGTGTCCTTTTTTCTACCCGCCCTATACATCCCCCTTGTTAACGGATAAAAGTTTTGATTTGGCCAGTTTTGTTCAGAATAGTCGGAAAGTCAAATAAATATTCGTTGAGGATTGTATGACGTCTGCAGTCCTTGGTACAAGGGCGATAAATTATACAAATTGCCAAATGTTTACAGATTGGTTTTGGATGTCTGATTGGCTCAAAACTTGCAGGGATCCTCCTCTGGGATAAGACAAGTCACTTGTTCATAGGGAGGAGAAGCTAATGGATCCGGTAGTGGGCCCAGAAGCTTTTTATCCGGAACATTTTGAAAATTGCAGCGTTACAGTCTTGCAGGCCAAGAGGAACACAGTGTAGTGTGCAAAATTGTTTGAGGCACGGAACTAAAAAGGGCCAATAACCTATTTTCTGGTCGACTCACACTTACATCCTAAGTCCTTGGGCAAAGGGGGCCCAATAGAAGTAATATTGGAAAAAAGTGGTTTCCCCCAAAAACGGGACCCGACAAAAAGAAAGCTAAAAAACTTCTGAACGAATAAAACTTGAAAGCGTAAGTCCCTGGATTCAAGCCACCCTAATATGCAGTAGCAACATAAATTTGAGACCATTTGCCTCCCAAAAATGGAGTTCCAAATAATGGGGGATAGTCTGGGGGAATTCTCAGTAGGGAGAAAATTTTGGGAATAATTTCCTTTCAGCGGGGATCAAAGCTGTCGTGTGCCTAATCACTTATCAGAATCATTTTTTTTTTTTTTTTTTTTTTTTTTTTTTTTTTTTTTTTTTTTTACAAGAAATGTTTCTAATTGAATTTGATAAAAAATTGTATTCCTTCTAGGAATTCAACCCAGCTTGTGAAAGAGAATTCATTGAAACGGAAGAACCGTCTCGGAACTCTAAACAAGAGGAGGAAGAAGCCAATAGAGAAATTCAAGAACAAAGTCGTCAAATGGGGATCGACCCAAGTAAAGCTGGTCATGAAACTCGAACTGGTCTAGACTATCCGACTAGTCAGGATCGAGTCACTAAACACAAAGAGGAGTATATTGAAAAAGGAGAGGAAGACATTCCTTCGGTAATATTATATTTTTATTATATAATATTATAACATTATAATATATTAATATATATTATAATGTATAATATATTATATATAATATATTAAAAATACTATAATGTATTAAAAATAAGTATTAATATGTAATATATATATATATATATATATATATATATATATATATATATATATATATATATATTAATATAAATAATATATTAAAAATATAATATAATATATTAAAAATAATATAATATTGTAATATAATATAATAAGGAGAGGAAGACAATATAATAAGGAGGATTACCGAAGGATAATATTATATCCTGTAATACCAGTCTTAGAAAAGATTTCAAATCTGCTATAAGCTTTATAAATACATCTGTCAGAGTTACAGACTCAATTCACAAGTTTAAAAGTAGAAAGAGGGTAGTATTTTTATTAAAATGCCCCTGAAAAGGGGTTTCGCCTTAAAATTAGTTGTCATTTGGAAACTAATTTTTTTTTTCTGTCAGTAAAAGGGGTGAGTTCTACTTTGTGGGGTCCTTTAAATCGTTTAAGCAATAATAAAACGAACAAACTGAAAGAAAATAGTTAAAGCGTGGTTATTTAATTGTTGGGGTTCGGTGGGCTGCATCGGATGAGGGCTGCACTCAAACACTAAATATAATACATGAGCACCAGGCTTCAGCGTGCTATTCAAAACATTGATAAACTACGTTAGTTGTACATTGTTTGCTCGGCTGCTAGCTGAGCTTGATTGCGTCTGAAATGTTTAACAGTAAAGCTTACGTTAAAATGCAACTAAAAATTTTATTGGTGGCTGTATTAGTCTGTCGAAATATGCTTCAGCCGAAGCATCACGACTCTAAACCGTAGTAATTTTTCCTTTAACTTGTCAGATAATATATACGCTCTTGTTATTATCTCTGACTTAAGAAAAATTATCTTTTTTTACTATTCAAATTGGGACTTTTGTATATATGTAGCTGATAAAACTATTACACCCGTCTGGAATGTATGTTCATTGTATTCAACCAGCTCTTGTGAAACAAGTCTTTTTAGCTTAATTAACGTATCACGTCCTTACTCTTGAGTATTTGCTATGAAGTAATATCGCAAACCTCAACTATTAAACACTAAATTATGTTTCATGTATAGAAAGTAAAGCTTAGAAAATTTTTATAAAATAATTGTCCTAGTTTTGCGTAATTTTATATTTTTAGAGTAACTACTATTTTACCAGTTAATAGAAAATCTAGGTGACAACTGTGACCTGACTTTCGAGTTTGTAGTTAATTCACTTTGCCTGTTTCATTGACTTGATAACTTGTTTCATAAAGCCTCAGTTTTGATAATTTACGTAAATTTGGCTCGATTTAGCGTGTTCATTGTTCATAAGGAATGGTTTTAACTTTTAAGTTGAAATATTTTGAACTTTGGTACCTTTTGAAGTGACAAGATCCATGATTGGGAAAATAAGAGCAAGTCTTTCCACCATATTGTTAAAGCAAAATTGTTGGTTAAGCTAAAAAAGTGCCATATGCTATAGGGTCACAAGATTTAGTTACTTCAAAAAGACCATATGGTATATTTCTGCACAACTGATATTAGTTTTGCTAAATAAAATTAGGACCGTGGAGTTGCCCTCCCTGCAGTCCTTAGAAAGTGCTGGCAAAGGGATAAACTTTTTTTTTATAAAATGCTCGGATATACTGAGCACTTGCGTTTCAGGTACAAAATAGATAATAAGTAGTTTCTAAATACATAAAAAAAGATCGGATTTGGAAAATTTGGATCTATAATCCAGACAACGAATTGAAGTATAGGCTATGCATTAGATTTTGTTCGTCCAAAAGAAAACGAACCTTGATTCTTTGAAGTTAATTACATTCCCAGAATTTCAAAATAACCTAAATATTTGCAATGTTTTTCTTGTATTATGCTGGCTATTTGCGAGGTTTTGTAAGGTTAAACAGACGTTCTAAAGACACGCACCGTTTAGATTTATTTAAAAAACTTTAGTTTTACTTATTTAGGCCTTTTGTGTTGTTTCTTTCTGTTTCTTGGATTATTTTTTTTTCAGTGTCAAACTTTCTATGTGTCTTTTTTGTGTAAATAATTATTTTCTGAATAACTTGTTTTATCAACCAGGTTGACACCGGAGTTGGAAAGAATGCTGAGCTGGTGGCTAAAGGAAGAAAAGCGGCTGCTGGTACTACCCACGAAGAATTCGTTGAGCGTGGGAAAAAAGGAGGTGAAGCGCGGTGGGGAAAACAGCAAGAATCTCTTGTTCGAAACCAATAACCCTCTGAGAAATCAAAACTAATTACCTGCTTTCTTGAGTTATTTGACCTTCATTTCTTAATGTATAATTAGCTGATCAAAATGTTGTACCTGTGCAGATTAAAACTTTTCATTTTCTTCTATTTAAAGTGTTTTGTGGTACTTAATAATTTTAATATTTTAAGAATTTTTACTGAATATTAAGTGGAATGCTGGTAGCTATTTTGGATGTTTTGCATGCATTTTTTTAAAGTTTTGACTGCCAAGTTTTGTTTTGAACTTTCTAGCTTGTTTTAGATATTATTGACTTGTTATGTTTTGTACTGTTGGTTTAGGTGCCTTCTGCTTTGAATTGCATGAATCGCTAAAGGCCCATTGACAATGAGATTTGCTAATATTTGAAATTTAGCTAGCGATAATTCGACCCAATCAGAATTTTCTACAGCATTCTTCAGTCAATCAGAAATTGATGGATAATCTGATTGGTTCAGATTAGTGTTAAAAAAACCTCTGTATTAGTTAAATCTCGTTGCTTATGAATGTATTACTGTCAAATTTGCTTTATACCAAAATGCCTAGTAAAATTTAAGCAACCAGGAACGAAAAATACTGATGAAAATTTTAATTTAAAAACATTAAAGCGTAGGTTTTTAGCATGCCTTCCAAACGCATTCTTTTACTGGGGGTGGTTCATATACGTATTGGTAAAAAAAAGAGTACAAGGGAAAGAATCAGTTGAAGCAATGTTCTACAGTTTTTCTTGCCAAAAAATGTTCTAGCTGGGAACAAAGTATGGGTATGTTCCAACTTATAAAAGTTGGAACAGGCGCTAGTGTCGACCAAAAAATAACGCCATCAAGCATTTGGTGACACTTGGCATTTTCTCGTTTTAATGTTAAGAGTAATTAATTTAATTGGAGTGATTGATACAACTAGGGTAGTAATAAGAATTTGATCTCAGTTACTGACAGGAAAATGATGGCAGGGCTTGAAAAATGTCAAGTGTCGACATGAGCTTGATGGATTATAATTTGTTTTTATCGACACTAGCGCCAGTTCCCACTCTTATAAGTTACACACTTCCTTTGGCTGGGAAGAAGGTGAAATTGCAGCGTTCGGGCTTTTGGGATTGGTAGTTAATGGAACATCCAAATCGGGAAAACCTTTCAACGAAAAATTCCTTATTACAAGTTAATTCAAGGTTTGCCGAGTATCCCTAGACAAATGATAGTCTGTTTCCAATTGTTGATAAATTTTGCTTTCGAAGTTAAATATATTCTGGCAAATTCATTTCTTTGTCCCCATGTAGAATTTTGAAGGCGAAAAAATTTTGTATATCTGCTGAGATTCAGCTGCATGTTTACGCACTAATTTTGCGTGTCATGGCAGTAAACATAATGTAAAACATGTGATTTTCTTACAAGGTCATAATTTGCAGCAAGAGAGCAAGGTACAAAGGTACCTGTAGGGTCAAATCTAATAGTTTCAGGTTTTATCATTCTGTGAGCCAGAATTATGATACTACTTTACTTTCTCAGAGAAGGGTCTGAAGTATAGTAAAATTTTTCTATTTTCGAATGTTTTTCATGGCTTCGACGTATGTTTCAATCTAAATAAAATGGAAAATTAAATTCCAGGTATTTAATTCGCATAGATGGATAAAGCTGAAATATCATCTGTCGAATGGTTGGAAAACTGTCATCTTATACTGAAACATTAAAACTGCAGGACTACAGAACACTAAAAGCAAAAATTCACAGGGGATATGAACCTTCAGTTGAATAGGTTTTTGATCAGTTTTGTAAATATTATGTCATTGTCTCACTCGCCACATGTGAAAACGAAATGAAGCAAGCAATGAATTTTGTTCATGTGGCGCATATCACTACTCAGAAAGGTAAAGGCGTTCCTAGTTCCAAAATTTTCAGATTTTCCTTATTTTGAATTGGAAATACAGATTAAAGCATGGTAAATTCCTTATTTATTTAACTTCTAGTATTGAGCAGAATTTTTGTTGGAGTGAAACAGAATGTAAGAAGATGACAGTCGGTTAGAACGCAGTCAATTTATTGAACGAAATAGCAGTTATCGAAAAGTAGGTGAATGATTACTTTTTCGTAAGACTACAGAACTTTTATCAATAAAAATAAACCCTGGCAATATTTTCACACTTTTCGCTAAAAACAATTTATAAGGTTAGTGACTATTCCCAAGTCAAGTTGGTTTTGGATAGGAAATTGCAGTGTAAGTTCAAATCATGTTTCTTCTTGTAAATAGAAAAAAAATTGTGAAAAGCAGGCGTTAGAACTTGTAAGTTCTAACGCTTACAAACCATTGTGCTCTGCATTCCCTTCTAGTCTGAAAGTAGTAATTCTTATCTCAGATACCAAGCTTTTGCAAATTTGATTAATTGCTCTTTTCTAGGACGAAAGTGAGGAGGAAGAGAGCGAAGAAGAAAAACCGAAAAGGAGGGCACCCCCTAAAAAAGCTCCTCCTAAGAAGAAAAAGGCTGCCAGTGATTCAGACGGGGAATCTGCATCAGAAGGATCGGTGTGTATTTTTATTCCTTTTTAATGTTTGTGTCCTTGGATCGTCCTTTTTTTAAGTCTATAAATCGCTTCTTGTTGTACTCTGACAATATATTTTCGTACCTTTGAGAAAAGTGTATATGTATTTGATTAACAGCGCTTCTTGACTACTAAGATCCTTGCGCCGACCCTGCAGTGTGTTGTAAGTTAGAACTCTAGGTCCCGTATTACAAAGCTGAGATAAAACCCACTGTGCCACCATAGGGCTCCTTTGAAAAAGTGGTTGGGAGGAAAACGATTCTACAAATTTTGAAAGCGAACTTTTGGCCAATTTCGCTTTCATGTATCTCAGGCATCAATGCCTTGATAAATTCTGAAAGCAGGATCCTCTGTACTTATTGAGTATCTCAGTTAAAATTTTAAGATGAAACTTATTTGTTTTAGTACATGAACACAACCAAGCTTCAAAAACAGCAAAGTAAGTCAGCTAGCTCACTCGGTAGAGCATCAGACTCCCAAACTCGGGTCGCGGATGTAAGCTTAACGTAATGAGTTGTTTTTTTTTCACTCGGTAAAACATGAATATTAAGAATATATTCCTTTTCACGTAAAAATTGGATTTTAAGAAAAAAAAACTTTGAATAAAATGGCCGTGCAGATGAATAAATAATTGGATTATAAGCGGACAAGAATTTAGGGAGCCCCTCCTCATAGAATTAGGATCAGATATGGAACCCCCTAAAATTTAACTAGTAGACTTATGCTTTCCACCAAGTTATACTTTTAAGGGTCCGTATCTGATTCTAACTTCTATGAGGAGGGACTCCCTAAATTCTCGTCTCAGAATATCTATTAGAATGTGTTCTGCTTTCCGCCAAGCTAGGTCGATATTTGGCAATCCCATCTGGTATATGTCCTAAGTATTAAGGGGTCCTTCCTCTCCCCATAGAGGTTAGATTGTGTCTGGGAAACCCGAAAGACAAAGCTAGGCCGCTAGGTTATACTTTCTATCAAGTTTGATTGAGATCTGACAACACCTTCTGGTAGTTATGCAAATAAAATGGTCTGGAAAACGCATTTTCATTCCTTCCCATTACGTACGAATCGGATCGTACGTATTCAGTTACTTATTTCAGTTCACCTCTTGGCCGATACAGGTTCACCTCTAGGCCGATACGGATCGTAACATATCAGTTCACCTCTAGACCCAGGCCTTAAAACACACGCAGTTTCAGAAAAACGGTCAACAACGAAATTAAAAAACAAAAAAACAATTGGAGATCAGAAATTGGGGAGTTTCACGATTGATTTTTCTACAATAAGTTCCTAGATATCTAGAAGAGACACGGAATTACCTATGTCATTTATTAAGTTAAAGATTATGATTTCTTACTTTTTTTTCTAAATAATCCGAAATTTTGCAAACTTCAGAGTAACTTCATCTTTTTTACGATCTCTATACCAGAAATAAGTTTGGAATTTCTACATCTTATGTTATTGAGCTTAAGACTGCTTATCATGGCAAAAAAAAATGATGGAATTTAATTGGCCTATCAAAGCAGTATGGTTTCTCCCAAACAAAACTGATAATGAGCTGTAAAACCTGGATTCATAGAATCTCATGCTGTAGCTTTGAATAATTAACTAAAATATTAAAGGACTAATTCACAATGTAATTTTAACAACACTGATATATAGTCCGTTCAGAAGTCGGCATTGGGGTTAATATAACTAGTGCAAGTTACTAGATTGTATTTAAATATCAAAACCAGCCAATACCATAATTGTCTTTCCTAATTTAGGAGATACTTTTGAATTTCTTAATGATAATTATTAATTAATTCTTAATATTTTAGTTAATCAATATTCTATGTGTTAATAATGCTATTAATTAACTTTTGGAATTTCTTAAGAATATTCGCATTGGGTAGCCAGAATTGAGTTCTAATAAATTGAACTTGGGTTGTAGCTAAGTCTAGATGTGAATGCTAGCTGAACGAACCTATTGAGAGTTCCATTGGATAAGGCTAATTTTGAAAGAGCATTAGCTGAATTTTTTTATTTCTAGAAGTTCATTGCCAATGGATTTTTTGTAACGTAGATTATTATTATTCATGTTTTTTCCTAAACGTTGTTCAGGTTCTAGAACATGAAGAACAACTCTTGAAGTGTCTTTGTCTATCCTCGTTCCTTCAGTAATTTCAATTTTTCTCGTGATCAGCAAAAACTTTTCATTGTGCAAACTGCAGCGGAAAAAGATGATTCAATTGGTCTATTTGCATGTACTAGGTCAGTGGCTTTGCTCTGTTGAATGTCCTCTATTCCCTTTTTTGTTATATTTATTTTCGCCGTTCTCCGCAAATTTAACTTCCACTTGAAAAATCTCGCTGTTTGAATGTGTTTAAATCCTTAATATCCTGTGGTCAAACATTAAGATGATGGATTTGAAGTTTGTTTGATTTAGTACTTTTGTTGTGAAAATTAAATCAAGGTAATGAAATGTTTCCGTAACATTTCTATATTGATGGTCTTACATTTTTTGCAGTTGGAATTGTTGATCTTACCAAATCGACTGGTATTTAAATAATCCTATTGTCGAAAAAATAGCAAGTGTTGTAGGGCATAATCCTGGGACTCTGGATAGATAATCTTTAAAAGAGGTGATATTGCTTCATTGTGAATTGTTATCAGTGGACGTTATATGTGACTTTTGGTAGTATCTTTCGTTGGAAATTACAACTGCCGGCATTTTTAGGTTCGGGGCCTCTACTTTGGTCGTTTAGCACTTTCTTTCAAAGAAGGGTGATTACCTTTGAAGCAATTCAGAACCAATGCATTAGTTTTAACTTAGTAAAGTACGACGTGTCTCCTATTTTTATTTTTCCATCATCAGCCACTTAACATAGAAATGATTCTCGTACAAACTTTGGGAGAGGGCTCATTGGATCGGAAAATAAAAGTTCGGTTTTTTTTTTTTTTCGGACTAAGATTCCAGTGAATATCTGTTCCCTCTGTTTCTTGGCCTAAGGTACTTGCTTTTAAGGTGTCTTTATTACAATTTTTACCCGTTTATATTTTCTTTTCGTTTCAAACAAAAGTTGAAAGCAGCGTGGTTCAAGAAACTGTTTGCCCCCTCAATCCCCCTCCCCACTAAATATAGGAGCATCGTAGGCTCTTCACTGGAAACGCCATATTTTTGAAAGAATGTCTTATTTCGTCATAAATAACCACCGAAAATGAACAAAAAATCAAAGGACTAATAAAATTGAGAGGAAAAAACAAACATTTCTCAGAATGTATTGCCTACTATCTCACAGGCTACTTTTTTCAACACTATTGTTTCTTTTCATTCAAAATTATAGAAAATTGGTATGACTACATACAAATTTTAAAACATCAATCGGAATTGTTGAAGCAATATGCTTACTTTTCTTATGTCTTTTCTTTCTTAATCTGTTTTCTTTTTTCTTTCTTTTGTCTTTTCTTTCTTAATAAGTTTTCTTTTCTTAATTTATATTGTTTAGTTTTAACTTTATTGAAAAAAGGAAAAAGGCATATTTCAGATTTGGACTGATGTCTCTTGTCTTTTCAGAGCCACTCACAAATAAAATCTATGTGACTCTAACCATTTTTTTTACTAGAGTCTGAATTTAAAGAAAATGGTAATCTGTCTTCCTTGTTTTTCTTATTCTTTCTGGTTTGTAACTGGCGGCCCTCCAAGTTTTTCCGAAATCTTCCCCCTTTCCCTCCAATGTCTAGACATGATCCACATGAATTATGATCGTATAAGTTGTGTGAGTCTTAAAGTTAATTTATCCAACCAGAATGTTGCGGTAGTTTGTTTATTGGGCAGCCAATAGATAGTCATTATACAGTATTCGATCAATATACTTCTGATACAAGCGATTTATGTGTAAGTACTTTATTATCTTGATCCGTTCATAGTTCAATGATTTTTTTTGCCACCGCCACCCTCTACCGTCACATACATTAAATTTTATTGATGAAGGTTAGAGATATCGTTTTTCCTCCTGGGAACAGCAATGTCCTGCAACTTGAAAGTCGAAGGGTTGATTTTTCTAGCAACTTTAGTGAAAGGATAAATAGAAATTTAGATATTAATGCTACTGAGATTTTTAAAAATGAACCATCAAGGTATATTTTTAGAGAAGTGGCATTACCCTTGTATTGGGTTAGGGACCATTTTGGCTTTAACATTTTTCAATTCAATTGTAAGGGATTTGAATTTTTCGCATAATTTTTTATCGGAATTAATAAATGATAATGTCTTTCAGGTGAACGCTTTAACTGAAACGTGGTTAAATGATAATAACTCGCAATTACTACATATCCCTGGTTATAATTTATATGTAAGGAATCACGAGTATTACCAACATGGAGGCCTAGCAGCTTACATTCAGGCTGATTATAAGGTTTCAATAATAGAAGATCTTACAATATATAGAGAGAAAGTTTGCGAGTGTTTTGTTTTACATATAACTAGAGAGAATTTGAATTTTTGTATTGTTGTAGTATATAGACCTCCACAGAGCCTACTCCAAGACTTTATGGACCTATTTAAAGAACAATTAATGAAACTTCCAATTAACGCTATGCCATGTTTAATTATGGGGGACTTTAATATTGAATTTATAGATCAGTCATCTGCTAGCACTGAATTTATTAATAGAAGTTTATCTAATGGGTTTCATCCTTGTATAAATATCCCTACAAGAATTACGGGAACATCAGCTAAGATTATGGATAACATCCTTTCTAATGTACCCTTGAGTCTTCCCAGGGTCCTTATCAACGATGTATCTGACCACTTTGGAGTTTCAGTTAGCTTTAGAACTGTCACGAAGGTGGTTAAAGGCAAAAAATCAAGGATTCCAGTGATCAGTAAAAGTACAATGGTAAAACTTAAAAATGATATAGAAAAAGTGGATTGGTACGATGTTCTAGGCGATGTTCAGGACGCTAATTCAAAGTTTGTTTTATTTTATGAAAAGTTGCAGTTTGATAAGTCAAGTAGTCATATTGAAACCGTTTAATATAAAGCACTCAAGTAAAAAACCTTGGATTAGTCCTGTGATTTTGAAGCAAATAAATGTAAGAGATAAATTGTTTAGAGCTCAAATAATTAACCCAACACAAGAAAATAAGCAATTATATAAAATTTATCGAAATAGATTGAATACAATTTTAAGAAATGAAAAAAAGAAATATTTTGAAAAAAAGTTTAAGGAGGTCGAAGGATTCCCTAAGAAAACCTGGGGACTAATAAAAGAAATGATTGGATTAAAAATAAATAGTGTACCTGATGAATTAGTTAGTGTAATGGGAAAGACTTTGAATTCTGAAAAGGACATATGCAATGAATTTCAGAGTTATTTTTCGAATATTGGTCTGAATTTAGCTATGCCAGTTGTACCTGATTGTGGTGATCCAACGTCCGAGTCCTTACTGAGGGACCCCATTGATGTATCTCTTCACCTTAGACTTCTAACAGTTGATGAAATTAAAAAAATTATTTATGGGTTTCGTAGGAATTCATCTGGTAGCGACCATATTACTCTAAAAACACTTAACTGTATTTTTCCTGTTATAGCTGAAGTTTTATGTGGGTTAATTAATGAGTGTTTTCGTCAAGGAAAATTCCCAGACTGTTTTAAAGTTGCCCGTATAACCCCAATTCATAAGGGTGGTGTTCAAAATGACCCAGGAAACTATAGACCGACATCTGTTTTACCCATTATTTCCCGTGTTTTAGAGAAGTATTTTAGCATTAGAATGATGAGTTTTTTGGAGGATCATAAGTTACTGGTAGAGACACAATTTGGGTTCCGTAGAAAAAGGACAACGGAACAGGCGATGATTTATTTCACAACTATTATTAATGATGTATTAGATAAAGGTTTCAAAATAGGTGCTATATTTTTAGATCTGATGAAAGCTTTCGACACTGTGGATCATGAATTTCTACTTAAGAAGTGTGAGGTGTATGGTTTGAGGGGTAAATCGTAACATTTTTTAAGAACTTTTTTAATTAATCGTTATCAGTATGTCCAACTAAATAATTTTTCTTCAGAAAAAAGCATATTAAAATAGGTGTTCCACAATGATCAGTTCTTGGTCCTATATTATTCTTGACATTTATTAATAATTTACAAAATTTTCTAAAAAATTTTTGCTATAGAATAAATGAACTAACGGGAAACCCGACTAATCAAACAGTTTTACTTTTTGCTGGTGGCACAACAGCCATTAGCACAGCTAAGACAGTGGAGCTGCTGCAGATTTCCATGAAGGAATCAGTCAATAGAAGTACAGCATGGCTGAGGGTAAATAAACTAAGGATTAACATGGCTAAGTCTAACTTTATTATTTTCTCGCGATCATCAAACTTTTAACAATTGATCTACGAATTGGATATGCCCAATGGCGTTATGAAAAAGGCTGAGTCTTTTAAATAACTTGGGATTGTAGTAGATGAAACTACACCTGTTAAGGAACATATTTCATTAATAAGCAAAATTCGACGAGAAAGCTCGGTATAATGAAGAAACTTGAACATTGCTTTCCAAAATCTGTCCTTCGCCATCTTTATTTGTCTTTAATACACCCTTATATACTTTTTTGTTCGAAAAATTTATCATCTACTTTTTCGGCGGCCCATAATTAACTAAGAATTCTAAAAAACGAAACCGTTGGGATCTTAACTGGCATGCCATCGCTTGAGTCTGTTTAAAAAATTTTTCAAGAGTTAAAAATTTTAACGCTTGCAGTCGTGTGTCAAGTCTTTATCGTCTGGTTTATTTTGGGCTGAACCAGGATATTCAGCCTCGTTGTTTTGGTGATCTATTGTCCATTAGGTCTACTGTTCATTCTCATGATACAAGGGGTAGCGCGGACTTCTGTGTACCTAGAGGTATATCTTCCCGTTCATGTTTTTCTGTTCTTTATAGAGGTACGCGGAAATGGAATAGTTTGAATAGTGATATTAAGACTATTGGTGACCCCAATATTTTTAGAAAAATCATTAAGGAACTGCTTTTTGCTGAATATGAGTTTTGACTCATTGTTGTGATTTATTTATTGTGGGGGTTTTGTTAATATGATGTTCCCAGTGGATGTATAATATATGATATTATTTTGTATTTATTGCCTAGTGTGATGGTATTAGTGGTGTCGGTGGGCAAGTGTTCTTTGTTTTAAGGATTTTGTTTTCTCTACCTCCCCCACGGACAAGCTTTGCTTTTTAGGGGAGGCAGCAATAATTTTTTGTTGATATGTTTTTTTTCAATAAATCCTTCTTCCTCTTCAAAAATACTTTCATATTCAAGATCAGTTTTTGTTCAGGAGTAAGGATGATAATAATTCTGAAGTTTCGATGACAGCTGCGTCGTAATGGCAGACTAATAGTATTTTTTTTATCTAAGAATATCCATTTAAAGAATTGTGTTAAAGTATTGCACCCCCCCCCCCCCCCCCAAAAAAAAAAAGAAATTTGTATCATGTACACTTTTCGTAAAATCTCCTTTATTATATCACTTGTTACCCATAAGTTTATTTGTATTTCCCAGGGAAATAATGATGATTATAGACCAAAAGATCCAAGGGAAAAAACGACTAAAGATCTCCTTTATTCAGTCGCTTATTATCCATAAGTTTGTTTGTATTTTCCAGGGAAGTGATGATGATTATAGACCAAAAGGATCCAGGGGCAAAAAGGCAAAAAAAGGCAAAGCCGGCAAGAAAAAGAAAGGTTCTGATTCTGACGATGGAAGTGATGAAGACTGGAAAGCCAGCAAGTCAAGGAAATCTGGAGGGGTAAGTCAAGGAAATCTGGAGGGGTAAGCTGGGCATTTTTGCTTGTCTTTGTTTACATCTCTTGAAATGGAGTACCGAAAATTTGACAAAATTATGTAGTTTTTTAATGGTCCAAATACGAAAACAAATGGGCACAAAAAGGCAAGCTACGAGTCTTAAGACCACTACGGAAAATCTCTCCCAATTTTGTTTTTATTATAATCTGGCGGCTATTTTTGTAAATAAAACATGTAATTGTTAGATGTTTAATCGTAATAGCAGTTAAAATTAGTCTTTTAAAAAGTTTGTTATGTAACATAGAGTTGTACAACTAACTACATTAACCGTATTGAAATGAACTGTTATAACTGAAACGGTGATTTGTCTGTTGAAAAAGTGTTCATCTTTCAGTTGTATCTTTCTAAAAACATGTTTGGCATCAGCTAATTATAGCTTTTGGTAGCCTATACTAAATTAGTTTTTTTTTTTTTGTGTGTAATTTTTTCATGGTGACTGTCAAAATTGACACATTGAGGTTAATTCTTCATCTATCTTTTCTGTTTAGCACACGCTAACTATCATATAATTATTGTCACCATTTCACGAAAATATATTAATTTCATTTTCTGTTTTCTTCGTCTCCTTTTTAAGTTTGATAATTAAAGTTTATGAGCTGAAGAATTATTTGTTTTTGGAAATTTTAGGGCAAGAAAGGTGGCGGCAAAGGTGGTTCTGGTCGCGGGTATGCTCGTCCATTGAAGCTATCTCCCGAGCTTTCGGAATTGGTTGGCGAAGAAACAGCTCCAAGGCATGAAGTTGTCAAAAGAGTCTGGGCTCTAATTAAGGAGAGGAACCTATATGTACGTAAACACTGTTGTTACTAGCTAAATGCACTTATAATTCAAGTGCTACTTATGAAAATTTCAAAGTACTTATGCTTAAGGTTTACATTCATGGGTGCCGGCAAAAAGGGGGGGGGCAGAGGGGGGTCATGGCCCTCCCCTGGAAATTTGGGACTATAAAGTAATTATAAGGAAGCCAAAGGAAAGAGAGCAGAATAGGGAAAACCATGAAAAAAATGTTTGTTACCTTATGTTGGCTGACTGCCAATAGATTCTGACCCATAATAAGGAAAATATAAGTTCTTATTTGTGACTGAGTAACCCTTAACCAGTTTTCCACAAACATTGTTTCTATATGATTTGAATGGAGTAAAAAAAATCAAATTCTTCATAGTAATGAATGGTAAGTAAATAACGATCCTTGTGCATAAAGAGAGTAAAAAAACTTGACCATTGATAAAATTAAGTCAAAGAATCAGCTATTCATGGTGATCATAAATTTATAACTGTTTCTTTGTAATTAGTACAGTTATTAGAACACGGGAAAGTTCGTATAATTATAGAAAGCACAAGGAAAACAACTTAATAAGGGGTAATTTCGGTAAGAATATGCCATCAACTTTTGCTTGCATTGCAAGAGTATCCATGAGCTAATATATGAAGCCACTATAATCAGAAATGTTTCCCCTGAACAGAATGCTGGGAATTTCTGTATTTTCCCCCTGAATGGATATGTTTTTTGTGTTTTATTATCAATTTTTTTTCCAGGAGTGATGGTATTTATTTAGTTGTCACTTTGAAAAAAAAATTTTTTTTTACAGTTATTAAGTATAAAGGGTGTCAATTATAATGGCCTTTGATATTGAAAATAAAATAAAAAATATTGAATTAAAAATTTTGATTTGAATTTTCCTTAATCTTAGATTTAATGTTTTACTATGAACAAACTAAATTGATAATGCTTTAGTTTTTATAAACACTGAGTCTAAAGGCATTAAATATTTTGGTGTTTGATAACCAAGTTCACAAATGTCGATATTGTTAAAAAAAAAAACGTCCAACGCTTCGGCATTGCTCAACAGAACTAAATGCTGGGAGTTTATATCTTAGTTTTTGTAAGAAGACTATTGTTTTGTGTATTTTTTGTAATTACTTAATTTTTTCATTTCTAATATATCTTTACTTTAATTAACATACTTTTTCCATTGCCTTTAGAAAATTGTTTGTCTCTATGCTTCATTAAATAAAAAAACAAGTTTTTTCAACTAAAAGTTAGAAGCAGCATTAAAACTTAAAACGAATAGAAATTATTACATATATGATGGGGGCTGCCCCCTCCTCAACACCTCACTCATCACACTACCGTTTTTGAGCACTTTAAAAAAAAATTACTTATTGTTCTAATTAAACTACCCTTGTGTTTCAGGAGTCGTTTTTAAACAATCTGGACATAAATAAAAATTAAGCGTAAAGAGCGAGATGTTGAGGAAGGGGCAACCCCCTCATTTATCGAATAATTTCTGTTCGTTTAAGTATTAATGTTGCTCCTTACTTTCAGTTGAAAAAACTTGTTTTTTCTGATTGTTTTTTAAATAACGCCAGGATACATGGCTCCATCTCCACGGGAAAAATCTCTCACCATAGAAATATCCTCTGGACAATTCAATCCTGGCGAAAATTTACCCCGGACAATTACCCTTAACATCTCCACGCGTAAAATTGAGTCGGCAAAAAGAAAGCATTCATGCTTTATGTTGAAAAGCTCTTTTTTTTATTTAATTTCTGCCTGTTTTAAAAATCATACCCAGGCCTAACCAAGATATAATTTGAGATACCAATCCCTTAAATCCCAGGTCAATATCTTTTAAAATGTGTAAATCAATAATTGTACGTTGATTAGTACCGTCCTACGTTTCACTTTGTAATTCGAATTTTGGATAAAATTGGAATATACTTTAAAAATTGACGATGAATAGTAATTTTGGTGGAAAGTCCTTGTTAATATTACTAATAAAAAATTTTGGTTGGATGAAAAGGAGTATTATTGTTTGTATGGATAGAAATTATGTGAGACTTTTGATCTTCTACATAACTGAAGCCATCACAACCTCTACAATAGGATTTTCTTATCGATGAATACATTACATATATTTTTTTAAATACATTGAAGTACTTCGTATAAATAGAAAAAGAAAAATATTACCATTTAAAATTGCTGAAAACTAAGTTCCTAGCAGTATTTGCCACCCAAGGAAATTTCATGCTGAGGCTGATGGTGACCTGCCTTGCCTTTTCCACCTCTTTGCTGGTAGATATGGGAATGTAACATATTCGCTGTAAAGAGAAACATTCTAATTAATTCCTACTCCCCCTTTCCTCTTTCAACGTTTATCTGAAGCCTCATGAAGAGTAAGCAGTTAGTCCACTAAAATCTACTTTTGTAGGAATCTACCCTACCCCGACCTAAACAAGGACTCACCCCCCTCCCCTCATTATAGCTGATACGCAATTACAGATCACCAAACGCAGCCTAATTTCATTACAAATAAAGGGAATCAACTTGGTTGAATCCAGCTCTACCACCGTGTTGCATTACTTCTTTTGCAACTGGGAAGCCAGTTATTGATATATTTAAATCATAGTTATTGATATAGTTATTGATAATAATAGTTATAATAGGTATTAATAATAGTTATTGTTACTTTTAAATCAATTAGCTTCTCAGGATTTTAAATTGATTGCAAATTCATCCTCTTCGGGGTACAAGTCTTAGTTTGGTGCCATAAACCGCATAAACTGTCACCCAACCACCACTGCTATTTTGGCTTCTTCCCCCCCCCTGCCTGGAAAATTTTCTGCCAGCGCCCTTGTTTATATTTCATCCAAAACATGAATTTTGCAACGCTGCAGTTCGTACGGGAAAGACAAGATGTTTATATCATTGGATTGGTTGGGTTAAGATCTATCCATTTGCCGAGCCAGAATTATGATATTACTTAGACTTTTTCTTCTCAGAGAATGATATAAACTTGTATAGGAAATAAGAAAAGCTCATACTTTTGTATGTTCCAAGCGTATTTTTCTATCAAAAAGGAAATTCAAGCCAAATTACAAAATATATAACTAGGTATGTAAATAAAGCTGAATGTCAGCTGAAAAATAAAACAATGAACTGAAAAATAGAACTGAAGAAAAATAATTTACTAAAAACCTGCAGAGACAGCATAAGACTTGTGAAAATTCAGAAGGGTGCTTAAAGATCCCTTTCCGTCGTCATAACAAAAGATTGTTAGTTACAATTTTACTAGCAGTTTTTTCCTCAAGCTATGAGAAAATTGTTACTAATGATATTCTTTAACCTGCATTCACACAACCACGATTTTATTTTGTGATTATTTTTCAGTCTGACTTCAAGCTTTTATATTCTGAAAATCGTGCTATTTCTGCGAGCAAATGTTTCCAAGTTCACCCCAAATATTTTTGTAACACTCCCAGATAACAGCAAAACATTCAAATTCCGGAAATGAGGGTCTTCTTAGCCTAAAAATGGCTTCAGATTGATGGGTATGGTTATTACAAAGAAATTAGTCTTCTGATGAGCGAATAATAATAAAAAAAAAAAAAAAAAAAAAAAAAAAAAAAAAAAAAAAAAAAAAAACTGGGTTTATGGTACTTCAACTAAAGTAAGGTTGCTTTGGTGTTCTCACTGAAGTAACTCTAATAGCTTCTTTTCCCTACATAGATTAGTTGCGCCAATGGTATTTTATTGGTGGTGGTTTTATTTGTTTTTAGTTTGGATTTTTATCTTGTTCTTGTGTTTCTCTTGTGCTGACGACGCCTTGTTTTGATACAGGCGAAATATCCGCATTGTTTTAACATTTTTCGTCTTTTCTCTCCACTGGCAGCAGTCTCGTTTGTTCTTTTTTTTCATTGAGTTTTTTCTCTCTGTTGGTTTTTCTTCAAATCTAATTCTTCAGATACTTTCTCCACAGCTTTCGTGGCTATCGGTTTTTATGTTGCTTTTGATAATTTGAACACATTGCTGGATGTTTTCTGACAGTCTCAATCAATTTTCTCATTTTCGTCCTCATCATATTATTGCTTATGATTTTTTTAGCTTGAACCTGCGATTTATCGTTGCAGTTGGAGTTAATCAACTTCGGTATATTTTACAATATCGTGGAAACTAACCGCAAAATTTAGTAAAACTACGATAACCATCAGAAAGAACGTAAATCGTAGTTTCTTGCGTAAAATCGCGAAATACGTGAGGTAGCAATCAGAAACGATGCTTGAGAAAATTGTTAGGGTATTTTGAGCACATCATAAACATTATGCAGTATGGAAAATTCCTATACTCTCATTAAAATTTTTTGGGACACATTAATCACACACCTCTCGTCATGACTCCGCCTTCGCGCCTGCGCAATGACAGATTTTTAGCGCATTGCAATGGGAATATAGGATACCTGTTGAAGCTATTGCTGTGACGCTTTGGGAAACTTCCGAAACCGGGCGCTATGATGTGTCCCATATTAAAATTTTTTGGGACACATCAGTAACACACCTTTCGTCGTGACTCCGCCTTCGCGCCTGGGCAACGACAAATTTTTAGCGCATTGCGATGTGAATATAGGAGATCTGTTGAAGCTATTGTTGTGACGCTCTGGGAAACTTCCGAAACCGGGCGCTATGATGTGTCCCATTTCTGAACCAAATTTTCCGTGCCGTATAATACTTGTGCTGGGATTTTGAGTGAGTAATTCGAAGAATTTGCAAATTTTTCCATTTAAGAAATAATCTTCGGACGATTTTGTGTTTTACAGGTTTTTAGTGCGTTTTTATGCTTCTTTTGAAGTTTGATTTGCTGTTTTTGAATTTTTTTTTATTTTTGTCTAATGAATACGTTTCCGTGATCTGGCATAGTATTTTTGCCAATGATACTCTATCAATTTGAAACAATGCTGCCAAAAATCGTTGACGTATTTTGAGCGTAAAATTAAAAAAATTGCTTATCTCTCCGTTTAAAGAATAACCCTGGACGATTTTGTGTTTTGCAGTTTTTTAGTGTGTTTTTGTGCTTCTCTTGAACTTTGAAATAATGTTTTTGCATTTTATATTTTCTGCTCTACTCCGCGAGCTAACTAAAAGTTATTAGTAACAATTTTGGACGGCAAAAACAGCCTTCCCAGTGCTTAGATAATCCTTTAATACTAAGTTCAAAGGACTCAATGCTTGAATGCAAGGTGGTGTTATCCAATAGGCTAGTATATGGTCGAGAGGCCTAATCTTCGTTTTTAAATCCAATATTTTATTTTTATTTTTTTTAAGACATTAGTAAATGTTTGAAACTGTGTAACCACCGAATAAATAACTTAAAATGATGAACTGAACTCAAGTTGATGTCTTTTGTATACTAACTTTGATACGCCGTTTTCTAAGGGAATCCTTAGAAAAATAAGATCCGCCGTTTTCTAAGGAATCCTTATGTTTTTTAGCCTAAGGTTTCAAGTCTTGATCTGCCCTTGCTTGAAGTACGCTGAATTATCCATAAAATTATCAATGTCAGTAACTAATCTTCAATACAGAAAATATAGAGTAGGCAAAATATTTTTCTAATTAGTGAACAGAAAAGTGGGTGGCTATATTCATGTTATGAGAATCATAAATAAATTGCCAATACATAAATAGATATTCACTTGCAAGTGACAAGCAATGTGCTTTTTGTACATTGATACATAAAATTGTTTCATACTGTAAATATTCAGTGAAACTTGTCACGAAAAATTGCATCTCTCTTCCTCTACTCTCTTTGCGGGGTGTTCAGCCAGAAATTCGTTCATTGACTAGACCCAGTGGCTTCAGCTCATGAAAATTTTGTGGGGGGGGGGGGAATGTATTTTCAATGTCCAGCGGGAAGGGGTAATTTGTTGTTTTTTTTTTGTTTTTTTTTCAATAAAATATCATTTAAGGTATTTTCCAATGAAAACATCCCAAAAAGGGTGTGCTTCAAAATCTCTTTTAGTATATTTTTTATTATTTTTTTTCTTGGCAACTTTGTATGGGAGAGGTGGTTGCAGAAACTTTGGAGGATCATTCAATTGAAATTTGAAATTTCTAGTGTTCTTTTTAAGATTCAAAAGTGATTGTAGGATAATAAGCCCCTCCTCTGTAACCCTGTAACTCCATCCCCCACCGTAACCTCTCCCACCGTAACCTCTTAAGCCATCTCGTCGAAGTTTGAGACTCATTTTGTTCAAGGTAATCGAAAGGTCCAATAAATCTACTGTGGGGATGGCATTAACATACAGCCCGTGGGGCAGGACCGATAATAAGGCAAATTGCCAGTTGTTTACAAAAAGGTTTTGTAATGAAACCGGGGTTTGTTTGATGTTAGGTGTGTGATTGGCTCTAAACGTTCATGAACTTTTCTCTGGTTCAAAACAATCAAATATATATTGTCGGGAGATATCGGGGGTCCGAAAATGGGCCGGAAATCTAAAATTAACAACACTGGCCTTTAGTTTAGGAGGTGATAGCCCTAATCGTATTTATGGTAATTTATGGTCGTTTTAAGATTTGTTTGTTTGTTTATTGATATATAGCAGTATCTGCTATCTTTACGTTTAATGGAATTATTTATTATGACTTTTGTTGTTTCTGGGTTGCATCTATTATTTATGTATAGTAATTTCTGTTTATATTAAGTTTGAATTGTAATATGACTGTTTGTGCTCATCTTAGGCTAAAGAAAGAACAATGTATTTTTTTTTTTTTTTAAACACATACGGAACCCTGATTGTTCACACCGTATTTTCATTCTAATTTTCGGGATTGCACGTCCAGTATAAAGCGACTAGGCATATGCACAGGAACTAGTTTCAGGTGGGGGATGGGCTGAACTCCAAAAAGGGACAACTGAACGGGAAATATAAGAACTCATAAGGGAAATCTTGAAAATTGCTTCGGGGACACGTGTTTGATGTTCCCTTCCCGTTCTTATGTGCCTGAAGCAAACTATTGGTCAACTTAACATTGCGTCGAGACCACTCATTTTGTTTTTCGTTTGTGGCAGAATAGCAAAATGAAATTGAAAGCAGCTTTTCTCGTGCGGTGTTGTCTCCCCCTCCCCCTCCCCCTAAAATGATATGCTAAACATAGTCAGTAACCTCACGGCCCCTTACAATAAATAATAACTGTTATCGGTTTTATCAGAGACTAATTATCTTACTAACTATTGACTGATACATTTGTCCCCATTTTCTTCAGATTATAGCTCTGCATTTGTATGTATATTGGCTGAAGTCTAATTTTTTTTTGTAATTAATTAAAAAAAAACTTTCCGAAAAATAAGTTTTTCAAAGAAAAGTAAACGCCATTTTAAACTTAAGCTCAGGAGATATGAATACGTGTTAAAATTCAAACTCAAAACGACCAGAAATTACTATTAAAGAATAAATGAAACCCAAAACGAACAGAAATTAAATAAACAATCATAGCAAAAAACATACAACAAGTAATAATATAAATGAATAAATATATCTTTAAGCGAGTAATGCTTAGATTGAATATGAAAATCAAGCTTAAAACGAAAAGGAATAGTTTGCTATTAAAGTATAAATGAAACTTAAAACGAACAGAAATCAAATAAACAATCAATGCGAACAAACATACTATGTATATATTAATATAAATAAATAAATAAATCTTAAAACAAATGAAATTTAAATTGAATATGCAAATAAAGTCTGAATCGAATAAAAAAAACTAAAAATAAAAGTTTGGGTATCGCCTCAGTGCAGAAGCCTAAAAGCTACTGCGTCGATGGCGCCTTACCGAAAACTATATGAGTCTTTAACGGTCTTGGAAAGTATAAACAAAATTAAATTGAATATTAGATATATAATGATATAAATTGTTGAAAGATACATCATTTCAAGATTTTTTTTTTCACTGTCTTTTTTATTTTCATTTTCAATGCTGTAAGAACTGGAAAAGAATAAATTTGTAATACAAGAGAAATTCGTTTTCAGTGAAGCGCCAATGACGCAGAAGGCTTTAGGTTTTTGCAGTTAAAGAAGGGGGCAGTATCCAAATTTTGTTTGTAGCGAAATTATATTTGTCTTGACTAGTCTTGAAAAGAACTAATAAATTAAAATGAATATTTGAAGCATAATAATATAAATTGCTATCAGCTCATCAGTTCAAAATTTTACTGTAATTTTAATGTTTATTTTAAATATTAAGTATAAAAAAAAACATTTGTAATATGACTCGTTTTCAGTAATGCGCGAATGACGCAGTAGGTTTTATGGCTTCTGCAGTGAGGCGATACCCAAACTCTTGTTTGTAGTTATTTTTATTCGATTCAAACTTGATTTGCATATTCAATTTAAGTTTCACTCGTTTTAAGATTTATTTATTCATTTACATTAATATATATTGCATGTTTGTTCGCATTGATTGTTTATTTAATTTCTGTTTGTTTTAAGTTTCATTTATACTTTAATAGCAAACTATTTTTTTGTTTTTAAGCTTGATTTTCATATTCAATCGAAGCATTACTCACTTTAAGATCTATTTATTCATTTATATTATTACTTGTTGACTGTTTTTTGCTGTGATTGTTTATTTAATTTCTGTTCGTTTTGTGTTTCATTTATTCTTTAATAGTAATTTCTGGTCGTTTTGAGTTTGAATTTTAACAGGTATTCATATCTACTGAGTTTAAGTTTAGAATTGCATTTATATTTCTTTTAATAACTTATTTTTCAGAAAGTTTTTTAAAATTAGATTTTGTTCGTTTTTGATGGCAAAAAGTTTTAAGCTTTTATTACATGGGGGGGGGGGTTGCTTACTGTCCGATTATTCTTGTCTTTTAAAAACGGATCTAGAACTTTCAATTTATAAATCGAATGAGGCTTTTTTCAAAGTCTATACGATTACCTCTTTTATTAAAACCTTATATATGAACAATAGATAGCTTGCATAACTTGTGGACAGCGATTGGCAACAATGAATGGATTGAAAGAATAGCTCCAATAAGGGTGTTTTGACCATTTCACTTGCTGACACAAAGGGATCACGACTGTTTGGAATTGACCTTAATAGGATTTTTTAGGGGGGGGGGGGGGCAAAATAAGCTGATCCGATAAACTTGCGTTAGGAGCAAGTTTAATTAACGCAATCTTACGTTAATTAATTAATTTACAATAATTTAGACTCAGTGAGGGGGAGACGCCCCCTTCGCCCCTACCCTGGATCCACCACTGCCTTACACTCTCTGTTTCTTTCCTTGTTAGGGAGGAGAGCAGATGCCTAATAGGTGTGTGTTAATAACAAATCATTCTAACTCTCATTGGGCCTTCAGGTATAAACAGAATTAGTTCAAAGGTAGGGGTGGGGAAAAAGGGCGTGGGGAGGGGGTATTTGCCCTTCGATCGATTTTGACTCGTAAGAGCTGGACTAAAACTTCCAATTTCCAATCAAATGAGCCCTCTCTGAAGTTTATTTTAAAAGGGTTTATTTTAAAAGAAACTTAAAACCCTTGCCCTGAGGGTTGTGGGGGAGTGTCCTCCTCAAAAACATATTTTCTATCTAGAAATCAACTACCCTGAACAAAATGGCTATCTCAAAATTTTTATTGAATGTGTTTTGAGGAATGATGGGTGTGGGGGGCAGGCTAGTTGCCCTCCAATCACTGTCGACTATTAAAAAGGGTACTATCCCTTTGAATTTCCAATCTTATGAGCCTTTTTGAAGTTTCTACGACAACCCTTCTATAAAAACCTTATATACCCCCAGGGCATAACTTAAAACCCTTGCCCTGAGGGTTGTGGGGGAGTGTCCTCCTCAGAAACATGTTTTCTATGTTAAAATAAACTACGCTGAACAAAATGGCTATCTCAAAATTTTGATTGGATGTGTTTGGGGGAATGATGGGCGCGGGGGGGGGCTAGTTGCCCTCCAGTCACTTTGGACTATTAAAAAGGGCACTATACCTTTGAATCTTCAATCGAATGAGCCTTTTTGAAGTTTCTACGACAACCCTTCTATAAAAACCTTATATACCCCCAGGGCATAGCTTAAAACCCTTGCCCTGAGGGTTGTGGGGGATTGTCCTCCTCAGAAACATGTTTTCTATGTTAAAATAAACTACGCTGAATAAAATGGCTATCTCAAAATTTTGATTGGATGTGTATGGAGGAATGATGGGCGTGGGGGGGGGGGCGAGTTTCCCTCCAATCACTTTGGACTATTAAAAATGGCACTATCCCTCTGAAGTTCCAATCGAATGAGCCTTTGTTGATGTTTATACGACACCGTCTTCTATAAAAAGCCTTATATGCCCCCAGGGCATAACTTAAAACCCTTGGCCTGATGGTTTTGGAGGAGTGTCCTCCTCAAAAACATATTTTATCTGCGGAAATCAACTACGCTGAGAAAACTGGCTATCTCAAATTTTTTTTTGGTTGTGTTTGGGGGAATTATGGGTGGGGGGGGGGCTAGTTGCCCTCCAATCACTTTCGACTATTAAAAAGGGCACTAGCTTATTGAATTTCCAATCGAATGAGCCTTTTCTGAAGTTTCTACGACAACGCCTTCTATAAAAACCTTATATAGCCCCAGGGCATAACTTAAAACCCTTGCCATGAAGGTTGTGAAGGAGTGTCCTCCTCAAAAATATATTTTCTAGCTAAAAATAAACTACGCTGAACAAAATGACTATCTCAAAATTTTGATTGGTTGTTTTTGGGGAAATGATGGGCGTGGGGGGGGTGCGGGGTAGTTGCACTCCAATCACTTTCGACTATTAAAAAGAGCACTAGCTCTTTAATTTCCAATCGAATGAGCCTGTTTTGAAGTTTCTACGACAACGCCTTTTATAAAAAAACTTATATACCCCCAGGGCATAACTTAAACAACGTACCCTGAAGATTGTGGGGGAGTGTCTTGCTCAAAAATATATTTTCTATTTAGAAATCAATAAAGATGATCAAAATGGCTATCTCAAAATTTTGATTAGATGTGTTTGGGGGATGATGGGTGTGGGGGAGGGGCTAGTTGCCATCAATCACTTTCGACCATTAAAAAAGGCACTATCCCCTTGAACTTCCAATCGAATGAGCCTTTTTTGAAGTTTCTACGACAACTATCCCTTTGATTTTCCAATCGAATGAGCCTTTTCTGAAGTTTCTACGACAACGCCTTCTATAAAAACCTTATGTAGCCCCAGGGCACAACTTAAAACCCTTGCCATGAAGGTTGTGAAGGAGTGTCCTCCTCAAAAATATATTTTCTATCTGGAAATAAACTACGCTGAACAAAATGACTATCTCAAAATTTTGATTGGATGTGTTTGGGGAAATGATGGGCGTGGGGGGGGGCCTAGTTGCACTCCAATCACTTTCGACTATTAAAAAGGGCACTATCCCTTTGAATTTTCAATCGAATGAGCCTTTTTTGAAGTTTCTACGACAACTATCCCTTTGAATTTCCAATCGAATGAGTCTTTCTTGAAGTTTCTACGACAACTATCCCTTTGAATTTCCAATCGAATGAGCCTTTCTTGAAGTTTCTACAAAGTCTTATATAAAAACCTTATATGCCCCCAGGGCATAACTTAAAACCCTTGCCCTGAGGGTTGTGGGGGAGTGTCCTCCTCAAAAATATATTTTCTATCTGGAAATCAACTACGCTGAACAAAATGGTTATTTCAAAATTTTGGATGTTTGGAGGATTGATGGGCGTGGGAGGGGGCTAGTTGCCCTCCAAGCACTTTCGACTATTAAAAAGGGTACCAGCTTTTTGAATTTCCAATCGAATGAGCTTTTTTTGAAGTTTCTACGACAACGCCTTCTATAAAAAAACTTATATGCCCCCAGGGCATAACTTAAAACCCTTGCCATGAAGGTTGTGAAGGAGTGTCCTCCTCAAAAATATATTTTCTATCTGGAAATAAACTACGCTGAACAAAATGACTATCTCAAAATTTTGATTGGATGTGTTTGGGGAAATGATGGGCGTGGGGAGGCGGGGGCTAGTTGCACTCCAATCACTTTCGACTATTAAAAACAGCACTAGCCCTTTGAATTTCCAATCGCATGAGCCTTTTTTTAAGTTTCTACGACAAAACCTTTTATAAAAAACCTTATATGCCCCCAGGGCATGACTTATAACCCTAGCCATGGGGGTTGCGGAGGAGTGTCCTCCTCAAAAACACATTTCCCTTGTGGACTTCAACTACGCTCAACAAAATGACTCAAAATTTTTATTGGATATGTTTTGGGAAATAATGGGCGTGGGGGGGGGGTAGTTGCCCTCCAATCACTTTCGACAATTAAAAAGGGCACTAGCCCTTTAATTTCCAATCGAATGAGCCTGTTTTGAAGTTTCTATGACAACGCCTTTTATAGAAAACCTTATATGCCCCCAGGGCATAACTTAAAACCCTTGCCCTGAGGGTTGTGGGGGAGTGTCCTCCTCAAAAATATATTTTCTATCTGCAAATCAACTACGCTGAACAAAATGGCTATTTCAAAATTTTGGATGTTTGGGGGAATGAGGGGGGTGGGGGGGGGCTAGTTGCCCTCCAATCACTTTTGACTATTAAAAAAGGCACTAGCTTTTTGATTTTCCAATCGAATGAGCTTTTTTGAAGTTTCTACGACAACGCCTTCTATAAAAAAACTTATATGCCCCCAGGGCATAACTTAAAACCCTTGCCATGAAGGTTGTGAAGGAGTGTCCTCCTCAAAAATATATTTTCTATCTGGAAATAAACTACGCTGAACAAAATGACTATCTCAAAATTTTGATTGGATGTGTTTGGGGAAATGATGGGCGTGGGGGGCGGGGGCTAGTTGCACTCCAATCCCTTTCGACTATTAAAAACAGCACTAGCCCTTTAATTTCCAATCGAATGAGCCTGTTTTGAAGTTTCTATGACAACGCCTTTTATAAAAAACCTTATATGCCCCCACGGCATAACTTAAAACCCTTGCCCTGAGGGTTGTGGGGGAGTGTCCTCCTCAAAAATATATTTTCTATCTGGAAATCAACTACGCTGAACAAAATGACTCAAAACTTTTAGTGGATGTGTTTGGGGGAATGATGGACGTGGGGGAGGGGGTCGTGGCCCTCCAATCACTTTCGACTATTAAAAAGAGCCCTAGCCCTTTGAATATGAAATCGAATTAGCCTTTTTTGAAGTTTCTACGACAACGCCTTCTATAAAAACCGTATAGGCCCCCAGAATATAATTAAAACCCTAGCCCTGAGGGTTGTGGGGGATTGTCCTTCTCAAAAAAATATTTTCTATCTGGAAATCAACTACGCTGAACCAAATGGCTATCTCAAAATTTTGATTGGAGTTTTTTGGGGGAATGATGGGCTTTGGGGGGGCTAGTTGCCCTCCAATCACTTTCGACTATTAAAAAGGGCACTAGCCCTTTGAATTTCCAATCGAATGGGTCTTTTTTGAAGTTTCTACGACAACTATCCCTTTGAATTTTCAATCGAATGAGCCTTTCTTGAAGTTTCTACAAAGCCTTCTATAAAAACCTTATATGCCCCCAGGGCATAACTTAAAACCCTTGCCCCGAGGGTTGTGGGAGACTGTCCTCCTCAAAAACATGTTTTCTATCTGGAAATCAACTATGCTGAACAAAATGGCTATCTCAAAATTTTGATTGGATGTGTTTTGGGGAATGTTGGGCATGGGGGGGGGGGTCTACTTGCACTCCAATCACTTTCGACTATTAAAAAGGGCACTATCCCTTTGAATTTACAATCGAATGTGCCTTTTTTGAAGTTTCTACAACAACTATCCCTTTGAATTTCCAATCAAATGAGCCTCTTTTGAAGTTTTTACGACAACGCCTTCTATAAAAACCATATATGCCCCCAGGATATAACTTAAAACCCTTGCCTTGAGGGTTGTGGGGGAATGTCCTTCTCAAAAACATATATTCTATCTGAAAATCAACTACGCTGAACAAAATGGCTATCTAAATATTTTGATTGGATGTTTTTGCGGGAATGATGGGCTTGGGGGGGGGCTAGTTGCCCTCTAATCACTTTCGACTATTAAAAAGGGCACTATCCCTTTGAATTTCCAATCGAATGGGTCTTTTTTTGAAGTTTCTACGACAACTATCCCTTTGAATTTTCAATCGAATGAGCCTTTCTTGAAGTTTCTACAAAGCCTTCTATAAAAACCTTATATGCCCCCAGGGCATAACTTAAAACCCTTGCCCTGAGGGTTGTGGGGGATTGTCCTCCTCAAAAACATGTTTTCTATCTGAAAATCAACTACGCTGAACAAAATGGTTATCTCAAAATTTTGATTGGATGTGTTTTGGGGAATGATGGGCCTGGGGGGGAGGGCTAGTTGCCCTCCAATCACTTTTGACTATTAAAAAGGGCACCATCCCTTTGAATTTCCAATCGAATGAGCCTTTTTTTAAGTTTCTAGGACAACGCCTTCTGTAAAATCCTTATATGCCCCCAGGTCATATCTTAAAACCCTCGCCCAGAAGGTTGCGGGGGAGTGTCCTCCTCAAAAATATATTTTCTATCTGGAAATCAACTACGCTGAACAAAATGGCTATCTCAAAATTTTGATTGGATTTGTTTGGGGAAATGATAGGCGTGGGGGAGGGGGTAGTTGCACTCCAATCACTTTCGACTATTAAAAAGGGCACCAGCCCTTTAATTTCCAATCGAATGAGCCTGTTTTGAAGTTTGTACGACAACGCGCCTTCTATAAAAATCTTATATGCCCCCAGGGCATAACTTAAAACCCTTGCCCTGAAGGTTGTGGGGGAGTGTCTTCCTCAAAAACATATTTTCTATCTGGAAATCAACTACGCTGAACAAAATGGCTATCCCAAAATTTTGTTGGGATGGGTTTGGGGGAATGATGGGCGTGGGGGGGGGCTAGTTGCCCTCCAATCACTTTCGCCTATTAAAAAGGGCACTTGCTTTTTGAATTTCCAATATAATGAGCCTTTTTTGAAGTTTCTACGACAATGCCTTCTCTAAAAACCTTACATTCACCCAGGGCAAAACTTGAAATCCTTCGCCAGAGGGTTGTGGGGGAGTGACTTCCTAAAAAACATATTCTCAGTCTGAAAATAAACTGAACTGAACAAAAGGGTTATCTCAAAATTTTTATTGGATGTGTTTGGGGGAATGATGGGCGTGGGGGAGGGCTAGTTGCCCTCCTATCATTTTCGACTATTAAGAAGGGCACTAGAACTCTCGATTTTCAATTGAATGAGCCCCCTTTGAAGTTTCTACGACGACCCTTTCCATATGAAGTGCCTCTGGGAAAAAAATAATAATAATAATAAAAGATTGGAGCCATATAGCCTTTAGTATAGGCAACGCTACAGCGTTGCCTCTGATTCTTCTTCTTATTGTTTTTTACGGACTATGACTCCTCGTCTATGGGATTGTGGCTTCCAGGCAAGGTCGTATCCAGGGGTGGGGTAAGGGGTCTGAACCCTCTTCCCGAATTTTTTTCCTACTCGTGAAAACATAACAAACACGCATATAAACAAATTTCTAATGGTTTTTTTGTACTCCTACCCCCCCCCCTCTCGAAAAAACCCTGGATACGCCCTTGCCTCCAGGTCAAAAATATTGACAGTTAGAATTTCGATGCTGAACCAAAATAATTAATTTGACTTTTTTATAGTTCCAATTAAACCTTTAATATTCGTATTTAAGTGATTTTTTTTTGGAACTCAGATATCAATAACTAATATACTACTACTAACAACCCATCGTAGCACCAAGCCGCCAGAGGCCAACACAGCTACTTACGCTCCTCCATCACAATCTATTCAAATCCTCCCTCTTTACGCCCTCCCAGGGAGTTCCCATTTCCCTTAAATCTTCCTTTATGACATCCTCCCACCCCAACCGCGGACGATCTGCTTTCCGTTTAGCCCTAGACGGTTGGCCGAAAAGGACAATTTTCGGCAATCTGTCATGCAGAACGTGCCCTAGCCATCTCAACCTGTAGCTGTCGGATTGTGACAAATACCTTAAAAATTTGTGAATATGATTGCTTATTAGATACTATGGGATTGTCAGTTAAGCATGTCAGGTTTTCTATAAGATATAGCGGAATACATTATACGCTTTTGCTTTTTACCCTTTAAACCAAAGGAAAGGCCATCAATAAAACAAGGTGGAGTTAATTTGTTGTTTCTGCTCCTTTGTCTATTTTTGAGTTCATTCATTCAGATATTTCTACAATACCCCGCCCAGTGCGATCCTGGGTGTAAACAGCGCTTGATTGTTAACTTCACATGAATTTGAAAATGCGGATTGGTATAGAAGAATGACTGTAATTTCGACCGACATTTATAAGCTATTCAATGGCTTTTACCTCTAATTTTCTTACCTGAATTTTCTCTTTTTTTATAGGATCCTAAAAATAAGCAATTTGCCATTTGTGATGACCAGTTCTACAAAGTATTTGGTGTCAAACGATTTAGAACCTTTGGAATGATGAAACTACTAAAGGATCACTTTATAACTGAATGATACTCCAATAGACTTTTTTTTCACATAAAAAGATTATGTTCTGATTTTATATACCCCCTTCGGACAGCTTTGGAATAGTGGCTATTTTTAATTTTTTTTCTTTTATTTTTATTTAGTGTAGAACTCAATTGGCTTGGAGGAGAATCCGGTTTGCCCCTGGATAAGGTTAGGCCGGAAGCTTGGCTCTTCTACAAGATTTATAAACTAGGGTAAAGTTTTTGTAACGTTTCCTTGGAGGTTAACCTAGTTATTGTATGGTGTTCATATGAAAACAAGGTATACAACTGCTTTGTGATAATTTAATGGTTAAATAAAATATTAAGAAATGGATGCTATTCCAGCCAGTAGCTGTTAACGGTCTCAAATAAGGAATTTTGCTATCTGCATTTTTAAGATTAGTTTATGAGTCGGACATTTTTTTTTGTTTTTGTTTTTTACTACACATAAGTCTTTAGTCTGCATTTTTACATGCAATATATGAATAGATATTTTGATATTTTTATTATTTTTTTTTTCGGGGGGGGGGGGGGGTCAAATTCAGTAACCCACCCCCCCCTCCCCCCCCCCCGGGGGTTGGGTTCTCAGGATATATTTTTAGAAACGCATCTGGTAAAATTAGGGAGCTGAAAATTGTTCGAAAAGTACTACGTTACTATATATTTCTGTTTTCAAGGAACGGAGGAGGGAACATTAGTTTCCTCACTGATTGTGTGTATATTAGTGTTTGTAACAAGTTGTCTCAAATATCTTCTCATGACTATCTAGCAGGCAGCTTCATAAAAATAAGCATTACTGCATGAATTAGCATTCTTGACTTGAAATTGTTTGAAAATCTCAGTGTTTAATCATTGATGTTATGATGTTTAGGGGAAATTTTTATGAATTAAGATAAGAACATCTCCACCTTCAAACTTTCCAAAGGCATAATTCGGATTACTTCCTCCTTCCTTTACTTAGCATTGTAATTTAAATGAGATAAATGTAAGAAAATGGTGAATGGTTTTGATATTTGAATTCTGGCTCTTTTCATGTTTTGTGAATGTGCACAGTGTCTTTTTTACATGAAGTGTAATGTGACCATCGAAGGATTATTCTGATGTTGGTAATAAACTCATTTGTATTGAACTTGTGGTCTTTGTTAAGCGATATACTATTCTTATAAAATAGGCCTTTTTGCTTTTTGATTTTTTTTTTTTATTTAGTGAAAAACAATATTATAGGGATCAAATTGATTTGGTACGGCCAAACATGTACAGATATGAGTCGTTTTGTAGCCTAATCGCATGATTTCACAAAACCAACAATGGAGCAAAGCTCCTGGATACACTCCTGGTTTTGACTTTATTGTGAAAATCATTTGGTGAAAACAAATGCTCTGCATTCTTTGAGTTTTGCTTTTAATTTGTTTCAGTGTGGGCGGTGCTCGTTCACTGAAATATTGGATCAACTTACTCAAACTCTTCTTTTTAAAAGGTTGTTTGGATCTACTATCTAATTTTTGCTGTTTTCTTTTAAATTTTGGATATTCCTTCTTTTTTTACGACTGTTGCGTTTCATGCTACTTGAACTTCACCTTCATTTGCAGAAAACTTTTCGAAAGATAAAAATTTGATTAAATTGATTTGGAACCTCAACAGCCATATATGAGACCTATAGTTTATAAATAATCAGGGGTGTACGTAGGGAGGAAAGGGGGGTGGGGCTCCACCGAAATCTAAAATTGTTTGAATTTCTGGGCACGCTGCTTTACTGGAGGTCCTATTCTTGTAGTATACACCAGATTAGTACCTTAAAGCGATTAGTGTCATGTACAAGAATAGTATTGCCGCAGTAAAGGTAAGAAGTTCAGTTTGTTGTTAGTTTTCTGTGGAATCAGGAGTTTAGCAGGGTTGTGTCCTATCCCCGTTTATATGGATTATTTTGATGGAACTTCGTCCTCAAGAACACGGAAAAAACTATAGAAGATGGTGTCAAATGAGAAGGTAAAACGCCTCTTATACATATTCTTTTATCGACCTTCTTCGCAGTCGGCTTGCGAAGTAAAAGAATTCCTGTTTTGTTTTACAGCTGTACCCAACTCAAAGTGCATTTGTCTGAAAAAAAAACCATTACCCCTTAAAGTCTGATCTTTTGGAAGTAGAAGATTGTGGCTTTCTTTTAAAAAAAAGTATAAAGGGTGGACATTATATTTAAATATAATTTACAATATACGAGACTCAGTCAAAACTTTCTGAAATGTTCCACATAATTGACCCTAATGCCGTTATAATCTGGCTGTTCAAGAGCTTGAATATTTTGAAGAATTGCAAAAATGGCAATTTCTAGACTGATTACAATCTAGAAATGCCTGATTATTTCATATACCTAATGTTAAGTTAATATAGATTTGATTATTAAGATAAAAAAAGCAATTTAGATATCTAAATGTAAATTTTTTCGCTTGTGCTATCGGTAGTGATATCAGAGTTGAAGCTGACCATATGTTGCGTCTTTGTCTGAAGTTTGAAAAAATTGAAACTTGATAATAGATTGCCAACCATACAGATGCACCTGAAAATGAATCAGTAGATTTAGCTGTCAATGATACCATTATTACTAGTGAAATAATATTAAGCTCCGTGATACCAAACATAATTTAGAGCAACAATGGCTCTGTAAGTAAACTTGAATATGAATTCCTAACGAATCGTATTCTCGGTTACAATCGGCTCGTTACTCGCAAATGAATAAGATGCCTCGAAAGGAATAACTAAATTCTTCACATTTTGCCCGTTCTCGTGGAGACAGTCAAACCTTCCTTCAACGTCAGCAAAAAGAAACAGTAAAATATCTTTTATTGAAGTGTTGCAGACACAATTTACGACCCTGTGCACCAAACCGCTCGAAACCTTTAAAATGTAATATCATGAGAGAACTAAAAACTTGCAACAAGATATTATCGATCCTAGTTGGTTAAATAGCCCCTCGACCTTGAATTGATTATGGTGTAACAACCAACTCTCAATTAAAACTTCTTCACTTGTCTCAGAATTGTATTTTCTCAATTCCTTAAGTCAAATAAAAGGAAGCCAATTCACAGAAGTTTTTAGCCCCTCGACCAAGTGGATGACTGAGCTGAGCAACAAATTTGTTATTTCACGTCCCTCTCCGTAGCGGACATAAAATGAAATTTTTCGAGTCCCAAACACGTCAGAATCAGGAAAGAGGTACACAAACTAGCAAAAGAGGCCAATCCCACGTCACAAAGATGACCAAGATATAGCAGCCAATTTTTACTTACAAGTCACCCTTTTCTTAAAATTTGAAGCAGATTCTTTCTTTAATGTGTACTTTTCGATCTTAGTTTAATTTTATTTTAACATTGATGCACCTGCCTGCTTGGTTGCCAGAAAAAAGCTTTCCAGTCAAAAGCAAAATCATGGATCAGTGGAAAGAAAGCTTACCTGTATAACTTAAGATAGTCTTCTTCAACATAGTCTCTAAAACGCCATTTCAACTTACACACTTTAGGCTCCAGACGAATGTACTAGCAAAAATCATCTTTTCTGGCCCAAGAAAGAATTATGCGAGGTATTCTAAAGTATAATGTCATATTCATCAATCCAGCAAGAGGTACACGCTTTCTATAAAACCGCGGTAACACCCTTATCGCTTTCTAGCAATAAGCTGAAATCGGCGGACTATGAGAAAAACGAAAACAGTACGAAACCAAAGAGTTATTCCCGAAATACAAATATAATTACCATTTACATTTTTTAAATGAAACTTTTCCATTGTTCTATTCGACTCTCGCCTTTTACAATACACGAATTAAAGCCATCTTCTTTTTTAAGTTATAGTTTATGTCTTTGCAGGATACCAATTTGTAACTTGGTTTTTAGAAACCAGATTCTGCAAAATTTTACGGCCAAATTGCATTGTCAGTCTGGAGTCGTTATGAGTTTTGTAATAATGGTCGTATAATCCAAGATGAAAGAACAATTTGTTGTTTTTTTGCTAGCCTCTAGCGTAAAAATACTAGCATAACCTAGGTTTAACGACAAAATCTTAAAAAAAATTGGCCTCTGTTTCTTTTGATCGTCTCCGTTTGTCTATCTTTATATATATCTGCCTCCGTTTTTCAGTGTATTATGAGCACTGGGAAAAGCAAATCAACCGATAAACCCTAATCAAAAGGTTTCTGGACGTCATGCGAGTCCCACATAAAAAGACGAAAAAAACAATTAATCCGAAATAATAACACGCTATCTAGTAAAATATAACAATCTTTTAGTGAAGAAACGAAGAAAATATTTAAATGTATTTCTGTTGATGCTCCGAACATGGCTTAAGTGTTCAAACCTTAGATTGATAATTTTAAATTATTATTTAAATAGATTTATAATTTACGTCTATGGTTCAAACCCCAAGCCAGTAGCCCTTAATATTGCTAATAAATTTGCCTTATTTTGGGAGAACGGTTTTTTCTTGGTATGATACAAACGAAATTGAAACAGATTGTTTTGAAAGGTAGTTTTATTATTATCTTTGTTAAATTGATCGTTTTTTTCATTTTAGTGTTTGAAGCCCAGAACTCATATTTGCCAACTTAAAGTCTGTATTTTGGTAATCCCCAAACCAAATCTTCCATATTAAACATTGGTGAAATTCCAGATGAGGGTCTATTGTGGAAAGTAGTTTAGGAATCCAGAGCCTTAATGATCCCTTGGGAATATTTTTGAAGTAGGCCTAGCTGCTCCACACCTTCCTTCCTCCAAAGACTACTGACCTTTTGTAATCTTTGTTTTACAGTTAAACCTTGAGATACAGAAGCACCTTCCTACAGCTCAATAAGGTGTAGGCTACAGCAGGGGCATAGCTACAGTATTTTACTGGGCTGGGAGGGACAAGAGGGGGTCAGTAGTGAGCAGCTCCAGACAATTGTAGTATAGCATAAGCAAGCTTTTGGGGGATATCCACTCTTTGACTATTGGAAAAAATCAGTTTAGGCCTATAAGCTTATATAAAATAGTACTAGCCTATCCAATCTCATTACTATTAAAAATATTTTTGCCATCTAGTTGGAAAATTTTGCCCATCCCTATTGGAGAAATCTATATTTGCCAACTAGTTGACAAGAAACATTTCCCCAGCAAAACTTTTATTTTCCAACCAGTTGACTAATACTTTCTCCCCAGCAACACTTAATTCTCCCAACTAGCTGGAAACAAACATTGTCCCAGAAAACAATTCATTTTCCAACTAGTTGACTAATAGCTTATACCCAACAATACTTAATTTTGCCAACTAGCTGGAAACAAACATTGCCCCAGAAAACAACTTATTTTCAAACTAGTTGACTAATAACTTCTCCCCAGCAACACTTAATTTTGCCAACTAGCTGGAAACAAACATTACCCCAGAATATTAGTTGGAAAAATTATTGTTGTTCAGATGACTAATTACCCATGCCACAGCCATTTAAACATTTGCCTCTCATTTACTTGGACTATCTGTCTTGGCTTGTCTCTTTCTACAATTAGCCATATCTTGATGCAACCTACTACAACATACTTGATAACTTCAATTCAAGTTATTATCATTCAGTATGCAGTGCAGCCTGTCCTACCTACATCCACTCCTTCACTCTCTAGAGGGCACTGTCCTTTAACAATCTTAAAAATCTTTGTGTTATGAAAGTGAAACCTTTCAAAATAGATATTCTGCTTAAATGAAGTTCAAGAAAAGTATTCTCAGCTGTACAACTTTGCTCAGTCCCAATTTAGCCTATGTGGTTTCAAAGATGTGCAAATATATTTCCTAAATTTAGAAATAACTCATTGAGTATGGCTTAAAATTCCTCTCAAATACCAGGAATTGTATTTTCAAACCTAAAACCAGAGAAAAAGAAACTGAAAATTATGGTATAATGCTGTTTTGTCAAAATTTCAATAGGTATTGACCTGTTAAGTAAGTTCATTTCTAAGTCTTAAAAATCAGAAGAGGGTTAACATAGTAGACTGGCATTACCTTCCCATTGTGTTTATGGCCCTGGATTAAAGAGCTTTTTGATACCTTGGAAAGGGGTGGGGTTAAGAAAATGAAACTTTCAGGGATAGGTGTATAGCCTAAAGTATGTCTCAGGAAAGTGTTTTAGTGTTCTTGCCTCCACCCCTTCCTTCTCTATATAATGAGCATTGTAATTTATTTTCTGCTCCATTTTATCCATTATTAATATTAAAGGCTCTATGAAAGCAATTTGGGTCTGTTCAAAAAATGAATCTCTTACATGTACTGAAAATGTATTTTATATAATATAAAATTATTATTATTTGTTATTAGTCAAATAGTTCAAAAAATTAAGTTTTAATGGGGGGAAGTTATTAGTCAACTTGTTGGAAAATGAATTGTTTTCTGGGACAATGTTTGTTTCCAGCTAGTTGGCAAATTGAAATGTTTCTGGGGAGAAGTTATTAGTCAACTAGTTGGAAAATGAAAGTTTTGCTGGGGAGAAGTTATTAGTCAACTAGTTGGATAAGGAATGTTTTGCTGGGACAACATTTATTGTCAACTAGTTGTCAAATATAGAGTTCTCCTATATGGATGGGCCAAATTTTCCAACTAGATGACTAAAATGTTTTTAATTATAAGGAGATTGGAATGTACCATTCTATATAAGCTTATAAAGTGATTTTTTCCAATAGTCAAAGGGTGGAGTCCCTGCTTTTGGGTGAGTAAAGGTGAATTTTGTATACACTTGGATTTTTCAGCCAGATTCACCACTAATGCTTCAGTACATATTCCTCTTCCACTTCCCCCAACCCTCATATTAGTACAGGATGCTCAATCTTGCAATTGAACCAAGCTCTATTCTGATAGCCCTGGGTATCACACTACTCATTTGCTTGTAACTTTGAATGGATTTTGACTAAGAATTGATTTATTGTACTAAACTTTACTTTTAAAATAGGCCTACCTGATTTATTGAAATATGATATTTGATTTTTATTAAATTAATTTGTTTATGGGTTTGTCAATTTATATTAATAAATAGAATTGATTTTAGTAGGTAACATAAAGCCAAAAATAAAAATAAAAAAATAGGCAGCACAATAGCACCGTCCAAGCAAAGATAAAGGATAAGTCAAAGTATTACCACTGATTGTGTGGCATTATATTGTGCCATATTCCCTACTTTTAGATAGCAACTACATTTCAAATTTGGAAGTATTTGAAAAATAAAATTACAATATTAATTTATCCATTGGGCATTGTTTGACAAAGAATATCCAGAAAATCTGAACAATTCTTAGTTTCATTGCAGCAGAAACCTTAAATTAATTAAAAATTGCCATGGATGGCAATTGGAAATGAAAATCGACTCTTAGAGTTTGAAAATTACCTTCCCATTTGCATCTTTGTTTAAAAAATGAATTCCATAAAAATTGCCCTTTTTTTGCAAATCAGGGTATAGGGGGGGGGGGGGGGTGTCCAGAGAGGAGTTACACTGAATATTGTTATTATGTCCATAATTCCCTTCACAAGCGAAGCTTGGTCTTGTAGTGCAGCATGATAAAACTGGTAACAATAGAACAAGAGAATGGGTTGGTACCGATTATGCATGCACACAAAATTTCTAAATTGTGAGAAAAATATACATATTTTGTTTTGATTCACTTTATTCTATTTCAGTGGATATTTTGTAGAGCATGCTGATGCACAGATAAATGTCCTACAAGTAGTACTGTCATTGTGTGAAATGCAACTAATTTCAGTCATAATTCTTAGCACATTTAAGTCAGTTCTTTTTTGGTTAAACTGGTCAAAAGAAACATTTAGAAAATCAAAAATAGCAAGAAATTAGCATGGTATTGTACATAGAGGCAGTTCTACATTTATGGATTAGTATGTTAATCCAAAATGTTAGGAATATGATGTTCTTGTTGTTTGTTAGGTGTTTACAAATAACAGAATTTGGAGCTTACATTATTAACAGTGCTTATTAGGCATTTAAATGAAAAATAAGATAATTGGGGTTTCAATTAAATACTGGAAATAAAAATTAAAACAACTAAGGATTCCTGGAGCAGATCTCCCTCTACCAAATTCCATGACAAACCTACAACTGATTTGACTTATCTAGTCATAGTGTAAATATCATTATAAAAAGCACTGTCTTATTTTCTTTTTCATTGAGGAAATTATATTCACTGTATATCTATTGTCATTTATTCTTCAATTACTCCATTTCTCTCTTATTTGTAGATTTAGAGGATGTATTCATTTCCACTTTTGAAAGTTTTAAAACAAGAAAATCTAACCTTGAACTGATAGATTTTAGGAAGTAAAAGCACCTTAAATATCAGGGGAAAAAATTGCCCTGAGGAAATATGGTAAAACAGGAAACATAGAACATTTTTCAATTTTACCTTTCACTAGGCTCACATTTTTACTTACTGATAGGGTTTTAAAGGCAGTATATTTAGAAAAACATTATATATGGAACATAGTTCATGACTCTAGGTCATCCTTGGGTAACTCTTCAGGGACAGACTTGAGTTGAATGTGTTATTTGAATGTCGATGTTGAGGGCCCATTTCATTGTATATATTCGTGTTAAACCGTACTTTGTTGTTTGTCTTTTTTTTTTCACTTTTTTCACTTTTTTATACTCTGCTGCCCATTGTATCTTTTACAGTTTTGGCAGGTAATAAATCTATAATAATAATAATAAATAATAATAATTATAAAGTGTAATGAGGCCCTGTTTTTCTTATTTTCCTTATGTTAAAAACAAGCATGGATTCATTTAAAAAAAGGTACTTTCCCATTACATGGGCACTTCTAAAAACCAGTCATGAAAACCCAAGGCATCTATTAGACAAAAGCGAAGATTAGATGCTATCTGATGTTGTATAAACAAGTGTTCAGGGGTTTCTTACTCTGGGAACTATATTTAAACTGTTGTTTTTTTGGGGGTTGGGAGGGGAAGGTACCTAGGTTAGGTTATGTATTTAATATATGCAATGCTTTACCCCCCATCCCCCTTAATTTGCAAATATATAGCCCAAATTTGTTTCTAAACTATTATATTTTCATCCTACTTTGTTTTATTTCATTAGCAGTAATCAAACTTGACTTTTTACAAGTGCCCATATAATGGGAAAGTACAAAAAAATTATCTTCTCAATGTAAAGAGTAAATTTGACCCTTAAAACAAGCAACGGTTTTAAAGCTGTTTAATAAATTACAGTTATTTCTAAACTATTGGGGGGCACCCCCCCCCCCCACCTCCCTTCCCCCTCAATGATGCTACTGGGCTACAGAAAGTGTTGTTACATCAGGGGCAGATCTAGAGGAAATTCTTGGGGAGGGGGGCCAAATGTGACAATGGTGCCAATAAGCAAAATCTTGGTGAGAGCAGGCAATGTGACAAGGGCACCAATAATTGACCAAATTGACAAATTTAAAAAAAAAAAAAACGCGAATGAGGATGCCAGAAAAAATCTTGGGGGACCCAGGGTCCCCCTGGCTTCCCTGGATATCTCAGTGGTGAGCATCAAACCTTTACTCAATCCTGCTTGATAAGGTTTTAAATATTTGTACATTTTTTTTTCTGAAATTTAAGAAAAAACTCTTGATGTAGCTTACAGTCATTCTGGAATAATAGAAATTAATTCAAAAACTAGAGCCAATGAAAAATAGACTAAAAACCCAAAATTAACCTAAAATATTTTTTGTTGACAAAATTTCAACAGATCTGTCATATTTGTATGTCATATTATTATTATTATTATTATTATTATAACCTCTATAAATAAAGAAAGCATAGAGATAGTAAGCTAGCTTGATAACACTTTAGCTGGGCTATATTCTAGGCTCTGGATTTATTATTAAAAATTTCATCCACATAACTCAACTACTTTCCAGGTTAGCAAGAAGCCTCTTGGGTAGAACATAATTCCTATTATTTCAGCAGGATTTTAAGCCCTACTCCTGTTTTTTCATGAATTTAAGAAATAGATTAAGGTGTAACAAATCTTTAAAACTTTACAAATCAAAATTTAGCAAAGGTAGAAGGCCCAAAACAGTTTTTTATGCTTTATTTTAACAGTAGACTTATTTCTCAATGTTCTACTTTTGTAACAGAAAGATGATGAAAAGTCTGTTTCCTTTGGAGAGGAAAGGGGTAATAGTTGGTACTTCAAAATTCCTTCCCATGGGAATATTGAGGCTCCAAATCCATTGCTGACAGTTTCATATGCCTATTTTCCAAGATAGGCAAAAACCCCTCTGCTAGAATTTTACTGCTAAAAAATCACTTAAAAAAATAAGCAAAATCAGGAAACTTCTGTAAATAATGGTGCTACAAATGACACTGTTAAGGGGGGGGGGAGACTGGAATTCAGACTTTGATTGTAATAACTACTATATTTAGAAAGAGAGTAATACGATAGAAGCTCTTTTTGAAGGACAAACTGGTCTTTAATAACAAAAGGAGCACCCCAGTACTAATTGATTCCCCAATTGAGGTTTTTTCCAAATTAATTAAAAAAATTTTTCCACAAAATAAGTTTTTCAAAGAAAAGTAAAGAACTCCATTAAACTAAAAATGAAATAAAATAATGTACCAAGCGTGAAACTACCACAAATCAGCATCGATAAATAAATGAAACCCAAAACAAACAGAAATTACAATAAATAACTGAGTCAACCTCAAAACAAGCAGAAATTAACATAAGTTGGGCTTAAACCCCTATGCCTTCCTAAGGCCAGAACATAATTTTCATTTTACTGAAAAAAATACAAATGAATGTGTATTGTCAGTTTAATATACATATACTGATATTTAGTCATCAAAATGTTAATATTATTTGATTTATTAAAGTTATAAAAGTAAAAACATTTGTATTTTTTTTTCACTAAAGTGCAGATTATGTTCTGGCCTTGGGAAGGCAGAGGGGTTTTGAGCCCATCTCATGTTAATTTCTGCTTGTTTTAAGGTTGACTATGTTATTTATTGTAATTTCTGTTCATTCTGGGTAACAAAAAATATATAAACGTTTTTACTTTTATAACTTTAATAAATCAGATAATATCAATATTTTGATTACTAAATATCAGTATATGTATATTAAACTGACAGTGCACATTCATTTGTATGTTTTCAGTAAAGTGCAAATTTTATTATGGCCTTTGGAAGGCATAGGGGTTTTGTGCCCAACTTATGTTAATTTCTGCTCGTTTTGAGTTTGGCCTGGTTATTTATTGTAATTTCTGTTTGCTTTGGGTTTCATTTATTTTTCAATGCTGATTTTTGGTAGCTTCATGCTTGGTAGATTAGTTCATTTTATTTTTGCTCCTTTTTTGTTTAATGGGGTTCTTTACTTATTTTTAAAAATTTATTTTGCGGAAAAAGTTTCTTTAAGTTAATTTCTGTTAGTTTTATATTGCCATAGTCTTTTCAGAGAAAAAGAAAATCATACTTTAAATCTTTTCGTTTTTTAAGACTTTATAGTTTGGCCTGCTATTTGTATGCTGGAAAAAAATTTCAGCAATTTTTAAAAACATACAACCTTTTAAAAATCTGGACACAAATAGTAGTGTTTAATTTAGTATCATATTTCTTCTAGTTGACCTCAAACGTAAAACTTGATTCCATTCATAAAAAAATCTGTTTACTTTCTTTGAATAGATTCCATACACATATGCTATTTTGATTTGGTTGAATTTTAAGAGTAGAAGTAGCCCCGTAAGTTTGAACATAATATCTTCAGTCATTCTTGGGATACTGCTGAGATGCCTTATTGAGAATTAGCATTATCACAGTGCATTTTTATTTAATCTTGACGCAACATTTAGTTTTTAAACATAATGGGCAAATGGAAGGGTGGGCGTGGAAGGGGGGCTAGTTGCCCTCCAATCACTTTTGACTATTAAAAATGGCATCAGCCCTTTCCATTTTCAATCGAATGAGCCCTTTTCGAAGTTCCCACAACAACTCCTTCAATACAAAGTGCCCTTGATTTCCAATCAATTGAGCCCTTTTGGAAATGACAATGCTTTCTATAAACACCTTGTATGCCCCCAGGGCATAAATTAAAACCCTTATCCTAAGGTCTGTTAGGGTGGTTGTCATCCTCTAAGAACGAATTTCCAGAACTTTCAACTACGTTAAACGAAATGGCTATCTTAAAATTTTGATTGGATGTGTCACTTCCAATCACTTTCAACTATTAAAAATGGCCCTAGCTCTCAATTTCCAATCAAATGCCTTTTTGAAGTTTCTACAACAAAACCTTCAATAAAAATCTTATATGGCCCCAGGGCATAACTTACAACCCTTGCCCTGAGTGCTGGGGGGGGGGTGTCATTCTTAATTACCTAATTTCCAGAACTTTCTACTACGTTGAACAAAATGGCTATTGGAAAATTTTTACTGGATGTGTTTTGAGGAATAGTGGGCGTGAGAGGGGGTTTATTTACCCTCCAATCACTTTCGACTATTACATAGGGCACTAGCCCTCTCAATTTCCAGTTGAATGAGCCCGTTTTGAAGTTTTACGACAACTCTATCTATAAAAACCTTATATGCCCCCAGGGCAGAACTTACAACCTTTGCCCTTGGGGCTCAGGGGGGTTTGTCATCCTTAAATACATAATTTCCAGAACTTTCAACTACGTTGAACAAAATGGCTATCTCTAAATTTTGATTGAATGTTTTTGGGGAAATGGTGGGCGTAAGAGGGGGGTTAATTACTCTCCACTCACTTTCGACAGTTAAAAAGGGCAATTTCAATTTCCAATCAAATCATCCCTTTTTGAACTTTCTATAACAACTTTCTATATAAACTTTATATGTCCCCAGGGCATAGCTTACAACCCTTGCTATCATCCTTAAAGATCTAATCTCAAGAACTTTCAACTATGTTGAACAAAATGGATATATAAAAAATATCTATTAGATATGTATGGCGAAATGGTGGTCGTGAAAGAGGCGTTAGTCACTCTCCAATCGCTTTCAACTAGGAAAAAAGGCACTAGCCCTTCCAATTTCCAATTGAGTGAGCCCCTTTGAAGTTTCTACGCTTTCAATAAAAACCTTATACGCCCCCAGGGCACCTTGCCCTGAGGGCTGTGTGTGGGGGGAAGGGGTTGTCATCCTTAAAGACCTAATTTCCTAACCTTTCAACTATGTTGAATAAAATCACTATCTAAAATATTGATTGGATGTGTTTGGAGAAAAGATGGGCGTGAGGGGGGGGGGATGAGTTGCCCTCAAATCACTTTCGACTATTAAAAAGGGCACTAGCCCTTTGAATTTTCAATTCAATGAGCCCTTTTTCAAGTTTCTATGACAAAGATTTCAATAAAAACCTCATATGCCCCAAGGGCATAACTTATAACCCTGGCCCTGAAGACTGTGGGGGGAGTGTCCTGCTCAAAGGTATAATTTCCTGAACTTTGAACTGCTTGGAACAAAATAGCTATCTCAAAATCTTTATTGGATGTGTTTGGAGAAATGGTGGGCGTGGAAGGGGTGTTAGTTGCTTTCCAATCACTTTTGACTATTATTAATTAAAAAAACTTTCCGCAAAATAAGTTTTTCAAAGAAAAGTAAAGAACCCTATTAAACCAAGAATTAGCAAAAATAAAATCAAATAATCTACCAAGTGTGAAACTACCACAAATCAGCATCGATAAATAAATGAAACCCAAAACGAATAGAAATTACAATAAATAACCGAGTCAAACTCGAAACGAGCAGAAATTAACTTGAGTAGGGCTTAAAACCCATATGCCTTCCCAAGGCCAGAACAAAATTTGCACTTTACTGAAAAATTATAAATGTTTTTACTTTTATAACTTTAATAAATCAAATAATATTAACATTTTGTCTGCTAAATATCAGTATATAAATATTAAACTGACAATGCACATTTATTTTTATTTTTTTCAGTAAAGTGCAAATTATGTTCTGGCCTTGGGAAGACATTGGGGTTTTGAGCCCAACTTATGATAATCTCTTCTCGTTTTGAGTTTGACTTGGTTATTTATTGTAATTTCTGTTCGTTTTGGGTTTCATTTGTTTAACGATGCTGATTTGTGGTAGTTTCACGCTTGGTAGATTATTTTATTTTATTTTTGGTTTAATGGAGTTCTTTACTTTTCTTTGAAAAACTTATTTTGTGGAAAAAGTTTTTTAAATTAATTTCTGTTCGTTTTATATTGACACAGTCTTTTCAGGGGAAAAAAATAATACTTTCAATCTTTTCTTTTTTTAAGACTTTATAGTTTGGCCTGCTATTTGTATTCTGGAGAAAAAATTTCAGCAATTTTTAACAACACACACCCTTTTACAAATCTAGACACAAATAGTAGCGTTTAATTTAGTTTCATACCTCCTCTAGTTGACCTGAAATAGAAAACTTGATACTATTCGCAAAAAAATCTGTTTACTTTCTTTGATAGCTTGGATGCACTTACGCTATTTTGAATTGGATAAATTTCAAGAGCAGAAGTAGCCCCGAAAGTTTGAGCATAATACCCTCAGTCGTTCTTGGGATGGCTGAGATGCCTTATTGGGAATTGGCATTAACACAGTTCATTTTGATTTAACCTTAAGGCAAAATTTAGTTTTTAAACATAATGGGCAAATGGGAGGGTGGGCGTGAGACGGGGACTAGTTGCCCTCCAATCACTTTCGATTATTAAAAAGGGCATTAAACAGGGTTACTTTGAATTTAAAGTACCTTTTTTTCTCCTTTATTTCACAATAAATTTTGTAAATGGTAACATAACAACCTAGAAACACATTTCCATATGTATTTCTGACCACTTAAGAGGGTGGACGTTATGGATTTTTTCTATCCCTTTTTTGTATGACTTTGTAACTTCACGGTGCCCTGCAATTTGGAAGGGGCCATGTCCTTTTCGAACGAGTGGTCCAGCGAAAACATATCTTTCTTCAACAACACTGACATCACCTTTCTTGGGCCAGTTGTAACTGAAGTCAGCATTGCTCACACGTTCCATAAATTTGAACTTCACCATCCCCTCATCTGGAAAGTCTTCTGTTCACCCAATGTAGAAATGTTTCTCATAGAACACATAATAGAAGTCAGACAGTTTAATTGACAGACCCGGGTCCTTCTTACAAGTAGAATTATCACCAACTTCGTGCTCACTGTTCTGACCGTCATCCCAACTAAGTTCACTGGAGTTGTCAAACAGTTTTTTAAGTAAGCCGTCCGATGCGTCGTCAGATGAGCAGTCTAGATTCAAGACCTCTCGTAACTTTTTTCCAGCTCCCTGTTCTTTACTCTGCTTCGTTTAAGCTTTGCCCGATGTCAATTCACTCGTCCTTGAATCCTTAAGATCTTCATCTTCTCTGTCGCTCAATTCAGCTAGTGATTTTCCGGGAGCCTTGTTAAGCTTTGTTCTCTTACGCGACACAGTACCAACAGTGACAAACCGCCTTTTTTCAAAGGAAGTTATGAAAAAATCACCAACTGCCTCACGGATTTCTTCATTTGATCGCCTATCGGGAATCTTTGCGATGCAACGCTTTCTGTCAAAGCATGCTGTGAACCCATTTTGAATGTTGACACTGTCATCCTTTTCCAGCTCATCCCAGAGGAGCTTCAATAGCTTCGGAAACACTTCATTTTGGACTGAATTTTTGGCAAGGTTTTGCATCCTGTATTCTTTGAGGGTTCATCTCCACATTCGTTTAGTCAGCCCAAAGAATGAAGACTATTTTTTTCAATAGTCTATTTTATAAGATTTCAATAAAAACTTAAAAGCCCCCAGGGCATAACTTATAACCCTTGCCCTGAAGACTGTGGGGGGAGTGTCCTGCTCAAAGGTATAAATTCCTGAACTTTAAACTGCGTGGAAAGAAATGGCTATCTAAAAATTTTGATTGGATATGTTTGGGGAAATGGTGGGCGTAGAAGGGGTGTTAGTCGCTCTCCACCCACTTTCAACTATTAAAAATGGCCTTAGCCCTTTCAATTTCCAATCAAATGAGCCCTTTTGAAATTTTTGCAACAAAACTTGCAATAAAAATCTTATATGCCCCCAGGGCATAACTTACAACCCTTGCAATGAGTGCTGAGGGGGGGGGGGGGTGTCATTCTAATAGGCCCAATTTCCAGAACATTCTACTACGTTGAAAAAAATGGTTATCTAAAAATTTTGATTGGATGTGTTTGGAGGAATGGTGGGTGTGAGAGGGGGGTTAGTTACCCCCCAATGACTTTCGACTATTACAAAGGGCACTAGCCCTCTCAATTTGGAATTGAATAAGCCCCTTTTGAAGTTTCACGACAACTCTCTCTATAAAAACCTTATATGCTCCCAGGGCAGAGCTTACAACCTTTGCCCTTGGGGCTCTAGGGGGTTTGTCATCCATAAATACATAATTTCAAGAACTTTCAACTACTTTGAACAAAATGGCTATCTTTAAACTTTGATTGAATGTTTTTGGGGAAATGGTGGGCGTAAGATGGGATTTAATTACTCTACTCACTTTCGACTATTAAAAAGGGCAATTTCAGTTTCCAATCAAATGAGCCCTTTTTGAAATTTCTATAACAATTTCTATATTTTATATATATAACCTATTTTATATATATAATCTATTTTTATATATATAATAATAGCCCTTTTTATATAAACTTTATATGCCCCCAGGCCATAACTTACAAACCTTGCACTGATGGCTCTGAGGGGGTTATCATCCTAAAAGACCTAATTTCAAGAACTTTCAACTACGTTAAACAAAATGGATATCTAAAACTTTTGATTAGATGTGTTGGGGAAAATGGTGGACGAGAGAGGGGCGTTAGTCGCCCTCCAATCACTTTCAATTATTAAAAAAGGAACTAGCCCTTTCAATTTCCAATTGAATGAGCCCTTTTGAAGGTTCTACACTTTCAATAAAAACCTTATACGCCCCAGGGCATAACTTAGAACCCTTGCCCTGAAAGCTCTGGGGGGGGGGGAGGGGCTGTCATCCTTAAAGACCTAATTTCCAAAACTTTCAACTACGTTGAATAAAATGGCTATCTAAAATATTGATTGGATGTGTTTGGAGAAAAGGTGGGCGTGGCGGGGTAGTTGTCCTCAAATCCTTTTTGACTATTAAAAAGGGTCATAGCCCTATGAATGTTAAATCGAATGATCCCCTATTCAAGCGTTTACGGTAGATATCTCAATAAATATCTCATTTGCCCCCTGGGCATAACTTATAACCCTTGCCCTGAAGACTGTAGGGGGAGTGTCCTGCTCAAAGGTATAATTTCATGAATTTTGAACTGCGTGGAACAAAATGGCTATCTCAAAATCTTTATTGGATGTGTTTGGGAAAATGGTGGGCGTGAGAGGGGCATTAGTCACTCTCCAATCACTTTCGACTATTGAAAAGGGCACTAGCCCTTTGAATTTCCAATCGAATGAGCCCCTTTTGAAGTTTCTACGACAACGCCTTCTATAAAAACCTTATATGCCCCCAGGGCATAACTTAAAACCCGTGCCCTGAGGGTTGGGGGGGAGTGTCCTCCTCAAAAATATATTTTCTATCTGGAAATCAACTACGCTGAACAAAATGGCTATCTCAAAATTTTTATTGGATGTGTGGGGGAATGATGGGCGTGGGGGGGGCTAGCTGCCCTCCAATCCATTTCGAATATTTGAAATGCTAATAGCCCTTTGAATTTCAGATCGAATGAGCCTTTTTGAAAGTTTAGATTACAACGCCTTCTATAAAAGTATGGTATGCCCCCAGGGCATAACTTAAAATCCTTGCCCTGAGGGTTGTGGGGGAGTGTTCTCTCAAAAACATATTTTCTATGTGGAAACCAACTACGTTGTACAAAATGGCTATCTCAAAATTTTGATTGGATGTGTTTTGGGGGGAATGATGGTCTAGGGGGGGGGGGCTAGTTGCCCTCCAATCACTTTCGACTATTAAAAATGGCATTAGCCCCTCCAAATTCCAATCGAATGAGCCCTTTTCGAAGTTTCTATGACAACTCCTTCGATACGAAGTGAAAAAACACATTTGTGCCCACATCATTCTTTACTTAGGCAGCGCTAGCGCTGCCTATGAAAAAGGGCACTGGCCATTTCAATTTCCAATCAAATCAGCCCTTTTTGAAGTTTCTATGACAACGTGTTCTATTAAAATTTTATATAAAAACCTTGGGCATAATTTACAACCCTTGCCGTGAGGGCTTTGGGGGGGGGGGGTTGTCATCCTCAAAGACCTAATTTCCATAACTTAAATTACGTTGAATACAATGGCTATCTAAAAGTTTTGATTAGATGGGTTTGGGGAAAAGGTGGGCGTGAGAGGCAGGTTAGTTGCCCTCTAATCACTTTCAACTATTAAAAAGGGCACTAGTCCTTTGAATTTCCAATCGAATGAGCCCTTTTTGAAGTTTCTACGACAACACGTTCAATAAAAACCTTCTATGCCCGCAGGGCATAACTTTTAACCCTGCTCTGAGGGCTGTGAGGGGGAGGGGGGAGTTGTCATCCTCAAAGACTTAATTTTCAGAAATTTCAACCGCGTTGAACAAAATGGCTTTCTCAAAAATTTGTTTGGATGGGTTTTGGGAAATGGTGGGCGTGAAGGGGGGTGAGTTGCCCTTCAATCACTTTATACTATTAAAAAGGGCACTAGTCCTTTGAATTTCAAATCAAATGAGCCTTTTTTGAAGTTTCTATGACAACGCTCTCTATAAAAACCTTATATGCCCGAGGGCGTAACTTACAACCCTTGCCCTAAGGGCTGTGGGGGACTGTCCTCCTCAAAAATATAATTTCTATTTGGAAATCAACTACGCTGAACAAAATGGCTATCTCAAAATCTTGATTGGATCTGTTTCGAGAAACGGTGGGTGTGGAAGGGGTGTTAGTCGCCTTCCAATTATTTTCGAATATTAAAAAGGCACAAGCCACTCCAATTTCCAATTGAATGAGCCCTTTTCGAAGTTTCTACGAAAACTTCTTCAATACGAAGTGCCCTGATCTAAAGGAAAAAAAAAAAATGATACATTTTGCCAGCATCGTTCTTATATTACCTCCGGGCATAACTTAAAACCCTTGCCCTGAGGGTTGTGGGGGAGCCTCCTCCTCAAAAACATATTTTCTATTTGGAAATTAACTATGCTGAACAAAATGGTTATCTCAAAATTTTGATTGGATGTCTTTGGGAGAATGACGGGGGGGGGGGGGCTAGTTGCCGTCCAATCACTTTCGACTATTAAAAAGGGCACTAGCCACTCTAATCTCCAATCGAATGAGCCCTTTTCAAAGTTTCTGCGACAACTCCTCCGATACGAAGTGCCCTGAAATGGAAAAAAAAAATAATACATTGTGCCAACATCGTTCTTTACTTAAAACCCTAGGCAGCGCAATCGCGCTGCCTATGATTTATACAACAACTTTCTATATAAACCTTATATTTTCCAGGGCATAACTCACAGCCCTTGCACTGAGGGCTCTGAGGGAGTTATCATCCTAAAAGACCTAATTCCCAAATCGTTCAACTACGTTGAACAAAATGGATATTTCAAAATTTTGATTGGATATGTTTTGGAAAATGATGGGCGTAAGAGGGGCGTTAGTCGCTATCCAATCACTTTCAACTATTAAAAAAGGCACTCGCCCTTTCAATTTCCAATTGAATGAGCCCTTTTGAAGTATCTATTACAACGCTTTCAATAAAAACTTTATATGCCCCCAGGGCATAACTTACAAACCTTGCCCTGAGGGCTGTGGGGAGGGGTTGTCATCTTTAAAGACCTAATTTCCAAAACTTTTAACTACGTTGAAGACAATGGCTATCTAAAAATTTTGATTGGATGTGTTTGAGGAAAAGGTGGGCATGAGAGCGGGGTTAGTTGCCCTCAAATCACTTTCGACTATTAAAAAGGGTAATAGCCCTTTGAATTTCAAATCAAATGGGCCCTTTTTCAAGTTTCTACGACAAAGATTTCAATAAAACCTTATATGCCCCCAGGACATAACTTATAACCCTTCCTTGAAGATTGTGGGGGGAGTGTCCTGCTCAAAGTTATAATTTATTGAACTTTGAACATGGGACAAATTGGCTATCTCAAAATTTTTATTGAATGTGTTTGGGGAAATGTTGGGCGTGGAAGAGGTGCTAGTTGCCTTCCAATCACTTTTGACTTTTAAAAAGGGCACTAGCCATTTCAATTTCCAATCGAATGAGCCATTTTTGAAGTTTCTATGACAACACGTTCTATAAAAACCTTATATGCCCCAAGGGCATAACTTACAACCCTTGCCCTGAGGATTGTTGGGGAGTTTCCTCCTCAAAAACATATTTTCGATCTGGAAATCAACTACGCTGAACAAAATGGCTTAACACAAAATTTTGAATAAATGGGGGTGGGGGACTGATGGGCGTGGGGGGGGGGCTAGTTGCCCTCCAATCAATTTCGACCATGAAAAAGGGCACTAGCCCTTTGAATTTTCAATCGAATGAGCCTTTTTTGAAGTTTCTACGACAACTCCTTCTATAAATACCTTATATGCCCCCGCGGCATAACTTACAACCCTTGCTGTGAAGGCTGTGGGGGGAGTTTCCTCCTCAAAAACATAATTTCTATCTGGAAATCAACTACGTTGAACAAAATCGCTGTCTCAAAATTTTGATTGGATGTGTTTCGGAAAATGGTGGGTGTGGAAGGGATGTTAGTTGCCTTCAAATCACTTTCGAATATTAAAAAGAGCACAAGCCACTCCAATTGCCAATTGAATGAGCCCTTTTCGAAGTTTCTACAACAACTTCTTCAATACAAAGTGCCCTGCTCTAAAGGGAAAAAAAAAATAATAAATGATACATTATGCCAACATCGTTTTTATATGCCCTCAGGGCATAACTTAAAACCCTTGCCTCCAGGGTTGTGGGGGAGTGTCCTCAAAAACATATTTTCTATCGGGAAATCAACTACGCTGAACAAAATGGCTATCTCAAAATTTTGATTGGATGTATTTCGGGGAATGTTGGGCATGGGGGGGGGGCTAGTTGCCCTCCTATCACTTTCGACTATCAAAAAGGGCACTAGCCACTCCAATTTCCAATCAAATGAGCCCTTTTTGAAGTTTCTACGACAACTCTTTCAATACGAAGTGCCCTGGTATGAAAAAAAATAATACATTGTGCGCTGCCTATGATATGATATATTTACTATTCTGACAATTTGCACCCTTCTGATCCTGTATAACAGTGCTAAATATAGCCCCAAATAATATCTTTCTCAATCTAGTGTTTTCTTTTAGTTTTGTATATAGCTTAAAGGTACATCTGGGACAATTAAGTGGGAGGGGCTTGTCAGACTGGTCGGTATTGCGCTTAGAAAGAGTATCATTTGGGAAACCAAATGATATTGCTTTTTTATTATTATAATATCTCAATCTGAAGAGTTGCTCTTCTCCAGTGTTACAAGACAGAGTATTGAGTAGAGAATCTAATGGTATGTTTCCTTATTTTCTATCTGATTTCTGTTCTATAAGTAACCTTGACCAAACTGCCATCATACAATTTTAAGTTGTCCTAAAGTAGATGTTATCATTATACCAGATTCCCTGACTCCTGTCAGCTTATATTTCAGTGCTGTGCTTAATAATAAATAACATTTTGATATAATAACAAATAATTTCTTCCTAGCTAAGTTACCTATTATGGTCTGCCTCTCCATTGCAGTATAGTATTTATAGGCATGAATATGTAATAACAATAATAATATACTGTAATAAAAAGGGTTTTGCCTCTATAAAATTTAACCTTCACTGAAAAACTTGTCAATACTATTCTTGAAAGAATTGGTAGAGTCAGCCATAACCACTTCTTGGGGGAGTTTGTTCCATTCCTTGAGAAGGCCCACCCACTTGGTTTGAGAAGCCCCATAATGGGTCAGAAATAGTAGGCTTGTGATTGAGTGTTCAGGATATCAACTCTTATTGATAGAAGAGCATCACCAAGTGTGGAAAACCTTGTAGTGACCAAGATGGGCCTATGCAAATTGCTACTCAGAACATTACAAAGTTAAAAAGCAACTATTGTCTTGGCATTTGGAACTGGGATTGTTAGAAGTTTCAGGAACTCATATCCCAGGGGGTAGAAAACATGAAATTAGGTCATACATAATTTATTTACTCAGGCAGGAATGATAGGATGCATAGACAGGGAGTTGGGCTTGTGTTGAATAAGGAAGCTTGTAAGTCCTACTTAGTTTGGGAAGGCATTACGAATATAATTCTAGTTACTCATTTTATAACTAACATGTGCTAGGTATCAGTCAGTAGTATATGCCCCTACAGAACCAACTGATGCAGATGCTAGTGACTCAAATGCATTTTACTTACAGTTACAGCAACAAATAGACATGATCTCAGGTAGAAACCTGGTATTTGTATTAGGCTATTAGATCTCAATGCCCGGTTGGTGGAAATAGGAGTAGACAGTATCCTAGCCAAAGTAAATTTGATGTAGGAAAGGGAAATAGCAATGATTATAAAGTGGTGCTATTTTGTAGGCATAACAATCTAGCTACAAGCAATACAGTATTTAGTCATAAAATTGCCCATAAGTTAACTTGATGGTAAGACGAATGACCTTATTGATTCTATTAATGTAAATCAAAGACTGGCAGGATCAATACAGGATACAATTGTGTAAACCAATACAGGTTTACAGGATTGCTGTTATTGATGTCAAAAGTCAAGGTGATCATCTAGTAGTGTCTAGAGTTAATTCAAAGCTGAAATTTAGGAAGGGTAACTTCTAACCTTCTAGGAAGTTTTGATGTTGCTAGACTCCAGGATGAGAGCTTGAGAGAAACTTTCTAAGAATGGCTGAAAATGAATTAGAAAGTCAAAAATTTGGCAGTGTAAGAGATAGTTGGAATAATTTTAGAAAATACTTTGGTTAATAAGAATACTATCTTAAATTGCATGTCCAGCAAGATAAGGTGGTGTAGAACCTCATATTGAAAATCTTGCTGATGTTGTTTTGAGGTTATGATCTGACATCTTAGTTTAGCCTCCATTCAGCACTGACCCAGTCTTGATCAACTCCTTTCTAGAAGGTTTCTTGGGTTTAAGACAGGGCAGTGGCTTTGGACAGGCTGTTCCCGAGTGGGTCGGAACAGGTTGAGAAAAAGTGTTGGTGATCTTACTTGGTACAATAGAGAACCTGAGCTTTCTGGTTTGTCCTCTCTGGGTAAGTGTAAGGGACAGGGAGAAGACATGACTTTATAGGTGACTTTCCAGCAACCTACAAGTTGTTATTGCATTGTGTCTTTCTTAGGGTATATTAAAGTAGGGAGTTTGAGCAAGGGAAGATGTTTCTTGTAGGTTTTGTCTTGGAGTGTTGGTGCTTGCAGCTTTGCTGCTCTTTTTGGAACACTCTTCAGTGCCTTCACATACATCTTATAGCTGGGAGAGGCTAGGGTCATGCTAAATTCCAGATGAGGGTGGACTGTGACTTTATAAAGTTTTACTATTACACATGGCTTCCTGGTGGGGAATGTTTGTTTTATGAGGTCAAGGAATTAGTTTGCTTTTGGAACTTGAGATTGTATGTGGCAGCAAAACTTCAACTCATGGTCAACAAGGACCCCCATTTCCTTCTTGCCAACTTCCTCAAGCTGGGTATCTCCTAAGCAATATGGATGTTTTGGATTGTTATGTCTAAGGTATAGAACTACACATCTTGAGGAATTGAACTCTAGACACCATTTCGGTGACCATTTGGATATCTGGCTCAAATGTTTTTGCACACTCAGCTGGTTACATCATCTTGGGTCCATCCAAGGAGCTTACAACCATGTGCATATAGCATCAAAGGATTATTCATGTTGGTTGGTACAGTTGTTGATGTACATGCTGAATAATGTGGGACCCAGGATGGTCCTCTGAGTTGCTTTACTCATGACTGGTTGTAACTAAGAAAAGACAGTATTGCCATTGCAGTTGTACACAAATACCTTCTGAGTCCTGTCAGTCAGAAAGGTTTCTATTCAAGCTACTATATATGTGTGCACTTCATATGCCTTTAATTTCAAAATTGGTTGTTGGTGTTGAACTTTGTCAAAGGCTTTGGTTTGGTTGAGCAATATTACATCGACCAGTAGATCAATTATCTTATAGTCTAATCATTTTTTTGAATGTTCAATCCTTTAATTTCATCAAAAATAAGGGGAAAAAAATCAAAATTTCCTACAAAAAAATCAAAATATCCTAGGATTCTAAAACCAAGAAAAAATCTAGTAAAACATTGTATTTCTTAGGTTATCTTTGTAGGACAAAAAACATAATTTTATTCACAGATGAAGTAGATTTGTCAACTTGTTCTCAGTTTGATTATTAACAGATTCAGGAACAGGTGTCAGCTCTACACCAGTGGATGAAGATTCACTTTCATGAACAGCAAGTACCAGTCCCTTTTTTCAGATTCTCTACAGCTTGAGAATAAATTCATTGCAAAAATCATACTTCTATTAGTGAAAACGTTTTAAGCTTGGTAGAAAAGAGAAGGGATTTGAACAAGGAGTATTTTAGTAATAGATCATATGAGGAGAAGAGTAATGAGGAGATGAAAGTAGAGAAAGCATTAAAATATGAATTAAGGAACAAGATTTTTCCAGTGAATTCTGGACCTGCTGAAGCTAGTTAAATTTCATAGTATTTGTCAAAGGATTATACTTCCTTGCCTAAAATAAAAACATTACACAGCATTACAAAAGTGAGAAGTAGTCCTATGAGAATAATACTGAATTATTTTGACTGATTAATATAGAAGCATTTCAAGCATTATTTCTAATAATTCTGCATGTCTAATAGTTGGAGATTTTAACTGTAACCTAAGTGCTCCATCTGGCTGTTCTTCTCTGGTTGGTGAAACATTTGATAATCCTTTGAATGTTATTGATAAAGACAAAGATTTCATATAGATCTGCAATTCCTTGGCCACATCCAACATAGACAATGTTGTTGCTTCTCTATTCTTAGATGTCTCTCAACCAAAGGTGTTCTGTGATTATTTAATACCTGATCACCTGCCCATATTGTGTTCTTTTCACCAAATAAAACTTCTCAGATACCTACTAATCACTCTAATTAGCATTGCCATCTAGGCAAGAAGGTCAAAGTCTGTCAGCCACATGATTCAGCAAAGTTTTAGCTACATCTATGGATTGAATGCAGCTGACCTGGCCTGGTCCTGCTAATTTTGCCCAAATAGCAACAAAGAAAAAGTTCGCCAAGGAACTTCAGACTCACCACAAGCAGATCACAGAACAGACAGTACAAAAAATCAAAGATAACCTTCATTCCTTTGGTTATCACTCCATCCAAGAATCCCCAAAACTTCCCTTTCTGCTGCTGATGTTCCTTTATCTGATTAGTATTCTTTCTATGAGACCAAATAATCTCTAACAGGCCCCCGATATGAACACAAATATGTTGAAGAGCTTGACCAATTTTTGCAGGCATTCCTTGACTCTGATTATATAGTATATGTAACACCTGTGGCTGATGCTATTATGCACCTTAAGTCAAAGCAATCACAAGGCATAGTTATCATGCTATACATATAAAAAATGGTGGTTCTGCACTTTTAGAACATCTCATGTTACTACTGCCAATGATGAGTTTTTTGCAAGGCTTGGTTCTGTCAACATTATGTGTGGGAGATCTTTTTCCTATTAAAAAAAACCCTGAAAAACCTATCAATGTAGATCTTTCAGACCCAGATCTGTATCAACCAGTTTGTGCAAGCTTTATCGACTGATTTTCATAAAAGAGCTTGAAGAAAAATGTTCCACACCTCTACATCAGTTTGGCATTCAACATTCCATTGGATGTGCAGATGCTCTTCCGGTTGTTGCTAATGGTCTGCTTGATGCTTCTTGTACAGGTAGTTCACTCATCTATGGAGTTATCATGTTTGATGTAACTCTGACTCCTTTATCCACCTCTTCATGCTTTTAAGGGCTGCTAAAAGAGGAGTAAATCCAGCTGTCATCAGATCTCAAAGGAATATGTATGCTAAGCTACAAGTCCAACTTAAACCCCTCTTAAGAAAGATGAAATGCCAAGACCAAGGAATAGAACTGTACCCGTTAAGAAAGGAGCTAGGCAAGATGCCATTGCCTCACCTTGTTATTTCAACAATTATGTCGTTGAAGCTCCAGACTAGTGTCAAATGTCTTGTATTCATCACAAAATCCGAATAGAAGTTTCTGAACCTTTCAAAAAACTGCAAACAGAATACTTAAAATCTGGTCTTGAATTCAATGTTGAAATGTCCAACGTAGTGCGTTTCAACTGGTAAAGCCCACCTCCTGATGAAATTGTACTTGGAAACTCAAAGATCTGACCAAACTGTTTATTGTAGAATTCCCATTGGAAATACAGTTTCTTACAGTCGTCCTCTCCTAACAGAACACATCAAACGCGGCATATTAGCTTCATATGCTTACATAGTCTTAAATAAGTTTTTTTAATTGCTATTATCTGTCAACACTGTACAACGCTTGCTCTCTCCCACATTATGTACATTGCAAACGTCTGGAAGATTTTTATACACTGATAAATTAAAAATCTGCTCCACTTTCTTTTGTTTCACAAAATACCTACTAAGATATCCAACTTGGATGCACAGTTCAAAGCTGATCAATAGTCTTCATGTATCAGATCCTTCCATAGCTGTTGCTGAACTTATAGAAAAACACAACCAAAAGATTTAAAAACATGCTAGATCGCAAAGATTTAAAGATGCAGATAGATAGCAAGATAGTAAAATATTGTATAGGCATGTAAAAAAATTGACAGGAGTAGTCAATTTAGACTTGTCCCCCACTTCAAGATAAGAATATGATCTCAATGAGTGATAAGAAAGTGTTAAAGTGAAATCGGTGGAATATTTTGAGGATATGTTAAATTGTGATAAAGTTACGGGAAAGATATAGTAAAGAGTGAAAAAGTTTGTGATAATTTGGAAGTGAAGGAAGATTTATTTTCCAGAGAAAAAGTAAAGACAGTACTGAAACGATTATAAAAACAATTAAGATTTTGACAAATTAACTGAACTTGAGGTGATTTTAAAATCAGACAAATTGACGTTAAAATTGTTGAAGAAGTGCATTCTCATGACCCAGGTTGTCTCAGATTGTCAAATGAATCCCAATTTACCAAGCTTTATCCTCCAGACCCCCCCCCCCCCTCGTGAAAAAGAAACAATTTGTGTTACATTTTTTGTTCAAGAGTTTCACTAAATTATTCCCTAGTTTATCTAATTATGATGAAATACTTTAATCAAGGACGAGACTTAAAGAATTCCCCTGCTCGTAAGTCAAGTGAGCCAAGAAAGATTTTTAAAAAAGACCAAAATTCTACTTATTCTCATTATAAAAATAAAACCAAAGATTTCTGCAGTGCATAGACTTCGTAATCTAAGGTAAAAAACTGCTGTGCAATAGGATATTGTGCGTTTCTAATTAATTAAATAATTATTTAGAAATTTTAATGGAAAATACTAACAATGCCCAAATTTAAATAATTAGCCAGAATCTTAATTCTTAAGCAGAAAAACCAAAAGAACTTCACAAATAGTCCTGTTATTAGTCAATAAAAAGGACTCTGTGAATTGCAAACAAACAGAAATTAAATAAAGAAAAAATTAAAAAGACTTTTTTTTATAGAAAAGTGAAGTGAAGAGCTGGGTTAAATCAAAGATGAGAAGGAGTAGAATTAAATAATAATTCGAACTTAAAATTAATAGAAATCACTATCAATGGATAAATGAACCTAAAACTAACAGAAATTGCCACAAACATAAGCAGGACTAATGCCCCCTAAGCCTTCTAATGGCCAGAGCATATTTTTTAATTTACTAAAAACAACAGGGAAAGAGCAGCTTGTAGAAATTGGTTAAACGTTTGAGATGTAATTGGCAGCCTTGAAGAAAACCAGGAGACGTTAAAGGGTTTTTCAGTTAACTCTTTACTATTGACAGCATAAGTTTTGAATTCGGTGTACATGTCTTTGGTCAACTCTACAGTATTTTGATAGAGACTGAAGTGCCAAAGCATATGCCTATATCCAACATCGCCAGGCGAGATCAAAGCTCTTTGAAATCAACAAGCAGCAGATATAGTCAGAAACTATATTCCTAATGCGGGTATTCCTAGTTGGAAAATATTTCAACCCTTTCCGTCTGTCCCCTCCTCCTCCCATTTGGGGCCCACATGCCCCCTTTCTCTAATGATGCCTGGAAGTTTTGACTCGGTCTTCATAGCCATTCCCAAGATATTGTAGATACGCTGTTTTGATCACCTGAAAACTTATAATGGCATTTAAATTAACTTGGCATTTAACCATAAACAAATTATAGGTCCCATAGGCCTTTTGATTAACTTAGCTTAGCCTTTTGAAAATTCTGATTTACCTTGCTATTGAGAAGCAAATGACTCTGATGTGCATAAAGGCTTATGGTTAAAAAACGTTAAGGTGTTTTGGAGGCTTAATATTTTTAGCCCCCCCCCCCTCAACATAAAATATAAGTCCCCTTGTCCCCTCTCAAAACTTCCTGAAATATTCCTCAAGCTGCTCCAAATTGTAGAAATGCTATTTTAATGGCCTGGATACACATTTTATCTATAGATTTACCTCTGCCTCCTCCTATAAGTCAAAATTTGACGACCACTTTACCACCCTCCTCCAAATCCCCTGGTAATTTATAATCAATTTTCAAATCAATTTCTGAGATATATCAAATACCTATTTTTTAGCCTGGGTACATTTTGTGTCTTTTCATACACATTGCTTTTTATCTGTCAATAGATTGTAGTCCCAGAGGGGTTTACAGTGCCAAAACTGTTGGGCAGATTTGCAACAAAATATTTTTACCTCTTCTCTGTCCCTTCCCCCATGGTAAAATTTGAGGTCCACATGGTCCCCTAAAAAAAACTACTGGAAAGTTTGAGCTTGATGTCCCAAGCTGTTCCCAAGGTATTGCTACTACAACCTCTGTTACTAATTAGTCACTGCAGTGCAAGCCGCCCGAGGATAACATAGCTATGTACGCTTCTCCTCCATCCCAATCTATTCAAAGCCTATCTCTTTACACCCTCCCAAGAATTTCCCTTACATTTTTCCTGACGACATCCTCCCACCCACCCCATTTGGTGACGACCGGCTTTTAGTATGGCTCTAGATGATTGGCTAACAAGGACGAACTCTGGCAATCTGTCATCCTTTATTCATAGAACGTGTCCTAGCCAAGGATTGCAAGGCATTTCCAAGTTATTGCAGATATAATATTTTGTTAATATGGTAACACAGAGCGTCTTTTCATACCTTGCTCCTTAACCCTGAATAGATTATAAGTCTCATAGAAGCTTATTGTGCAAAAAGATTTAGATTGACAGGAGACAAAACATACATATCCCCTCCCCCAGACTCTTACCCTTTTCCCCTCCTTATCCCACTCCAACTGAAAGTTTTAACTCTACTCCCCAAGTTGTTTCTGAGATATTGCTGATGTAATACTTTGACAGCCTAGATGCACATAGTGTGTTCTGATTTAGTTCTACTCTCTCCCCTAAAGTCATAGCCGAACTTCATTTGCCCTCTTTCCCCTCAACATTCCATGAAAGTTTCAGCTTAGTATCCCAAGTTGTTCCTGGGTCGTTGCAGATACGCTATTTTGATAATTTGTTTACAAATGGTGTCTTTTGATTTACCCCAATACTTAACTGTTCAAGAATTATAAGTCCCGCAGGAACTCAATTCCTGTTCAAACGCAGAAAGAGATTGAAAAGGTATGGTTGATCACATAACAAAAATTGTTCTGAAAAAACGGGTGCTTGTAGAGTCTTTTGATGTACTTAGGTACGCGTGTCATTTCCAGAGCATATAGCATTGGAAAACTCTATTAATCTTTGCCTAGTGAAAGATCCCTAAGAGGTCAGACATTGCTGTTTCCCCACTAAAATCTATCTGTGATATTGGATAATTGTTTCTAATTTACGGCCACTACCCCTGTGGCTGTAGGGTGATGTCGTCATCGGACACAAGGTTAAAGATAAAAAGAAATGGCTAGTTAAAATTTTAGATCTGAAATCACTGGGGTTACGAGACGGGCAGAAAGCAGAAAAGGGCATAGGAAAGAGGCTGATTGACTTCATCAGTTTCGGCCCTTAAAAAGGGTTTTAGAATGTTCAATTTTCAGTCTACTTTCTGAGCCTGTTTTCCAAAGGACAGAAATCAGTTTTGCGACTTCTAATGAGTGCTATCTTTATATACGATGAGAAGACTTCTTGAAGTCCAAAACTTTTTTTCTAACATAATAATGTCAAATTACAGTAACGTTCTTTTCAGTGTCATTTGCCGTCTTTTCATAATGAAGAAAGAAGATGAGAGTCCTGCCAACGGGCCTTCTGTTGATGGAAAAGCATTCGTGTGTAAGTATTATTTTTCATGAAATGGCAGAACGTATCTTTTTATTTTATTTGGTGTTTAAACCAGAAAACTATGAAAGCTGGTGGCTTGTTCCTGGGGGGACTGGGGGTTATTTGATCCTTACATCTCTATTTGCTTTTCTCTAATTTACATAGTTTTCTTCTTTTGTTTTCCAGCTGCACCATTTATGGTCAACAATTTTTTTCGAAAAGCTCACCAGCTGCTAGTTAAAACATTTGGCTTGTTTTAAATAAATCTTTTTTAACATTTTATACTGTTTTTGGTAGTAATGAGACGGTGAGAATATTTTTTTTTTGCTTCCAATCCTAATCCTAATTCCACCAAATGTCCTGATTCAGCTGTGATTTTAGGTACCAAGGATACGTATCTTATTTTTCTACTTCTTTTTTTTTACAGCATTTGTAACAATTACAAGACTTAAAATACTTATATTACTTAATCATGTTTGATATTACACATGTTTCCTGTGTACGGTTGATTATTAATCATTAGCTGATTCCGAATTTCAAGCTTTAAACTAGTAATGAAAACTCATTCAAAATTTAATCACATGTCAAAAAGTTAAAGTCTTGTTTTCCACAGTGGCCCAACTATGAAGACCACAAGCAACGATTGTTTTCAGTCCTTTGCTGGTGTTTATCCATATTTGCATAGAGTTCTACAGTTTTCTTTTGATGTTATGCAGCTTATCTGCAACGAGTATTTGTCGTTTTTTGCTTTAAATTGACTTTTGGTTTTTGTTTTTTGAGTAGGCTATTAGTTATTTTCCTAAAAAATGAAATGCAGGGATGGTCATTTAACTGATGTAAGTGAAATGGAGCATCGTTTCAACGAATGACTGAATGAATTGTGTTCGAACCTATTGACTGTGTACAATTCCCTTATGAACAACTGGTGTTTAAAGAAAAAAAATATTGTTCGAGTATGGTATTTTTGGAGGATAGAATTTGGGAAAGATCAGAAACCCACTGACTTTGATTGTATGATGGAGAAATACTCGCTTCAGTTAGCCATTGGGCAGCATCATGTAATTGCTTTCATATTAGTGATTGGTTGGGAGTTGCAGACTCTTACCAACTGTGTAAGTTAAGATGACTAAGTAACAACAATGCTTTGCGTATAACTAAAACCTATTAATTACTGGTAAAAAAACCTAAGTTGTCTCCTGTAAATTAAAAATCGAAGTGGGAACTAGAAAATAACACGTATATATATATATATATATATATATATATATATATATATATATATATATATATATATATATATATATATATATATATATATATATATATATATATATATATATATATATATATATATATATATATATATATATATATATATATATATATATATCTGCGCTTCCACAGTTTTGGTAACAGAATCATTACATTTGATAAAATAGGCAACCAGGAGTACACACAAGTCTTTTTACAACAAAAACAAATTCAATGTAGTCTCCACCATAACTTTCCAATGGCCATGAAGGAACAGGGTAGACAAAAAAAAACAACAAACGCATATACTAGTAAAAAAAAATGGAAAAAAAAAAGATAATCCAATCTCAAATCCCCAAAATCACAAGCTAAGCAGGGGGGTAGCCTATGATTTCAAACCAAACAATCAATAAAAGTGAAAAAAAATCATGTTCAAACACACATCCAAACCCAACACAGATATCACCTCCAGGGTAAACAAAAAAAGATAAGAATTATAAATTCTTTGACAAACTTTTGGAGATACGAGACGAATTGCAGCTTCGTTCAGACTCCGGGAGCGTGTTCCAGATCAAATTGTAAGCTATCAGTGGGTAGAAGAAGAGACCACACTGATGAAGTACGATGGAATCTGTAAGTTGTTGGAAGTACGGAGATGATAAGACGATTGATCAAAAATAAAAGATGCATTATTACACATGGTAGCAGGAAGGTGGCCATGCAATTCTCGAAAAATAAAAGAAGCACACAACAGAAAATAAGGAGATTTCAAATCAAGCAAGAGTTTAAATGAAGAACGGTTAGTTTCCTAAATAATAGACCTTTATCAATAGTTCTAAAAGTGGCTTCAGTGACGAGGAAAGGTTGACATCCAAATAGCAGGACAATATGAAACTTATTACTGAACTAAGCTGTAGAAAAGAATTCTAAGAACTGACCCTGGAAATATACGTTTTAGCTTTCTAAGAATTCTGAAGACCCCCGGAGACTTTCACCTTGAACAGGTCAAATGATATATATATATATATACCTTGAACAGGTATATATATATATATATATATATATATATATATATATATATATATATATATATATATATATATATATATATATATATATATATATATATATATATATATATATATATATATATATATATATATATATATATATATATATATATATATATATATATATATATATATATATATATATATATATATATATATATATATATATATATATATATATATATATATATATATATATATATATATATATATATATATATATATATATATATATATATATATATATATATATATATATATATATATATATATATATATATATATATATATATATATATATATATATATATATATATATATATATATATATATATATATATATATATATATATGTGTGTGTGTGTGTGTGTGTGTGTGCGCGCGCGCGCACACACACACACACACACACACACATATATATATATATATATATATATATATATATATATATATATATATATATATATATATATATATATATATATATATATATATATATATATATATATATATATATATATATATATATATATATATATATATATATATATATATATATATATATATATATATATATATATATATATATATATATATATATATATATATATATATATATATACATATATATATATATATATATATATATATATATATATATATATATATATATATATATATATATATATATATATATATATATATATATATATATATATATATATATATATATATATATATATATATATATATATATATATATATATATATATATATATATATATATATATATATACCTGTTCAAGGTATATATATATATATATCATTTGACCTGTTCAAGGTGAAAGTCTCCGGGGGTCTTCAGAATTCTTAGAAAGCTGAAACGTATATTTCCAGGGTCAGTTCCTAGAATTCTTTTTCTACAGCTTAGTTCAGTAATAAGTTTCATATTGTCCCGCTATATTGGATGTCAACCTTTCCTCGTCACTGAAGCCACTTTTAGAACTATTGATAAAGGTCCTATTATTTAGGAAACTAACCGTTCTTCATACAAACTCTTGGCAGATTTGAAATCTCCATGTTTTCTGTTGTGTGCTTCTTTTTATTTTTTCGAGAATTGCATGGCCACCTTCCTGCTACCATGTGTAATAATGCATCTTTTATTTTTTGATCAATCGTCTTATCATCTCCGTACTTCTCCAACAACTTACAGATTCCATCGTACTTCATCAGTGTGGTCTCTTCTTCTACCCACTGATAGCTTACAATTTGATCTGGAACACGCTCCCGGAGTCTGAACGAAGCTGCAATTCGTCTCGTATCTCCAAAAGTTTGTCAAAGAATTTATAATTCTTATCTTTTTTTGTTTACCCTGGAGGTGATATCTGTGTTGGGTTTGGATGTGTGTTTGAACATGATTTTTTTTCACTTTTATTGATTGTTTGGTTTGAAATCATAGGCTACCCCCCTGCTTAGCTTGTCAGATTTTGGGGATTTGAGATTGGATTATCTTTTTTTTTTCCATTTTTTTTTACTTTCAGTATATGCGTTTGTTGTTTTTTTTTTTTTGTCTACCCTGTTCCTTCATGGCCATTGGAAAGTTATGGTGGAGACTACATTGAATTTGTTTTTGTTGTAAAAAGACTTTCTGTGTGTACTCCTGGTTGCCTATTTTATCAAATGTAATGATTCTGTTACCAAAACTGTGGAAGCGTGAGTATATATATATATATATATATATGTATATATATATATATATATATATATATATATATATATATATATATATATATATATATATATATATATATATATATAATATATATATATATATATATATATATATATATATATATATATATATATATATATATATATATATACGTGTTATTTTCTAGTTCTACTTCGATTTTTAATTTACAGGAGACAACTTAGGTTTTTTACCAGTAATTAATAGGTTTTAGTTATACGCAAAGCATTGTTGTTACTTAGTCATCTTAACTTTACACAGTTGGTAAGAGTCTGCAACTCCCAACCAATCACTATCTATGAAAGCAATTACATGATGCTGCCCAATGGCTAACTGAAGCGAGTATTTCTCCATCATACAATCAAAGTCAGTGGGTTTCTGATCTTTCCCAAATTCTATCCTCCAAAAAAATACCATACTCGAACAATATTTTTCTTTCTTTTAAACGCCAGTTGTTCATAAGGGAATTGTACACAGTCAATAGGTTCGAACACCAATTCATTCAGTCATTCGTTGAAACGATGCTCCATTTCGACTTACATCAGTTAAATGACCATCCCTGCATTTCATTTTTTAGGAAAATAACTAATAGCCTACTCAAAAAAACAAAAACCAAAAGTCAATTTAAAGCAAAAAAACGACAAATACTCGTTGCCCAGATAAGCTGCATAACATCAAAAGAAAACTGTAGAACTCTATGCAAATATGGATAAACACCAGCAAAGGACTGAAAACAATCGTTGCTTGTGGTCTTCATAGTTGGGCCACTGTGGAAAACAAGACTTTTAACTTTTTGACATGTGATTAAATTTTGAATGAGTTTTCATTACTAGTTTAAAGCTTGAAATTCGGAATCAGCTAATGATTAATAATCAACCGTACACAGGAAACATGTGTAATATCAAACATGATTAAGTAATATAAGTATTTTTAAGTCTTGTAATTGTTACAAATGCTGTAAAAAAGAGAAGTAGAAAGATAGATACGCGTCCTCGGAACCTCAAAATCACAGCTGAATCAGGACATTTGGTGGAATTAGGATTAGGATTGGAAGCAAAAAAAAAATATTCTCACCGTCTCATTACTACCAAAAACAGTATAAAATGTTAAAAAAGATTTATTTAAAACAAGCCAAATGTTTTAACTAGCAGCTGGTGAGCTTTTCGAAAAAAATTGTTGACCATAAATGGTGCAGCTGGAAAACAAAAGAAGAAAACTATGTAAATTAGAGAAAAGCAAATAGAGATGTAAGGATCAAATAACCCCCAGTCCCCCAGGAACAAGCCACCAGCTTTCATAGTTTTCTGGTTTAAACACCAAATAAAATAAAAAGATACGTTCTGCCATTTCATGAAAAATAATACTTACACACGAATGCTTTTCCATCAACAGAAGGCCCGTTGGCAGGACTCTCATCTTCTTTCTTCATTATGAAAAGACGGCAAATGACACTGAAAAGAACGTTACTGTAATTTGACATTATTATGTTAGAAAAAAAGTTTTGGACTTCAAGAAGTCTTCTCATCGTATATAAAGATAGCACTCATTAGAAGTCGCAAAACTGATTTCTGTCCTTTGGAAAACAGGCTCAGAAAGTAGACTGAAAATTGAACATTCTAAAACCCTTTTTAAGGGCCGAAACTGATGAAGTCAATCAGCCTCTTTCCTATGCCCTTTTCTGCTTTCTGCCCGTCTCGTAACCCCAGTGATTTCAGATCTAAAATTTTAACTAGCCATTTCTTTTTATCTTTAACCTTGTGTCCGATGACGACATCACCCTACAGCCACAGGGGTAGTGGCCGTAAATTAGAAACAATTATCCAATATCACAGATAGATTTTAGTGGGGAAACAGCAATGTCTGACCTCTTAGGGATCTTTCACTAGGCAAAGATTAATAGAGTTTTCCAATGCTATATGCTCTGGAAATGACACGCGTACCTAAGTACATCAAAAGACTCTACAAGCACCCGTTTTTTCAGAACAATTTTTGTTATGTGATCAACCATACCTTTTCAATCTCTTTCTGCGTTTGAACAGGAATTGAGTTCCTGCGGGACTTATAATTCTTGAACAGTTAAGTATTGGGGTAAATCAAAAGACACCATTTGTAAACAAATTATCAAAATAGCGTATCTGCAACGACCCAGGAACAACTTGGGATACTAAGCTGAAACTTTCATGGAATGTTGAGGGGAAAGAGGGCAAATGAAGTTCGGCTATGACTTTAGGGGAGAGAGTAGAACTAAATCAGAACACACTATGTGCATCTAGGCTGTCAAAGTATTACATCAGCAATATCTCAGAAACAACTTGGGGAGTAGAGTTAAAACTTTCAGTTGGAGTGGGATAAGGAGGGGAAAAGGGTAAGAGTCTGGGGGAGGGGATATGTATGTTTTGTCTCCTGTCAATCTAAATCTTTTTGCACACATAAGCTTCTCAAGAGACTATAATCTATTCAGGGTTAAGGAGCAAGGTATGAAAAGACGCTCTGTGTTACCATATTAACAAAATATTATATCTGCAATAACTTGGAAATGCCTTGCAATCCTTGGCTAGGACACGTTCTATGAATAAAGGATGACAGATTGCCAGAGTTCGTCCTTGTTAGCCAATCATCTAGAGCCAGACGAAAAGCAGGTCGTCACCAAATGGGGTGGGTGGGAGGATGTCGTCAGGAAAAATGTAAGGGAAATTCTTGGGAGGGTGTAAAGAGGTAGGCTTTGAATAGATTGGGATGGAGGAGAAGCGTACATAGCTATGTTATCCTCCGGGCGGCTTGCACTGCAGTGACTAATTAGTAACAGAGGTTGTAGTAGCAATACCTTGGGAACAGCTTGGGACATCAAGCTCAAACTTTCCAGTAGTTTTTTTTAGGGGACCATGTGGACCTCAAATTTTACCATGGGGGAAGGGACAGAGAAGAGGTAAAAATATTTTGTTGCAAATCTGCCCAACAGTTTTGGCACTGTAAACCCCTCTGGGACTACAATCTATTGACAGATAAAAAGCAATGTGTATGAAAAGACACAAAATGTACCCAGGCTAAAAAATAGGTATTTGATATATCTCAGAAATTGATTTGAAAATTGATTATAAATTACCAGGGGATTTGGAGGAGGGTGGTAAAGTGGTCGTCAAATTTTGACTTATAGGAGGAGGCAGAGGTAAATCTATAGATAAAATGTGTATCCAGGCCATTAAAATAGCATTTCTACAATTTGGAGCAGCTTGAGGAATATTTCAGGAAGTTTTGAGAGGGGACAAGGGGACTTATATTTTATGTTGAGGGGGGGCTAAAAATATTAAGCCTCCAAAATCACCTTAACGTTTTTTAACCATAAGCCTTTATGCACATCAGAGTCATTTGCTTCTCAATAGCAAGGTAAATCAGAATTTTCAAAAGGCTAAGCTAAGTTAATCAAAAGGCCTATGGGACCTATAATTTGTTTATGGTTAAATGCCAAGTTAATTTAAATGCCATTATAAGTTTTCAGGTGATCAAAACAGCGTATCTACAATATCTTGGGAATGGCTATGAAGACCGAGTCAAAACTTCCAGGCATCATTAGAGAAAGGGGGCATGTGGGCCCCAAATGGGAGGAGGAGGGGACAGACGGAAAGGGTTGAAATATTTTCCAACTAGGAATACCCGCATTAGGAATATAGTTTCTGACTATATCTGCTGCTTGTTGATTTCAAAGAGCTTTGATCTCGCCTGGCGATGTTGGATATAGGCATATGCTTTGGCACTTCAGTCTCTATCAAAATACTGTAGAGTTGACCAAAAGACATGTACACCGAATTCAAAACTTATGCTGTCAATAGTAAAGAGTTAACTGAAAAACCCTTTAACGTCTCCTGGTTTTCTTCAAGGCTGCCAATTACATCTCAAACGTTTAACCAATTTCTACAAGCTGCTCTTTTCCCTGTTGTTTTTAGTAAATTAAAAAATATGCTCTGGCCATTAGAAGGCTTAGGGGGCATTAGTCCTGCTTATGTTTGTGGCAATTTCTGTTAGTTTTAGGTTCATTTATCCATTGATAGTGATTTCTATTAATTTTAAGTTCGAATTATTATTTAATTCTACTCCTTCTCATCTTTGATTTAACCCAGCTCTTCACTTCACTTTTCTATAAAAAAAAGTCTTTTTAATTTTTTCTTTATTTAATTTCTGTTTGTTTGCAATTCACAGAGTCCTTTTTTATTGACTAATAACAGGACTATTTGTGAAGTTCTTTTGGTTTTTCTGCTTAAGAATTAAGATTCTGGCTAATTATTTAAATTTGGGCATTGTTAGTATTTTCCATTAAAATTTCTAAATAATTATTTAATTAATTAGAAACGCACAATATCCTATTGCACAGCAGTTTTTTACCTTAGATTACGAAGTCTATGCACTGCAGAAATCTTTGGTTTTATTTTTATAATGAGAATAAGTAGAATTTTGGTCTTTTTTAAAAATCTTTCTTGGCTCACTTGACTTACGAGCAGGGGAATTCTTTTAAGTCTCGTCCTTGATTAAAGTATTTCATCATAATTAGATAAACTAGGGAATAATTTAGTGAAACTCTTGAACAAAAAATGTAACACAAATTGTTTCTTTTTCACGAGGGGGGGGGGGGGTCTGGAGGATAAAGCTTGGTAAATTGGGATTCATTTGACAATCTGAGACAACCTGGGTCATGAGAATGCACTTCTTCAACAATTTTAACGTCAATTTGTCTGATTTTAAAATCACCTCAAGTTCAGTTAATTTGTCAAAATCTTAATTGTTTTTATAATCGTTTCAGTACTGTCTTTACTTTTTCTCTGGAAAATAAATCTTCCTTCACTTCCAAATTATCACAAACTTTTTCACTCTTTACTATATCTTTCCCGTAACTTTATCACAATTTAACATATCCTCAAAATATTCCACCGATTTCACTTTAACACTTTCTTATCACTCATTGAGATCATATTCTTATCTTGAAGTGGGGGACAAGTCTAAATTGACTACTCCTGTCAATTTTTTTACATGCCTATACAATATTTTACTATCTTGCTATCTATCTGCATCTTTAAATCTTTGCGATCTAGCATGTTTTTAAATCTTTTGGTTGTGTTTTTCTATAAGTTCAGCAACAGCTATGGAAGGATCTGATACATGAAGACTATTGATCAGCTTTGAACTGTGCATCCAAGTTGGATATCTTAGTAGGTATTTTGTGAAACAAAAGAAAGTGGAGCAGATTTTTAATTTATCAGTGTATAAAAATCTTCCAGACGTTTGCAATGTACATAATGTGGGAGAGAGCAAGCGTTGTACAGTGTTGACAGATAATAGCAATTAAAAAAACTTATTTAAGACTATGTAAGCATATGAAGCTAATATGCCGCGTTTGATGTGTTCTGTTAGGAGAGGACGACTGTAAGAAACTGTATTTCCAATGGGAATTCTACAATAAACAGTTTGGTCAGATCTTTGAGTTTCCAAGTACAATTTCATCAGGAGGTGGGCTTTACCAGTTGAAACGCACTACGTTGGACATTTCAACATTGAATTCAAGACCAGATTTTAAGTATTCTGTTTGCAGTTTTTTGAAAGGTTCAGAAACTTCTATTCGGATTTTGTGATGAATACAAGACATTTGACACTAGTCTGGAGCTTCAACGACATAATTGTTGAAATAACAAGGTGAGGCAATGGCATCTTGCCTAGCTCCTTTCTTAACGGGTACAGTTCTATTCCTTGGTCTTGGCATTTCATCTTTCTTAAGAGGGGTTTAAGTTGGACTTGTAGCTTAGCATACATATTCCTTTGAGATCTGATGACAGCTGGATTTACTCCTCTTTTAGCAGCCCTTAAAAGCATGAAGAGGTGGATAAAGGAGTCAGAGTTACATCAAACATGATAACTCCATAGATGAGTGAACTACCTGTACAAGAAGCATCAAGCAGACCATTAGCAACAACCGGAAGAGCATCTGCACATCCAATGGAATGTTGAATGCCAAACTGATGTAGAGGTGTGGAACATTTTTCTTCAAGCTCTTTTATGAAAATCAGTCGATAAAGCTTGCACAAACTGGTTGATACAGATCTGGGTCTGAAAGATCTACATTGATAGGTTTTTCAGGGTTTTTTTAATAGGAAAAAGATCTCCCACACATAATGTTGACAGAACCAAGCCTTGCAAAAAACTCATCATTGGCAGTAGTAACATGAGATGTTCTAAAAGTGCAGAACCACCATTTTTTATATGTATAGCATGATAACTATGCCTTGTGATTGCTTTGACTTAAGGTGCATAATAGCATCAGCCACAGGTGTTACATATACTATATAATCAGAGTCAAGGAATGCCTGCAAAAATTGGTCAAGCTCTTCAACATATTTGTGTTCATATCGGGGGCCTGTTAGAGATTATTTGGTCTCATAGAAAGAATACTAATCAGATAAAGGAACATCAGCAGCAGAAAGGGAAGTTTTGGGGATTCTTGGATGGAGTGATAACCAAAGGAATGAAGGTTATCTTTGATTTTTTGTACTGTCTGTTCTGTGATCTGCTTGTGGTGAGTCTGAAGTTCCTTGGCGAACTTTTTCTTTGTTGCTATTTGGGCAAAATTAGCAGGACCAGGCCAGGTCAGCTGCATTCAATCCATAGATGTAGCTAAAACTTTGCTGAATCATGTGGCTGACAGACTTTGACCTTCTTGCCTAGATGGCAATGCTAATTAGAGTGATTAGTAGGTATCTGAGAAGTTTTATTTGGTGAAAAGAACACAATATGGGCAGGTGATCAGGTATTAAATAATCACAGAACACCTTTGGTTGAGAGACATCTAAGAATAGAGAAGCAACAACATTGTCTATGTTGGATGTGGCCAAGGAATTGCAGATCTATATGAAATCTTTGTCTTTATCAATAACATTCAAAGGATTATCAAATGTTTCACCAACCAGAGAAGAACAGCCAGATGGAGCACTTAGGTTACAGTTAAAATCTCCAACTATTAGACATGCAGAATTATTAGAAATAATGCTTGAAATGCTTCTATATTAATCAGTCAAAATAATTCAGTATTATTCTCATAGGACTACTTCTCACTTTTGTAATGCTGTGTAATGTTTTTATTTTAGGCAAGGAAGTATAATCCTTTGACAAATACTATGAAATTTAACTAGCTTCAGCAGGTCCAGAATTCACTGGAAAAATCTTGTTCCTTAATTCATATTTTAATGCTTTCTCTACTTTCATCTCCTCATTACTCTTCTCCTCATATGATCTATTACTAAAATACTCCTTGTTCAAATCCCTTCTCTTTTCTACCAAGCTTAAAACGTTTTCACTAATAGAAGTATGATTTTTGCAATGAATTTATTCTCAAGCTGTAGAGAATCTGAAAAAGGGACTGGTACTTGCTGTTCATGAAAGTGAATCTTCATCCACTGGTGTAGAGCTGACACCTGTTCCTGAATCTGTTAATAATCAAACTGAGAACAAGTTGACAAATCTACTTCATCTGTGAATAAAATTATGTTTTTTGTCCTACAAAGATAACCTAAGAAATACAATGTTTTACTAGATTTTTTCTTGGTTTTAGAATCCTAGGATATTTTGATTTTTTTGTAGGAAATTTTGATTTTTTTTCCCCCTTATTTTTGATGAAATTAAAGGATTGAACATTCAAAAAAATGATTAGACTATAAGATAATTGATCTACTGGTCGATGTAATATTGCTCAACCAAACCAAAGCCTTTGACAAAGTTCAACACCAACAACCAATTTTGAAATTAAAGGCATATGAAGTGCACACATATATAGTAGCTTGAATAGAAACCTTTCTGACTGACAGGACTCAGAAGGTATTTGTGTACAACTGCAATGGCAATACTGTCTTTTCTTAGTTACAACCAGTCATGAGTAAAGCAACTCAGAGGACCATCCTGGGTCCCACATTATTCAGCATGTACATCAACAACTGTACCAACCAACATGAATAATCCTTTGATGCTATATGCACATGGTTGTAAGCTCCTTGGATGGACCCAAGATGATGTAACCAGCTGAGTGTGCAAAAACATTTGAGCCAGATATCCAAATGGTCACCGAAATGGTGTCTAGAGTTCAATTCCTCAAGATGTGTAGTTCTATACCTTAGACATAACAATCCAAAACATCCATATTGCTTAGGAGATACCCAGCTTGAGGAAGTTGGCAAGAAGGAAATGGGGGTCCTTGTTGACCATGAGTTGAAGTTTTGCTGCCACATACAATCTCAAGTTCCAAAAGCAAACTAATTCCTTGACCTCATAAAACAAACATTCCCCACCAGGAAGCCATGTGTAATAGTAAAACTTTATAAAGTCACAGTCCACCCTCATCTGGAATTTAGCATGACCCTAGCCTCTCCCAGCTATAAGATGTATGTGAAGGCACTGAAGAGTGTTCCAAAAAGAGCAGCAAAGCTGCAAGCACCAACACTCCAAGACAAAACCTACAAGAAACATCTTCCCTTGCTCAAACTCCCTACTTTAATATACCCTAAGAAAGACACAATGCAATAACAACTTGTAGGTTGCTGGAAAGTCACCTATAAAGTCATGTCTTCTCCCTGTCCCTTACACTTACCCAGAGAGGACAAACCAGAAAGCTCAGGTTCTCTATTGTACCAAGTAAGATCACCAACACTTTTTCTCAACCTGTTCCGACCCACTCGGGAACAGCCTGTCCAAAGCCACTGCCCTGTCTTAAACCCAAGAAACCTTCTAGAAAGGAGTTGATCAAGACTGGGTCAGTGCTGAATGGAGGCTAAACTAAGATGTCAGATCATAACCTCAAAACAACATCAGCAAGATTTTCAATATGAGGTTCTACACCACCTTATCTTGCTGGACATGCAATTTAAGATAGTATTCTTATTAACCAAAGTATTTTCTAAAATTATTCCAACTATCTCTTACACTGCCAAATTTTTGACTTTCTAATTCATTTTCAGCCATTCTTAGAAAGTTTCTCTCAAGCTCTCATCCTGGAGTCTAGCAACATCAAAACTTCCTAGAAGGTTAGAAGTTACCCTTCCTAAATTTCAGCTTTGAATTAACTCTAGACACTACTAGATGATCACCTTGACTTTTGACATCAATAACAGCAATCCTGTAAACCTGTATTGGTTTACACAATTGTATCCTGTATTGATCCTGCCAGTCTTTGATTTACATTAATAGAATCAATAAGGTCATTCGTCTTACCATCAAGTTAACTTATGGGCAATTTTATGACTAAATACTGTATTGCTTGTAGCTAGATTGTTATGCCTACAAAATAGCACCACTTTATAATCATTGCTATTTCCTTTCCTACATCAAATTTACTTTGGCTAGGATACTGTCTACTCCTATTTCCACCAACCGGGCATTGAGATCTAATAGCCTAATACAAATACCAGGTTTCTACCTGAGATCATGTCTATTTGTTGCTGTAACTGTAAGTAAAATGCATTTGAGTCACTAGCATCTGCATCAGTTGGTTCTGTAGGGGCATATACTACTGACTGATACCTAGCACATGTTAGTTATAAAATGAGTAACTAGAATTATATTCGTAATGCCTTCCCAAACTAAGTAGGACTTACAAGCTTCCTTATTCAACACAAGCCCAACTCCCTGTCTATGCATCCTATCATTCCTGCCTGAGTAAATAAATTATGTATGACCTAATTTCATGTTTTCTACCCCCTGGGATATGAGTTCCTGAAACTTCTAACAATCCCAGTTCCAAATGCCAAGACAATAGTTGCTTTTTAACTTTGTAATGTTCTGAGTAGCAATTTGCATAGGCCCATCTTGGTCACTACAAGGTTTTCCACACTTGGTGATGCTCTTCTATCAATAAGAGTTGATATCCTGAACACTCAATCACAAGCCTACTATTTCTGACCCATTATGGGGCTTCTCAAACCAAGTGGGTGGGCCTTCTCAAGGAATGGAACAACCTCCCCCAAGAAGTGGTTATGGCTGACTCTACCAATTCTTTCAAGAATAGTATTGACAAGTTTTTCAGTGAAGGTTAAATTTTATAGAGGCAAAACCCTTTTTATTACAGTATATTATTATTGTTATTACATATTCATGCCTATAAATACTATACTGCAATGGAGAGGCAGACCATAATAGGTAACTTAGCTAGGAAGAAATTATTTGTTATTATATCAAAATGTTATTTATTATTAAGCACAGCACTGAAATATAAGCTGACAGGAGTCAGGGAATCTGGTATAATGATAACATCTACTTTAGGACAACTTAAAATTGTATGATGGCAGTTTGGTCAAGGTTACTTATAGAACAGAAATCAGATAGAAAATAAGGAAACATACCATTAGATTCTCTACTCAATACTCTGTCTTGTAACACTGGAGAAGAGCAACTCTTCAGATTGAGATATTATAATAATAAAAAAGCAATATCATTTGGTTTCCCAAATGATACTCTTTCTAAGCGCAATACCGACCAGTCTGACAAGCCCCTCCCACTTAATTGTCCCAGATGTACCTTTAAGCTATATACAAAACTAAAAGAAAACACTAGATTGAGAAAGATATTATTTGGGGCTATATTTAGCACTGTTATACAGGATCAGAAGGGTGCAAATTGTCAGAATAGTAAATATATCATATCATAGGCAGCGCACAATGTATTATTTTTTCATACCAGGGCACTTCGTATTGAAAGAGTTGTCGTAGAAACTTCAAAAAGGGCTCATTTGATTGGAAATTGGAGTGGCTAGTGCCCTTTTTGATAGTCGAAAGTGATTGGAGGGCAACTAGCCCCCCCCCCATGCCCAGCATTCCCCTAAACACAACCAATCAAAATTTTGAGATAGCCATTTTGTTCAGCGTAGTTGATTTCCCGATAGAAAATATGTTTTTGAGGACACTCCCCCACAACCCTGGAGGCAAGGGTTTTAAGTTATGCCCTGAGGGCATATAAAAACGATGTTGGCATAATGTATCATTTATTATTTTTTTTTTCCCTTTAGAGCAGGGCACTTTGTATTGAAGAAGTTGTTGTAGAAACTTCGAAAAGGGCTCATTCAATTGGAAATTGGAGTGGCTTGTGCCCTTTTTAATATTCGAAAGTGACTGGAAGGCAACTAACATCCCTTCCACGCCCACCATTTTCTGAAATACATCCAATCAAAATTTTGAGACAGCCATTTTGTTAAACGTAGTTGATTTCCAGATAGAAATTATGTCATTGAGGAGGACACTCCCCCACAGCCTTCACAGCAAGGGTTGTAAGCTATGCCGCGGGGGCATATAAGGTATTTATAGAAGGAGTTGTCGTAGAAACTTCAAAAAAGGCTCATTCGATTGAAAATTCAAAGGGCTAGTGCCCTTTTTCATGGTCGAAAGTGATTGGAGGGCAACTAGCCCCCCCCCCACGCCCATCAGTCCCCCAACCACATTTATTCAAAATTTTGTGATAAGCCATTTTGTTCAGCGTAGTTGATTTCCAGATCGAAAATATGTTTTTGAGGAGGAAACTCCCCAACAATCCTCAGGGCAAGGGTTGTAATTTATGCCCTTGGGGCATATAAGGTTTTTATAGAACGTGTTGTCATAGAAACTTCAAAAATGGCTCATTCAATTGGATATTGAAATGGCTAGTGCCCTTTTTAAAAGTCTAAAGTGATTGGAAGGCAACTAACACCTCTTCCACGCCCACCATTTCCCCAAACACATCCAATCAAAATTTTGAGATAGTCAATTTGTCCCACGATGTTCAAAGTTCAGGAAATTATACCTTTGAGCGGGACACTCGCTCAATAATCTTCAGGGCAAGGGTTATAAGTTATGCCCTGGGGGCATATAAGGTTTTTATTGAAATCTTTGTCGTAGAAACTTGAAAAAGGGCCCATTTGATTTGAAATTCAAAGGGCTATTACCCTTTTTAATAGTCGAAAGTGATTTGAGGGCAACTAACCCCCTCTCATGCCCACCTTTTCCTCAAACACATCCAATCAAAATTTTTAGATAGCCATTGTCTTCAACGTAGTTAAAAGTTTTGGAAATTAGGTCTTTAAAGATGACAACCCCTCCCCACAGCCCTCAGGGCAAGGTTTGTAAGTTATGCCCTGGGGGCATATAAAGTTTTTATTGAAAGCGTTGTAATAGAAACTTCAAAAGGGCTCATTCAATTGGAAATTGAAAGGGCGAGTGCCTTTTTTAATAGTTGAAAGTGATTGGATAGCGACTAACGCCCCTCTTACGCCCATCATTTTCCAAAACATATCCAATCAAAATTTTGAAATATCCATTTTGTTCAACGTAGTTGAACGATTTGGGAATTAGGTCTTTTAGGATGATAACTCCCTCAGAGCCCTCAGTGCAAGGGCTGTGAGTTATGCCCTGGAAAATATAAGGTTAATATAGAAAGTCGTTGTATAAATCATAGGCAGCGCGATTGTGCTGTCTATGTAAAGAACGATGTTGGCAGAATTTTTTTTCCATTTCAGGGCACTTCGTATCGAAGGAGTTGTCGTAGAAACTTAGAAAATGGTTCATTCCATTGGATATTGGAGTGGCTAGTGCCCTTTTTAATAGTTGACACTGATTGAAGGGCAACTCGCCCCCCCCCCCCCCGTCATTCTCCCAAAGACATCCAATCAAAATTTTGAGATAACCATTTTGTTCAGCATAGTTGATTTCCAAATAGAAAATATGTTTTTGAGGAGGAGGCTCCCCCACAACCCTCAGGGCAAGGGTTTTAAGTTATGCCCTGGGGGCATATAAGAACAATGTTGGCACAATGTATTATTTTTTTTTTTCTTTTAGACCAGGGCACTTCGTATCAAAAAGGTTGTCGTAGAAAATTCGAAAAACGTTCATTCAATTCGAAATTGGATCGGCTTGTGCCCTTTTTAATAGTCGAAAGTGATTGGAAGGCGACTAACACCCCTTCCACACCCACCATTTCCCGAAACACATCCAATCAAGATTTTGAGATAGCCATTTTGTTCAGCGTAGTCGATTTCCAAATAGAAATTATATTTTTGAGGAGGACAGTCCCCCACAGCCCTTAGGGCAAGGGTTGTAAGTTACGCCCTCGGGCATATAAGGTTTTTTTTTATAGAAAGCGTTGTCATAGAAACTTCAAAAAAGGCTCATTCGATTGGAAATTCAAAGGGCTAGTGCCCTTTTTAACAGTCGAGAGTGATTGGAGGGCAACTAACCCCCCTTCACGCCCACCTTTTCCCCTAACACATCCAATAAAAATTTTACGATAGCCATTTTGTTCAACGTAGTTGAAAGTTCTGAAAATTAAGTCTTTGAGGATGACAACTCCCCCCTCCCCCTCACAGCCCTCAGAGCAGGGTTAAAAGTTATGCCCTGCGGGCATAGAAGGTTTTATTGAACGTGTTGTCGTAGAAACTTCAAAAAGGGCTCATTCGATTGGAAATTCAAAGGACTAGTGCCCTTTTTAATAGTTGAAAGTGATTAGAGGGCAACTAACCTGCCTCTCACGCCCACCTTTTCCCCAAACCCATCTAATCAAAACTTTGAGATAGCCATTGTATTCAACGTAATTTAAGTTCTGGAAATTAGGTCTTTGAGGATGACAACCCCCCCCCCCCAAAGCCCTCACGGCAAGGGTTGTAAATTATGCCCAAGGTTTTTATATAAAATTTTAATAGAACACGTTGTCATAGAAACTTCAAAAAGGGCTGATTTGATTGGAAATTGAAATGGCCAGTGCCCTTTTTCATAGGCAGCGCTAGCGCTGCCTAAGTAAAGAATGATGTGGGCACAAATGTGTTTTTTCACTTCGTATCGAAGGAGTTGTCATAGAAACTTCGAAAAGGGCTCATTCGATTGGAAATTGGAGGGGCTAATGCCATTTTTAATAGTCGAAAGTGATTGGAGGGCAACTAGCCCCCCCCCCTAGACCATCATTCCCCCAAAACACATCCAATCAAAATTTTGAGATAGCCATTTTGTACAACGTAGTTGGTTTCCACATAGAAAATATGTTTTTGAGAGGACACTCCCCCACAACCCTCAGGGCAAGGGTTTTAAGTCATGCCCTGGGGCCATATAAGGTTTTTATAGAAGGTGTTGTCGTAGGAACTTCAAAACAGGCTCATTCGATTGGAAATTCAAAGGGATAGTGCCCTTTTTAATAGTCGAAATTGATTGGAGGGCAGCTAGCCCCCCCCCACGCCCATCATTCCCCCACACATCCAATAAAAATTTTGAGATAGCCATTTTGTTCAGCGTAGTTGATTTCCAGATAGAAAATATATTTTTGAGGAGGATACTCCCGCACAACCCCCAGGGCAAGGGTTTTAAGTTATGACCTGGGGGTATATAAGTTGTTTATAGAAGGCGTTGTCGTAGAAACATCAAAAGGGGCTCATTCGATTGGAAATTCAAAGGGCTAGTGCCCTTTTCAATAGTCGAAAGTGATTGGAGAGTGACTAATGCCCCTCTCACGCCCACCATTTTCCCAAACACATCCAATAAAGATTTTGAGATAGCCATTTTGTTCCACGCAGTTCAAAATTCATGAAATTATACCTTTGAGCAGGACACTCCCCCTACAGTCTTCAGGACAACTGTTTTAAGTTAAGCCCTGGGGGCAAATGAGATATTTATTGAAATCGTTGCCGTAGAAAATTAAAAAAGGGCTCATTCGATTTAAAATTCATACGGTTATGGCCCTTTTTAAATGTCAAAAGTGATTGAAGAGAACTAACCCCCCTCCCACGCCCATCTTTTCCTCAAACACATCCAATCAATATTTTCGCTAGCCATTTTTTCAACGTAGTTGAAAGTTATGGAAATTAGGTGTTTAAGGATGACAGCCCCTCCCCCCCCCCCAGAGCTTTCAGGGCAAGGGTTCTAAGTTATGCCCTGGGGCGTATAAGGTTTTTATTGAAAGTGTAGAACCTTCAAAAGGGCTCATTCAATTGGAAATTGAAAGGGCTAGTTCCTTTTTTAATAATTGAAAGTGATTGGAGGGCGACTAACGCCCCTCTCTCGTCCACCATTTTCCCCAACACATCTAATCAAAAGTTTTAGATATCCATTTTGTTTAACGTAGTTGAAAGTTCTTGAAATTAGGTCTTTTAGGATGATAACCCCCTCAGAGCCATCAGTGCAAGGTTTGTAAGTTATGGCCTGGGGGCATATAAAGTTTATATAAAAAGGGCTATTATTATATATATAAAAATAGATTATATATATAAAATAGGTTATATATATAAAATATAGAAATTGTTATAGAAATTTCAAAAAAGGGCTCATTTGATTGGAAACTGAAATTGCCCTTTTTAATAGTCGAAAGTGAGTAGAGTAATTAAATCCCATCTTACGCCCACCATTTCCCCAAAAACATTCAATCAAAGTTTAAAGATAGCCATTTTGTTCAAAGTAGTTGAAAGTTCTTGAAATTATGTATTTATGGATGACAAACCCCCTAGAGCCCCAAGGGCAAAGGTTGTAAGCTCTGCCCTGGGAGCATATAAGGTTTTTATAGATAGAGTTGTCGTAAAACTTCAAAATGGGCTCATTCAATTCGAAATTGAGAGGGCTAGTGCCCTTTGTAATAGTCGAAAGTCATTGGGGGGTAACTAACCCCCCTCTCACACCCACCATTCCTCCAAACACATCCAATCAAAATTTTCAGATAGCCATTTTGTTCAACGTATTAGGATGTTCTGGAAATTAGGTCTTTGAGAATGACACCCTCCCCCCCCCCCTCAGCACTCATTGCAAGGGTTGTAAGTTATGCCCTGGGGGCATATAAGATTTTTATTGCAAGTTTTGTTGCAAAAATTTCAAAAGGGCTCATTTGATTGGAAATTGAAAGGGCTAAGGCCATTTTTAATAGTTGAAAGTGGGTGGAGAGCGACTAACACCCCTTCTACGCCCACCATTTCCCCAAACATATCCAATCAAAATTTTTAGATAGCCATTTCTTTCCACGCAGTTTAAAGTTCAGGAAATTATACCTTTGAGCAGGGCACTCCCCCCACAGTCTTCAGGGCAAGGGTTATAAGTTATGCCCTGGGGGCTTATAAGTTATTATTAAAATCTTATAAAATAGACTATTGAAAAGAATAGTCTTCATTCTTTGGGCTGACTAAACGAATCTGGAGAAGAACCCTCGAAGAATACAAGATGCAAAACCCTGCCGAAAATTCAGTCCGAAAGGAGGTGTTTCCGAAGCTATTGAAGCTCCTCCGGGATGAGCTGGCAAAGGATGACAATGTCAACCTTCAAAATGGGTTCACAGCATGCTTTGACAGAAAGCGTTGCATCGCAAAGATTCCCGATAGGCGATCAAATGAAGAAATCCGTGAGGCAGTTGGTGATTTTTTCATAACTTCCTTTGAAAAAAGGCGGTTTGTCACTGTTGGTACTGTGTCGCGTAAGAGAACAAAGCTTAACAAGGCTCCCGGAAAATCACTAGCTGAATCGAGTGACAGAGAAGATGAAGATCTTGAGGATTCAAGGACGAGTGAAGTGAAATCTGGCAAAGGTAAAATGAAGCAGAATAAAAGAAAGGGAGCTGGAAAAAAGTTACGAGAAGTCCTGAATCTTGACTGCTCATCTGACGACGCATCAGAAAATTTGCCTGAAAAACTGTGCGACGATTCCAGTGCACTTAATTGGGATGAAGACCAGAACAGTGAAAATAAGGGTGGTGACAATTCTACTTGTAAGAAGGACTCAGGTCTCCCAATTAAAGTGTGTGACTTCTATGCTGTGTTCTATGAGAAAGATTTCTACATTGGGTGAACAGAAGACTTTCCAGATGAGGGGATGGTAAAGTTCAAATTTATGGAACGTGTGAGCAATGCTGACTTCAGTTACAACTGGCCCAAGAAAGGTGATGTCAGTGTTGTTGAAGAAAGATGTGTTTTCGCTGGACCACTCGTTCGAAAAGGACATGGCCCCTTCCAAATTGCAGGGCACCGTGAAGTTACAAAGTCATACAAAAAAGGGATAGAAAAAATCCATAACGTCCACCCTCTTAAGTGGTCAGAAATACATATGGAAATGTGTTTCTAGGTTGTTATGTTACCATTTACAAAATTTATTGTGAAATAAAGGAGAAAAAAAGGTACTTTAAATTCAAAGTAACCCTGTTTAATGCCCTTTTTAATAGTCGAAAGTGATTGGAGGCCAACTAGTCCCCGTCTCACCCCCCCCCACCCAATTGCCCATGATTTTTAAAAACTAAATGTTGCCTTAAGATTAAATGAAAATACATTGTGTTAATGCTAATTCCCAATAAGGCATCTCAGCCATCCCAAGAACGACTGAGGGTATTATGCTCAAACTTTCGGGGCTACTTCTGCTCTTGAAATTTATCCAATTCAAAATAGCGTAAGTGTATCCAAGCTATCAAATAAAGTAAACAAATTTTTTTGCGGATGGTATCAAGTTTTCTATTTCAGGTCAACTAGAGGAGGTATGAAACTAAATTAAACGCTACTATTTGTGTCCAGATTTTTAAAAGGGTGTATGTTGTTAAAAATTGCTGAAAATTTTTCTCCAGCATACAAATAGCAGGTCAAACTATAAAGTCTTAAAAAAAGAAAACATTAAAAGTATTATTTTTTTCCCCTGAAAAGACTCTGTCAATATAAAACGAACAGAAATTAATTTAAAAAACTTTTTCCACAAAATAAGTTTTTCAAAGAAAAGTAAAGAACTCCATTAAACCAAAAATAAAATAAAATAATCTACCAAGTGTGAAACTACCACAAATCAGCATCGTTAAACAAATGAAACCCAAAACGAACAGAAATTACAATAAATAACCAAGTCAAACTCAAAACGAGCAGAGATTAACATAAGTTGGGCTCAAAACCCCAATGCCTTCCCAAGGCCAGAACATAATTTGCACTTTACTGAAAAAAATACAAATGAATGTGAAGTGTCAGTTCAATATTTATATACTGATATTTAGCAGACAAAATGTTAATATTATTTGATTTATTAAAGTTATGAAAGTAAAAACATCTATATTTTTTCAGTAAAGTGCAAATTATGTTCTGGCCTTGGGAAGGGATAGGGGTTTTAAGCCCTACTCAAGTTAATTTCTGCTCGTTTTCGAGTTTGACTCGGTTATTTATTGTAATTTCTATTCGTTTTGGGTTTCATTTATTTATCGATGCTGATTTGTGGTAGTTTCACACTTGGTAGATTATTTGATTTTATTTTTGCTAATTTTTGGTTTAATAGGGTTCTTTACTTTTCTTTGAAAAACTTATTTTGCGGAAAGTTTTTTTAATTAATAATAGTCAAAAGTGATTGGAAAGCAACTAACACCCCTTCCACGCCCACCATTTCTCCAAACACATCCAATAAAGATTTTGAGATAGCTATTTTGTTCCAAGCAATTCAAAGTTCAGGAAATTATACCTTTGAGCAGGACACTCCCCCCACAGTCTTCAGGGCCAGGGTTATAAGTTATGCCCTTGGGGCATATGAGGTTTTTATTGAAATCTTTGTCATAGAAACTTGAAAAAGGGCTCATTGAATTGAAAATTCAAAGGGCTAGTGCCCTTTTAATAGTCGAAAGTGATTTGAGAGCAACTAATCCCCCTCTCACGCCCATCTTTTTCCCAAACACATCCAATCAATATTTTAGATAGCCATTTTATTCAACGTAGTTGAAAGTTTTGGAAATTAGGTCTTTAAGGATGACAACCCCTTCCCCCCCCCACACACAGCCCTCAGGGCAAGGTGCCCTGGGGGCATAGAAGGTTTTTATTGAAAGCGTAGAAACTTCAAAAGGGCTCATTCAATTGGAAATTGAAAGGGCTAGTGCCTTTTTTAATAGTTGAAAGTGATTGGAGAGCGACTAACACCCCTCTCATGCCCACCATTTTCCCAAACACATCCAATCAAAATTTTTTATATATCCATTTTGTTCAACATAGTTGAAAGTTCTTGAGATTAGATCTTTAAGGATGATAGCAAGGGTTGTAAGCTATGCCCTGGGGACATATAAAGTTTATATAGAAAGTTGTTATAGAAAGTTCAAAAAGGGATGATTTGATTGGAAATTGAAATTGCCCTTTTTAACTGTCGAAAGTGAGTGGAGAGTAATTAACCCCCCTCTTACGCCCACCATTTCCCCAAAAACATTGAATCAAAGTTTAGAGATAGCCATTTTGATCAACGTAGTTGAAAGTTCTGGAAATTATGTATTTAAGGATGACAAACCCCCCCGATCCCCCAGGGCAAAGGTTGTAAGTTATGCCCTGGGGGCATATAAGGTTTTTATAGATAGAGTTGTCGTAAAACTTCAAAAAGGGTTCATTCAATTAGATATTGAGAGGGCTAGTGCCCTTTATAATAGTCGAAAGTGATGGGAGGGTAACTAAACCCCCTCTCACGCCCACCATTCCTCAAAACACATCCAATAAAAATTTTCAGATAGCCAATTTGTTCAACGTAGTTGAAAGTTCTAGAAATTAGGTATTTGAGAATGACACCCCCAGCACTCAGGGCAAGGGTTGTAAGTTATGCCCTGGGGCCATATAAGATTGTTATTGAAAATTTTGTTGTAGAAACTTCAAAAGGGCTCATTTGATTGGAAATTGATAGGGCTAGGGCCATTTTTAATAGTTGGAAGTGATTGGAAGTGACACATCCAATCAAAATTTTAAGATAGCCATTTCGTTTAACGTAGTTGAAAGTTCTGGAAATTAGTTCTTAGAGGATGACAACCACCCTAACAGACCTTAGGATAAGGGTTTTAATTTATGCCCTGGGGGCATACAAGGTGTTTATAGAAAGCATTGTCATTTCCAAAAGGGCTCAATTGATTGGAAATCAAGGGCACTTTGTATTGAAGGAGTTGTTGTGGGAACTTCGAAAAGGACTCATTCGATTGAAAATAGAAAGGGCTGATGCCCTTTTTAATAGTCGAAAGTGATTGGAGGGCAACTAATCCCCCTTCCATTCCCACCCTTTCATTTGCCCATTATGATTAAAAACTAAATGTTGCCTTAAGATTAAATCAAAATGCACTGTGTTAATGCTAATTCTCAATAAGGCATCTCAGCAGTATCCCAAGAATGACTGAGGATATTATGTTCAATCTTTTGGGTCTACTTCTGCTCTTAAAAATTAACCAAGTCAAAATAGCGTATGTGTATGCAAGCTAACAAAGAAAGTAAGCAGATTTTTTGCGAATTGTATCAAGTATTCTATTTCAGAGCAACTAGAGGAGATATGACACTAAATCAAACACTAGTAATTGTGTACAGATTTTTAAAAGGGTATATGTTGTTAAAAATTGCTGAAAATTTTTTTCCAGCATACAAATAGCAGGCCAAACTATAAAGTCTTAAAAAACAGAAAGATTTTAAGTATTATTTTCTTTTTCTCTGAAAAGACTATGTCAATATAAAACTAACAGAAATTAACTTAAAAAACTTTTTCCGCAAAATAAGTTTTTCAAAGAAAAGTAAAGAACCCCATTAACCAAAAAATGAGCAAAAATAAAATGAACTAATCTACCAAGCATGAAGCTACCAAAAATCAGCATTGAAAAATAAATGAAACCCAAAGCAAACAGAAATTACAATAAATAACCAGGCCAAACTCAAAACGAGCAGAAATTAACATAAGTTGGGCACAAAACCCCTATGCCTTCCAAAGGCCATAATAAAATTTGCACTTTACTGAAAACATACAAATGAATGTGCACTGTCAGTTTAATATACATATACTGATATTTAGTAATCAAAATATTGATATTATCTGATTTATTAAAGTTATAAAAGTAAAAACGTTTATATATTTTTTGTTACCCAGAATGAACAGAAATTACAATAAATAACATAGTCAACCTTAAAACAAGCAGAAATTAACATGAGATGGGCTCAAAACCCCTCTGCCTTCCCAAGGCCAGAACATAATCTGCACTTTAGTGAAAAAAAAATACAAATGTTTTTACTTTTATAACTTTAATAAATCAAATAATATTAACATTTTGATGACTAAATATCAGTATATGTATATTAAACTGACAATACACATTCATTTGTATTTTTTCAGTAAAATGAAAATTATGTTCTGGCCTTAGGAAGGCATAGGGGTTTAAGCCCAACTTATGTTAATTTCTGCTTGTTTTGAGGTTGACTCAGTTATTTATTGTAATTTCTGTTTGTTTTGGGTTTCATTTATTTATCGATGCTGATTTGTGGTAGTTTCACGCTTGGTACATTATTTTATTTCATTTTTAGTTTAATGGAGTTCTTTACTTTTCTTTGAAAAACTTATTTTGTGGAAAAATTTTTTTAATTAATTTGGAAAAAACCTCAATTGGGGAATCAATTAGTACTGGGGTGCTCCTTTTGTTATTAAAGACCAGTTTGTCCTTCAAAAAGAGCTTCTATCGTATTACTCTCTTTCTAAATATAGTAGTTATTACAATCAAAGTCTGAATTCCAGTCTCCCCCCCCCCTTAACAGTGTCATTTGTAGCACCATTATTTACAGAAGTTTCCTGATTTTGCTTATTTTTTTAAGTGATTTTTTAGCAGTAAAATTCTAGCAGAGGGGTTTTTGCCTATCTTGGAAAATAGGCATATGAAACTGTCAGCAATGGATTTGGAGCCTCAATATTCCCATGGGAAGGAATTTTGAAGTACCAACTATTACCCCTTTCCTCTCCAAAGGAAACAGACTTTTCATCATCTTTCTGTTACAAAAGTAGAACATTGAGAAATAAGTCTACTGTTAAAATAAAGCATAAAAAACTGTTTTGGGCCTTCTACCTTTGCTAAATTTTGATTTGTAAAGTTTTAAAGATTTGTTACACCTTAATCTATTTCTTAAATTCATGAAAAAACAGGAGTAGGGCTTAAAATCCTGCTGAAATAATAGGAATTATGTTCTACCCAAGAGGCTTCTTGCTAACCTGGAAAGTAGTTGAGTTATGTGGATGAAATTTTTAATAATAAATCCAGAGCCTAGAATATAGCCCAGCTAAAGTGTTATCAAGCTAGCTTACTATCTCTATGCTTTCTTTATTTATAGAGGTTATAATAATAATAATAATAATAATAATATGACATACAAATATGACAGATCTGTTGAAATTTTGTCAACAAAAAATATTTTAGGTTAATTTTGGGTTTTTAGTCTATTTTTCATTGGCTCTAGTTTTTGAATTAATTTCTATTATTCCAGAATGACTGTAAGCTACATCAAGAGTTTTTTCTTAAATTTCAGAAAAAAAAATGTACAAATATTTAAAACCTTATCAAGCAGGATTGAGTAAAGGTTTGATGCTCACCACTGAGATATCCAGGGAAGCCAGGGGG